>NC_138771.1:457387201-457987201 GCF_965119305.1 Pelophylax lessonae | reverse complement strand
ACGTCCGTAAAATGGAGGGATTCCATCACTTGCGCCAGCGGGCCTAGGGTCGGAGGTGTCGAGCGAGAGCGTTTGGGTAGCATTACGGACTTGTCTAAAAGGGGGTCCATGAGAGAGTTGAAGTCGCCACCTATAAGGTGTGGAACATGGGGGTATTTGAGAAGATGAGCGGAGAGATTTCTGTAGAAGAGTTTGTCTGGAATATTGGGAGCATATACGTTAGTGAGCACTATTTCCCTATCATTTATCTTTAAGTGAGCGGAAACATAGCGTCCATCGGTGTCAGACGAGAGGGAAAGGACGTCACAGGAGAGCCGCTTATGGATCAGGATCAACACTCCCGCTTTACGACCAGGGGCGGCTGAACCCACCACCGTACCCACCCATACCCTCTGCATCCGGAAAAAGTCACCGGAGGATAGATGGGACTCCTGCAACAAGGTAATGTCGGCCTTGAGCCTCTTAAGGTGTCTCAAAACCTTCATCCGCTTGTGGGGGGAACGCAGACCTCTAACATTCCAAGAGAGAATCCTCATGGAGGGTCAGGGGGGGAGATATACAGTAGTGTAAGAAGTATGTCTTGACAAGTAGATCTAGCAGGAAAAGAGATGAAGACTAGACCATGTGCTGTAGGTGGGTGTAAAAAGTTATACCTGGGAATGGCCGATTCCAACCGTGGAACCAGGAGCAAAGGGAGTAGGAGAAGAACAATAGGAGAGGTAGTAAGGAGGAGGGAGGGGATAAATAGGTGGGAGAACAGAGAAAAGTACAACATGGACCTCACTTTTTTCCGAATGCTGCAAGTGTGGCCGTCGGTGAGACCCTTGGTGCGGACCCAAGCGGGCCTTCGACCATCCCGTCCCAAGGTGCCTCTATAAGAGGGGGGGAGCGGAGAGGGTGAAAGGCCCCCAGTACCCGACCCCTGAGAGGGGGAAGGAACGAGTGCCCGATGCAGACACCTTGCAGCATTTAAAGTGGCAGTACACTTTGTTAGGAACGTCACATAAACCTTACAATCCACCTGACATAAGGCAAATAAAACAGTAATTAAACGCAACAGTGCATAAAAAGAAAACAGTAAGGATGAAGCCGAGGGAGGGATCTTTAAAAGGCCCCCAAATTAAAACTTGGGGAGACAAAAGTCAGCAAAAAAAGAAAAAAAAAAAATACTGTGTAAGAACCAATACTTTACGTGATCCCAACTAAACGACCTCAGTAAAGGAGAGAGACTCAGTCATAAGTCCAAAACACTTCAGCGGTGAGGGAGGAATCGGTTGCCGCTGACAACGTCAGAGTATTTTTGCCTCTTGGGAGGCTCCTTGCATGGACTCCTCGGGTCCAGGGAGCGTTGGGCTGAGGAGGTGTTAGCCGAAAGGAGGTCCGACCCGTCCGCCTGGAGAGAACGGGCAAAAGCTTCCGCATCCGCTGGGTCCTGGAAAGAAAGTTGTTCGCCTGAGGGTGCACGCAGCCGAAGTGTCGCCGGGTATGCCAATGTAAATTTGATTTGAGCTTGATGCAGCTTTGAGCATACCGTTTGAAAAGCTTTTCTCTTCTTAGCTACTTCCACTGAGTAATCCGCAAAAATCAGGACTTTTGCGCCATCGATCTGGAGAGATTTGGATTGCCTGAATTTTTGAAGGATCGCGGATTTGTCGGCGTAATTCAAGTATTTGGCTATGATCGGACGCGGCGAGGGGCGATCAGATGAGTGAATCCCCATGCGGTGGGCCCTCTCGACAACACAGATGCCCTGCAGACCCAAAGCCTCCGGGATCCGTTTGGAGCAGAGGTCTGGGATGGATGATGGTGGCATAGATTCCGGTATCCCAATAAAGCGGAGGTTACTCCTACGCGCCCTATTCTCCAAGTCCTCCACTTTTTGCATTAAGAACTGGTTAGTCTTGTCCTGGGCTTGCTCAAAACTATGTGAGCTGTAAATCTCCTCTTCCATGCTGGCTACACGGTTCTCCACTTCAAGCAGCCTGTTTGAGTGCGCTGTTAGCTGTTTTTTTATATCCTTCATGCCTTCAGCTACCGCCGCTTGGACTGCTGCCGATATGGTGGGGGAGAGAAGGGCCACCACAGTCTGGGCAATGCGATCTGACTGGGGGTCCCCCAAGGAAGGTACTGTGTGTGATGGAGGAGCCGCTGTGTCCATTCGGGAGATGTCCGCCGCAGCCGCGGGGAAGGCCGAGACCGGGGCCTCGATTTGCGGCGGACCCGGCGGGATGCGCGGGCCGCCTTTTTCAAGAAATTTGTCCATAGCGGCACTGTCAAGGTACCTGGGGGATGCCCGACGGTATAGGAGCCGGTGTGCACCCTGGATGGACGGTCTGGCAGCATTTATAAGCAGGTATTTGAGGCCGACCGCGGGAGCCGATGAGGCAAGCGTCTACCGCATTCGGCGCCGGAACCGGAAGTTGCCCTGTGTATTCAAAGAAGCATGAGGAAGTTCATGTCCATAATGGGAATGGCATTGGCACAGCCCTAAATGATCCATGATGGTTCAAAATTTATATGGTTCAGAAATATTTAGACAGAATAAAGGTGAATAAAGCACCTGGGCTGGATGGCATGCACCCATGGATCCTAAAAGAATTGAGCTCTGTCATCTCAAATCCATTGTTTCTAATGTTTAGGGATTCTTTAATAACTGGGGACTCTTTAATAACTGGAATAGTACCAGTGGATTGGGGTAAGGCCAATATGGTGCCTATATTTAAAAAGAGATCAAAGTCTTTACCAAGTAACTATAGACCAGTTAGTTTAACTTCTATAGTTGGGAAGATACTGGAGAGTTTAAGAAAAGACCACATGGATTAGTTCTTTCTGAAAAGAAATATTCTAAGTAATAGACGGCATGGATTCATGAAAGACAGAAGTTGACATACAAATCTGATTTCTTTTTATGACGTGGTAAGTAAAACCTTGGGCAAAGGAAAGGCTGTGGATGTAGTATATTTAGATTTTGCCAAAGAGTTAAGTAAAACCTTGGGCAAAGGAAAGGCTGTAGATGTAGTATATTTAGATTTTGCCAAAGAGTTTGACACAGTTCCCCACACACGGCTAATGTGTAAGGTAAAGTCTACATGCTTGGAAAAAAAATCAGTTTTAAATGGATAGAAAACTGGCTAAAAGACAGAATTCAGAGAGTAGTGGTTAATAAATCATACTTGGAATGGTGTAGGGTTATAAGGGGTGTACACCAAGGTTCAGTGTTGGGACCATTACCTTTTAATATATTTATAAATGATATGGGGTCTTGGATTAAAAGTACAATTTCAGTGTTTGCTGATGACACCAAGCTATGCAGAGGAATAATATCCTTACAGGATGTCTCCAACTCACAAGCTGACCTCAATGCACTGTTTCATTGGGCAACTATGTGGCAATTGAGGTTTAATGTTGATAAATGTAAAGTTATGCACTTGGGGGCTAGAAACATGCATACATCATACATAGTAGGAGAACAGCTGGGGGAGACAATGGTGGAGAAGGATCTGGGTGTTCTGGTAGATCATAATCCTAATAATGGCATGCAACAACAAGCTGCAGTTTCCAAAGTGAGCAAAATCCTTTCTTGTATTAAGAGAGGCATGTACTGCAGAAAAAGAGATATAATTTCTCTATCGCTCATTGATAGACGTAGTCTTCTTGATTCTCAAGAGCTGGGTTATGTTGTCTCCGCAGGAGTAGGACTAGGTAGAAAGACAAAACGTTCTGGCTCCACCTTAGGGGCAGTCCCTGAGGGTATATCCTCCCTCTCTCTGCTACAGGGAATCAGTTTTTTTCTGTCTAGTCAGGAGTAAGGACCTAAGTTCCTTGCTGGGATCTTTTGGTCCTGGCAAGATTTTTTTCTTTAGAAAAAACATTTTTTTTTAGGTAGTTTTTCTCCAGTGTTTTTTTCCTGTGAGATCTTCAAGCAAAAACGCCGGACTGGGCGACACTTGTGGTCACCCCAGCCGGCCTACGAGCGCGCGCAGACCATTGCATTGCGCTTGGTCGGCCGCGACACATTCAAGTAAGTATGCGGGCCGGGCGACGGGCTGGATGTTGAGATCCAGTGGTCACCCCGGTTTCTGCCTACGAGCACGTGCAGACCAGAGCTCCGCGCTGGGTCGGCCGCGACGGAGTCCCAGTGGAGGGACTGACCTTGCGAGTTAAAAGTCTCGCTTGGACGCCAGGAACCAGAGAGTCGAGGCGTCCGGAGTGGTCCACAACCCCCCACCCCGGTGGAGAGGGTATTGTGAAGAGAGGGTGCCTGTCGGTTTGGTATGGTGAGTAAATGTTCCCTTTTTTCTTTCCTCGTTATGAGGCAGTATGAATTATGGGCCCCTCCATACATGGTCAGTATATATCTGACACTAAAAAGTCCCCCTTGTAAATACAGTATGTGTTTGTGGGAAGTGGACTTGGTTTGAGAGCTAACACTCTACCCAGCAGACTGTAATATTACAGCAGACATAGGAGGTATAATCCTACCTTATTTGTAGTGTATCTCCTGTAGATCAATATATCGCCACTTAGCAGAGATGCAGGTGGATGTGCTGGGAAAACGATTTCGGCGGTTCGCCGCCATTTTGCCGTAGACCAAGTGCATGTATGTCCTCAGGTCACGCCGGCCGCCATGTTTTTGGAGTCTTATGTCTCTTGTATGGGGGCGGCCATGTTTCATGAGCCCAGCTACCTCGTGGAGAGCTGGGAACGCCGGAAAGGCGTACACAGGGGGCGGAGCCACGTCCTTCTACCCGGGAAAAAGCAACAGCTCCTTCCAGTCTGTAAAAGACAGACGCTGACTGCAGTTGGTTGGAAACTTCACTGCATCGGTTGGTGAGCCTTGGGGGTCCCTCTCTCTCTCTGTGGGGATCGAGAAGCAGGTACTCTGAGGGGCGCTATTGCGCTAGGGGGAGACACATAAAAAAAAAAAGTTTTTTTGTTTTTTCTGGCAAAGGTGTCCTGAATTAACATGGACCCTGCCACTCATGTATCTCCTCCGGATCCCCTCGAGGGGTCTGCAGGATCCTCCAGCACCCCACTGACGATTGAATCTTTGTCAGCTATTATGGAAACTTTTGTGTCCCGGGTGGAAGTGGCTTGTCAGGGACAGGGCGCAAGAAAGCGACCCCCGCCTAACCCCTTATTATCTGAAACCTCGGATTCAGACTCTGAGCCTATTTCTGCAGTTGCAGGTACTTCATCTGGGATTGGTGTCTCGGGTACTGTCTCTTCAGACAGTGAGGAGGATGTTTCGGCATCAGCCATAGCCAGAGAGGAAGCGTTTGTAAACGCACTCATTGTATCTGTTCAAGAAACCTTAAGATTACAGGGTATTCCGTCGGAAATAGCTGAAACTGAAATCCCTTTTGGGACTAAAAAACGCATCAAAGTGGCGAAGGTTTTTCCATTGCCCAAATGTTTTGGCAATCCAATCGAAGAAGAATGGCGTCTGCCAAAACGCACTTTTACTATTTCTAAACGCATTAACAGGCGTTATCCGTTTGAGGAAACCCTCATTAAGAAATGGACAGAACCACCTGTGGTGGATTCACCAATTGCTAGATTGAATAAAGCCACGGTTATTCCTCTAGAAGACGCTCCGTCTTTTAAAGATCCAGTGGATCGCAAGATAGAAGCTATGTCTCGCACCATGTTTTCCTTGATTGGATCAGCTTTCAGACCTATAATAGCTATTGGTCTGGTTTCGCAGGCTGTAACTGAATGGACCAAGTGGTTACGCCGGGACTTAGAAGAGGTCCCTCAGGCGGTATCAGATTTGTTGGAACAAATGATACAGGGGTTACAGTTTGTGTGTGATGCGGCGTTAGACGCCACTCCATTATTGGCGCGAGCATCAGTCTCAGCAGTGGTTCTCAGGCGTACACTGTGGCTAAAAGGTTGGTTAGCCGACCAAGGTTCCAAAAAAGCATTGGCTAATATCCCCTTTTTAGGAGAGCGTCTATTTGGAGCCAACTTAGATGAGATCATTAAGGATCTCACGGGTGGAAAGAGCACCTTTTTACCGCAAAATTTTAAAGGTAAAGGAACTCGTCAAAGACGAGGGCCTTCTTTTTCTGCTCACAAGAGGTTTTTTCATCCCGCGGGTGAAAAAATTAAGTCCTCCAAAGCTCCTTCAGGAGGCGTCAGGGGTCGTTGGTCGGGCAAGCAAAAGCCCGCCCCCTCCAGACCTGAAGATAAATCGTCCAAAGCCTGAAGGTGCGCCCCCACCCATAACTGGGGTGGGGGGATGTCTTCGCCGGTTCCCGGATCCATGGCTTTCCAGAATCCCGGACAATTGGTTTGCAAAGTCATAAGGTCAGGGTACAAGATCGAGTTTCGATCTCTCCCACCGGCGCGATTCTTCCCTTCCAATATTCGACTACCCCCGGATCGTTTAGAAGATCTGCGGAGAGCAGTCACGGATTTACTACAACAAGGAGTGGTAGTCCACGTTCCTTGGACAGAACGTTTTCAAGGGTTTTATTCAAACCTATTTACAATACCCAGGAAAGAGGGCAAAGTGCGTCCAATTATGGACTTAAGGGCACTCAATTCTTTTGTCAACATAAGAAAATTCAGAATGGAGTCCATTCGCACAGTAGCAGCCTTCCTGCATCCAGGGGATGTCCTAGCGTCCATAGACATCAAGGACGCATATCTTCACATTCCCATTTTCGCAGGACATCAGCGGTTTCTACGCTTTTCCGTAGAAGAGAACCACTATCAGTTTGTGGCGTTACCTTTCGGTCTCGCCACGGCTCCTCGGGTCTTCACGAAGGTGTTGGCCCCAATGTTGGCACTACTGCGCCAAAGAGGCATATCGATTCTTGGTTACCTAGACGATCTTCTGCTTCATGCAGAGTCTCCTCAGACCTTGCTACAAAACATAGAAATTACTATGATTTCTTTACAGGAATTCGGGTGGCTGGTGAACCAGCAAAAGTCATTTCTGGTTCCCACCCAGAGGCTCGAATATCTGGGTCTAATTCTAGACACAGTCAGGACAAGAGTTTTCCTTCCGGTAGGGAAACTCCGAAAGATTCAATCAGCAGTCCAGTTGTTACTATCCAACAGCTGGTCTTCCCTTCGGACTTGCATGAGGGTTCTGGGGTTGATGGTGGCTTCCTTCGAAGCAGTCCCATTTGCCCAGTCCCATACCCGAATTCTTCAGCAAGAGATTCTTCTCAGATGGAATCGGAATCCGGAATCCCTGGACAATCAGATCCGATTGAGCAAACAGACCAGAGAGTCTCTGGTCTGGTGGCTTCGGTCTCCGATGCTCAGCCAGGGAAAGTCATTTCTGCCAATATATTGGACGATAGTGACCACGGATACCAGTCTATCCGGATGGGGAGGAATTCTCGGTCAGTTATCTGTCCAGGGACTTTGGTCCCCGGAAGAATCCAGGTTACCGATAAACGTATTGGAACTGAGAGCGATCAGACTTTGTCTGATTCACTGGACCGAGCAGCTCCAGGGCAGCCCGGTTCGGATCCAGTCGGACAATGCCACGGCCGTGGCTTATGTCAATCACCAGGGGGGCACTAAGAGTGTCCGAGCGGCCAAAGAAGTGGCTTGCATTCTTCGCTGGGCGGAACGATTTGTTCCAGCTATCTCTGCGGTGTTCATTCCGGGGGTGGAGAATTGGCAGGCAGATTATCTCAGCCGTCAGATTCTGGATCAGGGGGAATGGTCCCTCCATCCAGAAGTTTTCCACCAGTTGTGCCTACGGTGGGGCACCCCGGATGTGGATCTGTTGGCATCACGATTCAACAGGAAAGTACAGAGATTCGTGGCTCGCTCCCGCGATCCTCTAGCAGAGACCGCAGATGCACTGATCGCCCCGTGGGGGCAATACCAGCTAATGTATGCCTTCCCTCCTCTCGCGTTACTGCCAAGACTTCTTCGCAGGATAGAGGAGGAAGGAATTCCAGTAATTCTGGTAGCTCCGGACTGGCCTCGTCGAGCTTGGTACGCCGACGTGGTCAGACTGGTGGCGGACGTCCCGTGGAGACTTCCTCTCAGGGAGGACCTACTGTCTCAGGGACCGATCTTCCATCCTGCTTTACGATCGCTGGCTTTAACGGCCTGGCTATTGAGACCCAGGTGCTGAAGGACAAGGGATTGTCAGCTTCAGTTATTCCTACTCTAGTTGAAGCAAGGAAAGCGACTTCCAGAAAGATTTGTCATCGCACATGGAAGTCCTACATTGCATGGTGTGAACCTTTGGGGTTCCGTCCACGGTCTTATTCGGTTAGTTGAATATTAGCTTTTCTGCAACAAGGGGTTGAGCAGAAACTGGCCTTGAGCACTATCAAGGGTCAGGTCTCAGCTTTAGCTATCTTCTTTCAGAAGCCTTTGGCTACTCATTCCTTGGTGCGGAATTTCATCCAGGGGGTGCGACATCTGGCTCCGCCAGTGCGCGCGCCGTTACCACCCTGGGATCTTAATTTAGTATTGTCGGTTCTTCAGAAACCTCCCTTTGAAGATATTAGGGAGATTCCTCTACCTACGTTGTCCCAGAAGGTGGCCTTCTTGGTGGCTATCACTTCTGCACGCAGGGTGTCAGAACTGGCCGCTTTATCTTGTCGTTCCCCATATCTGGTGGTTCATAGAGATAAGGTGGTTCTTCGTCCGAATCCATCCTTCCTACCAAAAGTGGTTTCAGAATTTCATCTAAATGAAGAAATTGTATTACCTTCCCTGTGTCCTAAGCCCAGTCATCCTCGGGAGTTTGCTTTACACTCCTTGGATGTGGTCCGGGCGATCAGGGTATACTTAAAAACGACAGACTCGTTTCGCAAGACGGATTCACTTTTTGTGATCCCGGATGGACCCAAAAAGGGGTTGCCTGCATCTGCCGCGACCATTTCCAAATGGATCAGACAGACGGTGGTACAGGCTTATTCTATTAAGGGTCGGGAGCCCCCGTTCCCTGTTAAGGCGCACTCCACTCGGGCACTTAGTGCGTCATGGGCCTTTCGCCATCAGGCGTCAGTGGTCCAGGTGTGCAAGGCGGCTACCTGGTCGTCGGTGCATACCTTTACAAAACATTATAAAGTTGATGTAATGGCATCATCTGATGCCGTGTTTGGCCGCAAGGTTTTGCAGGCCGCCATTTGAGGAGACCAGTGGTCCGCCTCGAGGGTTTTTTCCGTTGGAAATTTTTCTTTTGAGTCTCATTCTTTGTTTATAATGAGCCTTTAAAACTTCTAGTTTGGCACCGGTTGGGCCTTCTAGATTGGATTTTGATTTTTGTCAATCCCACCCCTCATTTGTGGCACTGCTTCTGGATGTCCCAGCTCTTGAGAATCAAGAAGACTACGTCTGTCAATGAGCGATAGAGAAAAATGGATTTTTGTAAGATCTTACCGTAAAATCCTTTTCTCTTAAGCTCATTGACAGACGTAGTACCCGCCCCTCTATCATTGAGTTGGGTTGGGTTAAATTCTCTGTTACTGCTTTTGAACAGAACTGATTCCCTGTAGCAGAGAGAGGGAGGATATACCCTCAGGGACTGCCCCTAAGGTGGAGCCAGAACGTTTTGTCTTTCTGCCTAGTCCTACTCCTGCGGAGACAACATAACCCAGCTCTTGAGAATCAAGAAGACTACGTCTGTCAATGAGCTTAAGAGAAAAGGATTTTACGGTAAGATCTTACAAAAATCCATTTTTTGCCCCTGTGCAAACCATTAGCAAGACCTCATCTGGAATATGCAGTTCAGTTTTGGGCACCAGTTCAGAAAAAGGATATTGGAGAACTGGAGAAAGTGCAGAGAAGATCAACCAAACTAATAAGAGGAATGGAGGAGCTCAGCTATGAGAAAGAGAGAAGAGGAGATTAAGGAGGAATATGATCAACATCTATAAATACATAAGTGGTCCATATAGTAAACCTGGTATTGAGTTATTCACTTTAAGGTCATGACAGAGGACAAGGGGGCACTCTTTACGTCTGGAGGAAAATAGATAAAATTTCCAGTAAGAGCCGTGAATATGTGGAATAGTCTCCCTCCAGAGCTAGTTCTGGCCAGCTCTGTAGATTGTTTTAAGAAGGGCCCTGATTCTGTCCTAGATACACATAATATAACTAGATACTAATATTTATAGGTAAAGTTGATCAAGGGAATATCCAATTGCCTCTTGGGGGATTAGGAAGGATTTTTTTTCCCCTGCTGGAGCAAATTGGATCATGCTTTATTATGGTTTCATTGCCTTCCTCTGGATCAACTGTGGGTATAGGATTGTGTGTATATATATATATATATATATATATATATATATATATATATATATATAGTATTTTTTTCCCTTCTATTGGTTGAACTAGATGGACTGGTGTCTTTTTTCCAGCCAGACTAACTATGTTCTGTAACTATATGCATGCTTATGTGATTCTGCACAAGAGCATGAAATTAGCACTTGCTGCACGAGATCCCTGACAAGCCCTCTCTTTTATACCATCACTCGTGCTATGTAATGAATGCAAGACCAGCAGCTACATCCAGCACTGAAGACTGGGAGATTGGTATTGGTGACAAACAGCCTATTTAAGCAGGGCCGGCACTACCTATAGGCAAGGTAGGCACCGGCCTAGAGCGCACATCAGTCAGGGGCAGGGTGGCTGCTGAGGCCGCCCAGGGCTGGCGTCAGCAGCATAAAGGACTTTTGGCAGCCAGTCGCCGGCCTGCCTAAAAAAGAACAAACCATGCACTGCAACAGAGTAGCACTAGTCTGCACACAAGCCGGGGAAGCTGGCCAGCACATTAATTCCATCTCCCCTAGTTCTCCCCCTGCAGCTCTTCACCAGTGATTGGGCACTTGCTCCGGCTCCTACTCTGAGGCCGAGCCTGCTGTCAGAGGGGCGTCCACTTGAAGTGAGAGGCGGCATAGAACGGGGCCAGGCTGGCGGTGTACATGGTACAGGCTGATCTCACAGGGGCCCCCAGGGTGCGGGGACAACACCTGGGTCCTGTGTGTATAGAGGAGATGGCACGGCGATGTGCACGGGACCAACTCTGACAAACTTTCCAAGGTGGCCTCACCCCTACAACCTGGACACACCTCCCTCTCATTGGTTTGTATAGGCAAAGGCACTGTGAGTGGCCATGCCTTCTGTCCGCCCGTCAGCCAATCACAGTGAGGAAACAGGTAAGAAACAGGTAAGAATAAAACTTTTCAGTGTTCCAAAACAGCGAAGGAAAGGCCTGCAGGATCAATGGAGGTACCAATGATGTGTCATTTATCAGGGGCCACAGACATGTCATTTATCAGGGTCTAATAAAATAATCTCGATAGTCTTTTTTTTTTTTTTTTTAAATACATTTTTATTAACATTTTGCAAATATACAGGAAGAAAGGAAATATTCCAGAAAAGGTAGCCATCACAAATCCTTACAGTGACATTCAAAACATGACAAGTGTTGTGACTGGATGGATCCAAACTAAAAACTGGGGAGGGGAAAAGAAGAGGGGAAGAGTGAGGAGCGAGGGGGAGGGAGGGGAAAAAGAAGCTCACAAATGTCTAAGCGAAAGTTGTTGTTAGAGGGATCTTGTGTGATATACGAATGAACAGTTGAGGGATTCTACCGTTTGGTTCGGGAGACAGGAACCAATAAACGCGCACCAGCGTTTGCAAAAGCATTTGTAAGACGGTGGGTGGTTGAAATCCGTAGAAAGTCTTTCCATGTGGAGCAGTTGGGAGAGATCTTGCTTAAGTTGGGGAATAGAGGGGCAAGAAGACGAAATCCAATTCCTCAGAATGGCTCTCCGGGCAGTGAGGAGACATAGGAGGATCCAGTCCTTTGGAAAAGAAAAGCCAGGAGGAGAACGTATCTGAAGTTGTTTGTCCCAATAGCCAAAAATTAGCAGGAGAGGATCTTTTGGGAGAAGGAGCAGCGTCACACTATGGATGAATGCCATGACTTGATCCCAGAAATTAGAGATAAAGTAGCAAGACCAAAAGCGATGAGTGAGAGTAGGTCTTGAGGTTTTGCAATAGGGGCAGAGCGTGGAGTGCGGGGAACTTTTGTCCAATAGAAAGGGGACGTAGGCCCTGTGGAGAATTTTCAGTTGAGATTCTCTCCATTGTTCACAGGGGACGAGATGAACAGTTTTGTTGAAACCGCAAAGCAGCTTGTCCATGAGATTAGGGTCAGGAAAATCCTTCTGCCAGTTAATTGCTGAAGATGCGGCTAAAGAAGGAATGATGGCCTTAGATAAGTGTTTATAGATTTCCGAGATGTTGTAAGACCCTCCTTGAAGAAGTTGGTTCAAAAAGCAAGACTTGAAACGCAAATGTCCATGCGTGCAGGAGGAGCAAATAAAATTAGAGCATTGCCAGTAATAGAAGGTATGGGATAGCGGCAACGAGAATTTTCTTGCAACTAACTTGAATGGGAGAGGGGCCCCAGTGTCTTCCCGACACATGGATGAGAACTGTGTTAGTCCTGCTGTGTGCCAATCGTTGAATACAGAATATTCCAAGCCAGGGGTAAATCCGGGATTGCCCAGGATAGGGGCATGTCTGGAGATAAAAGGGGGTAGATGAAGATGTTTGCGAGATTCCCTCCAGGCTATCACCGTGTCTCTAAGAACCAGATTTAGTCTCATGTCTCTGGGAATGATGGTTAGTTTGGAATGAAGAAGAGCTGATAAGGAATAAGGGCGTACCATAGCCGATTCCAAAGCGAAGTTGCAGTAGCGTGAAGATTCCGATAGCCAATCCAGACCAATCCTAAGCAGTGTAGATAAATTGTACAGTCTGATATTAATGAGACTAATGCCCCCTTCGTTCCTGGGAAGGTGCAGTTTCTTCAGAGCAATGCGGGGTCTTTTCCTTTGCCAAATGAATGTTTGAAGCGTTTTGTTTATCATCTGGATATCAGCATGTTTCAGTAAAAGAGGTATGGTTTGCATTGGATAAAGCAGACGGGCAAAGCTGACCATTTTAAAGAGGTGGCACTGTCCCAGAAACGAGAGGGGGAGATCCATCCAGTTTTCCAATTCTGAAACAATTTTGCGGATCAGAGGAGGATAATTTAAAGAGTAGTGAGAAGAGGGGAGTTTCCCTATGCGTATGCCTAGGTACGTGATATGGGATTTAGCCAGAGCAAACGGGGACCCGGTTCACCATGACGGGGCAGAGGAGCCATCCAAAGGGAGAATTTCGCTCTTACTGTAGTTTATGCGTAAACCAGATTAAGCTCGGAAATCGGCAAATGTTTGTTTTATGATGGGCATGTCGGCTGCCGGGTTGGCGGTGAAAATAAGGACATCATCAGCAAAAAGATCAGTGCGGAGGTCATGCCCACCAACATCGATACCATGGAGGGGGGCATGATCAAGGAGATATCTGGATAGGGGTTCCAGGGCCAGGTTGAACAATAGGGGGGATAAGGGGCAACCCTGTCTGGTACCCTTATGTAACCGGAATTCATCTGAAAGGATACCTGCAACCATTAATCTGGCCGACGGTTTAGAATACATGGAATTTATTAGAAACATGAAGGGACTGGAGAAGCCTAGTTTAGATAGGACCAATGAAAGCCAATGAAAATTCACATTATCAAAGGCTTTCTCTGCGTCGAGGGTGATGATGGGTGAGTCCTTATCCGCATGACGTTTTGCATGGTCTAGGACTAGGAGAACCTTGCGGATGTTGAGGGTTGCTGTTCTACCTTTAATAAAACCCGATTGGGCTGGGTGTATAAGGGAGGGAAGTATATTCGCTAGTCTATTGGCCACTATTTTGGAGAGAATCTTGACGTCTAAATTGAGGAGCGATATAGGCCTATATGATCCAGGTTCGAGTGGTTCTTTGTTTTTCTTGCTCAAAAGCTTGATAGTGGCCTGATTGCCTGAAGGTAAATAGGGGCCACCCATCCAGATTGAGTTGTAAACTGCCAGTAGGGTAGTTTCTACAGGTTCACGGAGGGCCTTGAAGAATTCCCCCGTGAAGCCATCTGGTCCAGGAGCTTTGTTAGGGGCTAGATGAGAGATGGTAGTGGAAAGTTCAGCGGATGATATGGGTGCATTAAGCATGTCTATCTGATTTTGGGAGATATGAGGAAGGGCCAGTTTATCTAAGAACATCTGAGCAGATTGAGCATCAATTGGTTCGGGTGCGTATAGAGAGGAATAGTATTGGAGCATTGTATCAGCTACATCCCTGGGCGATTTCACAATATGTCCCGCAGGATTTCTAAGAGAGGTGATGTGGGTAGGAGAATACGGGCCTCCACAAAGTCGGGCCAGGAGTTTGCCCGGCTTATTGCCATGTTTAAAAAACATGGTGTAGGTGTGTAAACGTTTGGTCAGTTCTATTTCCTGAGCCCATGTGTCAAAGTCTTGCTTAGCTTGAAGCCAGAGGTCTCTATTCGTAGAGGAGGGATCAGCACTAAGTGATCTTTGGGCTTGTTGTAGTGTGGAGCTGGTGATTTTATACCTGAGCTAATCTCCTGTGGGACACTGTGTAAGCTATAATTTTCCCTCTGAGAAAAGATTTTGCAGCGTCCCAAAAGAGATTGGGGTTGTCCCTATGAGGGGCATTCGCAGTAGCGTATTCATCCCATGCCTGGGTGATGAATGTTTTAAAGTCAGCGTTTTTGTGTAAGAAAGCTGGAAAGCGCCAGGTGGGTGGAGAGGGTGTCGCATCCAGATAGTTCAGTGAGATGGAAATGGGGGCGTGATCTGAAATAGCGATTGCCTCAATGGTAGTGTCAGTAATAGAGGAGACTACATTGTCAGTGCAAAAAAAGTAATCTATTCTGGTGAGGACATTATGGGGATTGGAATAAAAGGTGAATTCCTTATCTATGGAGTGATGAAGCCTCCATATGTCGATAAGATGTAGAGATTCCATAGTAGAGCTTAAAAGTGTGGGGGTAGTGAGATCTCGTGTGGTTGCAGTACATTTAGGAGGGGAGCGGTCATCCACTTTGTGATATATGCAGTTAAAATTACCGCCTATGATTAGAGGAAGATGGGGGTATTGTAATAATTTTGTTGAGAGATCAGCGAAGAAACATGTCGAGGGACTATTAGGGGCGTATACATTAGAGATTATAAGTTCCCTATGGAAGATCCTAACATGTAGGGATATGAAACGGCCGGAATCATCCGTTTCGGAAACAAGTATTTGATGGGGGAGATTCTTATGGATTAAGATCAGAACCCCTGCTTTGTGGCCCACTGCGTCCGATCCCAGGACCGTTCCCACCCAGAATTTTCGAAGTCTGAAAAAATCTGCAGATGTCGTGTGATTCCTGTAGAAGGGCTATGTCGGTTCTCAAACGTTTGAGATGGCGGAGGATTTTGCTACGTTTCGTAGGGGATCTTAACCCCTTGACGTTCCACGAAACTATTCTCATAAGTGGGGGGGGGGGGGTAAATGAAGGATGTAAGGTGGGCATTTTTTGCTGTGCTCAGTTGGAAGAGGTATGGTGGCTAACTTGGTGAGCTGAGGGTATAAGGAGAGAAGTGACAATGGTGAACATGGCCAAAAAGGCCGTAAGGGCAGAAAAGGTGTGAAAGGATAAAACCAAATGGGGGGTATGCAGAAAGAGATCCATGTCAACATATTCGTATAAGCAACAGAACAACTAAGAAACTTTGCTTTTTTCCACATGACAACACCGGGAGCCAGCTCCAATGCGACCGCGGACCAGAAGCTGGCACTGCACTACCCTCAGTTACAGAGAGTATAGAATGCCAGTTTGGTGGTCCCGAACCAGGCAGCCCGGAGACGTCAAAGAAAAGAGAGAAGGACAGACAACATGGAACCGGAACTGTCGTGGAGAACAAAGAAAAAAAAAAAAAAAGCATGCATCACAACTGCCGACAGCACCTGGTGAAGAGAGAGGTTCAGAATGAGGAACCAATTGCGGGTGCTGAAGGGGGGGAGAAAGAGAAGGCACTAACAGATACCATCCATGGAGGTTCAACGTGCGTTGTGCCAGGAAGTGGGGCCTGAGAACCTCTGCCGCTTGGGGGAGTCTCTCCATGGGCTGCGTTGTTCCAGAGATCTGGTAAATGGATTAGCTTGACAGGAGGGAGCGCTGGAGTTGTCGGTTGCCACAGATCTCAGAAATGATTGCGCTGCGGAGGGCTCGTGAAAGGTAAGTTGCTCACTGTTGGGGGCCTTCAGGCGTAATACAGCCGCAAATGCCAGGGTGAATTTTATTTGGCGTTGGAAAAGTTGTGAGCATACCTGTTGAAAGGCTTTTCATTTCTTCGAGACCTCACTGGAATAATCGGCAAAGATGAGGATTTTGGCACCATCCACTGTAAGAGAAGAAGATTGTCTATATTTCTGTAAGATGAGTGACTTGTCAGCGTAATTGAGAAACTTTGCGATGATGGGATGCGGAGTGGTGTGCTCCAAAGAGGGGGATCCCAGCCGGTGAGCGCGTTCCACAGTGCAGGGGCCTGACAAGCCCAGGGCCTCAGGGATGGGGTTGGAGCAAAAATGCAGGATATTTGAGGATTGGAGCGATTCGGGCACCCCTACAAATCGCTGATTGCTGCGCCTAGATCTGTTCTCCAAGTCCTCAAGCTTCTGAAAAATGAGTTGGTTAACCTTGTCTTGTTTCTGTTCATTATCTTGAGCTTGGTAGATTTCATCTTCTATGCTGGAGAGCCTGTGTTCCACTTCATTTAAACGAGAAATGTGCTCCCCCAGCTCCTTCTTGAAGATCTGCATTGCAGCTGCAATAGCTTTCTCCACTGAGGCTGTAATGGTCGGGGTGAGAATAGCAGCCACTGCCTGGGCTATATTGCGGGTTTGCATGTCCACAGATGGCGGGGGAGTGGAGGGAGGACCGCCGCTCACCTCCATTGTAGGCACGTCCGTGACAGAGGAGGACAAGGCTGCATACCCCGGCTCGATTTGAGCGGCGGGCGGGACCGATTTTTTTTATGTGTGAAGAAGGTCCAGGACCTGGATGGGGCTGTGAGGAGGCTTTGTATGCGGATTAGAGAGGTCCGGGTACGGGAGCCGTATAGCGGAGCTTGTAACGTTAAAAAACCATACCCCGTGAAGAAACCATACCCTCGTCACTTCCTGTGTGAAACAGCAGCAGTGCGCATGCTCAGAGCCCCGGAGACGTAACTGAACAGCAAAGAATATCACAAGTGCGCATGCTCAGAAGGTAGGAAATAATCACGGTACTGTGTGAAATGTAATACTTGCGGCGGTATAATTAAAACAGTTCGGCTGCAACTTCAAACATCTGCTCTCCTTTCGCTGTCACTGCCCTGATCTCCCCTAATAAATATAAAAGCGGCGGCGGGTGTATGAGGTGTAAATGACCGGCTCCGTGATCCGCTTTTATATTTATTAGCTGAGAGCAGGGAAGTGACAGGGGAAGGAGCGCAGATGATTGATGTTGCAGTGGAGCTGTTTTCATGTAACGGCGGCAAGTGTAAGTACCGTGAGAAATCCATACCCTCCGTAGCTGAACCGGAAGTGACGAGGGTATGGTTTCTTCACGGGTATGGTTTTTTCACGGAACAGAGCTACCTCTTCATGCGGCGCCGGAACCGGAAGTCTCGATAGTCTTAAAATAATCAAACATACACACTGTAGTATTACTCTTTTAAGCTGTTTATTACAAATCTATTATTTTGTATATACACATACCTTTGGTCACAACAAACTCAGCTAGCCAGCTATGAAAAAAAAAAAATAATTATTATAATTATTTGTAACTGGTTTGTTGTGAACAAAGGTGTATATGTATATACAATATAATGGATCTGTATGGCAGCATGGTTATCGTTCCATTGTATTGCGTATGAAATAATCCAGTATTTCTCTGTATGCATTGATACTTTTATGTTTTATTAAGTCTGTGCTTTACTGTGCCACAGTGCTTTACAAAGCACTGTGGCAGGCCATTCGGGAGGGGGGTTTGTTAAAACCATGTTTTCGCACACCAGGTGACACCAACCCTATTGAAGCCACTTCTTCCGGGTCCAGAGGCTGGGTCCAGAGGCACACAGGTGCAGGCCTGCGAACTACGGCTGAAGAAATAGGTGCCACAACAAGCTCTACCCCCACCACCTCCAAGATCCTACATACGCTGCATGCGTATCATGTGCCGGGCCAGTAACTGACTTCACCACCAAAATAGTAGCAGTCTTTAAAAGGTGGAGTATATATGGGCAGGGCAAATTGGGTGGAGTCAGGGGCGGAGGTGAAAGGGGGCTGCAAAATTAGGTGTCGCCTAGGTTGTTAAAAGTCCTGGCACCAGCCCTGTATTTAAGCAAGAATGCGACATAGACAGATTGCTGAGTGGTCTTCAGCCAGTTTCTGATTTACCTTTTGCCTAACCTGCTAATTTTGCCTTGTTTTTGACCTGCCTTTGGATTCCTGTTGTATACTTTACCTCTGTTTTGGACTCTGTATCCTTCTTCCTTATTCGGTACTTCATTGCCTAACTGTGAAATTACCTTGAATTGCATCCTGACCTTATCTCTGCCTTATGTTCCCGTGCCTCACTGTCCAGCATTTTTTTGTAAACTTTGCCTGCATCATGAAGCTGTCTCTGCATTCTGATTCTGCACTTTGTTGTCCAGCTGTTGACAATCTCTGGCTTGTGTCCTGGCTTCACTTCTGTCCACTAATCAGGTCCACCATATTCCTGCCTTTGGTCCTTATTGAGTGGTCCATAGTCATCTGTGTCTCACATCCAACAGTTTTTACTGCCCACATCATCCTTCATGCCATTCTGCATCCTCACATCTCCTGTTAGCACTACCAGGGGTGTTGGACAAAAGGGGCTAGAGAAACCCCCTCTTCAGTTTGGTCTCAATCAGGTACCTGAGAGTATTAGAATTTTTTTTTTTATTAAAAAAAAATATATTTTTGCGTATGAACATGGTGGGGAGGCAACCATTACTTTAGGCAGTTCATAGTTCAGCTTTAATTTAGCCCTCCCCAGCAGCATATACTTACTTTCCTTACACTCCCCTGATTCTCCAATGAACTCATGTGAGTGAAGTAGCTGCAACTGTAGCTTAATAAAAGACAAATGTACTCACCACTTGACAATGCTGATTGGCTCAGTGCTGTCACATGGAATGAATCATATACTCCTTTATACCTATGGCATTAAACACAGCAGTGGGAGAGCAAATGCAAGGTGTATATGCTGAGTAGGGGTGGGGAATAAAGTGAACTTGTTTGTCCCCGAATGGCAAAGAACAGACTTGTTTTACTGTATTGTATGTTATCCATGTGTGTGTGTGTGCTTTTTTTGGTCTCTGGGCAATCTAGTAATTTTAGGGCCCTACTGGGGGGGTCACAATCTACAGGCTGTACACCTCAGTTATCTGCAATGGATCTCAGAGCCCCCATTTCATTGTATGTTCCTTTTCAGTCCAACACTCCTTTCAGTGTTCAGTATTCATATCATATCATTTCATAGCTCGGTGCTGAATTCATTTCACCATCCAATTCTGCCTTCATTTCATTACCCTATTCTCATCTCATTGCTCTGACACATCATCTATTCTTTTCATAACCCAGTCATAAATTTCTTTCAGAAGCCTGCTCGGAATGTATATCACTGCCATGTTCTCTATTGATTTCAATGACTTGGTTTATATAGCCTCAAGTCACACCTCCCTCTCCCACAATATATCCTCCAAAGCACCACCATGGTATAATGCAGGCTTAATTGGGGTGGACTTAAATACCATAGGCAGGTAGGGCTAAAAAATAAAAAATGTTATTACTGAATAAAAAAAATAAGGATACTTTATATTAAAAAAAACTCTCTTGACTTCTACATTCTGTGATTGTTTTGGTATGGATGCAAATCTCAGATGAGAGCCCCGATCGTTTGCTACAAATCTTGGACCAGAGCCTCAATTGTTTCAACTGGAAATTATTGCAAATCCCATTTTTATGCTGTTTGTCTAATTTTTGCAGTACAGCTAAGATAGCTGACCCAGTAGCAGTATTAATGTGATTTTATTAAACAAAAGTACACATACTATTTACAGGTATAATAAAACAATATACAATATACAGAGTGCTACAAATATGCATACAATACACATGCACACACCACCCAACCTTCCCAGTGATTAATCATTGACAATAGTCTGTATGCTATAGAAATACACTAAAAAGTCACTTTGTTTCCGTTACAGCTGGTCCACGATTTCCGTAGCGAACAGGACTCCAAAAGAAGGGCTCTGCCAGAATGGACTAGAACAAGGAAGACTCTGCCAGGGGGATTAACACTAGAAGCCACACTGCAAGAGAGACAGAACATCAAGAACCCAGTTTTCCGCAATCAGTTGATAAAAAAGAAAAAGGGGGGGGCGCCACCCACAGTGCCTGCCAGACCAACAGTGGTGCCTGCAGAACGGAGGAGAGCAGACGAATCTTACCTTATGATGAGCGAGTTTTTACATGATAATCTGTGAGTGTTTTTAGGTGGTGCCTCCTTCCCTTTTCTTTTATCTCTATAGAGCCGGTCACACTCTGTGGATGGCTGCCACCATTGCTTCAACCTATAGTTATTAATCCATATAAATCTTTTATGCACTTAATGGACCTTTATATAATTTATGAACTGGGCCACTTGCCCCACATATTTTAAAGTTGTTTTAAGGCTCTACTTAACAGCAGGATACACACCCTCTTTGAGCCAGAACCCCCCTCATCTCATAGGCCCCTTTCACACTTGTGCGACTTGTCATGTGATTTGGGGCTGCAAAATCACATTACAAGTCGTTCTCCATTATTTCCAATGAGTACCATTCATATCTGTGCAACTTGAAGTTGCACCAACTTCAATGTACTCCCTGAATTTTGAGGTCCAAAGACATTCAAGCCCAGTCAAAATCGCATCAGAATCACATCGAAATCATGGCAGCATAGTCGCGGTAAAATCGTGTGACTTTAAAGTCGCACAAGTGTGAAAGGGGCCTTAATTGGTTAAGATGTCTGAGTCAGATATGCTATGCAAATCACAGACTCGCTATAAGGGAAGCTAAGTGATTTTGTAGGATATTCCTATAGAATACAGAACATAGTTACATAGTTCATTCTCTAGGGAGGTTAGGTAGTGCATGCATGTGTGTATACATATTTGTAATACTAGTATGTCGTGTATTGTATTCCTGTGACTACAAATAGTTTGTATACACAGCATTTTTGTTTAGCAAAAGCACAATAATACTACTACTGGGTCAGATGCCTTAGCTTTAAAGCGTAACTCCACTTTTGTTGAGAAAAAAACATTCCCCTCTGGGCGATCGCTGTACATTGCAAGAATTTGAACAAACTTTGTTGCAGATTCCTACCCTTTGTTATTCTGAAGAAATCACGGTTTGTTCCCTTTGTGCTGAGTGAGTCTAATGGGAGTGGTTTCATAATTATCAACCAGCTTCTGCAGAATCAGAGAACTAATGAGGAAAGCTGCTGGGCCTGCATCCCTTTAGACGTGTTCCTATTGGGAGTATTTCATTTTTGTTGCAGGGGATGCCTGAAATCTGACTTACATCTTAGTGCAGACTTCTGGGAAAATCAGTGAGCCAATCACACAAGCAGGAAATTATGTTTCCGGGGGGCATTCTATACACATTCTGTGAACAGAACACCTCCAGGTAGCCATATTGCATCGCATTTTCACAAAGTTGCAGCTGCTGCAGATTGAAAAGGAAAGGTATTTTTTTAAAAACATTAAAGCGGAGTTCCACCCTGGATTTTTTTTTTTTTTTTTTAATACCCCCGGGACAGTCAGGGCTAGTACATTCCACAATGGCTAGCCTCTGATCTGTCCCGGGTTGCACTTACCTGTTAGGACAAATACTTACCTTGAAAATGTCTTGTCCAGCGCTGCCATCTCAGATGTGGGCAGCTTGAAGCCAGCGAGATCCCCTACGGCGTCTTCTTCCGCCTTCGTTGGTCCCACGATGCTCTGCGCCGGCCCCGACGTCACTTCCGGGTCGCGCGAGTCATCCCTCTACAGCTTCTGGGCATGCCCAGAAGTTGTTTAGAAGGGGATGACGCGCGCGACCCGGAACTGACGTCGGGGCCGGTGCAAGCGCAATGATTCCTGGGAGCTATGACGTTCAGCTCCCAGGAATCATTGCAGAGCCAGGAAGTGACGACGGGCCGCGGCCGAGGAAGGAGGAAGAAGGAAGTAAGGTAAGTATTTTTTCTTCGCTACGAGGTAAGTAAAAAAAAAAAAATATGCGATTATCCATTTCTTTTTCAGGTGACCCGGAGCGAGAAGATGGAGGTAAGTATTAAATTAGGGTGGAACTCCACTTTAATTTATAATATGACTTGTGTTGCAATTGTAGAAACTCTATTATTTTACCTTTATTTGCTATTTTGTTTCCCCATGAAAGTGGATTTACAGTACCCTTTAACCTTAGAATTCTCATTTTCTTGTTCAGAGATTTGCACTAAACTATTAAGGCTCTCATCCGAGATTTGAACCGAAAACAAAACAGTGATACATATATTATGCTATTCCAGATATTTCTGTGAGCGGTCCTACAAATGAGGACATATTTTGATGTCCCTTCTTCCCCCCCTCTTTTCCTTTTTATGCCTATTTTATCTATTTTTTGACCCAACACTTATCACTTGTGTACAGTTTCCATTATTTCAGCTCTGCTGTGCTGAGAAGCATGGCCATAAAACTTTACCATACCATTAAAGAATGAGAAGAAGCCAATTATGCTTGAATGACTCGGAAGCTAATTATGCTGAAATGAGAAAGGCAAAAGATTTATGTATACATATTCAAATATAGCATCAAACAAGATTAGAAATCCAAAACCTCATACTGGTCACAGATAAACTATGAGTGCTGAAATTTAATTCCACATTCAACAAAATGGGACTTTCAAGGTACCAATTGAAAAAACTTTAAATACTGTATTGCATAAAAAGCGCATGCTCCATTAATACAATAAAACAAATCGTATCAATAAATAAAGTACATTTGACCTCAAGCACCAATATAAAGCATATATTGCAAGCAACTAAAAAGTTCTCATAGAACTTATTACTTACAAAATCGTGTGAATGTGGCAAAACTTGTTTACTGACAGGGTTTTATGGGCAATCCCAAGACCAGCAGAGAGAACATACTTTAAATACTGAAATTTGAAACTTTCTTAATCACCTGTTCTATTCATCACTACCAGACAAGCATCCAATTGACCAGAGGCCCCACAGGGCATTAACATTTAAGCACTGACAAGATAGAACTGATGAATACAGCTAAATAAAGTAGCCCTTTTCAGCCAAGGTGTCCAAGCACCCTGGGTGCCTTGAGGTTTCTTCAGGGGTGCCTTGGCAAAATAAAAATAAAAATTGACCCAAAACTGTATACAAGCCAGTGGGTGGATGAAAATTGCCTTTTAGGTACACAAAGCCACAGGTTTTCATTGTACACCATTACAACCTTCTAGTTGTCAATCTCTTAACAACCAATGACATCATCAGTTGATAAGGAGGATGCCAGTGCCTGCATATCAACCATGTTTGACCCTCTCTTGCCTCTCTCCAACAGCTTTGGGGTCTCATTAGCTAAGTGATGGAGAAAAACTAAGGGAGAAGAGAAACATTGGAATACTAGTCAGTACTAGTTTGCAAAAGTGTATTTGCTTTGGAAGAATAAATCACCTTTAAAGTTGGGTGCCCTATGTGTACTGAGGTTGCTGCATTATATAAAACTATCAGAGTCATTTTTACAGAATGGGGCACCTCAAGACTGTCCATAATTTTGGAGGCTGCCTCGAGATTGTCCATAATTTTAAAGGGTGCCTTAATTGAAAAAATGTTGAGAAACACTGGAATAAAGAAAGAAGGGAGGTTGGGAATGAAGTTGTTAGGAGTTTGAAAAAATCAGAAGGGACATAATTCTTCCCCTTCCGTACTCCTCTAGAAAACCCAATTCTTGCCCTTTTTTTTGTCAGAGATGTCCAATAACTGTTTTTAATACCTGATCACATGCCATTTTTCATTAGCCAAGTCTCCCTTTCATTTCAGCTCAAGGTGTTGTTCAATGCCCTTTGATATTCACCTTAAAGTGAAATTAAACTCCACATTTTTTTAATGGACACCCAGAAGCTGTTAGCCATAATGTTCTTGCATGTGCCACATATTAGCATATTATGGAAGACTTACCTGTCAAATGATCCCCTCCAGTGCTACATTGTCAGAACTCCTGGTGAGTGTTCAAGGTTCAGACTCTATAGCCTCTTGATTGGATGGGCTGACATCCCTCCCATGCATGCCTACAGGAGTCACATCATCACGACACAGAGTTGTGTCATAAATCTGTGCTGAGCTGTGCATGCGGAGCTCAGTGTACATTAATGCTGACCAGTAGGGAAAAGCGCTTATGACAGAATAGACCAATAGGGTCCAGGTTCAATAGAGGCCAATATTCTAAACATCCTACCTGTCAGCTTTTTTTTCCACTTCAGTGCTCTGAATATTCTGTGCTTTTATTATCTCATTTTTAATTTCTATGAAGAGCTAGGTGTACATAGTATACCGCCTTTTTATTAATTAATTTATTCATTTTTTAAATATCTTATTTAAAATAATCGGTTTCAGAAATGCTACTTCTAAAGCTGATTCACCTTTTTTGTGTATCTCAGTCTATTCGATGATATCCATCTGTAGGCGTGCTTTGAAACATATGCATACAGTATCTTTCCCTATCCAGTACCAATTTTTCCCAAGACATAAAGCCTTTTTCGGTTTCTCAGTTGATTGACACAATTCATCCTCTTTTTTTTAATAAACAAAGGATTGTGTTGAATGAAAAGAAAGAAAGGGTTGTATTCTGCGACAATGCCGTAGGGGTTGAATCAATTTACTTATCAATTTCTTTTCAGTTCTTGCCATCAGTTGTTGACATCACATTATGTGTGCATTTCCGCAAATTCTTCTTCCACCTTGTTTTTAAAACTCCCCAGAGAATTCTCTAATATTGGAAATGCTTTGAACTAACGGCCTCTGTAGACAAATATTTTTCTGCAAATATATCTTGAAAAAGAAACAATGCACTAGAGAGAATGATCAGATAAAGAATAGATAATTATGTTTTTTTTTTACTGAATTGTCTTCTTGGCCTCAAGGTTTCCATTAACCACTTAAGCCCGAGAAGGTTCCCCCCCCCCCCCTCTTCATGACAACGCCATTATTTGCGATACACACTGCGTTACTTTAACTAACAATTGTGTTGACGTGCAACACTGTAGCCAAATACACTTTATGTCCTTTTTCCCAATAAATAGAGCTTTCTTTTGGTGGAATTTGATCACCACTGCGGTTTTTATTTTTTGCGCTATAAACAAAAAAAAATTTGAAAAAAAAAAATATATATATATATTTTACGTTATACTATAAAAAAAATACCAATAACTTTTTTTTTTTAAATCTAATTTATTCATCAATTTAAACCAATATTTATTCTGCTATATAATTTGGGTTAAAAAAAAATCCCAATAAGCGTATATTGATTGGTTTGAGCAAAAGTTATAGCATCTACAAACTATGTGATATTTTTATTTATTTATTTTACTAGTAATGACAGCGACCAGCTATTTTTAGCAGGACTGCATCATTGCGGCGGACAAATTGGACACCTAACACATTTGACACTTTTTTGAGGACCAGGTACAATAATACAGTGATCAGTGCTAAAAAAAACGCACTCCCACAGTACTAATGACACTGACAGAGAAGGGGTTAACATCAGGGGGTGATTAAAGGGTTAAGTGTGATCCTAGGGAGTGCTTTCTAACTGTGTGGGATTGGCTTAACTGGAGGAAGACAGAGATTTGTGTTTCTGCCTAGCAGACGTACAAGATCTCCATCTTCCTCTCTGACAGAACGGCGGTCTGCGTTGTTTACATAGGCAGGCCACAGTTCTACATCTAATTGTGAATGATCGGTGGGTCCTGGACAGACATCGTGTCCGCTAGACCCGCTGATTGGCTCCCACTGTGTCCAATCATGAATTAGAGCGGTACTGCTGGCTGGTACTGCTGGTGGGTACTGTTGGCTGGTACTGCTGGCGGGAAAAGCTGGTTCCTCTTAGAGACATCAACGGAGTGTGAGGAGTGGTGCTGGAGGAAGCATGCAGAGACAAGGCTTCCTGTATCTCTCCTCTCACATTCGGAGTGAATTTGATATCACTCCGCCTGTGACAGAACAGAGCTGGAGCTATACAGGAAGTATCGGCTCCGTTCTGACAGCTGACAGCCCCAAGCCGGTATATCGCACAGCACTTGTGGGTGTCAGGGAGCCGCAGCCCGCATGCGGGGGGCTCCCGCACCTTGCAGGAGACTTGGGATGTCTGCCTTGGGGCTCATGCACATACTGCATCTCAAAGAAGCTGCTCCTACAGGCATTTGAGCTCTCATTTACTGCCTGGAAACTTCCCTCCATGTTAGCCACTGTGCCCATGCACACTATGGCTTTTTCAGCAGTTTATAGGCATATAAGCTTACAGGCAGAAAAAAAAACCCACCAACCATGCATTTTTGAGTGGAGCTTTCGAGCAGAAAAGATGCTTAAGCACCCAAAAACACACGGAAAAGCATGAAAAAGGGCTAAAAAGCGTAAAAACGCACAAAAAAAAAAAAAAAAAAGGAAAAATTGTCTGAGGGGAGGGTTTGTGAAAAAACACTTATGCTAAAAAAAGCACAATAAAAACTTGCAAAAGAGCACAACAAAGCACAAGCTTCTTTAAGCTTTTAGGCGGGAAAATTAAAGCTCAAATGCCTGTGAAAAGCAGCTTTGTTTTTTATAGCTGCGTTGTGCATGAGCTCTCAGTACTTGTTTACAAGCCTCAGATCAGACTGGTTAAAAATAATTTATCTCAGCAACTATTGATCAGGTAGGGAGAGCTGTTGCAGCGAAATACAAAAAACCACTAGAGGGTGGATTTACAAATCTGTATACAAATCTGTAAATCAGTAGTGGAAAAATGGTCCAGAAGCTGTAAAACTGAAAACGTTACTTTAACCGCTTGCCAACCAGCCACTGTAGTTTTACTGCGGCAAGCCGGCTCTGTCCCGCGAAACGACGTCCCTCTTGTGGCGAAGGGATGGCGCCCATTCGCCACAGGGGAAGCTAATCAGTGGGTCCGGTGGCCGCGATTGCCAGGATCGCTCCCTGTAGAGACAGAACGGTGGTCTGTCAGTTATGAACACAGGGATCCTGTATTCCTCTCATTTAGGAACACAGATCTCTGTGTTCATGCAGCAACACACTTAACCCTTTGATCGCCCCTGGTGCAAACCCCTTCCCTGCCAGTGCAATTATTACAGTAACAGTGCATACTTTTAGCACTGATTACTGTAGTAATGTCACTGGTCCTCCCCAAAAGTGACAAAAATGTAAATTAGGTTTCAAATCTGTCTACTGCAATGTCAGGGTCCCGCTAAAAATCGATGATTGCTGCCATTACTAGTAAAAAATAAATAAATAAAAATGACATAAATCTTTCCCCTAGTTTGCAGTCGTGATAACTTTTGCGCAAACCAATCATTATACACTTATTTGGTTTTTGTTTACCAAAAAAATATAGCAGAATACAAATTGGCCTAAAATGATGAAAAAATTTGATTTTTTTTTTTTTATTAGGAATGTTATATAGCAGAAAGTAAAAAAATATATATATTTTTTCAGAATTGTCGCACTTTTTTTGTTTATAGCGCAAAAAATAAAATCTGCAACCCATCAAAAGAAAGCTCTATTTGAGGGGAAAAAAGGACGTCAAGTTTATTTGGGCACATCGTCGCAGGACCGCGCAATTGTCCGTTAAAGTAACGCAGCGCCGAATCAAAAAAAATGGCCTGGTCATTAAGGGGTAAAACCTTCTGGTCCAGAAGTGGTTAAGGAACACATTACAATATTATTCTAGAATATGGGCCTACTAAAAAAAAAAATACTAAATTTTTCCTTTAAAACAAGTTTGTTTTCAATAATGTTGCTTGAGCGCAGGTTATCCGTAATTAATGTTGCGGTCATTTGATTGATATGTGTTAAACCTCGTTAGTTCTATAAAAATAAGACGGGGTTTAGTTTATAGAGTGGATATTTTATTGCATTTCACATTTACAAGCAACGGATCTTATACAAGGCACCAATGAAAGGCTCTTAAATGTTATGACACTGTGAAGAAGCGAGCTGGCTGTGTTTTAAAGGGAGTCATTTGTATGAGGATAGAACATCACACTGCAGGTAATTTTTATATAAGACAATGGGGTTATGGGGTCCCTGTGGGAGCTAGGATTTCTAAAGCTGCATTATCCATTTACAGCAGCCTTCTGGGTAATATGCAAATCCACAAGTGTATAGATTAGTAATTTATTACTTTCAAAAGCAAGCACAGAGGCTGGACTGCAGTGAAAGAATACACAATCTAATAGGTTGCAACTGAAGCTATAGCCCATTATTAAATACTTAAAAAATACATGCAGGCCCCTCAAAAGAGCTTATTGACCTGCAACATTTACTGAATAGATTCAGTGACATATTAGAAGGAATGAATAATATGTGCATGCTGTAACATATGGAAGCCTGAGATCACCAACCAGCCGTATTTGTCAAAGGAGACAGTCCCTTTATTTCCAAAAACGGGCAAACTGAAGAAACAGACAAAAATAGTCCATCAGTTTCTAGTACAAAAATAAAGGTTTGGCTCATAGACAGCAACAATTGCCTCTTAAAAGGGTTTTTGAAAGTTCCCACGTGACTCAAAGATCCTAAAAAGAAGGTCTCCACAGTTCAGTAGCCATGTTTCAGCTACAAGCTTATCTCACTCTGCTCTACTCCCCCCTATAGAGACCTGCTGGCTGTTTCCTGTTCCTTTTCTGGACTCCCCTGCAGACATGTTAACCCTTTTGGAACCAAAGTCACCGTATTGAGAGTAGGGAGGTTATTTTCCATTCAAAGTCTGTCCAAGCCTCCGAATTGTGGGTCCCAAAAAAGGACCGATGTAGCACCCTCCTAGGTAGGTGCTAGGTAAAAGCATCTATTGCTCCTTCGGCTTATCAGGGGAGCCTGATCTGTTAGGTTGCCTGTTGCATGTCTCCAGGTGTGATTCACTGGGTTTGAGGGAGTGTTCCCACTGTATCCAATGAGGGAGCTTGTTAGACAGTGGAGGAAACCCAGCCAGTGACACATTGGCTTTTGTGGGAGTCCCAGTGGGAGGGCATTCTTGCAATGCATCCTGGGATTGCTCAAAAAAACCAGGAGGACATGTAACAAGGCGTCTTTGGCGGGAAGCATAGTCCCAGGAGGAGGCAGACGGCTGGTCTCTCCTCCTGCTGTGTGTGAGGAAGGTGGTCTTGGGCAGTCGGCCTAGTGAACCAGGTGTGGAGCTGAGCTGCAGAGGATCCAGTGTAGCTGATGGTGGAGTTGCTGGCAAAGTCTCTCGGAAAAAACAGTGTCCGTGAGTACTGTGGGACTTTACAAGGGGTCGGCCAAGGAAGGGGACCACTCCAGTGAAGTCAGGGGATCAAGGAGCTAGCTCACACAGAGAGAAGTACAGTAAAGGGGGTGCCGTGTAGAACCCTGAAGAATAGGGATAAAGGGGGTGCCTAGTTGGGCCCTGAAAATAAATACAAGTCCATTAAGTTCTTCTTCACTGCTAATGACAAGGTGAAGCAGCAGCCTTGCCGCACTCAGTTATATCTGGACGTATTGTGTATAGTTTATTCAAGTTGGATTATCCCACTCATCCCTTCTCCTATCCAAGTTCTCAAATAAAACTACAAAAAACCAAAACCCCTAGACTGTTTCTTGACTGAGCCAAGCACTTCAAAAATGCTAAATCGTGATGATGTTGTAACCCAGGGGAATCCTTAACCAGCAGCTCCCAAGGGAGTAGTGCTACATTTGGGGGCTCATCCGGGATGTCGCCCTGGGTTTCCGGCCTGGTTACTAATGGCAACGGCCGAAGAAAATTTCAAAAACGCCATTTTTGCTTCAGATGCTGATGTAGCATGATTTCAAAGCCGCATTCAGTGTGAACTGGGGCTAAAAGACCATTAGATGGTAAATGTGTATTGGCTATTTTTTGGAGAATAAGGATATAGTTTAGTGTCACTTTAACTGCATTGTAACCTGCATGGAGGCCCAGAACCTTGCTTTGCTGTCTGGCAGGGGTTTAAAGCTCACAAGATTGGCATTACATAAAATGATTGTAAACAATTACCTTATAAAACAACCCATTCAGTTTAAAATAGAAACTAAAGGCAAAAAATTTTTGCATATGTATAAATAGAAATATATACACAGTGGATATAAAAAGTCTACACACCCCTGTTGAAATGCGAGGTCTCTGTGATGTACAAAAAATAAGACAAAGACAAATAATTTCAGACCTTTAATGTGATCTATAAACTATACAACTCAATTAAAAAAACAAGTTGAAATCTTTAAGGGTGGAGAGGGAGTAAAAATAAAAAAATAAAATAATGTGGTTGCATAAGTGGCAACACCCTCATAACTGGGGATGCAGCTGTGTTCAGAATGAAGCAATCACATTAAAACCCATGTTGAATAGGAGTCAGTACGCACCTGCCATCATTTAAAGTTCCTCTGATTAACCCCAAATAAAGTTCAGCTGTTTGAGTAGGTCTTTTCTTAGCATCCAACAGCAAAAGCCATGGTCCGTAGAGAGCTTCCAAAGCATCAGAGGGCCCTCATTGTTAAAAGGCATCAAGTCAGTAGAAGGGTACAAAAGAATTTCCAAGACATTAGAATTTCTAATGCCCCATACACACGTGCAGATTATCTGCAGACTTTTGTCTGCAGACTTAAAAAAACCATATAATATGAGGTCAAACCTAAACACTTTCAATTTGTATGCAATCCGGCAGGCCCTTGCACTACATAGAAAAGGTAAGTCTGCAGACAAAAGTCTGCAGATAATCTGCACGTGTGTATGGGGCATAAGGCATTAGATATACTATAGAACACAGTAAAGACAATCATCATCAAGTGGAGAAAATATGTCACAAATTAATGAAAAGACAAGAAGAAAACTAGTCAGGGAGGTTGCCAAGAGGCCTACAGCAACATTAAAGGAGCTGCAGGATTATTTGGACAGTACTGGCTGTGTGGTACATGGTACTCTATGGGGTGGAGTGGCAAGACATAAGCCTTTTTTCGTATGAAGAAGAACATCCCAGCCAGGCTAAATATTGCAAAAGCACATCTGAAGTCTCTCAAAAGCATGTGGGAAAATGTGTTATGGCCTGATGAAACCAAGGTTGAACTTTTTTGGCCATAATGCCAAAAGATATACTTGGCGCCAACACAACACTGTACATCACCAAAAGAACACCATACCCACAGTGAAGCATAGTGGTAGCAGCATCATGCTTTGGAGATGTTTCTTCAGCTGGAACAGGGGCCTTAGTCAAGGTAGAGGGAATTATGAACAGTTCAAAATACCAGTCAATATTGGCACAAAACCTTCAGGCTTCTGCTATAAAGCTGAATATGAAGAGAAACTTCATCTTTCAGCATGACAATGACCCGAAGCACACATCCGAATCAACAAAGAAATGGCTTCACCAGGAGAAGATTAAGGTTTTGGAATGGCACAGCCAGAGCCCAGCCCTGAATCCGATTAAAAATCTGTGAGATCTAAAGATGCACAGGAGATGCCCTCGCAATCTGACAGATTTGGAGTGTTTTTGCAAGGAAGAGTGGGCAAATATTGCCAAGTCAAGGTGTGCCATGCTGATAGACTCATACACAAAAGTGCTGTAAAAAAATAAAAAGGTGCTTTAACAAAGTATTAGTTTAAGGGTGTGCCCTACCTATTTTACATTACAGAAGCCTGACATTTTAACAGGGGTGTGTAGACTTTTTATATCCACTGTATGTGTATATGTGTGTGTGCGTGTTTGTGTGTGTGTATTGATGTGTAAATATATGTGTTTGTGTGTGTGTATATATATATATATATTAAAAATACCTTTTTTCCCCTTTTTATAATTGATTATCCCATTCCCTCTGTTCTCAGCTGCATGAAAGCTGGGGGAGGGGAAGCAGCAGCACGCCAAGCTTCCCAGTGAATGTTGTACAGCAGGGGCATGTCAGGACATATCTGATCACTGGAGAAGAGTGCACTGAGTTCCCAGCATAGCTAAAGAACTGACCATGATGTGCTCTCCTGCTTAGAGTGGTCAGTTTTTAATAGGAAGGCAGAGGGGCTAGCAGTAACACCAGGGATTTCACATAAAGGAAACAATACAAAGAGAACCGGGTACTTTCTCATACAAGAACATGGTAAGGCAGGCACATATAAGGAATATAAAGTGCTGGGGTAACAAACACTTTAACCTTTGATAAATACGATCAATCAATAATTGAATCAAGTACAATCAATATTCGATTTTACCTTTTGCTTTTATTAATTTGCTTAGAGTTCAACTTTAATAAAACATATATTGTGAAAATCACTCTAACCCACAAGGCCACAGCTGGTGTGAAATCCACATTTTTTACTGATCTGACGTCTGTAAAGTTATTGGTTGCAATTGATTACTACAAGATGTATTTCTTTAGTATTTTTGCACTGCCTAATGAACGTATTCAGTAAACCAGGGGTCTTCAAACTATGGCCCTCCAGTTGTTCAGGAACTACACTTGCCATCATGCCTAGTCATGTCTGTGAATCTCATAGTTTTACAATGCCTCAGTTTGCCGTAGTTTGAGGATCCCTGCAATAAACAGTGCAAAGGCAAACTCTAAACCTGGGTTCACATTTTTTCCATGTGGTGTGTTGTATTAATGCATATGCTCTAATGTGCATTGCATTAAGACAGTCCATTGAAAATGAATAGGCTGGCAACACACCAATATGTTCAAAGAAAAAAAAAAGCATGCACCATTTTTCCTCAATCAGCCACCACAACATATGGTAGTTTGTTGTCGTGTGCTATGGTGCTCTGCAAAACATATGTGTTGGGGCTGCATTACCTTAAAAGGTACTTTCAGAGCAACCACAATTCACTTTACTGATGTCAGATGAGCAATCGATGGAGTCTGATGAAGCACTGCACTTATCGTTTAGCATTCCGCAGTGTTTCCATTTATATTTAAAAAACAATGTGGTGCTATCAAAAAAGGTTCAAGAACCAGCAAGAAGGGTTAATAAAACCTGCATAATGCTTGATCTGTGTATGATCATCAGCAGCATTGGCGAAGGAATTGATAAAGTAGATGGGACTGACCGCAGATGAGGCATTCAACGCCTATTGCTATTTTGCACAAGCTGCCAGTAGAGAAATGTAGATGGAGCCAACGCTTCAGTCCGCAGTGATAAATTCCCATCTCCTGCTCTGCCAACCCTACGCACTAAGGACTTTATTGCAATGTAATGTACGTCAGAAGGGAGCAGGCGCGCGTGACAGAATCGGGTTAGTGGAAGCTGGGAAGTCTGGACTGCAGTGGAAGGAGAGATATATTAACATCTGTCTAAGGGAGACATAGCAGCAGCGAGGGAGAGAGAAGGAGATGTAGAAGGGCAGGAGAAATGTGATAGAGGAGAGGAGACAGGCAAGACAGGTGGAAGAAAAACAAGAGAGAGAATGGGAAGGAAAAACGCCACACACAGAATTCCAGAAACAGGGCAATAAATATCAATACCTCAAGGACACCAAATGAGCCCATTAGACGTTTAAGTAACTTCATCACAGAGGTTCTGCTATGCTTAATTGCCAGGGAGAATAAAACTATTAAAGGTCTCCAGATACCCACACTCATTTTAACAAATATGCCCTGACATGATACCTTCCGATGGGGAATGGCAGCTTTCATGAGAGTCTCGTGTACAACTTAGAAAGGCAATTAACGTCTTTACAACACATAAAATGGCTCTGGCAGCACTTCTAATAGCTATGCTGATGCCAAAGGGCATATTGATATCAAGGAGTGGATGAAATAATGTAGAACTGCAAAATAGATAAGTGAATACTCAACTGAAGAAGTTCCCAAGGGCATTAGTCAGCTTTTGTCCAAAATACCATGGTAGCTGGCAATCTGGATTTCTATGGGTCTCCACAGATTAACACAAGTTTGGTGGTATCTGTTAGGCTAGTAGGTCTAATCATAGCCTCACCACTATCCAAGGCTCATACAGTATATGGTGAATTCTTCCAGGATTCAAGTTTATGCATATATGAACAATTAAGTATAGGGATTTTCCACTGCTGGGTTATTAGCAAATATTCAACAATTCTTGAAAAATTGTGCATCAAGCCAAAGACATTTTCACTAGTTTTTGATATATTGGAGAAGGATTTAGCTTTATTAGACAAGAAGTAATATGTGGATAAGGGAATTGAAACAGTTTGTTTTTCTGCTCAACGGAAAAACTGATTCATGTATGGGTTGCTTTAGCTCACCCCTCTTTGTGTGTGAAAGAGGAAGAAAAAAGTGGGTTGTTAAAAAAAAAAAAAAAGGCCAAAATGAGATCTTCAAAATATTCACCATGCCTAAGTATTTTTGGAGTGTCTACTTTCCAAAAAAGGGTCATTTGTGGGTGTGTGTACTGTTCAAGCATTTTGGGGCCCCAAGTTTTTTTACATTTCAAATATATACTGTACAGCCATGGCCAAAAATATTCTGTCAGAGAATGCACCTCTTCGCCCAGAAAATGTTTGCAATTACAAATGTTTAGGCATTCTCATGTTCATTTCTTTTGTTTGTATTGGTATTACACAAAAAGAGGAGAAACAAAAAACAAATCTGACACATTCCATGTAAGGCCCCGTTCACATAGCAGCGACGCTACTTCCCGGTACAACCTCCGAGGTCGCGGCGCTCTGCTCGCCCCACGACCTCGGAGCGGCCGGCACGGACTTCATAACATTGAAGTCTATGACGGTCGCTCCGGGTCGCCCCAAAGAAGCTTCGGACCCTTTTTCTAAGTCGGAGCGACTTGTGTCGCTCCTCTTAGAACGGGTCCGCAGCTTCCCTATGGAAGGCGACCTACGGTGACCTGTGAGGCGACCAGGTCACCTCACAGGTCGCCCCAGTGTATACGGGGACTAAAACTCCAAAAACGGATTGGACACAATTATTGGCACCTTCAAAAATTGTAAGAAACAATTGCATTCCAGGTTTGTGATGCTCCAGTAATTTGTAAATAAATTCACCTGTATCAATTAACAGGTGCTGCCAATATACAAATCAAACCGGCAACCAGTTAAAATGGTGAAAAATTAACTCAACCTTTCTGTTGCGTGTCTCTGTGGAAAACCATGGACAATCTCAAGGTTACAAGTCCATCTCCAGAGATCTTAATGTTCCTGTGTCCACTGTGCGCAACATTGTCAAGAAGTTTTCACCCTTTGGCACTGTAGCTAATCTCCATGGACATGGATCAAAGAGAAAAATTGATCAAAGATTGCAACAAAGGACTATTTAAATAATGGATAAAGAACCTCAATCAACTTTCAGACAAATTCAAGCTGACCTTTGGGCACAGGGTACAAGGGTGTCAGCTCACACTTTTGTCGCCATCTGAATTGGAAAAGGATGCTATGGTAGGAGACCCAGGAGTATCCCACTGGTGACACAAAATCATAAAAAAAATGGATTGGAGTTTGCTAAAACGTACCTGAGGAAGCCAAAATCCTTTTGGGAGAATGTGCTGTGGACAGACAAAACAAAATTACAGCTTTTGGTAAAGCCTATCCTTTTACTGAGGAAATGAGGACTTTAAAGAAAAGAATACAGTCCCTACAGTCAAACATGGTGGAGGTTCACTGATGTTTTGGATTGCTGTGCTGCTTCAGGCACTAGATGTCTAGACCATGTGCATAACATTATAAAATCTGAAGACTACCAAATAATTCTGGGGTGCAATGTAGGGCCCAGTGTCAGAAAGTTGGGTCTCTGTCAGAGGTCATGGGTCTTACAACAGAACAATGACCCAAAGCACACATCAAAAAACACTCAGAAATGGGTTTAAGACAATGCACTGGGGACAGTGGGGAGTACTGAACCAGCCATCAATGAGTACAGATCTAAATCCCATAGAGCACCTGTGGAGAGATCCTCAAAACAGCAGTTGGGAAAAGGAACCCTTCCAATCTGAGATACCTGGAGCAGTTAGCGAAAGAAGAGTGGTCCACAATTCCAGTATAGAGGTGTAAGAACCTCATTGATGGTTACAGGAAGCAATTGGTTTCAGTTATTTTATCCATGGGGTGTGCTACCAAATAATAATTTGAGGGTTCCAATACTTTTGTCCAGTCCATTTTTGGAGTGATGCATGGGATGTGTCGGATTTGGCTTTTTGTTTCTTAAATTGTTTTTGTCACACCAATACAAACAAAAGAAAGATACATGAGAATATCTAAACATTTGTAATTGCAACAATTTTCTGGGTGAAGCGGTGCATTGTCTGATGTCTGACAAAAATGCACAGGTGTCAATATTTTTGGCCATGACTGTATATACATATATATTATATTTTATAAAAGAAACGCAGCAGAATATATATTGGCCTTAATGCATCAAGTAAAAGTATTTATCCAATTTGTTTTATAACAAAAGTAAGACGAAGTAAAACTAATCTAAAATGCAAATGGAAAAATGTTGTTTAAAAACCACTTTACCACCGGAGGATTTTGCTGTCTTACGTCCAGGCCACTTTTTGCGATTCGGCACTTTGCAACTTTAACTGACAATTGCGCGGTCGTGCGACGCTGTACCAAAACGTCCTTTTTTTCCCACAAACAGAGCTTTCTTTTGGTGGTATTTGATCACCTGTGTGATTTTTACTTTTTGCGCTATAAACAAAAAAGAACATACATTTTGAAAAAATAACAATATTTTTCACATTTTTTATATGAAATTCCCCCCCAAAAAAATCTAAAAATCAAAATGTTTTTAAATTTTTGGCCAATTTGTTTTCTGCTACCTATTTTTGGTAAAAAAAATTACAATAAGCGTATTTTGATTGGTTTGCGCAAAAGTTATTGTGTTTACTAACTAAAGGAAAGATTTCTGTCATCTTTGGTGTTTTTTTTTTAACGAGTAATGGCGGCGATCTGCGATTTTTTTTTGCGGGACTGCGACATTTCGGCGGACAGATCGGACCCTTGACTGACATTTTTGACACTTTTGGGGGTACCAGTGACATTTCTACAGTACATTTCCACAGTGCACTGTTACAGTAAAAATGACACTGGCAGGGAAGGGGTTAATTTTATTGGAGAGGGAGGGGTTAATGTATGCCTGGTGCTTACTAATGTGTGTGGGTGGAGGTGACTGAGTGACACAGGGACAGATCGCATGTTCAGCTATGCTGAACCCTGCAATCTGTCATTGTCTGTCACTTAGGAGATCCGCCCGCTTTGTTTACACAAGCGGGTGGATCTCCAAACTCGATTCCCCGACGATCGGGGAAGAGCGGCTGTGATAACCACCGCTCCTCCCCTGGCCCGACTCCCACTTTGACTGAAAACAGTGGGAGCGATCCTCCGGCGGCGCGCGAGCGCCACCCACAAGGGGAGGAATCCAGCGACGTAGGTCTACGTCGCTGGACGGAATCGAGCCACTTTGCTGCAGTACAGTCCCAGTGACTGGTTGGCAAGTGGTTAACAGCAAGATGTTCAAACATACAGCTGGCTACCTGTTAAATAATCTCATAAAAATGAATATGTCATCTGTTACTTTGTCCTAAAATGTGTTTATGTGCGTTGACTTAATTCACTAAGGCTGAATTTGCATGAGGTCCCTTGCATTGATTTGCGTTAAATGCACTTATGCGCTGTGTTTTTTTGAATGCATTGCTGTGCACTTTTCTATTTTTTCCACACCAGGAGCAAAATTACTGTGTACCTTAGTTTAACAGAGTATAAAAAAAGAAAAAAAATTGGAGGGACAGCATCACAGGGGTAAGAGGGGGTCTGGGTCTAGGAGAGGTTCCTCATGGTTTGAAATAAAATAATGTTTCAAGTACTTACTTGATTGGTGTCCAGGCTCAGAACAGGTGAAGCTTCAGGGAGTGGTCATTCGGGGGGATTCAGGAGGTCCTCAGTCTGAAGGGAGCTGAGTTGGGGAAAACTTCCCACCCTCCCTTCCTTTCTTTCAGGACTTTGGTTTATTGTTTATTTGGTGAGCTATTTTGTGGTGGGTGTAGTTATGTCACGGCAACAAGTGGGGTACTTTTTAAATAACTTTGGTCCATGTAGGTTAGTATGGGGCACAAATGTACTTTGTAGGGACCTGTCTGAGGTACAGCTCTCATTAGTTGCTATCATTGTATCTGCGATTTGTTGTCTCCAAATTGATGGTTGATGTAGCTGGAGGCCTAATGTAAGTTGGATGCAGGTACTCTCTTCTCTTTGATGCCTACTAGGACCTTGAGGCTACATTTATATTCTCTTTAACATGGTATGTATCTATTATTTATACAGTTTGTTAAAAAAGGCTGATATGGACATTTAACTCAAACTTGTTGTGGTGTCTGGTTATTTAGGGTGATAAAGGGGGAGTGATGTTCAAAGCAGACTGGAGACAAGCCATCTGTATTACCCCAGTTAAAGCGTAACTCCAAACATTCCCCTCTGGGTGATCTCTTTACATTGCAGGGATTTTAACAATCCCTTGTTGCAGATTCCTACCTTTTTGTCATTCTGAAGAAATCATTGTTTGTTCCTCTGTGCCTCTGTGCTGAGTGGGTCAAATGGGAGTGGTTTCATAATTATCTATCAGCTGTGGCAGCTGCAGGGCTCTAATGAGGAAAGCTGCTGGGCCTGAATCCCTTTATATGTGTCCCTTTAGGGAGTATCTCAACAAAAATGACTTTTTTTGTTGCAAGGGATGCCTGAAATCTGACTTGCATCTTAGGCAGACTTCTGGGAAAATTGGTGAGCCAATCACACAAGCAGGAAATTATGTTTCTGGGGTGTGGTCAGTACACATTCTGTGTACAGAACACCTCCAGGTAGCCATATTGCATTTGTTTTCAGACCATGATTACAACAGCTGCAGATTGAAAAGGAAAAGTAATTTTTTTTAATAATATTTAATTACACTATGATTTGTGTCACAATTGTTTACGCTATATTGTTTTTTCTTTGTTGGTGATTTTTTTTTCCCCAACGAAAGTCGAGTTACCCTTTAAGTGTATCCATGATCAAAACGTAAAACCGTATATTCATTTCCACATTGTATTTTAATTTTTTCTAGCCTACTCCTATTACTCTAAATGATCATGAAGTTTGTAAAATAAAGATCCCCACACATTTGTTTCCTTGACTTCTGTTTCATGTATTCGCTATGCCCTGTGAGTAAGCACTCCTGTGTCACACATTTCAGAGAGAAGGAGTTTCAGGAGACAGGAAGTGCTGCTTGTAAGCAGCAAGGTACCATGGGATATATAGTCCTTAGAAGTTGCAAAGCATCCAGGGAATCCAGGAGATTTTTCAAATAAGCTTATATTGGATTGCCAAAAATAACTATTGTTTGTATTGTTTGTGGAATGTTGATATTATAAAATGAAAGTGTATGCTGTGACCATAGACTTCCTTTAATACACAATGAAGAACAATGCACTAGTTCCTATTTTAACCGAATTTCATTATGGACTGGGCCACTTAAGGGGAATTTACTTAGACTGAAGCAGCCAGAATTGAGCAGCTGTGCATGACAACCAGTCAACTTTTAGTTTTCATATTTGAGCTTATCTTAGTCAATAGAATGAAAAAAAATCAGCACAAGGGACATTACTTACTACGAGTGTGATGTTTCTTTTGTGCTGCTTGCTCCTTTTTAGGTTGAAATCTTCCTCCTACGAGCAGCTTGGCCTTAACTGTTAAAGGGGACCGTTCATGGCAGACGTACATTTTTTTGTTTTGCCTGCCCCTTGCCCTCCCAACACATATTCCGTTGAAAAAACTACCTCAGCCCCAGTCTGTGAAGTTCTTGGTAGATCTGGGAGCTTAAATCCCTCAAGAATGCACTCTTGCAATGTGTGGATTGCATTCTTACAGGTTTTTGAGCTCTCAGGTCTGCAAGGAGGTAATGTCATCTGTGCCTTCTGGAAGCATGGGAGGCTTAAAGTGATACTAAAGCTAAAAACGTTTTTTACCTTAATGCATTTCTTGCTGCTGTCAATGAAATGTAGTGAGGAGGAAGTGGAGGGCGGGGCTAAGATTCCGCTGTGTAAGCGGCTTACTTTAATGCCGAAATAGCCACGTACAGTTTGATTACAAATGCCTCTTCTCTACTTTAACTGCTCTTCTATCTTGAGTGGATGTCAAATGACGTACTCCCAGACAATTGTCTCACGTGCGCCCCTGGAATGGGCAGTGGCGCAATCTGCAACGCCTATGTCCACCCGACACATAGGAACTGAGCGATTGGTACTGGCACTCTGTGATTGTCCAAGGTACTACGTGATTACTGTGACCAATCACAGTGATCACATGCTCACCGAGTAAATAATTGTCATGGATGGCAGTCATTCATGATTCACTATTTACTATTGTGATCTCTGTGATTGGTGTACAGGGCCAATCACAATGGATATGTACCAAGTGATAGCTGTACATGTCTGTGTACATGTACATCACAATAGAAACAAGAGTTTTGAATGAAAACCATTCATGACAGTTAAAATAATTCCTGTTACAGTGATCATCACTGTAACAAGAAATCACAGTTTAAAAAAAAAATCCCATTCACCTTCCCAGAGAAGTACTGTTATGGTGACAGCATGTAAAAAAAATTGTAAAGAAAAAAAAAACATTAAAAATTGTAAAAAAAAGAAAAATTGTAAAAAGAAAAATTATATATATTCTTTTTCTTTTTTACATACTGTCAACAGTCATTCACCCTAATCACAGCCACTCACTCAGTGGGCTTCATTCACTAAAGCATATTGCATTTTACAAATATCACATGCGATATTAAAAATGCAAATTTACCATTACTTTATGTGTTTTTTTACCTCAAAAAGCAAAAGCACTTGAAAAAAAAAAAAGCATACAACAGCGTTAAAGTCAGTTCACTAAAATAAATCAATACAAGAAATGTGTTAAATAAGCAGTGGTCCAGGCATGCGATATTGAAGGAATGTAAAAATACTGTATAATAGCCAATTTGGAGTAATCTCTACATTTTGGAACAGTAATCTCCCAACAGTAATGCATAGAACCCCAAAATGGATAAAAACACAGAAATGTTACATTTAGTGAAATAAATGTATTTTCTCCAGTCATTTCGCCAGATTTTCAGAGACTTGTATGTGTATATACAAACATATACATAAATTGCTGCATAAACCACCCAATTACTCCAAATAAAATTTAATGTACATGCATATCACAATGGTCCAATCCTTTTTTAGAACAAAAAATGTCATATGTAGGGAAATAGTTTAATTTTTCACAAAGATCTTTGGAGATATCTTTGTCGAAAATGTTTGCAAGATAGAATCGGATTAGGAATAGACAATGAGAGGAGTATCAACAATTTGAAGGTTTGGCAGATGAATGCCAGATTAAGACTTTGAAGAACATCAGAGAATGACAATGGGGAGGATTTACTAATGCTGAAGCACAGAGAATCTGCTGCAGCTGTGCATAGTGGCAAACCAGCTACTAGGTGTTAGCCTAAGTTCACACTAAATGCGGGTTTGGAATCGTGCGAGTTCAGCTGAAGTAGCACGATCTCAAACTGGCATTTCAGTCTGACTTTGGGGGAGATTTGAGAGACATCTGTGCAGGTTCATGTACAGATGTCTTTTGAAATCACCCCTGAAGTTGCCAAAAGTAGTGCAGGAACTACTTTTGGGAATCTGTGCAGCGCCGCAAAGTTGGCGTCACATCGATTTGGGCGATGCTGTTGCCGGCAATAGGCTCCGATTTCGCATGCAATTTGACATGTCAAATCAGCCAAATGTGAATGGGGGCCTAATGTCAAAGCTTTATTGAAGAAGCTAATTGGTTACTATGAACAGCTGCACCAGATTCTCTGGGCTCTAGTTTTACTAAATCTCCCCAATGGCTTTTCTCTTCAAAAGGTTAAAAAAACACTGTGCAGTCAAGGCATGCTTTAAAACTATGCACAATCTTGAGCCAACCCATTCTAAAATGAAAAAAACGAAATTAATAGTTTCACATAACACAGCATCATCCACACTTGTAGGTTAACCAACGTTAGAGGTGACGTATTCTTCCAAAGCAAATACACCTTTGTACACTGATACTGGCTTGTATTCCAATGTTTCTCCTCTCCCTCAGTTTCTCTCTCTTACTCAGCTAATGTGACCCCAGTGTTGAAAAAGAGGGGTGCGGTTGGGCAAACAAGTATGTTTTGCAGGCGCCGGACGTCCTCCTTATTAACCGATGAAAATGTAGGATTTTCTTTTCCTTTCGCTTTCAATGATAAGGAGAAATAGTAGAAATCGAGAGAATAAATCTCTCTAACAGTGGCACAGATAGCAAAAAAAACTGACAGGCATTGTAATCCCTCTCCACTGTATCAATTCTAGTGGTTATGATGTCATGCGATAAAATACGGATTGGTTTCAAGTACCAGTAGGATAAGCTTGCTTGGTCTTATAGGGACAGGGGCTGCTATAGGTGACGCTAAACTAAGCTACACTCCCTGATCACTTGTACAGAGGCCACCATTCAAGTATATTGGTTTTGATACAATTGGTTGGTTTGTGTGATATACAAGATACAATGTCTGGTATATATATGTAGCCCCACCCCTGTGGGGGCTGCTAGGTATTGCTTGTCTTCTTGTGCTGCCCTGACCCTGAGAACTTCCCAGCCCATCTGACACTCTAGGTTCAGACATAATGTATACTTTAAATGAAACACAGACACAATGCAAACTGAGTTCAACAGTCCTTTTGTATTAACCAAATGGCAAAAAGGGGTGCATAACAGAAGCAATCAGACAATCCTGGGAAGTCACCCCAAAATCGGTTGAATTCAACACTCAGACTGGAATGTACAAATAGCAATCACACAGTGAATAATAGCAGTACCTAAATGTATAACGCAATAACAGACACTTGACAATGGAACAGTCCAAGGGACTTGTATTGATTATGCTGCTACTAAGAGGAAAAGGGCCAGGCTAAGGTGACTGTAATCCTAATGAGGGATTGAGCTGTAAAAGAACCAGTCACACTAACCTATATTTAGTAGTAGTCCATTAGGTTGGCCTGAGAGTTATCTTCACTGACGGCGTTGGAGCTCAAGATGTGAACACGGAATCCTCAATGTATAAACATATAACATAAGGGTTCAATAATCAGCAAGGGAATGCTAGGTATGGCAAAGTGGCAGATCCCTTGACAATCCAGGTTATACTGTCGGCATGCATTGTCTATAAGTTGGATGTTACTGACAGGCAGGGGAGGATTTAGGCATAAGCTGGCTCACCATATCCTGGAGACGGCAGGCGCTCACACTGGAAACAATGCAGGGTCTGTACACCACACAGCAAAGAAGCAATAGATCGGTCGGATAAGGATTCAGCGATCTGAGTTGTTACGTGTTTTGCTGTCTCCCTTTCATCAGCAAGGGTCACAGGGGGTCTTCGGTGCAGCGATGCACGGCAGGTCCACTTGGGCAGGAACAGCAGGATCCTCCTGGTGCTGCGGTAGGCCACAACTCCCACACCTGGGCGGCGATGCTGGTGTTTATCTGATGGGTCCCAGGAAGTAGAGAGTGTGGGCCTGCTGGGAGACTCCTTTTATCACCTCTCCCATAATTCTCCTCTAGAGATGGTGGCTTGCTGGAAGAAGTAGTTTGTAAAGGATTCAGTAATTCAGTAATGGGTGTGCTGGAGACTACAAATACCACAATGCTCTCCTTGAATGCTTAGGAGTATGATGCAGATGATCTCGAGCAGAGCACTAGAGGGAAACAGGATTAGCCTGCAGCAGTAGAGATAAAGTCTGCTATTTCCTATAACAGTAGTCTGGCCCCCGCTACATATAATTATTCCAAACATTGAAAAAGTCTCACACACATGAAATTGCCAAAAAAATCTTCTTGTTATATTATTCCATATAGAGTGAAATAACTGCATGCATAGTGTCTCCACCCGGCATATCACACTGTTCAGATGCATTTCACCTGCAATGGGCTTGCTCTTAGTGAGAGAGTTGGTACCTTCTCTATCCCTGTGAGCAAGTCTGTTGGAGGTGAAACACATCTAACACGTTTGGTAGGTCAGGTGTAGACAGTATGTTTGCAGATTTTTCACTATAAATGGAATAAAGCAACAAGAAGTTTTTTTGGAGTGCGAATCTCATCTTGTTTATATCCTTATGGTGGAGCGGAGGCAGGCTTCAGAAGCCAGCACCCTAATGGTCCATAATTGATGAGTGGAGGAGGGTTAAAGTGGTGCTATACATTGAGGATATGTCTTTATTGAAGAGAAGTTTATTATTATGATTTACATATTAGGATGGCCATCCATTTTAATTGTCCAGATTGAAACCATGATACATTTGTTGTAATAGGCATGTATACTGTATGTCACAATGGTCACACATCACAGCATTATATTCTAAATACTTTTGAACATGTAATTTATAGGTGTGTGATTCTATCCACTAAGTAAATCATCATTATTTCTGATTTTGGTTTAGAGTACTGAATGTAGTAAGTAAATAAAAAATGATGCATACAGTCAATGTATATAGTATATAACACAAGCCGTTTGAGTTATTGGTCCAGACGATTAATCTGGATACTAATAATTGCTGGTCATTCCGCAATATAGCTGGCAAGTGGTTTTCTGTGGAATTTTGTTCATGTCTCAAAGGATCCTTATATCAGACCTTTATTGCTTGGAGAAAATGTCTAATATAAACGGATCTTATCTAATGTTGTACCAAGCAGCCTGCTATCAGATTATAGATTGTAGGAACAAATAAAGGGTTAAATATGCTGGCATATGTCCTTCATCTCAGTAATTCTGACGGGACAGTTGTTGTGTGTCAGATGGACCCTCTATTTGTGACGAGGGAGGGAAATATACAGCTTTCAACCGCTCCATCATAAAGTGATCCATGGGCTACGCTCACTTAAAGCCAAGCTATTAATCTTATACGTTGCTGCCTCAATCTCAAGCCGGCAAGGTTATGTTGACAGGGGCACCGCAGAGGGAGCTGAGAACAGAGAACATGGAAAAAGGAATCAAACAAAGCAAAATTGAGACAAGGCTAAGGAACAATTAAGTATTATTAATAGCACGATTGTACTGTAAATCACAGCAACAAATCACTCGTAAGCCTTTACTAATCCACCATATTGACACCAGCAAGATTTTAGAAACAGAAGATGAGTAATTTTAGGCAATATTTCCAAGCAGATCTGGCCTCTGAAGTTCTAGAAAAATGTAAGGAATTTTGTTAACGTGTTTGCAAATCCTAAAAAGAACTTCTCTTTGCCTAAAGAACCTATTTTCTGCCTAATTGCAATTATCTGATTGATAATCCTGAGAGAGTCACTGTAGTTGATGGGCCCTCCTAGACTTGCTGTTAGTGTCCCAAGGCAGCAGGCCTGAGCAGCAAAATAGCTACTCACAGTGGACCTCCTCCCCAGGCAATGTCTGGGAGGTAAACACCCTTCACAATGTATTTTTCCCCTTTCCTAGTCAACAACACTGGCAATAAACCTCCCAATTAATGGTCAGGGTGAAAAAAATATTTATAACCCATAGCGATGGGGTTGATTTACTAAAGTAAAATATACTGAGCACTGTTGCTGCAGAGCTTAGTAAATGAGCACAAGCTTTGCTGACTTCCATCATCCAATCATGTGCAAGCAAAAATGCTGTTTTTTTTTATTTTCCTTGTAGGCGATTGGGTATTCTTTGCAATGTCAAGCTTAATCTCATTTACTAAGCTCTGGAGCAACCGCACTTGCAGAGTGCAACTAAAATTAACCCCATTGTATCTTCTTGCTCTATCTGCTGAAGCACAGCTTCCAATACCAGGTAAATGTAAGCAATGCACTAGGGTTGGGGGAAACCCAATTAATGCAGAAAACTATACCAAACTGAGCTAGTTGCACTCCAAACGTGGCAAGGATGCTACAAGATCAAAATTACTTGTGGATCCTGTCAAAAATCTATTTAGTTCCTAACTATCTGTGCTGCACAGCCTGTTTATCAGTTAGCATTATTTCCAATTCTCCCTGTGGACTACAGAACATCTTTCCCCATAAGGCCCCTTTCATACCAGCGGACCGATTGGGTCTGCCTGTAAGTTTTTCAGGTGGTCCTGATTGGACCACAAATTGATTTCTTGATCTCTATGGGGCGGCAGAAGTCAGCAGACATGTGTCTGCTGACAGCCGCTGGGCATCCAAGCTGATAAAATCCGCTAAAAATAAACATGTTGATAGGTTCGCCATCTGTCCAATGGATTAGATCAGATGACAATCGGATAGAAATGGACATACAGGGCGGTTACAAACCTGTCATCTGCCTGCTCAGCAGGAATCGGAGGAGAGATCTCCCCGTTGAGCAGGTGGATTCCAATTAGATGGATCTGCTCCATCTGAAAGGGGCCTTATATTGAGAAGAATTGAGGAGAGTGTTCTGTAGTAGGGATTGCCTTGCAGTTCGCCCGGCGGTCAGTTCATGGCATATTTTGCTTGTTCGCTACCCGCCAATTTTGCAAACACATGGCGTTGTTCACGGCGGCCATATTCTTTGGGGAGAACTTAGACCCATGACACAGCCGTCAGGTGGAACGGGACAGCCAATTGAAACATTTCAGTACATGGACATACCCCCTACCTTATAAATAGACCAGAGCTGGCAACCATTTCACATTCTGCTTTTTGTCAGCATAGGGAGAGGTTGGCTGTGCACATCAGGGAGAGATTGCCAGACACAAATAGCTCTGTTAAGATCCACAAAAGTCCTTTTGATGGCTGGTATTTGGTATAGGTCTACTACACTTTCTTTTTAGTTTAGAGAAAGGTATGCTGTGTTCATCAGGGACAGATCAAGATCGTCAGTGACACAAATCGGACTGTTAATGTCCACAAAAGTCCTTTTAAGGGCTGGTATTGGTATAGGTGTACAGTTTCTGTTCAGTTTAGGGACAGGTATGCAGTGTTCATCAGGGACAGATCGAGATCTGCAGTGACACAAATCGCTCTGTTAATGTCCATAAGTCATGTTAAGGGCTGCTTTATATTTGGTATAGGTGTGCAGTTTTTCAGTTTAGGGACAGGCATCCAGTGTGCTCCAGGGACAGAGATCAGCAGTGACACAAATAGTTCTGTTAATGTCCACAAAAGTAATTTCAAGGGCTGCTATATATTTGGTATAGGTGTGCAGTTTTTCAGTTTAGGAACAGGTATCCAGTGTGCTCCAGGGACAGAGATCAGCAGTGACACACATCGCTCTGTTAATGTCCACAAAAGTCATTTCAAGGGCTGCTATTTATTTGATATAGGTGTGCAGTGCACTATATAGGGGTGTAATCCACGGTATAATATACTTTGTAATATAGAAAGCATATTATAGTGGATTTGTATTGTGCACTGTGCAGCATTGTGACTGGTGTGGTGACTGAGCGTTGCTGCAGCAATACTACAAACAGTGACAAAAGCACGTTGAATGTATTATAACTTATTATAACTGGTATGATAGACCAGTGCCCCCCCCCCAATACCACATATTGAAGTGGGGTGTTATCTGAGTATACCTTTACAAGTGTATTTGTGTCCTGCAACAATATTGCCTCTTTTGCTGTGTTAACTCTGATACACACAGTCCCAAACTCCCTGGGCAATTTTTTGAACAACTGGTGTGATAGACCAGTGGTCCCCCAATACCACATATTGAAGTGGGGTTTTATTTAACAGTATACTTTTCTAAGAGTGCATTTTAGTCCTGCAAAAATGTGGCCTCTTTTGCTGTGTTTACTCTGCTACACACAGTGACAACAGTTAAGGCCCGTACACACGTGCAGATTGTCGGCCAAAAAGATTCGGCCGCCGAGCGATCGGCCGATTTTCGGCTTGTTAGTATGATGCTTCCGACAGCCGACAGCGCACTTTCGGCTGAACAGAATCTGTCGTGCAAGCAATAAAATTTTTGTATGCCGACACCAGAACGGCCGATTGTTCGCCAGTCAGTACAGAATTCGGCCGACAGACAGCAGATTTGCAAGACTGGACATGCTCAGAAAAGAAAAAACACAGGGAAAGTTAACCATCACATGACATTACTTCTGCAGTCGGCGGACAAAATTCGTGTGCAGTCTTTTGCACTTTTCAGCAGACAATTATTTGTAGAACTGGTGTAATAAACCTGTGGCCCCCCAATACCACAGATTGAAGCGGGGTATTATCTGAGTATAGTTTTCTAAGTGTATTTGTGTCCTGCAACAATATTGCTTCTTTTGCTGCGTTAACTCTGATACACACAGTGTCAAACTCCCTGGCCAATTTTTTGAACAACTGGTGTGATAGACCAGTGGCCCCCCCAATACCACATATTGAAGCGGGGAGTTATCTGAGTATACTTTTACAAGTGTATTTGTGTCCTGCAACAATATTGCCTCTTTTGCTGCGTTAAGTCTGATACACACAGTGCCAAACTCACTGGCCAATTTTTTGAACAACTAAGGTGATAAACCCCAATACCACACATTGAAGTGGGGTGTTATTTAACATTATACTTTTCTAAGAGTGTATTTTAGTCCCGCAAAAATTTGGCCTCTTTTGCTGTGTTAACTGTGCTACACACAGTGACAACAGTTACTGGGCAATTATTTGTAGAACTGGTGTGATAAAACTGTGCCCCCCCAATATCACATATTGAAGTGGGGTGTTATTTAACAGTATACTTTTCTAAGATTGTATTTTAGTCCTGCAAAAATTTGGCCTCTTTTGCTGTGTTAACTGTGCTACACACAGTGACAACAGTTACTGGGCAATTATTTGTAGAACTGGTATGATAAACCTGTGGCCCCCCCAATACCACAGATTGAAGCGGGGTGTTATATACCTTTTTCCAGATATGCTGTGATTCTCTAGAGACTTTTGTCACAGGGTAATTTAAGAAAATGACAGGCAGAGGAAGAGGCAGGCCCTTCCGCAGGGGTGGTAGGGGTAGGACAGGAGCAGTTGGCTGGAGCCAAAGTGTGAAGTTTCAGAAGGTGCGTTCGATTACGTTAAAGGACGCACTAGACTTGGTTGAGTGGCTCACTCAGCCTTCTTCTTCTGCACCCTCTTCATCCTCTCTATCTGCACTCTCTTCACTCTCTGCTGTGTGCACCCCGAAAGACACCACCACAAACACCACCACCACCACATACCCTCCGCTTGAGTCACTGGAATTATTTGCCGATTCATCACAAGAACATGCCATTCTTGGCATCGGATCAGGAAGAGAAGGTAGCAACAGCCGCCACTCAGCAGTCTGACGACAGTACCCAGATCAGCCCAAGGAGGTTGGTCCCCGCTGTTGCTGCCTACTCCGAAATCTCGAACGTTAGTGGTGGGGAAGGTGACGTGGATGATGACGTGTCTATGGACGTCACGTGGGTGGCCACAAGAGAGGAAGAGGAGGGGAGTTCAGAGGGAGAGACGGACCAGCAGATAGGGAGGAGAAACAGGCAGAACTTGCATTGCACAAGAGGTACAAAGCAGACTGCAAATGTATCAAGAGCGAGCCATCAACCATGTACAGTTACACCGGCACATGGCTCCGCAGTGTGGGCTTTTTTCAATGTGTCCGTTGCTGACAACAGTGTTGCCATCTGCAGCCTTTGCAGTCAACGCATAAGTCGTGGTAAGCCCAACACCTAGGGACAACCGCTTTAAGAAAGCACCTGAACTCCCATCACCGAGCCGAGTGGGAGCAACACCGTCAGAACCCACAAAGCCACACTCCAGGCTCTCACCATCCAGCCTCTTCTCCTTCTCCTCTCTCCTCACAATTGTCCTCCACTCCACCTTCCATCATGCCGTCGTCACGTTGTTCTGAAAAAAGGCAGGCTTCTGTGGCCCAAATGTTGGAGTGGAAAAAAATGATCGCTGGATAACCCTCTTGCCCAACGTTTGACTGCTGGCTTGTCGGAACTGATAGCCCGCCAACTACTGCCATATCAACTGGTGGACTCGGAGGCCTTTTGTACATTTGTGGCCATTGGAACACCACAATGGAAGGTCCAAGGCAGGAAATATTTCTCGCAGAAGGGCATTCCAGAGCTGTATGGCCATGTTCAGGGGCAAGTGAATATATCTCTGGCACACAGTGTTGGTGCCAAGATACCTCTGACCACAGACACATGGTCTAGCAAACACGGACAGAGAAAGTATATCACTTTTACTGCCCACTGGGTGAACCTTCTGACGGCCGTCAAGCATGTAACCCGTGGCACCCGTGTAGATTTGGTTGTACCGCCATGGATTGCATGCAGGCCTGCCTCCTCTTCTTCTCCTCCTCCATCCTCCCTCTCCTCCTCGGCTGACTCCTCCTTTTCCGCTGCTACCGTCTCTTCCGCTGCGCTGCCCAAGATCTGCAGAACCTATAACACATGCCAGGTGAGACGTTGCCGTGCTGTGTCTGTTGTGCCTGGAAGCCAAGAGCCACACTGGTCCTGCACTCCTTTCAGCTTTGCGTTCACAGGCAGATCAGTGTCTGACACCGCTCAATTTGACAGTTGGTAAAGTGGAGTGCGACAACGGTGCCAATCTGCTGAGCACACTGAAACAGGGCAAAATAACACACGTGCCATGCATGGCACACGTCCTGAACTTGGTCATGCAGCGATTCGTTGCCAAATATCCTGGGGTCCAGGAAAATCTCGGGCCATTTCAGAAGATCTTACACAGCCATGGCTCTCCTTGCTGACATTCAGCGGCCCACAACCTGCCCGTCAGGAGTCTTATTTGTGACTGTCCGACGCAATGGAACTTAACATTGGATATGCTTAATAGGTTGCTCCAGCAGAAACGTGCAGTTAACGACTACCTGTACGAACTCTGCGGCAGGACAGGTTCTGGTGAGCTTGGGTTTTTTTCACCTCGCCAGTGGCTGCTCATGCGGGATGCATGCAGACTTCTGCGGCCATTCGATGAGATCACCAAACTGGTCAGTCACGGCCAGGGCGCCATCAGTGACATCGTACCTTACGCCTTCTTTCTGGAGCGTGCATTGTCATTGATCAAGCCCTCGAGGAGCAGGAGCAGGAAGATGAGGAAGTCGCAATGTTGGATGAATTCCCAGTGGGTGCTACTCCATCAGACACGAGTCAACAACAGGAGTCTGAAGAGGAGTCAGAGGAGGATGGTCCCGGGGGGGATGAGGAGGAGCAAGAAGAGAATGCTTTAAACCTTTCTGGGATCCCTGGTGTTATCCGTGGATGGGGGAGGAGAACGAGGACGACATTATCCTGGATGATGAGCTGGAAGCAGGCCACTACACCGCTTCCAGTTTAGTGCGAATGGGCCAAGGACCAGTACTGGTTGGCAACGTACTTAGACCCCCGGTACAACAAAAAATGGCAGAAATGTTACCACAATCACAGAGGGCGGTCAGAATGCAGCACTTCCAGGCCTTGCTGTGGGAAATGCTGCATTCTGCTTTTGCGTGCGCTGGCAGAGGAATTTGCAGTCACAGAGAGACAGTTGCGGGTAGCAATCCAACAGCACCTGCAAGAAGAGGGCGGTTTGAAGATGTCTTGGTCACTTCAGATATGAGATCCTTCTTTCAGCCGAACCATCGACAGCTGTACTCCGGATCCAGCATCAGGAAATGCCTAGACCGACAGATTTCCGACTTCATCGGGTTAACGGCCGATGTGGACGCTTTGAGGAGTGATGAACCCCTGGACTACTGGGTGGGCAGGCTTGACCTCTGGCCAGAGCTTGCACAATTTGCAATGGAACTGTTGGCTTGCCCCCCATCCAGTTTCCTGTCCAAAAGGACGTTCAGCGCAGCAGAGGGGATCGTGACTGATAAGCGCACTCGCCTAGCTCATGACAGTGTAGACTACCTCACATTTATAAAAATGAATGAGGCATGGATCTCTGAGGAATTCAACACATGTGACCAGTAGACCATGTTTCATTGAAATTCCTCATGACAGGCCACAAATATCCGCCAGACCGCCATCCACCCACAACAATACCTAGTCCTTATCTTCGCTAAATACAGCTGCATAAAAGGCATTTCATGTCCATGGAATGCCAAATTTTTGGGGCCTTTAATGGCAGACAATTATTTTTTCTGTGAATGCCTAATGTACCTCCAGCCACCAAATACTACGTTCTTTGCTCTCAGGTAAACCCATGTGGGCTAATTTTTGGGGCCTATACTGGCCGACACTTACTTCTGTATCCTGTGAATGCCTAATGTACCTCCAGCCACCAAATACTACATTCTTAGCTGTCAGGTAAACCCATGTGGGCTACTTTTTGGGGCCTTTCATGGCTGACACGTATTTATCCTGTGAATGCCTAATGTACCTTCAGCCACAGAATACAACATTCTTAGCTGTCAGGTAAACCCATGTGGGCTAATTTTTGGGGCCTATACTGGCCGACACTTACTTCTGTATCCTGTGAATGCATAATGCACCTCCAGCCACCAAATACTACATTCTTAGCTGTCAGGTAAACCCATGTGGGCTAATTTTTGGGGCCTATACTGGCAGCCACTTTCTTCTGTATCCTGTGAATGCCTAATGTACCTTCAGCCACTGAATACAACATTCTTAGCTGTCAGGTAAACCCATGTGGGCTAATTTTTGGGGCCTATACTGGCCGACACTTACTTCTGTATCCTGTGAATGCCTAATGTACCTCCAGCCACCAAATACTACGTTCTTAGCTGTCAGGTAAACCCATGTGGGCTAATTTTTGGGGCCTTTCATGGCCGACACTTACTTCTTTATCCTGTGAATGCCAAATTTTTCAGACTGAAATTGAAAATCAATGGGTCTGTAAAGGTTCTGACAAATTGTGGAATGGATGTGGACCCATTTTACAGATGTGTGAATGGACCCTATATGTATTTGACATGTATTTACTGGCTGCTGTCAGTTCTGGCTGATTTTGGAAAAAAAATAAAAAATTTTGCTGTAAAAAAAAAAATACTTTTTAGGGCAACTTTTCCAATTGCAATACTTCTATTCTATACTACTATTTGTGCACAGCTAGTAAGTCTTTTGTGGCTGCAAATATGACCTAAAGGTTTTTAAAGTTCGCCTCCCATTAAAGTCAATGGGGCCCGCCGCAAGCTTGTGGTTCGCGGACTTTTGAGAATATTTGCGGCTGACATTCCCGAACCGCCCCGGCCGATGTTTGTCCATCACTATTCTGTAGTACTGTCCTAGGATGGCAATGGTACTCCACCATAGATATGGTACAGTAAGTGGTACAGTAAGTGAGCATTATAGGTGGAACGAACGCACGCTGTCTACATCACGGGAGCCGAGTGGAACGCATGCCGGTATTCACCACTCTCCACTCATGGGCTCTGTTTTTAGCTGGCGTTTAATTGTTTTTAACATACTGTGTACATTTTAAAAGTTTAATAAAGCCTTTGAAATGGTAATACACCATCTTGAGCTTTCTTTCATTGCATAAACCTGGCCAGACCCATGGAGGGAGGCCAACTAGGAGGGGGCAGTCCGGAGCATTGGGGCACCACAACGCCCAGCGGAACCTACCCTGGTTATTACCTCCCACGGTGACAACAAGTACCAGCACATGACCGTTTGGAGATTGAGCACAGAGCACCTGCACTTTATCTTGCACCCAAGGAAATCTGCATAATTGCACCACAAGTCACCCATGAACTGTGTTTTTTTTATGAGGATCTCTATGAACATTTTTTTGAGCACTGATTGAACAATTCATCACAGAAAGAATTGCACTTATGAACTTTTGTTTTTTTGCTTCTGATTCATTTTGCTTATATACAGTGGGGATCGAAAGTCTGGGCACCCCGGGTAAAAATTTGTATTAATGTGCATAAAGAAGCCAAGGAAAGATGGAAACATCTCCAAAAGGCATCAAATTACAGATTCGACATTCTTATAATATGTCAACAAAAGTTAGATTTTATTTCCATCATTGACACTTTCAAAATTACAGAAAACAAAAAAATGGTGTCTGCAAAAGTTTGGGCACCCTGCAGAATTTATAGCATGCACTGCCCCCTTTGCAAGGCTGAGACCTGCCAGAGTCATGGATTGTTCTCCATCATCTGGGAAGACCAGGTGATGTCAATCTCAAAGGTTTTAAATGCCCAGACTCATCTGACCTTGCCCCAACAATCAGCACCATGGGATCTTCTAAGCAGTTGTCTAGAAAACTGAAAATAGTTGACACTCACAAAGCTGGAGAAGGCTATAAGAAGATAGCAAAGCGTTTTCAGATGTCAATATCCTCTGTTTGGAATGTAATTAAGAAATGGCAGTCATCAGGAACAGTGGAAGTTAGAGCAAGATCTGGAAGACCAAGAAAAATATCAGACAGAACAGCTCGCAGGATTGTGAGAAAATGGCTCTCTCCTACTCCATTCTTCTGTTATCAGCATGATAACTTCTGACAAGTTCTCCACCAACTGAGATAAAACCAGGCTGAAATTAGTGTTGTTGGAGGTTCCTATAAATAGATTAGCAGACAGCTGGTCTTGCCACAGCACAGCTCTTCCTTCATCTGCCTATGTGAAGTGGGGGTGTGTGTCTTTCCTCCAATCAGCTATCACACAGTGTAAGGCTTCACTACACTCCCACTGCTGAATAGGAAGAGAAAATTTCTAACACAATGTGCACCATCTAAAGCTGAAACACGCATGTAAAACTAATGTAGGGAGATTTGTTTCATCTCTATGTATCATCTGAGGCTGATCACTTCACTGGGTATATGTGAGGGTTTACATCCACTTTAAATTCATCATAAGACCATGAGCAGGTTCCAAGGACTAAGCCTCAACATTTGCAAATTGTATTTGATTTGAGCAAAGGGACATTGTCATTTATGTGTGCCTGGGGCAGCATGATATCTAAAGATAGCCCAGGTCCTGATCCAGCTGGGCTGCTTGGTTTTAAAGAACCATTAAAGGGGCTTTCAACTCTCAGTTGTTGTTTTTTTTTCACAGTTATCTCGGCAATATCTGGGCACTTTGTAGCTACACTGAGAAACAAAGTAGAAGGGTGCTGTTATGGTGTGGTAAAAGTAGTTTTAATTGACAAAAAATAACAAAATCACTTACATCAAAGTTAAAAAGTACGTTACCCAACATTGATATGCCAGATATGTGGCTGTTGTAGCATGTTCTTGTGTAAAAAAGTATTATGTTTTCCTTGAACTGCTTCTTTTGTGTGAAATACATGGTGATCCTGCCAGTCCCCCTGCTTTCCTATTTCAGACTGACCATATTAGGCATAGAAGCACACCCTTCTTTGTGTAGTCAGTTTTCTGGCTGTGCTGGGAGCACAGCCTGCCTGTTCTCCAAGGGACAAGACTTGTATTGACATACCCCTGCACAGCTCTATACTGGGAAGATCAGTGTATTCCTGTTTCTCTCCCTCTGCTGACACAACCCCCTGCAGTCTCCATCCCCAGCCATCTAAGTTACTTATGTAGCTGAGAAGAGAGGTCATGTAAGCACTTACGCTCATATAAAAAAAGGGTATGTATAATGTTTTTTATTTATGCACACAAATGTTTTGCCTTGCATTTGCAAGGTAAGGGTTAAAATATACTTTAACCACTGAAGCTCCAGAAGGTTTTTCCCCTTAATGACCAGGTAATTTTTTGCAATTCGCCACTGCTCTACTTTAATTGGCAATTGCGTAATCATACACCACTGTACGCAAATTAATATTTTATCTTTTTTTTGCACACAAACAGAGCTTCCTTTTGGTGTTATTTGATCCCCACGTTTTTTATTTTGTATGATATAAATGAAAAAAGACCGAAAATTTTGGGGAAAAAATTATTTTCTACTTCCTGTTATAAAATCAAATCAAATTTAGTTATTATTTTTTTACATACTGTCACCAGCACAGTACAGTGTCATGATATGACGGTGTGTCAGTGATCAGGGACACTGACTGGAAAAAGTATGTTAAAAAAACGAAACAAAAATAAATGTTTAATTTTTTTTTTTCAGTTTTTAAAATACTTTTTACATTTTTTTAACATTCTTTCTATTTTTTTACTAATTGTAGTAGAATAGTTCAGTGTCACCATAGTAACACTGTACTACTCTAGGGAATGATCAGGGATTTTTTTTTTTTTTACACTTTGATTTTTGTTACAATGATGATAATTTCATCCATAACAGCTGTGATTAATAGTAATCTGTGATTGGTTACAGCTAATCACATGGTACAGAGTGCTGTGATTGGCCCAGGTACCATGTGATATCTGTGGGCCAATCACAGCTCACTGGTATAGGAAGCACCGCTGTTATGAATTAGATTAATTTATAACAGCTTTCTTGACCTTGTGATCACATATCGTTCAGGAGCCGCAATTACTGGACACAATGGTCAAAAGGGTGACGCACAGCATAGTCCCAAACTGGAGCAGGCACAATGATGTATATGTACATGATTGGGCCTGCATGTGCCGCCGCCCTGCCGCAGTAAAATTGTTTTCGGCAGTCATCAAGTAGGTAATGCCGAATCACTTGTTTGTAAAGGATAGCAGCCAGTAATGTGAAGATCATTAGCAGTGGTGAACAAATGCGGATGCATTTGGTGGATATCTCTAAAAGGCCTCTGGAAGATGATATGATGGTTCCGTATGTGGTATCTTTCTGTATGGGAGTTTGCTTTAAACTGATTTAGATCTGTTTGGGAGTTGCCTCACAGTTGGAACATCTTATATTAGAAAGTACTTGAAGCCTTACCTTATTTACTAAGCTCTGGAGCAATTGCACTTGCAGAGTCTATTGGCCTTTAGTAAATCAACACCTGGATGCATAGATAGAAACACACAGCCTATAGCCTAGGATGACAAGGCACTCACTTTCTTCTCCCTGCTCCAAGCTAACAGCCTTCTTGAAACTGCAATGCCCCCTGTTAAATTTTAACAAACAGTTTAATGGGACACAGGGGAATGTTTTGATATTGTACTGAATGTGTTACATTAAATGATGCTGAGCAATTATTACTACTTTAATAAACTCCAACACTTCTTAACTTACCCTCCCAACTATTACATTTTTCCAATCTTGCAAAATTTAGCCAAACAATTTTTTAATAAATTCTGGGAAAATGAAACTTCTCAATTAGATCATACCTACTGGCTGTTGTTATATCGCAAAGACTTCAATAATTGAAGTCACTTACCAGAAATAAAAATTCAGATCAGAAGTTCCTGCGTGTTCTGGGTCAGTTGTCCATAAAGTATAGAAAGCCAGAAAGACAGCCAGACAATTTTGAGGAATTTGTCAGCAATGGCAAGTTATGTATTTCCCAGCACAAGTTCCTTTCACAGCAGGTTAACCAAAAGCTCCTTGCAGCAATGTATTCTATGATAATTATGTTGAACGATTTGTACACTATCCTTTACTGTGTTTGCCCAAAATATACAGTAAACACTTCTCCCTAGATAGGGAACCCTATTTGTTCTTTTTTTTTTGCAAATTTATGTAACTTTTTGGGCTATTTCATACTTAGGCATCCCTATGTGGTGTGTTAATATTCTTTTTCTTTTCTTTTTTCCAACAAAGATTTTATTTGTAAGAAATAAACATTACATGGTAAAGACAAGCTTTAGATACAAAGATTTACAATGAAGAATGTATATTAATACATCATATACATCTTGTATATTTATATAGAAGCATGACAATCAGTTATTCTTTTGTGTTTCTTATAATATAGTAACCATCCAGATGAGATACGGATAGCTCTAGACAATGTACGTAACATTTAACCTAGGAGGAAACCAACGTGCTTGTGGCGGGAGCTTAACTACTTAGATTGCTAGGCGCTTGAAGGAAAGGAGAGAAGCTCATGCCAAATATTTGGATGGTCAAGATAGCGCTCTGTCTCCTAATGGTAAAAGTCATTGTAGTGTGCTCTTAGAAGTGTTAAGGATATGAAGGAGGTAAAATAAACAAGATAATAAAATAAAAATAAAAAGGGTCAGGATGGATGAAGTTTCCTCCTCGTTTTCTGCATAATATCAGGTCTTATTTACTACAAATCGGATCTGTAACAGGCATTTAAACCAATTGAATTGGTCTTCTTTCTTTTGTGACTGTGGTCTCCCAAGCACAACCATTGTGTAGGGATGATCCCATGTCCTCGGTGGTCTGCAGAGGGAAGTCAGCGGTGAACTCAGGGGTTCAATTTATGTAATTAATTTTGTTGATTTTTGGGGTCTGAAGCCATAATCGCTTTGTTTCTAGTGGTAGCTTGGGAAAGGGTCCAGTGGGTCCAAGCACGAGAGAATTTGGATGTGGTGTGTTAATGCATGTGCGGTAATGCGTGTTATGGCACATGTTGATGTGTGTTGTGTTAAGGCAGCCCATTCATTACTGATAATTAAACCATAGGTAGATTGGCGCTAATGTTAGCCACTAGGTGGAATCTTTGGTGTGTATTAAATGAATAGAGGCTCCCCCCTCACTAGCTTGAGAAAGGAACGTGCATTGTAATTTTCTACCTACTGTACATGCTTTGAAACGCGTTGCATACTAGTGATGCAAGAAGTTGATGCTGCCTTCCAAGCATGTGTTCCAACCCTCAGTCCCGGCTGTTTCCCTTTCTACATTGGTCGCCGGCCGGATTCAGCGTGACCAGGCACAGACACAGCTCCAGCATGGGCATAACAGCCCCTACACCTCTGAACGTCAACCTGGGTAATGTTAATACTCGAAAAGCCTGTATTACACACCACCATGTGAGTTTTATTCTTTTATACCTAAAATAAACTACCTTACAGTCTACACTCAGAGGCGTCTCTTCTCTTTGTTTTTTTATTCATTATGAATAGACTGCCAATGCATCACAACACATTTAAAAAAACATTTATGATTCTTTTTAACCTTAACCACTTGACCTCCAGAAGATTTACCCCCCTTCATAACTAGGCCATTTTTTGGCGGTATGGCACTGAGTTACTTTAACTGAAAATTGTATGGTCATGTGACGATGTACCCAAATAAAATGTATGTCATTTTTTTCCCACAAATAGAGCTTTATTTTGGTGGTACTTTATCACCTTTCCTTTTTTTTTTTTTTTTTAGCTACCGTATACACTCGAGTATAAGCCGAGTTTTTCAGCACATTTTTTTGTGCTGAAAACGTCCCCCTCGGCTTATACTCGAGTCAAGGGAAAAAAAAATTCCCTGGCCGCTCCGACGGGCTTAAGCTTTAAAAATGGCGCCGCCCGTCGCATACATGTCACCGCGCATGCGCCGCCACCGCTCGGGAGAGTCCGGGAATAGCCGAAATTATACGAGCAGCAGCGGCGTGTGCGCAATGACGTGTCGGCACCGGGCGGCGCCATTTTTAAAATGAAGGCGCTGCAGTAATAGGTAAGTGAAACAGCTTCACTACCTGCCATTATGCAGGGCTGCGGGCACACTACAAGGGATGCAGTGCTGTGGGCATGGTCCACCTGTACCATGCCCACAGCACTGCATCTCCTGTAGTATGCCCACAACCCCGGATCCTCTTGTACCATGCCAGTACCCTGCATTCTCCTGTACCATGCCAGTACCCTGCATTCTCCTGCATCATGCCAGTACCCTGCATTCTCCTGCATCATGCCAGTACCCTGCATTCTCCTGCACCATGCCAGTACCCTGCATTCTCCTGCACCATGCCAGTACCCTGCATTCTCCTGCACCATGCCAGTACCCTGCATTCTCCTGCACCATGCCAGTACCCTGCATTCTCCTGCACCATGCCAGTACCCTGCATTCTCCTGTACCATGCCCGCCGCCCTGCACTCTCACCCTAGGCTTATACTCGAGTCAATGATTTTTCCCATCTTTTTGTGGTAAAAGTAGGGGCCTCGGCTTATACTCGGGTCGGCTTATACTCGAGTATATACGGTATAAATAAAAGAACAACATTTTGGAAGAAAAAAAAACAATATTTTTCACTTTCTGCTATAAAACATCCAATAAAAAAAGTTGAAAAAACTCAAATGTCTTTATTAATTTAGGGCAATATGTTTCTAATATGTATACATATATTTGGTAAACAAAATCCCAATAATCATATATTGAATAATTTTCACAAAAGTTATAGCATCTTCAAACTATGGGATATTTTAAATAATGGTTTAATTTATTTTACTAGTAATGGCCGTGATCAGCGACTTCTAGTGGAACTGAAATATTGTGGCAAACATTCTGATACTAACTGACACTTTTTTATTCCACAATATTTTATTGTTAAATAACAAAGAGCAATAAATAATGTCAACTTTAGTCCAATACAACTGTCTGTTTATATAGCATACATTTCAAGAAAAAGGAAAAAAAAACGAAAACTGTAAAACCTTTAGCAAGTTTTGTGCATGGTACATAAACACTAATACATCAAATCTAATTTCCAGCAAAAAACTTGAATTTGTAGTTTAGGGTATAAACTAACATTAAAGTCTATCGGAGTATGTGGCGGAGAGTCCATGGTTGGGGTTCATTGTCTAGTGGTTACAGCTCCTTCGGAAAATTGGGTATACCTAGCAAGCAGCTAGATATTTTTGTTAATCGAGTATCTAAGGCTCCATTCGGTGTGAACTAAAGTAGTATAGAGTTAGTAGGAAGTAAAGCTCTATTTGGTTTTAATGTGTAGCTGTATTTAGGACTGGATCAGGGAAGGGGGCAGGCATATGCGAAGGGAATAGGGGTAAAAGGGAATGAAAGGGGGAAAGAGAGAAAAAAAAAGGGGGGGAAGGGAGGGCCATGAGTCAATATTTTTACCTCCTTGGTCTCCACTGTAGAAAGGCCTTAGCCTGTTGGTTGAATGTTTGCTTATAGAGGTACTATGTTGTGTTTGGAAAATTGAATCTTAGTCTTGGTCTTAGGTATGCACATTGTTGAGTGCATTCTGCTCTGTAAACTGACACTTTTATGGGACAGTAATACAGTGATCAGTGCTAAAAAAAATATGCACTGTCACTGTACTAATGACACTGGCTGGGAAGGGGTTAACATCAGTGTCAATTAAAGGGTTAACTGTGTGCCTAACATGTGTTTTACCAAACTGTTGGAGGTGCTTTTACTAGGAAAGCCATGGATTCTAGTCCCTGCTTTGCACAGACACATGATCCATGCCTTCCCTCCAGTCAGAACAGAGATCTGCCTTGTTTACCTAAGCAGACCGCTGTTCTGCCTCTCTGCTTGCCGTTCTGTCCTTACAGTGAGAGCAAGTCAGCGGTGGTGCGCATGCGTGCCCCCTACCTGGAAGAGCTGGATCACATGTATATATGTGATCCGACGCAGAGGTGCCGCTGTGTAGTAGTAAAACTATAGGGCAGACCTTAAATGGGTAATACAGCACAACACAGCCCTGTACAATGCATTGCATTGCCATTCATAATAAATGGAATCACAACGCACCACACTTAGATCATATACATTGCCATGCATTGCGGTAATTGCCTTTAGCTTGCAAAAAGGCCCGAACAACTACAGTATATATTTAGAAATGTTCTAAGGCTACCCTTTTACATACACAGATTATAATTTAGGTCTCAACGAAGGTATACAGTAAAGCTGTATCTGTCAGCTGAAAAAGTTTTCCCTTAAGGCTTTAAACACTGTTAATCTCACAACTGTCTGTTCTATCATGACATTTCCAACATATGGAGGCTAATGTAAGGACTAGAGTGCTACACTGTACTCCCTATAGATTACAGATGCCCGTCACTGACTTATGTAGCAATATAGGTATTTTTAACTGTGGAATTGCTACGTGTTGCCAACCTAGTTTTACATTCTCATGAGGGAAAAGTACCTCAAGAAATCAAACCTTCTTTTTGATACTGAGAAATAATACTGCATAGAACTGATAGCACTATTCTTGCCAGTTTTCATTTATAGAGACACTGTTTTATATAAAATGAGTACAGAAAAACCTTGGGTTGAGAGTAACTTGGTTTAAAAGCATTTTGCAAGAAAAGCAAAATGTTTGAATAAATTTTGAATTGATAAACAAGCGATGACTTGATATACAAGTAGCGTCACGTCACAACTGAGTATATAAGAGAAGAGAGGTGCCTCTAAGTGTAGCAATATGGTTACATTTAATGAAGGTTTAACATTTACCAACTCACATGGTTGATGATTAAAACAGGCACATCTAAGTATGCAGGCAACTGGGGTAAAGCTGTCCACATAGACCATCCCCTGCGTGACCATCAACATCATACCTTCCATGGTGCGCTCCACGAGCGCTTCAAGCCTCGCATTCAGATCGCTCTACTGCAGGGTAGTCTTCCCGGTCACGACTGCAGACTGAAAGCGGTGAGAGCCAGTGGTGTGGAGAATGGTCTATGTGGACAGCTTTACCCCGGATGCCTGCATGAAGGCTGCCATTTATGGATGGACATTTTATGGTTCGCTCTGTTTTTGCTTATAGCAAAAAAAATAAAAGTCGCACAGGTGATCAAATACCACCAAAAGAAAGCTCTATTTGTGGGGAAAAAGGGAAATCAATTTCTTTTGGGTACAGCGTCGCACGACTGCACAATTGTCCGTTAAATTAACGCAGTGCTGGATCGCAAAATAGGGCCTGGTCATTAAGCAGCAAAATCTTCCGGTCCTTAAGTGGTTAACGGACAATTGTGTGGTTGTGTGACGCTGTACCCAAATTAAATTAATGTCCTATTTCCCACAAATAGAGCTTTCTGCTGGTGGTATTTGAACACCTCTGCTAATTTTTTTTTTTTTTTGCGCTATAAACAAAAAAAATAAAGCGACAATTCGAAAAAAAAAAACAATATTTTTCACTTTCTGCTGCAATATAACAATCCCAATAGAAAATGTTTTAAAAAGCTAATTTTTTTCATCATTTTAGGCCAAATTGTATTCTGCCACATATTTTTAGTAAAAAAAAATCCCAATAATTTTTATTGGTTTGCACAAAAGGTATTGTGTCTACAAACTAGGGGAAAGATTTATGTCATTTCTATTTATTTATATTTTTTTACTATCAATGGCGGCGATCAGCGATTTTTAGCGGGACTGCGACATTGCGGCAGACAGATCGGACAGCTACCTGACATTTTTGACACTTTTGGAGGGAGCAATGACATTACTACAGTAATCAGTGCTAAAAATATGCACTATTACTGTAATAATGACACTGGCAGGGAAGGGGTTAATGCAGGGGTAAACAAAGGGCTAAATGTGAGCATAGGGGGTTCTAATTGTGGGGGGGATGGACTTATGGAATCAACAAAGAGACCTGTGTTCCTAATTAGGAGAAACACAGGAGCTCTGCATTGATTCCAGAGAGAACAACGGTCTGCTGTGTTTACAACAGCAGACCACTGTTGTCTCTTCACAGGAACTGATCACTGGTGCCCGGCAGCAATCACAGCTGCCAGCCCCATGGATCAGCTTCCCCGCTGGCAAATGCCCCCAGGAGCGCTCCCGCAAATTGCCATACAGGTAGTGAGTTTCATGGGAACCTGCCGACCTGCCGCCGTATAACTGGCGGCTGGTCAGCAAGTGATTAACTAGGGATGCACCGATACCAATTTGTTTCCAATGAGTACTGATACTTTTTTTTTTTTTTAGTACTCGCCAATATCAATTACTGATATCTACCACAACGGTTTTGTTTACACTTCAGCTGTCAGCAAAGGAACAAAGCATTAAAAAGTTATTTACAAATGAAATCATTTTTTTTATTTCTTTTGACATTTTGTGCTGTTTTCAATATGAAACGTGTAAATATATGTAAAAGGTGTAAAAATATTAACGAACAAAGCAAACAAAAAAAAAAGTTTTAATTGTTAATAGTTTATAAAATAGAAGTGAAAAAAAAAAAAAATCAACAAGAGAATAATAATTAAACGAAGGAGAATAAGGAGCTAGTTAAGGCTGATTAGAGTAAATTAAGGGTTAATAAGGAGGTAAACAGAGGAACATTTAATAAAAAAAAAAAAAAAACACAAAAAAAAAATGTCTGCATTATTTTGAATCTATGTTTAAAGATGCAGTAACTCTTGCAGGACCCATAAAAACAGTGATTAGGGAAGAGTAGAGTCTTTGCAGTGAAGGTAATTTACCTGTAAAAGTGTGGATTTGTTTCACAGTTTGTCTGGGATGGTTGAAAGCAGTTTATGTAAACCTCTAGAACCAATTAAAGCACTCTTTAAACAAACAAAAACCCCTAAGGCTACATTCACACCTGAGCGTAGCGTTTTAGTGCGTTTTTTACCGAGATTTTACCGCGATTTTTGCGGCGATTTTTACCGCGATTTTTGTGCAGGCGTTTTTAGATTGAATAGAGATCAATGGAAAACGCCTGTAATCTGCCCAAAAAGAAGCTCATGTACTTTTTTGAGCGTTGGGCGTTTTGTATACAGCGTCAAAACGCTCAGATGTGAACAGGGGCCATTGAAATGAATAGGATTTGTCTTGTTGGGCGTTTTGAGAGCTGATCCTAGAGCAGAAAAACTCCCCAAAAACGCCCCAAAACGCCTACATGTGAACAGAGCCTAACTGTCCAGCTAATTGGGCAACATGTTGTGTTCAAGTATTCTAATATTCACCAAACTTTTGGTGAAAAGAAAATGCTCAGTTTTGCTTTCCCTCTTACAGTGAATCACAGTGCAAACATGTCATAAATAGTCAGCAAAGATTATATTGCCCCAACATATCATATTCCTCATTGATACATATATGTTGTACCATGTACTTATGTTAAAAAGTGTTCCATTTTTCTTTGTATTACTTCCTTTGTGTAAAAATGCCTAGTGAGCCTGGCAGTCCCACAGTGTCCTTTTTCAAACTGACTGCGCTTGACAGTAGAGCACAACCATCTCAGTGTGGTCAGTTTTCTGAATGTCCTGATAGAACAGCCTGCCTGTCGTCTAATAGCAGAGACTTATGCTGACAATCCTCCCCACACAGTTATTCACTGGGAAGATCAGTCCTGCTGTATTTCCACCAACAGCTCTCTAATCCCTGTATGCATCTGAAAATAGAGATTATGTGTTACGTTAACTTCTTCCCGCTCAGCCTATAACAGATTGATGGCTGGGCGGGCCTTTCGTCTTTCTGGGTGGGCGCCATATGATGCCCTCCTGGTCTCGCCGCTCGCATGCGCAGTGCAGCGATCGGTGGTGAGCTGTGTCCCCCTTTGGATTTTTTCTAAATGGGTCCAGGAGAAACTAGTAAAATGATCTGTAATGACATCCTACAATGGGAAAAAAAGGTATGCATTTCTGAGGTAGAAGAGCCAAAATGTGCAAGTCCTCACAAAGCAAAGGCCAACAAAGAGGATATTAAAAAGGGGTTGCAAGGGCATTAAGGAAATCCTGGATGTAGCAGGCTTTGGCTGGCCAATCAGGAATTTGCAGGCAAACCAAATGTAATCATGGGGATGTCTCACAGTTGTCTAATGGTTCAGTTTGCTGGAGATTTTATTGGCCAATTATCCTTTTTTTTCCTGGAACATTCTAGAACACATTATAGAATGGAAAGGTACATTTTTTTCCAAGACTGCTGAACCCAAGTCCCACATGTCAAAATTACATTTACTGAAATATGTGAAGAATGAAGAATGCGTGGCAAATTAAAAACCCTATAGAGGATACAGATACGTTCAAGGTAAACATAATGCTGCGTACAGACATTGGGGTTGATTTACTAAAATAAATCATGTTTTCTTTGCAAAGTGAAATCCCACCTTGTGGTCAAAGAACGTGGAATGGGACTTTTTTTACAGGCACCAAACAACAATAAAAAATTTTTAAACGTTGTTTACTTTTTTACCATACACATAAAAGATCTCACTCATGTACATCAATGGTTGTATATGGCATGTGTATATTCCAGAAATAAAGATGCCATCAATATCGATCTGTGAAACATCAGGCGGTAAATAGTAAATTCTGAAATGCAAACACAAATACTGATAGCATACACTGAAGACAAATACAGAAGGAGAAGTAACACTTACAAACTCCTAAATATGTAGTTAAATGCAAATCCAAAAGAAGTCCAGAAAAATGGGTCAGATGAAATGCAAGGGATGCTAGCCCAACATTAATAAAAGAGAAGATGCAAATCCAAAAGAAGCCCCGAAAGATGGATCAGGTGATATGGAAGAAATGCTAGCTCAACCACAGAGTGGAATGGTAACCTATTAAAAGTCGGTACATCTCATCTCATCTCATCTCATCATGGGCTATCATTCCTTGCATCTCATCTGACATGTCTTTCAGGGCTTCTTTTGATTGCAAATTTTTATGTGTATGGTAGATTTTTTTTAATTTGTGTGAATAAAGTAAACATTTTTCAGAATTTCTTATTGTTGTTTGGTACTTATAAAAAAGGCCTATTCCATGTTCTTTGATCACATTTTACTAGGGATTAGGTCCAAGCAGCAAGATTAGAATTTTTACCTTGCAAGGGCTTTTTCACTTACTTGCACTTGCCTTGGTGCGATGCAGTGTCATTGGGGTTTATTTACTAAAACTTGAGCATGAAAAATCTGGTGCAGCTCTTCATAGAAACCAATCAGCTTCCAGATTTTATTGACAAAGCTTAATTGAACAAGCTGAAGCTAGAAGCTGACTGGTTACCATGCACAGCTGCACCAGATTCAGAGTGTTCCAGTTCTAGTAAATCTCCCCCCATTGTGAATGGCACACCAATACATCTTGCTGATGAAGTGCAGCCTGAAAGGTGCAAGTGCATTTGTAGTTGAAGTGTTGTTGAGGTGTTTTGGATAAGACTATCTGTGATGGTGTTCACCATCACTGGAATTTAAGGACAGATGGGTGATGGGTTGAATTGCTTCATATTTGTCAGCAAGGTAATTTTGTTCCCTTTGCCATGAGGTCTCTGAGCAGGAAGTCCACTCCTAATATGGTCATTCCAGGAAGTTCAATGGGGAGACAGGCTGGCTAACAATGTGCTTTTTGTCTGAGGTGGCTTTCCATTCACCTATTGTCAGGTGTGCTAATGACCTCACCTGTTGTCTGCTAAGGGATGTATTGACACTTAGAGTAGTGTGTATTGAGGGCTCGTTAGGGAACCATTGTTCTGTGTCTGACTATTGTGTACATTGATTGCCCCCTGGGGCTTCTGTCTCCTTGCATTGGTCAAGCTATCTGACCAATCCCTGTTGACTCATTTTCAAGTCCTCATTTGCATGGCAGTCCTTCTTGTCAAGCTATCTGACCAATCACTGCCTACTCATTTTCAATTCCTCATTTGCATGGCTAAAGAGGACCTGAATGGGAACTGCAGGTACTTTGCAATTGACCAATGGGAGGGCGGTTGTTGGGGGACAGGATGTTCCAAATTCTGTATAAAAGTGTGCTGTGTTCTTCCAATAAATTGTCTTCCTGTTTGAACTTACATACAGCTTGCTTGGTGTTTGTTCTAATGGATTCCGGACGGCACATAGCTGTAGTTCGGATCCCGGATCCTTGGTTGACCGAACCATCAGACGTTGCGATCTGCAAGCTGACTTACTAGAAACAGAGGAGTGTCGGGAGAGCGGACAGATCGAGCAAGGGTCTCGTCACATTGGTTGGCAGCGGTGGGATTTTCTCTCCAGTTACCAGGACGCTCCAAACCACCAGAGTCAATGACCAGCTATGCAGCATGCAGGAGAGCCACGCTGAAAGACTTACTTGAGAGCCGCGGAGGGACCGGTGGGACAAAGAACAAGGCCACCCTGATCAGTGAGCTATCCGAGATGGATAAGGGGGATGGTGATGCAGGACCCCGGTCAGTTGAAGACTTGTTTCAGCAACGAGTTCGAGAGCGGTTGTCATTATATGGTGCTAACCCATCTGAGACCGCCATACAGAATGCCATTAGAGACATTCAGCTGCAGGATGAGCGACAAGAGAAAGAACTAGAACGGCAAGAGAGGGAACGAGAGCGGCAACATGAGCAGAGAATGGCAGAAATACGGCAATCTGAGAAAATGCCTAAAGATGCAGCGACTTTCCGTAAGTTGCCCTTTCGGGCGTTCAAACTATTTAAGGAAGGAGAGGAGGAAATTGACGCATTCCTGCAGGACTTTGAGAGACTATGCCAGATACATGAAGTACTGTCCCAAGATTGGGTCGTTTTACTGGCGAGTAATTTAACTGGCAGAGCGGCGGATGCATATCGGGCCCTGGAGGATGAAGACGCTAAAGACTACGACCGGGTAAAAGAAGCTTTTCTAGCCCGATTTGCCATTACACCCGAAGCCAGCCGGATTAAGTTTCGAGAATCCCGGAAACAAACCAACACAACATACATGGAGTGGGCACATCGTATGCAGCGGAACCTTAAGAGCTGGTTACAGGGAAGCCACGCTCATGCCATAGAGGACATCACCCAGCTAGTACTATTAGAACAGATTTTTAACCACACCCCTCCGGTAGTACGGGATTGGGTGCGAGATAAACAACCACAGACGGTACAGCAAGCGGCTACTCTGGCCGATGAATATCTGGACTCTCGAAGGTCAGGCGAAAACGAGCGCTATCCAATATCTCAGCCCAATTTACCAGCCTCTAAGCCGACTTCAGTACCTCAGTGGTCCGCCTCTAGACCCCCAGCCCGACCCAACCCTCCTACCGGACCTAAGTGCTATACCTGTAACCGAACTGGTCATCTGCAACGGTATGTTGGTATCTCAAGAAATCGAGAAAATCAAACTTTCCCCACAGACCAGAGCTTCTAACCTTAGCTTGGAAGAAAATCAGGCCCTTACCGCCCTTATAAAACAACTAGAATTGACCATCAAGCCCTCCGATAAGGGGGGCAACATCGTCATTATGCACAATCAACAATATGCCAATATGTGCTGGAAGATTCTGAATAACTCCAATTGGTACCAAAAAATATCTAGAGTTACCATTGAAAAATATTTTGCAGAATTTTATGCTATTGTAGATGACGGATATTTAACAGGCTGTATAGACAAAACCACCTGGGATTATCTCAGAATTAAAATTCCTACTATTCCCACGTTCTACAGCCTGCCCAAAGTCCACAAAAACAAAAACGATCCCCCAGGACGACCCATCGTCTCGGGCAGGGGAAGCATATCAGAGAACTTAAGTAGATATGTGGACAGCAAATTGTACCCATTTGTACAAATCCTTCCTTCCTTTGTAAAAGACACTATACACCTCTTACAGCTTCTGGAGGGCATGTCGATTCCTGCGGATGTCCTGCTGGTGGCCATCGATGTAGAAGCACTCTACAGCTCCATCCCCCACCAGCAGGGCATCTGCACGATCGCATATGCCCTTACACAATCCAATTTGGATCCCCCAGCTACACAGAAGTTCATTTTACAATCACTTGAATACATTCTCACCCGCAATGTATTCTCATTTGATGGTTCCCATTTCCTCCAGGTACAGGGCGTTGCGATGGGGACATGTTGTGCCCCATCGTACGCCAACCTGTACCTGGGGGAGTGGGAACGCTCTTTCCTTTTGGAGGAACAATATTCGGAGTATACCCAGCACATATTGGCTTGGCATAGGTACATCGACGATGTCCTCATCTTCTGGACAGGAAGTAAGGAATTACTTCTGGACTGTGTTCACTCTATGAACAAGAATAGTTTTAATCTTACCTTTACTCTAAACTATAATAGCGATTCTATTGATTTCCTTGACATTACAATTAACAAAAATCAACAAGGAAATATCACTACTACCTTATTCAGAAAACCCACAGCTGCCAACACGGTACTTTACGCCACAAGTGCACATCCAGCTCCATTAATAAGATCCATTCCTTATGGGCAATACTTGCGCCTTAGGCGCAACTGTTCTGAGGACTCTACTTTCAAATTGGAAGCTGATAAACTTAGAACAAGACTGACCATTAGGGGCTATACACAAACTTGCCTTAAAAAGGCATACCGCAGGGCTAGATCCCAACAAAGACAAGATCTCATTTTCAAAAAATCAACTAAAACCATACGCAACAGCAATCAGATTCAGCATCAGGCACGCATTATAACACCGTATACGAAACAACATGATAGAGTCTATAATATTTTAAACAAATACTGGCACTTACTCACATGCGACCCACATCTTAACCCTTTCGTTACTGACAAACCTGCGATAACTTATCGCAAGGCTAGATCACTCAAGGATAAGTTAGTAAAAAGTGAATATACCGGCGAATTTCACCAAGATCCTTGCAAACGTTTAGGGACGTTTAAATGTGGGGGGTGCAATATATGCCAATACATCTGCACTGACCCCAACATACTCCTTCCAAATGGGTCACCCTACAGACCCCTACATTTCTCCAATTGCCAAACGATAGGAGTGGTTTATCTCCTCCTCTGCTGCTGTGGGTGCTTCTACGTCGGGAAGACAAAAAATGAATTTCATAAACGAGCTCAACGACATGTCATATGTATGCGTCAACGCAATCCTGATCTCCCCCTAGGGAGACATGTCTTGAATACACATAGTGGTATCTTTCCACGTTTCTCTTTTGTCATCCTTGACAGGGTGCACCCCAGCAGCAGAGGAGGTGATTGGGATAAAACCCTCTTACAAAGGGAATCCAGATGGATTCATAACCTTAGGGCTACTATCCCACCAGGACTCAATGACAGCATTAGCTTCAAGCCCTTCCTTGAGGGCATTTCATCAGGTGGCTGGGAACCATGACGAAGTTCTCCAGCATTAAGTTCAGCGACAGAATGGGGCACCATACCTAAATGGAGTACTTACCTCACTTTAAAGTCACCCAGATATACACTTCCAAATTTTCCATATTATATCCATTGAACTAACTACCCTATTCCAACCATATTTCTATACTCCCAATGGTAATTCCCAATATTTTGTTCAACTCACAGTATGTGAGATACAATACTCTTTCTTTCTCATTCCCATGAAGTACTTGTCCCAGCAGTTTAGTCTCCACAAATATTTGATGATACTCATCATTTGATAGACAATTTGTGGCAGATAATACAATTAGCCGGTCCCCTGAAAATCCTATGTGGTCTCATTCTGCCTGAGCTTTAAGATCTAAAATTTGGTTTATATGTGCATATTCAACGTCTGTTTAGATTTATTTTATTTTTATTTTTATTTCCATTCTTCTTCATAAATAGCATCTCCTTTTCTTATGCACATCGTTTGCTGTATCATCTATGTGTCATTGTTTATATGCCCAATTTTGCCTTGACTTGTGTCTTTTTGCTTTCTTTCCAATACAATGATCTATCATGTACTGTGTACAAATTGCCTTTTATATACAGAGGTTGTTTTCCCATGTAAACACAGAGTTTGTTTTGTTTCGATGTCCCCCCATCGCCCCGCCCCCTAGGTGTAGCCCTTCATTATTCACATAGTGACGCTCACCCGACCTCACTTCCCCCCGGCGCACAAAGGGGCGGTATCCGCCCCACTACCGGTCACCTGATCCCGCCGTTGGGCGGGGGAATGAGTCCGGATGTTGTGCGCCGGCGTGCCCGGAACGCACGCCGCGGCCAACGTACTGTGGGCGGCGCTTGTGCATTCCGAACACGGGGGACCTCTATTGGTCCACACAGGCACTGGGAGGAGCTGCGACGCAGACCCCGGCGCATGCGCCGGCGTACTTAATGACGTGTGGCGCTCTATTCAGAGCGCACCGCCATTATCCATCTGAACAGGGCTGCAAAGGTAGGTTTCTTCATTCCATTGGACACCCCAATTTATTCCTATACATCCATACTCGTTATGTATACTTTCCATCACCTGCTCCCATTATTTGGGGCTGATTGGGTGTATAACTGTACGACTATCTTTCTCACTGGGTGTCCTTCCATTACCATCTTTGTACCTGCACCAATATTCCTCCTTACCACGATACTTTTCTTCTCTCTTCCTGGGTACGCATGGCTCTTATTTATCACAGGATCTATGCCGGGGAACGGCGTTCTTTCCTCTACTCCCCTTTCTTTCTCCTACTACCAAAACTACTTGCTTCTTGGTGTTTCAATACAAACTAACTTTCTTTACCCTTGACATGTTTTGTGTCTATAGGGACAAAGTGCTGGATACGCCCAGCGCTATATTTATCTGGAGATATCTCTACTTAACTCCAACTCAACAGGTAGTTATCACCATCATTATAATCTTATTATATACACCCTTCTCATCTCTCATCATATATCCCACCATGGGTACATTTTTTACATTTTGTTGTTTCTTCTTTCCCCTTTTTTCTTTTTCTTTATCCATTTACCCCAGATGACCTGTGTTGTGGACCCCTATTTGGAGATCCTCGTGGGAATTTTGATCGGGGGGCCCATTTACTGTCACTTGTGAAGTTAATATTTATCCCTACTTTAACCTGGTTCATAACCAAGTAACTTCCCTTTTGAAGCCCTTACATATATACCATTCTAGGTCTATTTATATAGACCCAGCCAATTCGGCACCTATCACTTGCGGTGAAAGATACCTGAAGGTTTTTTCATAACCCGTTAAGATCCACTTACATGGTCTTCCGTCCTGGAATCTACAGAGGTTCTGCATATCTGGTATGTAGCTAGAGAGGTATTTTTGCTCTTCTCTACATTTAAATACAACAGACACTGTGTAAATCTGCTATATATAACATGTACTAACTATTCTATTGTAAAATATATTGAAAATCAAATATCATGTTTACCATGTCTACTATACTGACTGTTACCTTTCATGCTTCCAGTCTGAGCTCTGATGTTTCCTGGACTATCGAGAAAGGCAATCTGACCGAAACGCGTCTAGTCCGGTCCAGACATCTCAGACTCTCTCTGTCCCAAGACGTATTTATGACCATGTTTTTATGATACATGTTTTTCATGTCCTTGTCAATTTGTTTTTTATATTCTATGTGAATTTTGTAATAAACTTATATACTTCATACTCAAGTCCTGGTTCTTGCCGTTCAAAGTCCCACTCCTCAGGGGTTCTTGTTTTTCAATATATTCAATAGGGATGTTGGCAAGATCCCAGGTTAAAACACAGACTCCGAATAAATCTTTTCTGCAACGATATTGCCCTAGCCAATCCACGAGGTATCGAGAGACTAATCATCCACCCAGACCAGCGGCTCATTGCTTCCAGAATGAGCCCAACCATCGAGATGTTCAGGAAGAGTGGGGCAAAATTTTCGAAGCGGATCCTGTCCAAGCTGCTGCCGGAGATAATCGGCAGCACCATCGCCAGGCAGTATGGGTTAATGAGCAGCCGGCCCAGGGACTCCGCGATTCCGGGGCTACAATTACCCTCATCCAGCCTCACATGATTCCCCAGTCAGCCCGGACCGGCCAGACTATTGCAGTCAGGGTAGCAGGGGGCAAGGTGCTACGTTTATCCACCGCCCAAGTCCTCTTGGATTGGGGCTCAGGGGAGCGATATGTGCGAGTGGGATTACTACGCGAGTTACCCGCAGAAGTACTTTTGGGGAACGATTTGGGCCATTTAACTTCCTCTTATGCCCCAGAGGCCGCCATGGCCGGGACCACCAGACGTCACAGCCACAGGCGGCATATAGGAAGTAGAGTAAGTCCAGCAAATCCTGATCCTAACTTCTGTTTGTGCGTGTTTGGCCTTAGTCTTTACACAACGGAGCGAGATCTAAGAGAAGTATTTTCAAAATATGGTCCATTGGCTGATGTATCCATTGTGTATGATCGGCAGTCTCGATGTTCCAGGGGTTTCGCGTTTGTCTGCTTTGAAAATGTTGAAGACACAAAGGAGGCAAAAGAACGTGCAAATGGAATGGGACTTGATGGAAGACACATACGTGTAGATTTCTCAATTACACAAAGACCCCACACCCCTACACCAGGAATATACATGGGAATGCGGAGGGGTTATCCCGACAGACAGACCTAGAACCTTAAGACTACTTTTCCAACATCCTCAAGTTGACCCGTTCGGGGTCCCACTGTGGCTGTTGGACTGTTTCCCCGGGGGAAGATATGTGATGGTGTTCACCATCACTGGAATTTAAGGACAGATGGGTGATGGGTTGAATTGCTTCATATTTGTCAGCAAGGTCATTTTGTTCCGTTTGCCATGAGGTCTCTGAGCAGGAAGTCCACTCCTAATATGGTCATTCCAGGAAGTTCAATGGGGAGACGGGCTGGCTAACAATGTTGCTTTTTGTCTGAGGTGGCTTTCCATTCACCTATTGTCAGGTGTGCTAATGACCTCACCTGTTGTCTGCTAAGGGATGTATTGACACTCAGAGTAATGTGTATTGAGGGCTCGTTAGGGAACCATTGTTCTGTGTCTGACTATTGTGTACATTGATTGCCCCCTGGGGCTTCTGTCTCCTTGCATTGGTCAAGCTATCTGACCAATCCCTGTTGACTCATTTTCAAGTCCTCATTTGCATGGCTAAAGAGGACCTGAATGGGAACTGCAGGTACTTTGCAATTGACCAATGGGAGGGCGGTTGTTGGGGGACAGGATGTTCCAAATTCTGTATAAAAGTGTGCTGTGTTCTTCCAATAAATTGTCTTCCTGTTTGAACTTACATACAGCTTGCTTGGTGTTTGTTCTAATGGATTCCGGATGGCACATAGCTGTAGTTCGGATCCCGGATCCTTGGTTGACCGAACCATCAGACGTTGCGATCTGCAAGCTGACTTACTAGAAACAGAGGAGTGTCGGGAGAGCGGACAGAGCGAGCAAGGGTCTCGTCACACTATCTATTGCAGCGCACATTAGGGCTAAAAAAAAGTACCTTAATCACACCTTACCGGTTAGGTGTGAACCTAGTCCAAAGGCAAAGAAGAACACATCTAGGTCAGTGTAAGTTGTAATGAGAGCAGTATACATTTTTTGTGAAGACAATTCAAGCTTCCTTTACCCTGACACAGACAATTAAGACTAGAGAACAATTACACGATATTGAAAAAAAATGAAGAATTCTATACAAAGATACTTGGCGGAGTGACTCAGACTGTGACGCAATACAATGGTTCTTGCAAACATAATTCCAACCATGAACATTCAGATGAAAAATGCCTTGCGGGAAATGTCTCTGGGGACTAAGGATCTCATTCAGGCTGAACTTAGGCTCTTAATTAATTTTTGTATTTTTTTCTTTATGGGAGTCTGGATTAAGTCAGCAGAGACCTGATCCAGCTTTAAAGTGACCTTACAGCAATAGATTACTTTTAATAGTGATTTATTGCTTGCCAATACCTTCACAATTCCATTGAGCTCTGCAGAGCTGGACGATTCTGTTCTGTCTTGTTACAACAAGCCAGAATAACATGAAATGACAAACACATCACTGATGATGTCACAGCATTTCTTCTTTCAAGCAATGTGTAAGCATTATGTCCTGCTACACTGCGACAGAGTGCTCTTATGTAGCGTTATGCTTCAGGAGACGTAGACTTGAGACACAATACATTAGCATGCTAAAGATCCTTGCTATAATAGGGCAGTAGGGAAACACAGAAGTGTCAAAGTGTGGCAACAGGGTGAGCACTATAGCCCTATATAGATGTAAAGAGCTCATTTAGAATACTGTCTCCAGATCTGGAGACCTCACTTACGAAAAATATTGATGAGATATAAGAAATAGCGAAAGGGCTGAGAGATGAATACATATCAGCAGAGACTTCAGTAACTTAATATGTACAGTCTCGAGACAAGCAGGTAAAGGGGCGACCACACCGCTTGTACAAACTTTTTTTTTGGACCAGTTTTATTAGAGCACAGGTTTATCTTTTCTCTGTTAGGCCCCTTTCACACATACGGCCCGTTCAGTTCATCAGTTCAGTCACGTCAAAATGTATCAGTTTTCCATCCGTTTTTCATCCATTTTTCATCCGTTTTTCATCTGTTTTTTGTCAGTTGTCATCCGTTTTTCGTCAGTTGTTATCCGTTTTTTATCCGTTTTTTTGTCAGTTGCTATCTGTTTTTCATCCGTTGTCATCCGTTTTTCATCCGTTGTCATCTGTTTTTCATCCATTGTCATCTGTTTTCATCCGTTGTCATCCGTTTTTCGTCCGATCCGTTTTTTTGACGGATGAAAAATAGGGCATTCATCCGTTCAAAAAAACCGACATTGACGGAAGCGGATGAAAACGGATGTTAACTGATGATCATCCGTTGTCATCCGTTTTTACATAGAGATACATTGATGTCCGTTTTTCATCCGTCAACGGATGGATGAAAAACAAACAAACGGACAGCATGTGTGAAAGGGGCCTTATAAGGCAGGTCATTGACCAGACCTAAACCTAGTTGTTCTCCCACACCTTGCATCTTTATGTCCCATGTTGGCATGATGTCTACATTTGCATTTGCAGTGGCAGAGCAGAGTAGGACTGGCCATAAGAGGGGTTACTTTGACACAGTTGGCCAGCTTAAACATGTATTGCAATATGTGTGAACTAAAAATACCTGTTTTTCATTGCATAGTTTGCTGGAAAGGTTGTATAGCAGTGTGCAGTGGGTCCATCCAGAATTTGTATTATTAACATGTAGTCACACCCCTTTAGCACATGATAGTTTAAATACATGTACAAACTATTGGGATTTGAGCACAGGTATATCTTTTCTCTGCTGAAACACATGTCAGTGACCAAACCTGTGTTTCAATGCATGGCCTGCTGGAAAGGGTGTGCAGAGGGTCCATCTAGAATCTGTAGCTTTATTTGAAATGTACAAAATGTACACTACATTCACTGCAATTTCAGGCAGTGCAATGCGCTGCACTTCCTGACACTGCAGTTTGATTCAGGCTGGTACGCTGCAATAAAATGCAGCATGTCTGCGTTTTATCTCAGCACACAGCAGCGCAGTGCTAGGCTGAGTAGTAGTGTGAATGAGACACATAGGAAGCATTTTTTTTCCTGTGTGACTCTGCGGTGCTAGACGTTTTACCATACACGTAATGTGAATTGGTCCTAAATAATGTATTTATTTTTATACATTATTGCAAATTTCACTTTATATATTGTTTTTATATAAAATATTAATTGTATTTGATCAGTTTTATATATATTTACATTGTATGAAGTACTTCCTTATGATTGAGATTTATAGTCAACAGTAAGTGGATTCAAACATGCTTGGGACAAACACAAACTCAGACAAAACAAGGGGGCCCCCAGATCACGCCCCCCCTATGTGAATGGATATCAGGTACATCGTACCCCTACCCATTTACCAAAAAAGTGTACAAAAAAATAAAGACAAAAGCCAGTTTTGGAAAAGTCCTTTATTAAAAAATAAAAAAAATAGTGTTCCTCGATGATCAGTCTCCCGCCTGCCGAAAAATAGAGGAAATAAAAAGAAGCTCCTGCTTCTACGAACGCTTCCCCCGCTATGAGCTGTTTTGAGTTTGATAGCTCTGTTATTGGGATCTAATATCACAAGCCACCCCACAATGCATTACTCAGGTGCAGTGAATAAATTACTGATGTCATGTAATTTATTCACTGTACCTTAGCAGTGCATTGTTGGGCCGCTCGTGACGTCAGATCCCTATAAAAGAGCTGTCAACCCCTGGACAGTCCTCCAGGCCCCCCTATATTTCTCGATGGGAGCGTGATTTGGACATTTCCCTTTCGGATTATCAGGTGGACCGTATCCTTTTCTTCACCTTCAAAACCTCCACATGCTCTAAATACCAGGAGATGGGTTATAAGCTCTTGACCAGGTGGTACTATACCCCGGTTAAACTTCGCAAGATGTTCCCCTCCTGTTCGGATCTTTGCTGGCGATGTGGTATGGAGGTAGGCTCTCTCCTCCACATCTTTTGGTCTTGCAAAAAATTGCAATCTTTTTGGTCAGAGGTCCTCCGTATTATCCAAAAATTCACAGATCATACCCTTACTTTGCAACCAGCCCTATTCCTTCTTCACCATCACAGCTTCCCAAGGGCGTCTTATCGGAAGTCGATCTTGCCGATACTGCTGACAGCAGCAAAGAGCTGTATTCCTCTCCTGTGGAAGCAAACAAGCCCTCCTACCGTGGCGATGTGGTTGCGTAAAGTTGCGTTTATTAATGAGATGGAAGACCTGGTGGCGGCCGAACGGGGCACTAGGGAAGGGTTCCTCAAGCGTTGGTTTTATTGGCATGAGTTCAGCTCGTCCACGGAATACCGGGACCTTGTCGCTTAGCTGATCCGCTCACACTGGATGGCCTTCTCCCCTAGTCGCCCCCCTGCCCCCCCCCCTTTTTTTTTTTTTTTTTTTTTTTTTTGTCCTCTCTTCATGTGTTTGTCCTGTCTTCCCTCTCCCCCTCCCCTCCTCCCGTCTTCCCCCCCCTTCTGCAGTAGCTCTTCCTGCTCTTTGCTCTGTACTTCCTTCACCTGTTCTCGTTTTTCTTTCATGTTTTTCTCTCTTTTCTCTTTTTGGAAAATTCCCCCGTTCTTGTAAGGCATGCATGACACTACGACCTCTTGTGGTTTCTCGGATTGGTGACCCCGTCGGATGCTCCCCGCACTCCGGTGTGCCGGCCATGTGACAGATGCCGGAGGGAGTGTGGGTTGGTCTGGGAACCTACCGTCCTGAGACATACCTTAATGCATTGTATGTTATCATTTCTCATATACGGCTATGTTTATATGCTTTCCGCCTCATGTTACGCTGTTCTCTTGTTACTTGGCTGTATCTCACTTCACTGCCATAGATGACTTGTATGCCTTTATCTCCTCAATAAACATGGAATTTGAAAAAAAAAAGAGCTGTCAAAGTGCAGGAAGCATCCAGAGAAGCAGGAGCTTCTTTTTTTTTTTTCTATTTTTCGGGCAGGCCGTTGACTGATTATAGGGGGACACTATTTTTTTTTAATAAAGGACTTTTCCAAAACTGGTTTTTGTCTTTATTTTTTGAACACTTTTTTGGTGAATGGGTAGGCGTATGATGTATAATATCCATTCACATGGGGGGGCTGGGATCTGGGGGCCCCCTTGTTAAAGGGGGCTTCCAGATTCCTATAAGCCTCCCCCCCGCAGACCCCACAACCACAGCCCATGGTTATTGGGAAGAGGCCCCTGTCCCCATCAACATAGGGGCAAGGTGCTTTGGGGTGGCACCCACCCCCCCATGTTGAGGGCATGTGGCCTGGTATGGTTCAGGAGGTGGGGGCGCATGCTCGCCCCCTACCCCCATCCTGGCCAGCCAATTCTGGTATGGATTTTAGGAAGAACCCCACTTTTTTTTTTATTTTGGCGTGGGGTTCCCATTAAAATCCAAGTATGGATTTCGGGGCGGGGGGGGGGGACACACGGTTTTTTCATTTTTTTTATCTGTATTGCCTGGAGCCGACAATACATTACAGCTGGAAGCAAGTTTAAATTACATTTTTTCCTTTAGCAATGTCAGTTTTGCTGTAGCAGGCTACAAACATCGCACAAATGTGCTACTTTACAGGCACATTTAGGGGGCCCCCCAGGCATGACATTTAAAGGAATTTTTCTTTTTTTTTTCACTTTAAGCATTATAGAAATCACTGCTCCTGTAAAAACGAGTGTTTTAAAAAAATTTTTTTGCATTGATTCAAATTAAAATTAGGACTTTTGATTTTTCATGTTCGTGTCCCATAGACTTTAATAGAGTTTGCATGTTCGCTAGAAGGGGGGTGTTTGGCTCCTCACTATTTATCACAAGGCCCTGGAAATAGTTCCCTAGAGGGAGTAAATAGACAAGGAAATAGTCAGGTCTTGTCAGGTCTCTAAAGGTTGAAATAGCTGGTCCCTGCAATATACATAAGACAGTACATACCTACATCTCTAGCTGCCCATTTCCACCACTGCCCTCTGCTGTAGTCTCATAAAGCTCATTCGGCATGCCACTGCTGGTTGCTTCCTCCAACCTGTACTTCACAGCAGGTCTCAACACTTTTGATTCTTATGATTCTTAGAGATCTGACAGGGTCTCTTTAAAGTGGTAGTAAACCGCAGTTATAGAAAAAGAAATCCCAGCAAGGCAATGTTGTCACCGCTGAGTGGGCTTCCATCTTCACCCAGTCTTTCTGGGTACGCAGCCTCCAGCTACATGAGTGCCCGGGGGGAGCGATGATGTCACTCCCACACATGCACGTGGGAGCCGCCATTTATGGTACAGACTCTGAAGGTCCAGCACATTGTGTCCAGCATGGACCTTCAGAGTGCTTGCGCTGGTGATGTCATCGGCTGCATGCATTCTGAATATCTCCTAAACAATGCGAGTTTAGGAGATGTTCACAGTACCTACAGCTAAGCCTTATTATAGGCTTACTTGTAGGTTTAAGTTGTAAAACAGAGTTTACTACCACTTTAAGGACCAGTGTAAGAAGGTTTTTTTTTATTGACTGTCTACAAAATACTGATACCCCAATGTAAACAAACCTTTATTACTGATCTTCTAGTATAATTGACTGTAACAAGTCTTTTTTGTTAAGAAAACCAATGGAGAATATGGAGACTATATACTATGAAACATATAAAAAACAATCGTGTAGTAAAGGGGAATAACCATGCTTCTCTGAATACAAAATAGTCTGTATTTAAAGCATATACATGCAGGTATTATACTTTGCAGAATACAGCAGAATACAGCTGCATAATGATTACAACATGATGTTGAATAATGCATTTTATGTTTCTCAAACACCTCCTGATTTCTAAGAAAGTGTTGGTGGGTTTCATTTCAGAGCTCGATATTGTATAATGCTCCATCAATGCTAAATCTTTTATCCATCTTTCTTCATCTCCTCCTAGAGCCCGGCCATGTATTTTATTGAGGTGTTTGAAGTAGAATATATTACGTACAAAGCTCTATTTATCATAATGGCAGGTGTGGGCCAATGTTTGGGGCTGTAGGGTTGGAGGGAGCAGCACCAAACCTAAAACTATGAAAGCAGTATTTATATTGTTTCCTCCACTTGTCTGTGTTTGATGCAGCTAAGGTCTACATTTTGTCAATTTTCTTTAAATACAATCAGTACTTGGGATGGTATTTGCATTTGAAGTGTTACTAAACCCACAACAGTAAAATCAGTCTGTGTATGCAGTAAAGCATGCTTGTTATAGTCACTATGTAACCTAAGGGGTTAATCCTCCACATTGTGTAAAAAGGCTGCTTGATCCTGGTTTCTCTGATCCTCTCCTTCTTCCACAGTCCCCAATCCATCTCCTGATAAGACAGAGCTTTTGGAGTCACTCTGCACATGCTCAGTTTGGTGTGTATTGCTGGAGAGATTGTTTTTATTTTGAGAGGGTGCATGTGATCAGCACAGGGCCAATCAGCACTGTCCAGACAGGAGGTGAGGGGTCTTGCAGCCTGATAGAACAGTCAGGGAAGAATGAAAACTCCTCCTACAAGCTTTAAACAGTGCTCGGCCTAACACATAAGGAAGTCACAAGACTGCTATACACTGCTGATGAGAAAAGGTATTTAGCAGTTTATATTTACAAAAATAATTGCATTTCCATGTTCTTTGCACTGGAGAAGGCCAGATATAGTGAATGCAGGGTCCTGGGTTTAGTAACACTTAAATGAGAAGAGAGCTTCATGCTGGTGCTCAATGTCCTAGATGGAATCTACTGCTCTCTGCCCCCCCCCCCCCCAAACTGCAGCATCAGAAGATTACTGCTGCAAGGATTTAAAAAATTGTCGCTGGTCCTGTCAGCAAGAGTGCCAACTATGTATCATCCATGTGTGCAATTTGTGTGGAGCACATGGGCCCCAGGGGATGTGGGGCCCACACTGCCCTCACACATTGCACAACAAATGTGGGGAACAAATGTCTCCACTGCAGCTGCAATTGTCACAGGAAGCTGCAGGATAAACACGGTTTGTTTATGCAGGGGGGTGCTGAAGACCGGCGCATGGAGTAAGGGGTTGGGTCTATGACTGGCTATGAATCACAACCACTTCTAGCCCTGCTCCCTTCTCCCACATCAGCCTTTAGCACCCACCCCTCCCTGTGCATAAACAGTCATTCTCCTGCAGCTGTCTGTGACAAGTGCAGCTACAGTGGAGAGGGGATCCGCTTACCCCAGTTCTCTTTCTCCCTGGACTTTTCACAGTACTCAGGGTACTGCAGCTCTAGCTCTTCTCCCCTTAAACTATTCCCTGGTCCGGTAGGCGGGGATATGATTAGCTGTAATTTAGCCCTGACTACTGGACCAAGCACTAGGAGATGGGGAAAAGAGCCAGAGCTGCAGTACCCTGAGGGCCGCTTAATACTGCACTCTGTACTCTTTGTCACTACTGACCTTTAAACTCACTTACTTTTGACCCCTGGATTCTGTAGTAATTGGCGTAGAGGTCAGTACAAAATAACACAGAGTTCAGGGGTCAGGAGCATGTAATGCAGAGTTCAGGGGTTAGGAACATGTAATGCAGAATTCAGGGGTCAGGAGTATGCAATGCAGAATTCAGGGGTCAGCAAAACATGACAAGTAGTAAGTGATAGAGATCTCAGAGGTCAGTAGTAAGTAGACATGTATAGAAATGCACATGTGTAGTAGTAAGCAACACAGAGTTCAGGGGTCAAGAGTATTGTATGTGACGCAGAGTTCGGGGCTGAGGAGTAAGTGACACAGAGTTCAGGGGTCAGCAAAAAGTGATAAAGTGTATAGCAGTAAGTAACACAGAGTTAAGGGGTCAATAGTATGGGACTGCCAGGAGCAGTATCTAAGCCTGCAACCTCTGCTGTCTGGCAGTATCCCTTTTTGTTGAGCCATCTGAAATGCTCTCTGCATGATTCATTAGACAATATTGTCTTGTGTCTTGCTTCTCTTTAACCTTGAACCCTTACTCCCATGAACTTCCTATTGAAGCCATGCCTTTGCACTACCTGCTTGCCAGATTAATCTGCTCTCTCCAGCCAATACCTTGCTCTTGTCACTCCTACTGCAGTATGTATCTTTGCTATCACTCGTTACCAACCTTTGGCTTGTTTCTGAACTACACTTCTCTTTGATCCCTACCTGCAACTTCTTGTTACTGACCATTACCTTGTTTACTGACTATGCTTCTGCTTGATCCCTACCTGCTATTTCTGCTACTAGACCCCAGCTTGCTCACCTTCTGGTGAGGCCATCCCACCAGACCCGGTGTGACCTGATACTAAAAAGCATTTGGAAGGATTGGGAAACAGAGATTTCGGGCACAAGAGTTTTGTTAAAAAGATTTCTTTTATTCAACACAAAACTAAATATTTTAAAATCATAGAAAAATACAGGCAAATAATTGTGTATTAAGGACACAGTGAGACCACACAACAATGGTCTATGTTATACAATATCTCAGTGCATAGAACTTATAGAAGTCGATTTACATACAGTTCAGAGTACAAGATCATTAGTAGTCATATAATCCTTGGAAACGTATTGTTTGATATCAGAAGAACCGCCGACGGACACCCAAGCAGTATGGTGCCGGTCAGCGGGGTCGACTGAAAGTATAAGTTAACATTCACCATGTAATATATGACCTTTGCTCGACATGTTTCGCTTTCTTAGACAAAAAAGCTTCATCTGGAGCATATCATTTCTTTTGTCTGTACATATAGTAATCAGGCACATATCTCAATTTCCATAGAGAATTCTTTAACGAGGAGGACTGTGCGTTTTGGGAAGCTCAAAAAAGGCAATGTATAGTGACATAGTGGTGAGGGTAGTCACTCCATGTCTCATATCAAACTTAGGAAGGACCAGAGCTTAAATGTAGGGAGCGTATCTCCTCTGCTTGTATGTCGGCCCTTGCCACGCTGTTCCCAGCTTCCGCACAGTCCTCACCGGATGGGGAACCTGATATGCTCCAGATGAAGCTTTTTTGTCTAAGAAAGCGAAACATGTCGAGCAAAGGTCATATATTACATGGTGAATGTTAACTTATACTTTCAGTCGACCCCGCTGACCGGCACCATACTGCTTGGGTGTCCGTCGGCGGTTCTTCTGATATCAAACAATACGTTTCCAAGGATTATATGACTACTAATGATCTTGTACTCTGAACTGTATGTAAATCGACTTCTATAAGTTCTATGCAGTGGCGTACCAATAGGGGGGGCGGAGGGGCGGGCCGCCCCGGGTGCCACGCTCTGGGGGTGTCAGCCGGTGTCCTGCCTGGTGTGTTCAGACAGATCCCGCAGTGTGAAGGCAGCTCCTTCAGTCCGTGCTGCTAGCGGGGGCCGGGGGGGGGGGCTGCGGAGCCACGGCGGGAATACGGGGGCGGAGCCTCGGCGGGAATACGGGGGCGGAGCCGCGGCGGGAATAAGGAGGCGGGGCCTTGGCGGGAAGAAGGGGGCGGAGCCTCGGCGGGAAGAAGGTGAGTGCCCATTGCCCAGGTGTGTGTGCTGGATAGGAGGGGGATGGGGCTGCTGCATATAGAGGAGTTCATCTTTCTCTATTCTTCCTGCAGCTGCCTGCTGAATAACTGATTCTCCTCCTCTCCCTCCTGCAGGAAGAATAGGGAAAGATCAATTCCTCTATATGCAGCTGCCCCATCCCCCTCCTATACAACTTCTTTTGCTGGCCCCCCTCCAGTGCTCCTAATCTCTCCCCCTCGGTGCTCTTAGCCCACCCCAGTGCACTAGACCCCCCCCCTGTTCTTTAGCCCCCCCCATGCTCTTCAGCTCCCCACAGTGCTTTCTCCCGCCCCCAAGTTCTCCCTGTCCCCCCCAGTGCTCTCCATCCCCCTGATTTTACCCTGCTTGCCCCCCAAGTACTCCCTGTACCCCCCAGTGCTCTCCACCCTCCTGATTTTCCCTGCCCACCCCCCCAAGTGCTCCCTGCCCCCCCCCCCCAGTGCTCTCCACCCTCCTGATTTTCCCTGCTCGCCCCCCAAGTGCTCCCTGTCCCCCCCAGTGCTCTCCACCCCCTGCACCTTCCAACCCCCCTACAATGCTTTCCAAACCCCTCTTAATTCTCTCCAGCCCCCCCCCCCCCACCGTGCCCTTCAGCTCCTCCAGTGCTCCCTGCTTCGTCTGTGCTCTCCGGCCCCCCTAGTGCTCTTCTATCATGTCCTCAGTCTCTGACCATCTACTGTATCATGTCCTCAGTCTCTGACCATCTACTGTATCCTGTCTGCAGTCTCTGACCATCTCTTGTATCATGTCCTCAGTCTCTGACCATCTACTGTATCATGTCCTCAGTCTCTGACTATCTCCTGTATCATGTCTGCAGTCTCTGACCATCTCTTGTATCATGTCTGCAGTCTCTGAGCATCTCCTGTATCATGTCTGCAGTCTCTGACTATCTCCTGTATCATGTCTGCAGTCTCTGACCATCACTTGTATCACGTCTGCAGTCTCTGACCATCTACTGTATCATGTCCTTAGTCTCTGACCATCTACTGTATCATGTCTGCAGTCTCTGACCATCTCTTGTATCACGTCTGCAGTCTCTGACCATCTACTGTATCATGTCCTCAGTCTCTGACCATCTCCTGTATCATGTCCTCAGTCTCTGACCATCTCTTGTATCATGTCTTCAGTCTCTGACCATCTCCTGTATCATGTCCTCAGTCTCTGACCATCTCTTGTATCATGTCCTCAGTCTCTGACCATCTCCTGTATCATGTCTGCAGTCCCTGACCATCTACTGTATCATGTCTGCAGTCTCTGACCATCACTTGTATCACGTCTGCAGTCTCTGACCATCTACTGTATCATGTCCTTAGTCTCTGACCATCTACTGTATCATGTCTGCAGTCTCTGACCATCTCTTGTATCACGTCTGCAGTCTCTGACCATCTCCTGTATCATGTCCTCAGTCTCTGACCATCTCCTGTATCATGTTCTCAGTCTCTGACCATCTCCTGTATCATGCCCTTAGTCTCTGACCATCTCCTGTATCATGTCTGTAGTCTCTGACCATCTCCTGTATCATGTCCTCAGTCTCTGACCATCTCCTGTATCATGTTCTCAGTCTCTGACCATCTCCTGTATCATGTCTGTAGTCTCTGACCATCTCCTGTATCATGTCTGTAGTCTCTGAATATCTCCTTTAGCAAGTCTCCAATCTATTACTCAAACTTAAACACATTGCTAATAATATTATCTATCTATTTATGCTGAAGGTAGGACTGTGCAGGGGAGGCAGAGAGTGCAAAAGGGGGAACTGTGATTAGAGAGACGGAGGGCAGACTGCAAGGGGCACTGTGATGGGGGGGGCTGTGAAATTTGTGCAAAAAATATTCTTGAACACATTACAATTTTTTTGTGGGTGTTTTTACACTTTAAAGTTGGGGGGGGGGTGCCAGATATAGGATCCGCCCCGGGTGCCAAATGCTCTAGGTACGCCACTGGTTCTATGCACTGAGATATTGTATAACATAGACCATTGTTGTGTGGTCTCACTGTGTCCTTAATACACAATTATTTGCCTGTATTTTTCTATGATTTTAAAATATTTAGTTTTGTGTTGAATAAAAGAAATCTTTTTAACAAAACTCTTGTGCCCGAAATCTCTGTTTCCCAATCCTTCCAAATGTAATTGATCAATTGAAGATAGGGGCACACCCTAAATTGGATACGTCATGGCCAAGATGGCTGCTATCTGTGGACACATGACTTGTAAAATAATAATGATACTAAAAAGCAGCAATCTCCACCATCATGAGTTCTGGTGAATATCAGTTAGTGCTTAGACAGTGCACCTCAGGCGAGCAGGCATTATCTGCCAGGGTGACCTGCTTGCCTACTTATCCTGCTCGTCAGTGGGAGCCTCTCTAATGCTATGGCTACTGATCTCTGAGCTTGACTCCTGATCATGACAGTGACACAGAGTTCAAGGGCCAGGAGGAAGTGATGAAGAGTTCAGAGATCAGTAGTAAGTAACACAAAGTTAAGGGGTCAGCAGTAAATAATGCAGAGCTCATGGGTTGGTAGTAAGTGACACAGAGTTTAGAGGTCTGTGGTAAGTGACGCAGACTACAGGGTTCAGTTATAGGTGATGCAGAGTTCATTAATAAGTGTCATAGATTTCAGGGGTAAGCAATAAGTGATGTAGAGCTCATGGGTCAGTAGTAATTGACAAAGAGTTTAGAGGTCAGCAGTAAGTGACGCAGACTACAGGGTTCAGTTGTAGGAGATGCAGAATTCTTTAATAAGTGGCACAGAGTTCAGGGGTCAGCAGTAAGTGATGCAGAGTTCAGGGGTCTGTAGTAGGTGATGCAAAGTTCAGGGGTCAGCAGTAAGTGACATAGAGGTCAAAAGTAAGTGACGCAGAGTTAATGAGTCAGAAATGTGTGACACATAGTTCAGGGGTCAGCAGTAAGTGACACAAAGTTCAGGGTTCAATAGTAAGTGATGCAGAGTTCAGAGGTCAGAAGTAAATGACTAAGAGTTCAGAGGACTTCAACTAGGGCAGCCAGCACCAGCACAAAGGACAGTTCTCATAAGGCTTGGTTCACATACTGTATATGCGTTATGCCATATAACATGAGATTTGCACAGGAATTGCACCGCATTCCTGTGCAAATGACATGTGATGTCTGTGTGATGCGATATGAGCCTTTAATTGTATAGCTCAAATCGCACTGCATCCACACAAAAAAAAAAAGGTACAGGCTTTTTTTCTCCCGCACTGGAATGTATGGGTGTTCACTGTCAATCACAATGCGTTTTGCGAACTGTTTTGGAGTGTTGTTAACTTAAGATTGACACCCTCTTCGTTCACATGAATGCTGTGTGATTGCAATGTGGTGCGGGATATATTCATATATATATATATATATATATATATATATATATATATATATATACAGTATCTCACAAAAGTGAGTACACCCCTCACATTTTTGTATATATTTTATTATATCTTTTTATGTGACAACACTGAAAAAATTACACTTTGCTATAATGTAAAGTAGTGAGTGTACAGCTTGTATAACAGTGTAAATGTGCTGTCCCCTTAAAATAACTCAACACACACATTAATTAATGTCTAAACCACTGGCAACAGAAGTGAGTACACCCCTAAATGAAAATGTCCAAATTGGGCCTAATAAGCCATTTTCCCTTCCCCGGTGTCATGTGACACATTAGTGTTACAAGGTCTCAGGTGTGAATGGGGAGCAGGTGTGTTAAATTTGGTGTTATCGCTCTCACTCTCTCATACTGGTCACTGGAAGTTCAACATGGCACCTCATTGCAAAGAACTCTCAGAGAATCTGAAAAAAGTATTGTTGCTCTACATAAAGATGGCCTATGCTATAAGAAGATTGCCAAGACCCTGAAACTGAGCTGCAGCACGGTGGCCAAGACCATGCAGGGGTTTAGCAGGACAGGTTCCCCTCAAAAGAGACCTTGTCATGGTCGACCAAAGTAGTTGAGTGCACATGCTCAATATCATATCCAGAGGTTGTCTTTGGGAAATAGATGTATGAGTGCTGCCAGCATTGCTGCAGAGGTGGGGAGTCAGCCTGTCAGTGCTGCACACTGCATCAAATTGGTCTGCATGGCTGTCATTCCCAGAAGGAATCTTCTTCTAAAGATAATGCACAAGAGGGCCCGCAAACAGTTTGATAAAGCCAAGCAGACTACAGGACCTGGATAAGTGGAACCATGTCCTGTGGTCTGATGAGACCAAGATAAACTTATTTGGTTCAGATGGTGTCAAGCGTGTGTGGTGGCAACCAGATGAGGAGTACAAAGACAAGTGTGTCTTACCTAGAGTCAAGCATGAGTGCTGCCGGCACTGGGGAGCTACAGTTCATTGAGGGAACCATGAATGCCAACATGTACTGTGACATACTGAAGCTGAGCATGATCCCCTCCCTTCAGAGATTGGGCCACAGGGAAGTATTCCAACATGATAACGACCCCAAACACACCTCATTTACGGCCACTGCATTGCTAAAGAAGTTGAGGGTAAAAGTGATGGACTGACCAAGCATGTCTCCAGACCTTAACCCTATTGAGCATCTGTAGGGCATCATCAAATGGAAGGTGGAGAGGCGCAAGGTCTCTAACATCCACCGGTTTCGTGATGTCGTCATGGAGGAGTGGAAGAGGATTCTAGTTGCAACCTGTGAAGCTCTGGTGAACTCCATGCTCAAGAAGGTTAAGGCAGCGCTGGAAAATAATGGTGGCCACACAAAATATTGACACTTTGGGCCCAATTTGGACATTTCCACTTAGGAGTGTACTCACTTTTGTTGCCAATGGTTTAGACTTTAATGGCTGTGTGTTGAGTTATTTTTATTTTTTTTCCAAATAATGTTTATTGAGTTTTCAAGATACAAGAAAACACATACACAAATAACAAAGAACAAGTAAACTCTCGCTCAAGATGAGGTGGAGCTTAGTAGCTATGATCAGTGACAAAGTTCAGTCAAGAACAAAATACAAAATACAATCGCCAGTGTGAGGTCGAATCAAGAAATAGGAACAAAACAATGCAAAACGAACAGAGCAGTAAACTTCTGTGGCAAGTTCAGGGTAATACTGTATACTGTTTAGTGAGCATATATGGACATAAGAGCTCGTAGCATGACAGGTATGTTACGAAGAGGAGTACCAATGAACCCAAGCTGCCCATTGTTTGTCAAAAGGTGTAACAGTGTTCCTGGTCCTAGCTGCAAGCAGGCGCTCATAGTGGTAAGTCAAGTTGACTTGTGTTAATACCTCATTGTGGCTAGGGGCTAAGCTATCCTTCCAATGTCTAGCTATACATAACTTGGCGGCCAATAGTAGATGGACCATAATGGTTCGGAATTCCCACGGATAGTCCTGCAAGTGGAGGACCGCTAAGGCGGGGTCGGGCTTTTTCAGTATTCCAGACACTGCAGCCATGATTTGGAATATTTTCTTCCAGAAACTGGAAATGCCCACACATGACCAAAATATATGGAAGATATTAGCTGGGTGACCACAGCCCCTCCAGCACAATGGCGAGTAAGACGGAATGAACTTCGCCAATATAACTGGGGTCTTGTAGCAGCGTGCCACTATCTTTTGGGAAAGGTCCCAATGGTTTGTGCAATGAGTTGCTGCTGCTACCGCCTTAAACGACTTAATCCACGAGTCTTGTGGGAATTGTGTTCCTAAGTCAGTTTCCCAACGTATCATGGGTAGTGTCTTAGAGAACATAGATTTGTCCCCTAGTATATCATAGAACAACGAGATGTTGTAACCGGGGCTGTAAAGAAGTCCGGGCATTGGTTGTCACTTGGACATCTGGGGGAGGGTTTTTGCGAAGAAACTAACCAATCTGTAGATATGTGTGGTGGACAGTGGTGGGTAAGTTGTATGTATCGACCAACTCCTGCCAGGGTTTGATATCAGGACCCGACATGAGTTTGTCTACCCAATTAATACCATAATCTCGCCACTTGTTGGTTTTTAGATAAGGTATTAGAAGTTCAAGGGTTTGAATTGGTATGCGTAGGCTGGCAGGACATGGTCTATGAGGTGAGGAAGCAACAAGCTGCCTCCATGCTAGCAGCGTAGCTTGTGTTGTGGGAGGGAGTGGGTGGAGGGACAGTGGTCTCCATGAGTCCGCCAGAAGGAGCAGATGCAATGAGGGGGTAAGCGCCAGGGCCGCCTCAAGTTTAACCCAGAGGGCTTCCGGGGACTCATGAAACCACCGTTTAGCTTGTGTCAGCAGGGATGCCTTGTAATAATCATCCAGTATCGGCCAGCCCACCCCTCCCACAGATTTGTGTTTCACCAGATGTGCCTGTGAGCATCTGGGTCTTTTCCCCATCCATACATATTGTCGGAGAATACTCCGTAGTTCTTTGAAGTATTTTTGGTGTACAGGGACTGGGATAGTCCTAAAGAGGTATAGGATTTTGGGTAATTCCATCATCTTAAATGAGGCAATCCTGCCTATCCATGACATTTCCACTTTAGACATGCGGAGCAAGTTCTGGCGGATCTTTTCAATAAGGGGTTTGAAGTTTATGTCTACGATTTTAGTCAGATCAGCTGTAAGGTGGATACCTAGGTAAGGAATCGTGTCTGCTGTAAGGGAACCGCTGCTGCAGGTGGCGCTTGGTGTGGGTATTAAGTCCCAAATCCAATATCAAGGACTTGTGGAAATTCACTTTGTAGTATGATAGCGTACTAAAGTGTGTTAATAGGTCGTGAATAATTGGGAGAGAGATAAGGGGATTATTGACAATCAAAACAACGTCGTCCGCGAATAGGTTAATCACATGGGACACTCGATTGGCCACCATGCCTTTGATGAGGGGATGGGATCTGACCGCTTCGGCAAGAGGTTCCATCATCAGATTAAAGATGGCAGGGGACAGAGGGCACCCCTGCCTTGTCCCGTTGTGAATAGCAAACTCCTTGGATAAAAACCCAGATGTGAAAACTCTCGTCGAAGGTCTAGAATATAGGGCTAGTATTGCAGAGACAATATGTCCTTGGAGACCAAATTTAGCTAGAGTGGCTTTCATATAACCCCAATGTATCCTATCGAACGCTTTTTCGGCGTCGATCGATAGTAAGAGGGTTTGGGATTTACTGCTGCGTACATGGTGGATAATATTAATAATACGCCTGGTGGCATCCGGTGCCTGTCTACCTTTAGTAAAACCCATTTGGTCAGGCCGAACTATAGAGGGGAGGACTTCAAATAGTCGTTTAGCTAAGAGTTTGGCATATATCTTTACGTCCGAGTTTAAGAGCGAGATTGGGCGGAAATTGGGCGGCGAGTCTGGGGACTTGCCCGGTTTGGGCAGAGTTACAATATGAGCAGTGAGCATTTCTGAAGGAAATTCTCCAGTTGAGGCGGCTGTAGTGAATAGGGAGAGTAGGTGGGGTAGGAGGATGGAGTGGAATGATTTATAATATTCGTTCGTGAGGCCATCAGGGCCCGGGGATTTGTCTGAGGGAAGAGATTGGATCGTCTGAAGGATTTCGTCGGGCGTAAAGTCACTGTTGAGAAAGTCTAAGTCTTGCTGGGACAATTGAGGGAGTTTGAGAGAGTCCAGGAATTCTTTGATAATGGATTCAGTAGGTTGGGGGGTTTGGGGGTCGTCTTGGAGGTTGTATAGTGACCCGTAGTATTCCGCAAATGTGTCAGCAATAGTTTGGGGGTTTTCTACTTTTTGTTTTGTGGTATGGTGGAATACATGGGGTATGGTAGCCTTAGTCTTTCGTGTTTTAAGTTTCTGCGCTAAGACTTTTTCCCGCCTTGTTGTGATTGGCGTAGTATCTCAGTCTAAGACGTCTCATGTAAAGGTCGGGGTCCACACAGAATAGTTCCCTGAGTCGGTGACGTAGTTTAGATAGTTGGGAGGCTAAAGCTGGTGTAGGGTGGGATTGGTTTTCCTTATCAGGCTCCCTGATTTCAGCAAGCAGGGAATCAAATTGAGCAGAGCGGGATTTCTTCTTTGCGGGCAGCAGCCTGCAACAGCAGTCCCCTCACAAACGCCTTATGGGCATTCCAATTGATAAATGGGTTCGTGTCGGAGGGTCGATTTAGTTCAAAATAATGCTCTAACTCTTGGGTCAACCTGTTCCTACAATCCACATCCTGAGGAACAGAGTTGTCGTATCTCCAAACGCGGGAGGAGGCAACCCTGGGACTCCCGGAGAGGGACAGTGTAATTGCTGCGTGGTCTGACCACAAAATGTCATGGATAGCCGAATTCGTCACTCTTTGTAGTGATAGTCTATCCACCAGTGCATAGTTGATCCTTGAGTATGAATTATGTCTCGAGGAATAGAAAGTGTAAGAGCGTTCCTCCGCATGTTGGCACCGCCATGCGTCATATAGACCTTCTGCAAGAAGGAGCCCATGCAGGACCGTGGGTCCCCTCCTGCCAGAGCCAGATGAATCCAGGGCGGGGTCAAGCAACATGTTCAGGTCACCACACAAAATTACATTACCTTGTCGCACCCTGGAGATTAGGCGAAAAAGACGCTTCAAAAATCTCGATTGGTGCGAGTTAGGTGCATAGACATTAATTACCGTGTATAACACATTGTGGAGCTTACACACTAGGATGATGTACCGTCCATTTATGTCCAGATATGATTCCTGTAATTCAAAGGGGACATTGGCATTAATGGCCAGCAACACTCCTCCCTTCTTCTCAGACCTGGAGGCAAGAAACAGATGAGGAAATTTCCTGTGGGAGCAGAAGGGAGTCTTGTCCTTGTTATAGTGGGTTTCTTGTACATCCACAATATCCGCAAGATGTTTTTTGGCGTCTTCCCAAAGTGACCTCCGCTTCGCGGGGTGGTTTAATCCCCACGCGTTGATGGACATAAACTTAATTGACATGGGTCGGGAGACTCTGTGCAAGGGACGTAGCTAGGGCCCTCGGGGTAAGCAGGGAAGGTTTCCGGTGAAGTTGGTGACCAGTAGGGGCAGATTTTGAGGTGTTCCCACCAGGGGGCATCCAGAGGGTGCAGGGAAGCGCAGCTGAAGAAAACGTGGAAGCGAAGGCAGCGGGGCAGTCAGAACCAATGGGGTATATGTCCACAGAGGGTTTCCAAAGTGCTATGTTCCTAGAGGAGAAGTGCATGTGGGTTTGTAAATCCAAGAACCGCGAGGGTCGCGAGCAACTTGGCGAGAGCAAAAAACAAACAACAAAACAAAAACGAGAAAGGATAAAAAGTGTGGACCAGTCAAAGTCCGTGCAGCTCATGCTGCCTTTTCCAGCAGGGGACAGGTACGGTGGAATGTACCAGAAGGGATGCCCAGGGAGGCGAAGTAGTTGTTGCGTACGTGCGACACCCGCACGTACGCAACATTTGTTGTCATTTGTGCTTGGTGTTGCGCCGAGGGAGAACGACTTGCCAGTCGGAGGCAACGTGCCTAGGGTCAGCAGGAGGGTGGCGGTGGTCTGCCGGTGGCGGGTGATGGTCGTCCTGGGGCACAATTCCCCAATCCCTCAGAGCTCTGACCCCATGATCCAGAGATGTGATCAGGTGTGTCGAGCCATTGTGCGTCACTTGCAATTTAGCGGGGTATTTCCACTTGTAAGCCACATTATGGTTACGGAGAGTTTTAGTGATAGTGGACAAGTCCCGTCTCTGTTGAAGGGTGTGCTTGGAGTAGTCAGGGAGTAGCTGCAGGGACTGTGCATGAGGTGGAACAGAGTCCTTGCGTCTGAACGCTTCTAGTATACACTCCTTGACTTGATAAATGTGAATTCTGAGGATTACGTCCCTCGGGACCTCTTGTGGGAGGAAGGAGGGTTTCGGAACTCGATGGACCCTATCCACTGTCAGGTCAGCAGAAGTCAGGGATGGGACCAGATCTTTGAACAAGGAGTGCACATAGTGGGGCAGTTGCTGCTGAGTGGCAGATTCGGGGACCCCCCTTATCTTGATGTTGTTCTGGCGCGACCTGTCCTCCAGGTCCGCTAGTTTATTTTTAATCATGAATAGATCTTCCTTATGGGAGTTGTGGGAGTCCACTTAAACATTGTAAGAGACTGCGACTTCAGACAGCTCATTTTCATTCGTGTGCACCCTTTGGCCCAGGTCGTGCACCTCTGCTTGACATTGACGAACCGCTGTAAATAAGTCAGCATGTAGTGAGGCCTTTAAGGACATCATCATTTTCTTCATGGTCACATCAGATATTAGTTGACCTGTTGTGGGGAATTGTGCTATAGGGTCAGGCATGGGAGAGGAACCAGAAGGAGGTACCTGTGAGGGATTGAGGGATCCTGTGTCCATCATCCCCCTCCTAAGATCCGGCTCCGTGCGGGGCTTTGACTTTAAAGGGCTCCTGAGCGAGGGTGTGCTGTCCCCGAGTCCGTGCGCGGAGATCTGGAGCGGTGGGAGCTGTTGTCTGCGTCCTCCATCGGCGTCAGTTCTAAGAGCGGTATTTCCGCCACTAGAGAGTGGAGGGGCGGCAGCGAGGCTGGTCTCACGCCGCCATCTTGCCGAAGTCCCGCCGGCTGGAGAGTAGGAAAGTAGGCCAGCAATTTCTTCACTTGCAGGGCGTCTGGACGGTTCCTCCTCATCTCCGGGTGTCGTGGAGGATCTCACACAAGAGGGGAAGGTAGCAAGTCATGTGAAGCGGCGGTAGGTGTCGAGCTATAGGCGATTCTCCCTGGGCAATGAGCAGAGCTCTTTCACAGTGCGGCCAGCTTGCTGAGCGGTCGCCACGCCCCCCCCCTGTGTTAAGTTATTTTGAGGGGACAGAACATTTACACTGTTATACAAGCTGTACACTCACTACTTTACATTGTAGCAAAGTGTCATTTCTTCAGTGTTGTCACATGAAAAGATATAATAAAATATTTCCAAAAATGTGAGGGGTGTACTCAGGGCCACTGATAGGGGGGGACCACCAGCCCTCTTGTAGGGGGCCCGAGCACACAGGGGGCCCACACAGAGAGGGGGATTAGTGATGGACAACAATTACAGAAATCTTCCTCCAGCACCTGAATCTGATCTGTCCCTCTCCCTGCTATCAGCTTTTATCTGTTGAGAAAGAGACAGTCGTTCCTCACTAATCCCCCTCCCTTGTGTGCCCCCCCCTCCCAGCACTTATCTCTGCTCAGGAGTTTATTTGTAAATTGTAACTTTGTTTCTCTCTCTCTGTCTCTCTGATCACTGAGCTCCAACTGCCCAGCCTGTATATTTTTCTCATCTTATCTTCTTTTTTATTTAACATAGTTTTTTTTTTTAGATTTAGCAGGAATTATACAAGTTATGTTATATTTGTGTCTGATAATAGTGATTTTGTTGTAATTTTAGCTAAATATATCTTTAATATTTTCTTGAGGGGGCCCTGCCAGGTAGTCTGTACGGGGCCCCGTGATTTCTAACAGCAGCCCTGGGTGTACTCACTTTTGTGAGATACTGTATGAACTGAGCATTAAATATATGCACCGTCCTTTGGGCTGAGTTTTGAAAAAGAAAAAAATGTAATCAAACATAAAAACAAATTTTTGTTCAGGGATTTTCAAAGGTCAGCATGTACTTCCAGGACTGAGATGCTGGCTTAGAAATAACACAATCATGTAAATCCTTAGCTGAAACAGATGAGCTCTCTAATGCAGCCACTCACATTATGACCTGCTCCAAAGTTACAATGTTGAAGTCTGACCACTGGGAGAGGAGGAAACTGAGATTATTCTGCCCCCTGCTTGCAGCAGATCTAACCTCAGCCCATGCTAAGTAACTTGGCTGGAGCTCAAGGATGGAGTTTTAATGACAAAAGATACCACTTTTTATGAAAAATGATACTGTCGCTGTATATTATGATATGTTATATAGAATTTATTCAAGCAGACTTGCTAAAGTACCTAGTATTATAAACACTTGCTAATGACGTTAGTCATTTTTGTTTTATAAAATGAGTGTTAACAATATACAGTATTTCCTAAAATAAACATAGGAAATGCTACCATGAATGGAAGGGATAAAGAGAAGAAAAAGAAAATTTTTTCTGCCACTATGGAAATGAATGTGAGCAAACATTATATATATTTTGCTAATAAAAAAACAGCAATTGCGTTTCCTAAACTCATCAGTGAACAAGAGAACAAGACTGTATTCTCAATTGGTGATGGGCCGAACACTGCCCTGTTTGGTTCGTACCAGAATATCTCGAACAGGGAGAAAGTTCTAGCGAACATGCAAACTCTATTAACCCATTCCATACCGCGCCATGTAAAATGACGGCGGCATGATTCCTTTCTCGATCCGGGCCGCCGTCATATGACGTCGGCCCGTTCTAGCTGGCAGTGCGCGCCCCCGGCGGCGCGCAGCGCCGCGATCAGGGATGGGGCTCGTCCCTCGGACATAGCCCATCCCTGATCAAGGTAAACAGCCAATAGAATTTGGCTGTTTACCACGTGATCGGCTGTGTCAATCACAGCCGATCACATGAGCGGCTCAAGCGCGAGCCGCTCGTTCTCTCTGCAATGCGCGCCCCCGGGGGCGCGCAGAGCAGCGATCGGGGACGAGGCTCGTCCCTCGGACAGAGCCAATCCCCGATCTTGGTAAAGAGCCAATGAAATTGGCTCTTTACCACGTGACCGGCTGTGTCCAATCACAGCCGGTCACAAATGTCAACAAAGATGAGGGTAACTCACTGTTACCAGGCTCTTCTCCTCACACACCGATCCAGTGTGAGGAGATCAGCAAACAGTGAGTTACCAGTGAGAGTACCATTACTATTACTGTGCCCTGATTGCCTGATTGCCCCCATCAAATAAAGAGGACCTGCCCATCTGAGTACCTGTCACCTGCCCATCTGAGTACCTGTCACCTGCCCATCAGCGTACCTGAGTACCTTTTCCCTGCCCATCAGGGTACCCGAGTACCTGTCTCCTACCCATCAGGGTACCCGAGTACCTGTCTCCTACCCATCAGGGTACCCGAGTACCTGTCACCTACCCATCAGCATACCCGAGTACCTTCCACCTACCCATCAGAGTACCCGAGTACCTTCCACATACCCATCAGAGTACCCGAGTACCTTCCAACTGCTCATCAGAGTACCTGACGCCTGAAGTACCCGCCTGCTCATCAGTACCCATCAGTACCTATCAGTATCAGTACTGATCATCAGTACCCATCAGTAACACCTATCAGAATCAGTACTACTCATCAGTACCTATCACCTGCCTGTCACCTGCCTATTGGAGTACCCGAGTACCTGCCACCTGCTCATCAGTACCTGTCACCTGCCCAGCAAAGTACCCGATTACCTGTCACCCTTCATACAGCCACCATGTCACAGTCCAAAAGGGTTTTCACTGCCGAAGAGGCCTGTGAAATGATATCCATGATGAGTGACGGCAGCGGGGAGCTCTCACCTTCCGACGCTGAAACAATTTCTGAATCCGGTTCAGAATTTGAGCCCTTTGAAGGCTTTACATCCGGCACTGAATCGGAGGAGGAAGAAGTTCGGCCTAAAAGACGCCGCACTGAAAATCAGGCAGACACCAGCAGCGCCAATGGCCAATCGGCAAACGCCAACGGCGCAGGACCCCAGGAGGAAATGCCCAGTACAAGTACTGGGATTTCACACCAGCCCCAAAGAAGAAGAGCCCAAATGCAGCTTCCGGATGCCTTGGCAAACCCATTGTGGCTGCCTTCTAGCTCTGGGTCAGCTACAATCCCCCCCTTCACAGCACAGCCAGGTTTGCAGGTCAACACCGAAAATTTTATTCTGATTGATTTTTTTAATTTATTTTTCCCTTTGGAGTTCCTTCAAAACATCGTGGACCAAACAAATCTTTTTGCCCAACAGTTTATCGAGAACAACCCCACCTCATATCATTCCCGTCCTTTTGAATGGAGACCCATAACAGTAGAAGAGTTCAAAGTTTTTTTGGGCCTTACAATCAATATGGGGGTTACAAAAAAAAATGAGCTGCACTCTTATTGGTCCACCAAACCCATCCACCACATGCCAATTTATTCATCAGTCATGCCCAGGTCCCGCTATGATGCTATAATGCGCTTCCTGCATTTCAACGATAATTCCCAGTGCCCTCCCCGAGATGATCCCAATTACGATAAACTCTACAAAATTCGCCCCCTAATTGATTACTTTTCTGGACGGTTCCCCGAAGTCTATGTCCCTGACCAAAAGATCGCTGTGGACGAATCACTGGTCCACTTCACAGGCCGGCTGGGATTTAAGCAGTATATTCCCAGCAAGAGGGCGAAGTACGGCTTAAAACTAAACAAGCTCTGTGAAAGCCAAACGGGATATGTGTACGCCTTTCGCGTGTACGAAGGCAGAGACTCCCAGCTCCAGCCCCCTGAGTGCCCAACGTACATGGGAGTAAGTGGGAAGATTGTCTGGGACCTAGCCTTCCCATTGCTGCAAAAGGGGTACCATATTTATATGGACAACTATTATACCAGTTTGCCCCTTTTCCGCCACCTGTACCTGAAGAAAACCTTGGCCTGTGGTACAGTAAGGAAAAACCGGAAGGGCTTCCCGCAGAGTCTTGTCAGCACTCAATTACGAATTGGGGAATCCGCAAGCCTTAGGAACGAGGAGGTAATGGCTTTGAAGTGGAGGGATAGTAAGGACGTCTACCTCATGTCCACCATCCACGATGACACCGCAGTGGAAATTCGAAGACGACGCGGTCCCGTTAGAAGTTCCATTCGAAAGCCTGCTTGTATCCACGAGTACAATAAGTACATGGGGGGGGTGGATTTAAACGATCAAATGTTGCAGCCCTATCTACCGACCCGAAAGACCCTCTTTTGGTACAAAAAAGTTGCAGTGTACTTTTTCCATTTGGCCATGTACAATGCCTTTGTCACCTATAAAAAGTCCACAACAACACCAATCCCCTTCCTCCAGTTTATTGAGGATATTGCCACTGCCCTGATTTACCAGCAAGGATCCCCCCCAGAAATCATTCGTTCGGATTGTGTCAGCAGACTTCATGAGCGCCATTTCCCTTTCCATATCCCACCATCACAAACCGGAAGAAGACGCCAAAAAAGATGTCGGGTGTGTGGCAAAAGAGGAATTAGGAAAGACACCAGTTTCCATTGTCCCGATTGTCCCTACCAACCTGGCCTTTGCATTGGAGAATGCTTCAAAATATATCACACTGCCCTAAACTTTTAGCCCATATTTCACTGCTGAATATTTTCCTGCTGCCTCAACCAACCATATCACTGCCTTCCTTGTGAACCGACCCTGGCCTGTATATCGACTATGTCTCTGCCTGCCGTCTGCATTGTTTATCCGCCATGTTTCTGCCTTTCAAGTGAACTGACCCTGGACTGTTTATCGACGATGCCTCTGCCTGCCGTCTGCATTGTTTATCCGCCATGTTTCTGCCTTTCAAGTGAACTGACCCTGGATTGTTTATGGATTTTGCCTTAGCCTACCGTCTATTTCTGCCTTTTACCTGCACTGACCTCGGCCTGTTACGACCATGTTTTTTGCCTGCCACTTAGACTGATCCTTCGCCCTGCTACTGTAGTAGTGGGATTCAAAATGACACAGGGGTCTCACTTTTGTGAGGGGCTTCAGAATATAGCGTTCTGATATGAGAAAACCAGTGTTTGGATTTCTCTGGGTTTGTAAACTCAGAACAGGGTCTGGAGTCCGGAGGCTTCAAAGCGATTTGGGTGGGAGAAGCCTCTACCCCTGTCCCCATTCTTTGCCGACCGAGGCCCTAAGCTTGATGGTCCTGCCTGCTGCCTGGACCAATACTTTGGCTGTGCTGATCATATCCCTGCCTGCACTGACCCAGGACTTTTTATGGAACATGTGCCTGTTGCCTGGACCAATACTTGGGCTGTACTGACCATATCTCTGCCTGCTGCCTGTACTAATTATGGACAGTATTCCTGCCTGCTGCATGGACAATCCTTTTTCTGCTGCTGACCTGCCTGCTACCTGGACCAATGCTTTGGCTGTGCTGACAATATCTGTGGCTGCTGCCTGTACTGACTATGGACAGTATTCCTGCCTGCTGCCTGGACAATCCTTTCACTGTCGCTGTCTACGTTCCTGCCTGCTGCCTGAACCACTGCACTGCTAAAAACCACAGGTATTTTTTTGTTTATCCTTTGCTCAGCAGAATGTATTTTGGTATGTATTATGCTATGTGTTAGGGGCCTTCAACAATGTGATAGGTTGTCAGGAATTTATGTGTGTGATTTATGTCCCTAGCCACTTGCCAACCGGCCAATGTATATATACGTTCTCCGTTTAAACCTAAAAACCAGTGTTATGGCAGCAGATAGCTGCCATAACCCTGGTATTTTTTTAAACGGTGGACAGTTGGCTTTCCGATAAGGGTGGTCCCAGCGGCGGAATCGCCGCGGGATCACCCTTCCGGGATGGCGGAAGAGGTGACTCCCCCCCCTCCCGCCGCGTCCCGGTCCTTTTCCCCGCTAACCGGACCCGCCGGCAGCGGGGAAAACGATCCGGTCCCAGATCCTCATGGACAGGATGTTGAGTGAGGGCAAGCTTGCCGTCACTCGACTCTATGGTCTTGGAGGACCGGAGCTACGGCAAACGTTGTTGCCTAGCAACCAGTTTAAAGGTCCCTTTTTTTTTTTTTCATTTTATTTTATTTATTTATTTATTTATTTTTTTTTTTTTTCTATCTTTTAGTGTACTTGTGAGATCTGAGGACTTTTTGACCCCAGATCTTACAAAAAAGAGGTCCTGTCGTGCCTATTTCTATTACAAGAAATGTTTACATTCCTTGTAATAGAAATAAAAATGATCAATTTTTTTTTTTTTTTTTAAACGGTGTAAAAATAAAAAATAATAAATAAAATAAATAGTATAAAAAAAAAAAAAAAAAATTAAAGCACCCTGTCCCCGTTAGCTCGCGCGCAGAAGCGGACGCATACGGAAACCCCGCCCACATATGTAAACGGTGTTCAAACCACACATGTGAGGTATCGCCGCGATCGTTAGAGCAAGAGCAATAATTTGAGCCCTAGACCTCCTCTGTAACTCTAAGATGGCAACCTGTAGAAATTTTTAAATTGTCGCCTATGGGGATTTTTAAGTACCAAAGTTTGTCGCCATTCCGTGAGCGTGCGCAATTTTTAAGCATGACATGTTGGGTATCTATTTACTCGGCGTAACATTATCTTTCACATTATGGAAAAAAATTGGGCTAATTTTACTGGTTTCTTATTTTTTAATTAAAAAAAGTGAATTTTTTTAAAAAAAATTGCGTTTGGAAGACCGCTGCGCAAATACGGTGTGATAAAAAATATTGCAATAATCTCTATTTTATTCTCTAGGGTCTCTGCTAAAAAAAAATATATAATGTTTGGGGGTTCTAAGTAGTTTTCTAGTAAAAACAACTGATTTTAGCTTGTAAACACCAAATGTCAAAAATAGGCCTAGGCAAGTGGCTAGGATGCATGACGGGGCTCCTTGGATGTTGGGTCCCTCTATATGGCTAGGCTGTGAAAAAGTCTCACACATGTAGTATCGCCATACTCAGGAGGAGTGGCAGAATGTATTTTGGGGTGTCATTTTTGCTGTATACATGCTATGTGTTAGGAATATCCAATAAATCGACAACTTTGTGTAAAAAAAAAAAGGTTTTAATTTTTTTCCCACATTTTCCAAAAACTTGTGGAAAAAAATGACACGTTCAAAAGACCCATAATGCCTCATAAAATATACGTTGGAGTGTTTGCTTTCCAAAATGGGGTCATTTTGTGGGCGTTTCCATTGTCTTGGTGCTCTAGGGCCTTCAGAAGTGTGATAGGTAGTCCGAAAATGATGTGTGTCATTTATGCTCCTAGAACGCCTGAAGGTGCTTCTTGAATGTGGAGTCTCTTTATGTGGCCAGGCTGTGTAAAAGTCTCACACATGTGGTATCGCCATACTCAGGAGGAGTAGCAGAATGTATTTTGGGGTGTAATTTTTGCTATTTCCATGCTATGTGTTAGAAATATCCTATAAATCGACAACTTTGTGTAAAAAAAAAAGGTTTTTATTTGTTTCCCACATTTTCCAAAAGCTTGTGGAAAAAAATGACACGTTCAAACGACCCATAATGCCTCATAGAATATACGTTGGAGTGTTTGCTTTCCAAAATGGGGTCATTTTGTGAACTTTTCCATTGTATTGGTGCTCTAGGGCCTTGAAAAGTGTGATAGGTAGTAAGAAAGTTTTATGTGTATTTATGCTCCTAGAACGCCTGAATGTGCTTCTTGGACGTGGAGTCTCTTTTTGTGGCCAGGCTGTGTAAAAGTCTCACACATGTGGTATCGCCATACTCAGGAGGAGTAGCAGAATGTATTTTGGGGTGTAATTTTTGCTATTTCCATGCTATGTGTTAGAAATATCCTATAAATCGACAACTTTGTGTAAAAAAAAAAGGTTTTCATTTGTTTCCCACATTTTCCAAAAGCTTGTGGAAAAAAATGACACGTTCAAACGACCCATAATGCCTCATAGAATATACGTTGGAGTGTTTGCTTTCCAAAATGGGGTCATTTTGTGAACTTTTCCATTGTATTGGTGCTCTAGGGCCTTGAAAAGTGTGATAGGTAGTAAGAAAGTTTTATGTGTATTTATGCTCCTAGAACGCCTGAATGTGCTTCTTGGACGTGGAGTCTCTTTTTGTGGCCAGGCTGTGTAAATGTCTCACACATGTGGTATCGCCATACTCGGAAGGAGTAGCAGAATGTATTTTGGGGTGTAATTTTTGCTATTTCCATGGTATGTGTTAGAAATATCCTATAAATCGACAACTTTGTGTAAAAAAAAAAGGTTTTCATTTGTTTCCCACATTTTCCAAAAGCTTGTGGAAAAAAATGACACGTTCAAATGACCCATAATGCCTCATAGAATATACGTTGGAGTGTTTGCTTTCCAAAATGGGGTCATTTTGTGAACTTTTCCATTGTATTGGTGCTCTAGGGCCTTGAAAAGTGTGATAGGTAGTAAAAAAGTTTTATGTGTATTTATGCTCCTAGAACGCCTGAATGTGCTTCTTGGACGTGGAGTCTCTTTTTGTGGCCAGGCTGTGTAAAAGTCTCACACATGTGGTATCGCCATACTCAGGAGGAGTAGCAGAATGTATTTTGGGGTGTAATTTTTGCTATTTCCATGCTATGTGTTAGAAATATCCTGTAAATCGACAACTTTGTGTAAAAAAAAAAGGTTTTCATTTGTTTCCCACATTTTCCAAAAGCTTGTGGAAAAAAATGACACGTTCAAACGACCCATAATGCCTCATAGAATATACGTTGGAGTGTTTGCTTTCCAAAATGGGGTCATTTTGTGAACTTTTTCCATTGTATTGGTGCTCTAGGGCCTTGAAAAGTGTGATAGGTAGTAAGAAAGTTTTATGTGTATTTATGCTCCTAGAACGCCTGAATGTGCTTCTTGGACGTGGAGTCTCTTTTTGTGGCCAGGCTGTGTAAAAGTCTCACACATGTGGTATCGCCATACTCGGAAGGAGTAGCAGAATGTATTTTTGGGTGTAATTTTTGCTGTGTACATGCTATGTGTTAGAAATAGCTTATAAATTGACAACTTTGTGGGAAAAAAAAGTAAAAAAAAAATTTTTCTTCATTTTCCCAAGAATTGTGGGAAAAAATTACAACTTCAAAAAACCCACCATGCCTCTTACTAAATACCTTGGACTGTCTATTTTACAAAAAGGGGTCATTTGGGCGGTATTTGTACTGTCCTGACATTTCAGGGCCTCAAGAAAGGAGATAGGCCGTCAGTACATCTGGTGTGATCAATTTTCAGTAATTGGTACCATAGCTTCTAGACTCAATAACTTTCACACAGACTAAATAATATACACTAATTTGGGTTAATTTTACCAGAGACATGTAGCAGTATACATTTTGGCCTAAATGTATGAAGAAAAATTAATTTTTTGCAAAATTTTATAATTGAAACTAAAAAAAAGTGTTTTTTTTTCAAAATTTTTGCTCTTTTTTTGCTTATATCACGAAAAAAAAAAACCCCAGTTGTGATCAAATACCACCAAAAGAAAGCTCTATTTGTGTGAAAAAAATGATAAAAATTTTGTTTGGTTACAGTGTAGCATGACTGAGCAATTGTCATTCAAAGTGTGAGAGTGCTGAAAGCTGAAAATTGGTCTGGGCAGGAAGGGGGTCTAACTGCTCTGTATGGAAGCGGTTAAATCTATGGGACACGAACATAAAAAATCATGTCCTCATTTTAAAGGTTTATAAGCAAGTTATTGTCATAAAAAAGTGTATGGTGACCCGGGTACTGCCCTGGGGGACATGTATCAATGCAAAAATTTTTTTTTAAAACAATCTTTTTTAAAGGAGCAGTGATTGAAAGGATGCTTAAAGTCAAACAATGAAAAATTCCTTTAAATATTGTGCCTGGGGGGTCCCCTTAATGTGCCTGTAAGTTAACGTGGCACATCTGTACAATGTATGGAGCCTGCTGCATCAATACTGGAATTTCTAAAGGAAAAAATTTAATTTAAACTTGCTAGCGGCTGTAATGTATTGTCGGCTCCCGGCGACAGCGTAGAAGGCCCCCCCCCCCCAATCCATACCAGTTCTAGGTATGAATTTTAAGGGGAAACCCACCCTCAAATTTGTTTTTAAAAACGGCATGTAAGTGCGTGTGTGCAGGAGCTCCGAGATGGCGTCTTAGTCCCAGACCCCTGCGCCTCTCTCCGGACAGCATCGGGCCCCTGCTCCGGCATAAACAGCCATCTCGCCCTGCCACTTGGAGAGGTCTCCCGCCGACTTCAGTTCTCATCCCCACAGCGGGACCCGGCCAAGATGGCGACCGCCCCTTCTTTCTCCTCAGGATTTTGAGGCAACCCGGAGGTAGGGGACACAGCAGCTGCCTTAAATGTTATTCAACTGGCCACACCAGAGCCCTGGCCTTCCCCAGCAACCCCCACTTGTAATTCACAGGCTCAGTTCACCTCTCCAGCCTCCACAGAATTGCTGCTTAGCAGAGCCATGGAGCAGACCCCTGGGCTGCCTGATATGCATTCACCTGAGGCCCTGGCTCCGCAGCATCAACTAGGCCTGAACTCTCAGGGCCACTTCCCTGACATTTCTCTTCTCATGAACAAGTTTTCGGAGATGTTGGCTACAGGAATAGCTCATACTGCCTCACAGATCACCGCTTCTATCAAAGCTGATCTGCAAAATATAGGCACCAGGATTAAAGCCATAGAGAATACTGTTGACCAAACTGTGACAAGAGCCAATCAGAGTACCGGTTGTATTCAGACTCTTCAGGAACAATTGGACACTGCACTCTCTAAATTGGATGATTTGGAGAACAGGAGTCGCCGTCTAAATTTCAGAATTAGAGGGATCGCTGAGTCTATTAAAGATATTCCCGATACAGTTAAAACGTTTATTAAGGACATTATCCCAGACATTCCAGACCACCGCCTGGAGCTCGATCGAGTGCACAGAGCCCTCCAATCACCCCATAAGGACGACCTTCCCAGAGATGTGATAGTTAAAACCCACTACTATGGGGTTAAGAAGGAGCTCATGAGGAAGAGCAGGGGCAAGGAAGACCTCTCCATTCAAGGTCACAAAATTCAACTTTTTGTTGACCAATCTCCTATGAACATTCAGCGCCGCAGAGCCTTGAAACCACTGTTATCAGTTCTCTCCACTAAATCCCTAAAATATTGGTGGTCCTTTCCCTTCAGACTGAACTTTCTCTTCCAGAACAAAACCCATGGTTGTTTGTACTTTCAAGAGGGTGGACGACTACTTCTTCAATTAGGAATTATTTCAAGAGATCCTTCCCCCACCTCTTCTACCTCGAGTTGGGAATCCTCCAAACGTCCTCCACCCATCAGCCCATTGTCATCAGTCTGGAACAAGCAACAACCAAAATGCCACCGTGATGTCAAGCCTCCCTGATGTTCTGGGTCAATCCAGAGTGTCTTTCCGATCCTTCATTGTGGATTAATCTCCGTCACTTGGAATGGGTTAACCATTAACCCCTTTTTTTTTTCCTTTTTGATGCCTTTTTTTGTTGGACATTATCTGTCTGAAACTCTGTTTTAAATCTAGCTTGCCTTTTTTTTTACCATATTGCTTGGGGCACTGGTTCATGTTTTCACCACTGGCCGGACCTAAGTTTTTGTGCTGAGATCACATATTATGTCTTAACACTGACTTCTGATGTAATGCAGTAGCAGAAGCCTCCCCCGTGCCCCTTACCTACCCTTCTTCCTCTCTCCCTTTTCCCTCCTCATGCACTTCTGCTCTGCCTTATATCGGGGCGTTTACAATGTTCTTTTTCTTTTTTTATTCCTTTTTTACCAGGCTGGGGCCCCATGCCCGGAGAGGTTTTAATGCGCCCATTCCCATAGGTGCTTGTAAGATCTTCCTTTTCCTGGTTCCTACAGGACATACAATCTGGCATAGGGTGCCACTACAATCCTAGTTAGGGGGCATGGGACTTATCCCCTGCCTCCCTAACACCATGCCAGGATTTGTCCTTGCATGTTTCTTGCTTTTCTCTCCCATCCTTGCTCTCCCTTTTCCTTCCTTTCTAACTCTCTTTTTCTTTTTCAGCATCCCATTGTCTGATCCCATCATCAAATTGAGTCCTCTGTTTTTTTTTTCGCATCTTTCTAGAACCTGGTTAGAATCCGTCATACCCTATTTCAACTTTGTACACTGCAGCGTACAATTCTCGCTTCTACAAAGACGGCAACCGTGAGTACTGATTTCTCTCTACAGGTGGCATCACACAATGTCCAGGGTATCAATTCTCCCTTGAAGAGGTGAAAGGCATTCAAACATTATCACTCTCAGGGACTTGAGGTCCTCCTGCTTCAGGACACACACTTCCCAGGGTCATACAGACCTAAATTCGTCCACCATTAATATCCAGTTTTTTTCCTGGCTAATGCACCCTCTAAACAGAAGGGAGTAGCAGTTTTTTTTTTCAAAAACTGTAGCATTCTCTCACACTCATACCATAGCGGACCGCCAGGGGAGGTACATTTTAGTTAAGGGCTATATTGGATGTATGCTCCCCTCTCTCCACCCATTTTGAGGATAAACTCATTGTGGGAGGTGACTCAAATTTGGCTTTTGACAACGCTCTTGATAAATCCAGGAGGGGACCCCACCGATTGTGCAGGCCCCCTAAACAAAGCCTTCATGTAGCCAAGCTTATCCATTCCTTGGGTTTAGTTGACATTTGGCATGAACTCAACCCCTCCACCCGGGATTACACCCACTTTTTAGCTCCTCATAACACATATTTTTGTCCCCACCACGGACATCCCCTCGGCACTAAAATCAGTAATCAGAGACATACCCTGGTCCGACCATTCTTTAGTGTTTCTTAAAATCAAAAGCACTCCCTCATGCACAGGCCCATCACCATGGCGCCTAAACAAATCTCTTCTGAACGAACCGATTTGGAAATCCACATTAGAAAAACTGATCCAAAATTGCTTCTCCTTTAATGACTCACAAGACATAACTCCTTCCTCTCTCTGGGGTACCCACAAGGCGGTCATCAGGGGACATATCATTCAATTTGGGGCTAAACTTAAGCGCGACAGACAGTTTGAAATTAATACCCTGGAACGGGAATACAAAAGATTGAGCATGGCTCATAAACGTGACCCAACCTCGGATTCTCTGGGTAAACTTGAAGCTGTAAAGCTTTCTTTTAAATCTGCTCTAACTACCAAGACAGCAAAGAGTTTACAGCCGCAAAATGCTCGCCTGCTGGCTACGCAGGATAAAATAGGCCCTAGGCTCGCCTCTAAATTGACACTGAAATACAGGATTGTCTCTATGCCCAAGATCAAGGCTCGCACCGGGGAGCTCACGAGGAATCCTTCCTCGATTATGGCTACCTTCCACTCCTTTTATTCTACCCTTTATGCTGACCCTAAGCCTTCTCAGGGATGCAATATTGAGTCCTTCCGGGGACAGATCCCCCTCCCACAAATCAGCAGGAAATCAAGCTCCCTCCTAGAAGAGCCCTTTTCCGAGCAAGAAATCCTAGTTGCAATTAAAGCTCTGCGCACCAATTCTAGACCGGGCCCGATGGCTTCTCCAACCTATATTACAAGTCCTATGCTGACACACTCGCCCCGTATCTGGCCAGATTTTTAATTCCCTTAGAGACACGGCACCTCTGGACCACTCCATGAATGCGGAATTTATATCGGTCATCCCGAAACCGGGTAAGGACTATTCAGACGTTAGCAATTACAGGCCCATTTCCCTCATTAATAATGACCTCAAGCTCCTAAGAAAATTTTTAGCTACTCGCCTCTCCAGCTTCATTCATTCCTATATTCACAAGAACCAGGTAGGCTTCATCCCAGGCTGACAAGGAACCGACCAAATCAGAAGAGTGATATATGTGGCTACTCTCCTACGTTCGGGCTGGGATGGAGGGCTTCCTACTATCTTTAGACCTTCATAAGGCCTTTTACTCGCTCTCTTGGCCATTTCTCTTCTCCACATTGGAGAGATGGGGCTTTGGCCCTCCTTTTTGGCCATTCTCCGGGCTCTGTATTGCCACCCCTCGGCCCAAGTCAGAATGCAAGGCCTATATTCTGATTCCTTTACTATTCACAGGGGTAAACGGCAGAAATGCCCTCTCTCACCCCTCATTTTTGTCATTGCCTTAGAGTCCCTGGCCATTGGCATATGTCACCATCCTGATATCCGTGGCTTACAATGCGGCAACACAATACACAAATGCGCTTTATTCGCGGATGACATTATGCTATTTGTCACATCCCCCCCAATCTCACTCCCTAACATCATATTACTCCTTAATAGCTTTGGGCCTGAGGGTAAATATGAACAAGTCCCTGGTTCTGAATATCAATCTTCCACATTCCTTGGTCTCTCGCCTCAAAGAACATTTCCCTTTTTCCTGGCATTCTGATATATCAATACCATACTTGGGAGTGCATATCATAGCCTCAATTTCCGATCTGCATTCAGCCAACTATCCTCCGCTTATTAATAAACTAAAGAAGGATTTAGAGGACTGGTCAAAATATATCATGGCTGGGAAGAATCAATGCGGTCAAGATGACCCTACTTCCGCGACTTTTATACCTATTTCAAGCTCTCCCTATTCCGATTATAAAGTCACACATTGAGTCCCTTCAATCACACATCATCAGATTTATTTTGGGCAGGAAGGGTCATAGAATTAACAAATCTATGCTTTTTAGGTCTCGTAAACATGGGGGTCTCGGGGTCCCGGACATTTAGAAATATTACTTAGCGGCCCAACTGACGCAGTTTTCTATCATATACAGTATATTAAAAGAGAAAAACCCGACTGGTATTACATGAAAAGACAGGCTATCCCTCTCCATACGGTGGATTTCTTGCTGTGGAGCCCTCCTGCCTCTCGTCCCCCGATTCTGGCTGCTACTCTCTCGCATTAATTTGCTCTATGTGACCTTATTCATAAGTCAAAAAAATTACCTCACCCTGGGGTCCTCTTAAACATATTTTTCATAATCATGACTTCCCTCCTGGACTTGACATTAAGGCTTTCAAATGGTGGACGGATAAAGGCCTTTATAGAATTGGACACTTTTTTGAAGCAAGCGGTCCTCTCTCTTATTCACGTTGTATAACTAAACTTTGTCTCAGCACTTCAGCGAATGCACAAAGCATACAACTGCAAGCCAACAGACAGACTACAGGTGAGCTGAGTCTCTATACAACTTTTCCATCTCACATTCAGTCTACTTCTCAATCTCACCACCCTGTATTATGCAATCCCTAATTCTTCTTCTCATGTTTGCATCCTCTCTCCTAAAACTCTCTCTCCTTTATACCTCTTCTCCGCCCCACAGCTTGTATATATCACCCTCACTCCTATCCTCACCTTTATACTGCACTCATCAACTCCTGCTGATTCTGAACCCACACACTAATAAAACCTACAGGACACTGAGATGTCTCCCCCCTCATAAATCCTACTCCCATATCACCTCCCTCACCCTTCCCCAAATCCTGGACCCCTATCATTTACCTTTGGAAAACATACCCGTCACCCCCTATCCACTGACACCAGCCGAAATCCACACAATCTGTTTTCTATTCCTCTTCTGCCTAGAGCCAACCTCCCCTTCTCCTGCGCCCTCTGCAATGCCCGCTCTGTTTGCAACAAACTCACCTCTGTCCATGACCTATTTATCACAAACTCCTTCAACCTGCTTGCAATTACTGAGACCTGGCTTAAAGAATCTGACTCTCCTTCTCCTGCTGCCCTCTCCCATGGTGGCCTCCTGTGGACTCACTCTCCCAGGCCTAGTGGACGGAAAGGAGGTGGGGTTGGAATTCTGCTTTCCCCTCAAAGCACTTTTCAGGTTCTTCATCCACCCCCTTCTCTGTCTCTCTCCTCATTTGAAGCTCACTGTATTCGTCTATTTTCTCCAGTTTAGTTGAGAATTGCTGTGATCTATCGGCCTCCTGGACCGGTATCAGGCTTCCTTGATGACTTCTCTGCCTGGCTACCCTACTTTCTCTCTTCTGAAATTCCCACAATCATTCTTGGAGACTTTAATATCCCTGTTAATCTTAACACTCCTGCTACTTCCAAACTTTTGAGCTTAACCTCCTCTTTTTTTTTTTTTTTGCAATAAATTTTTATTGAAGGTTTGCATAAGAAAAATAGTACAATCAATACACGTAAACCAATATTGACTGGAACAATGATAATACATATGAACATGTCAGAAGAGGATCGCATAGAATCTCATAGAAACGTAAAAGGCACTTTTACCTCAAAATTAACAAGGGTAAAATGTAGGTACAAGTTGGTTGGACAGGGATATACACTTGTAGGGGAGGGAACGATGTTTCAAACAAAGAAGATGCAAATATATGGTAGGGTTCACTTTAATACCTTTACAAGGCTGGGGAGCAATAACTACTGGAGGTCCAAGGTGACCAGTTGCGAGAGAACCTGGCCCCCTGAGACAAAGAGAAAGCGTATGCTTTTTCCATAGAGAATTGGTTGTTGACTGAGCGGACAACTTCAAGGTGGGAAGGGGGATCTGACTGTTTCCAATGTTTCGCAATCGCGGATCTAGCCGCAATGAGAATGTGGGTATATACTATATGCATATCTCGAGGGATAGTTTCCAAGCCTAGAGACAAGAGAGCCATGGCCGGGCTAATGGGACGAAGAATCCCAGTAATAGACGAGAGGATCTCGGACACCCTCCTCCAAAAACCTGACATACTTTTGCAAGACCAGAATATGTGATACATATTGCCTATTTGGCCGCAGCCACGCCAGCACATGGGATCCGATTGAGCATAAAATTTGGATAGTCGGTATGGCGTTAAGTACCATCTGGTTAGAATTTTCTGGGATTGTTCCCAATGAGTCACACATTTAGAGGATTTATAAGCGCTTTGGATTGCGAGTTGCCATTGGGCCTCGGAGAAGTTCGTCCGAAGATCCTCCTCCCACTTAATCATATGGGATGTTTTACAAAAGGACAATTTATTTTGAAGGTGGTTGTAAAATAGGGAGATTCCTTTAACCTTGGTGTTGGTGGAAAACATGTAATGCCATACGGATGATGGAAGGTAGAATTGGGGAGGGCGGTATTTGCGAAGGAAACTGGAAATGGAGTTGTATTGAAAGTTGGTGGACGCAGGCAATTGAAATTCAGACTGGAGTTGTCCGAAGCTTTTGAGGTCGGTGTGAGTGTACAGTTGGGACACCCTGCTGATCCCCGCCGCCGTGAACTTAGATAAGGGTACATAGGGGAGGAGAATTTGAAGAGTCTGCAGGGGGAAGGACACAAGGGTAGTGGGGGCAGTAGAATTCCGACTAGTGACTAATGTTCGCCAGGCTGTCAGTGTCGATTGTGTGGTGATGGGGTATGCATGAAGGGAGAGAGGTTTCCAAATGTCTGCCAGGAGTAAATGGTGCATATTTGGAGATTTAGAGAGGAGGGATTCAAGCAGTATCCACGGGGAGGTAGGGGGATGAGAGGTCCATTGTCTGATGGGAGTGAGATGGGCCTCCAATAGGTAGTCCCGTAGATCAGGGAGGCCTAGACCCCCCACTGATTTGTGACGAACCATGTGGAGATAGTTACATCTAGCCCGCTTTTTCTGCCAGACCAAGGTTCGGAGGATTTTTTGTAAGGTATTGACGTAGGATGCGGGAATTTGGACCGGAAGGGTACGGAATACATACAAAATTTTTGGCAGAGATATCATTTTAAAGGCCGCAATCCTGCCAGACCACGACAGTTCGGTACGGGATATATTTTGCGCACCAGATGAGATGTTAGAAATGAGGGAGCGCAGATTAGTGGGGATTAGGTTAGAGAGAGGGTAAGTGAGTCGCAGGCCCAAGTAGGGAACGTCGGCCACCGTCCATGTGTAAGGTAAGGTAGATTTTAAATGAGTTACAGTGGCTTCATGGACCCCCATATTCAATATGAGGGATTTAGTGAAATTCACTTTGTAGTATGAGACTGTGCTAAAACTTTGGAGAATGTGGTGGGCCGCTGGAAGGGATACTACGGGATTCGTGAGGCTGAGGATGACATCGTCGGCGAACATGAATCATAGGGTGGTCCCTCATGGAGATGGCCAAGGGTTCTATGACTAAGTTAAATATAAGGGGGGAGAGGGGGCAGCCCTGGCGGGTGCCATTGGTTATATGGAATGTTTTAGAAAGAAGACCCGAAGATAGGATTTTGGCCGAAGGGGAGGAGTAAAGGGCTAATATAGCTGAAGCAATAGGACCCGAAAATCCAAATCTAGCGAGCACCGCCTTCATATACCCCCAGTGGACGCGGTCGAATGCCTTCTCCGCATCTATGGAGAGAAGCAGAGAAGGCACTCGAGCACGCTCCGCCTGGTGCACAAGATTGATCACTCTCCTAGTGGCATCTGGGGCTTGCCTGCCTTTGATAAATCCCATTTGATCCGGTCCTATCAAATCAGGCAAGACTGCGGCTAAACGATTCGCTATTAATTTGGCATATATCTTAACGTCAGTGTTGAGAAGTGAGATAGGTCGGAAGTTTGCAGGGGTGTTAGGAGATTTACCTGGTTTGGGAAGGGTTACCACATGGGCTTGTAGCATTTCGGGAGGGAATGATGCAGAGGTAGCTGCATCTGAGAACATGGACAAAAGATGCGGGGAAAGGATTTCTTGAAGGGATCGATAATATTCGTTAGTGAGTCCATCTGGACCAGGGGATTTACGTATAGGGAGCGATTTGATGGTTTTCACCAGTTCGAGGGGAGAAAAGGGGGCATTAAGGAAATCCTGCGCTTCCACTGTGAGTGAAGGGATTTTGAGGTGTCGGAGGAAGTTTTGAATGTCTATGTCCGTAGGTTGCGGTGTAGATGAGTCTGCTTGTAGGTTGTACAGCGAGCCGTAATAATCCGCAAATGCGTCGGCTATGGCTTGCGGATGGCGGAGAGATTCGCCCGAGTTGGGGTGTGTCAGGGAGTCTATTTTAGTTTTAACTCTGCGAGCCTTCAGTCTGGAGGCCAAAAATTTTCCGGCCTTATTGTGAGATGTGTAATAATTCAGTCGCAGACGTGCTAGCAATTTGTCGTGTTTCTCCCACAGGAGCCTGCGTAAGTCGAGTCTCAGAGTCGTGAGTTTGGATAGGGTGGGAGGCGATGGTGACACCTTGTGCTGTGCATCTAGAGTGTGTATATTATGTAGTAGTTCGGTAAGGCGAGAGTTGAATCTTTTCTTTAGCTTAGATCCGAGTTGAATCAGGAGGCCTCGGACAAAGGCCTTGTGTGCTAGCCACACGGTAGTAGGGGATACGTCAGGAGTGACATTGAGGCTAAAAAATTCTCTCAAGCGGGATTGGAGTGAGGGGGCAAATTCCGGGTCGGTCAGGAGGGAGTTGTTGCATCTCCACAAAAACGTGGAGGAATTGCAATTGCCTGCGTCGAGTGTGAGGTGAATGGCTGCATGGTCAGACCATGTAATTGGGGAGATTTTTGTATCGGTAACAACTTGGAGAGTGGGGGTGTCCACTAGAAACAGATCAATTCTGGAATATGTGCCATGTCTCGGGGAGAAATAAGTGTAGTCTCGCTCGTCGACATGGTGGTAGCGCCACACATCGTGGACCTCCTCAGATTTTATCAGCGATGCCAGAGATGGAGTCCGGGAAGGTTTTTTGGAGGAAGAGTCCACGATGTGGTCCACCACCAGGTTGAAGTCTCCACACACAATCAATTTACCTTGTTTCACTTTGTTAATTTGAACCCAGAGTTTTCTCAAAAAACTTAATTGACGGGAGTTAGGGGTATACACATTAACTATGGTGTAAAGACAGTTGTCCAGTAGGCATACTAAAATTATGTATCTCCCCTCTGTGTCCGTCACCACCTTTGAGGCCGTGAAGGAGACAGAGTCAGCAATGGCAAGCATGACGCCCCGCTTTTTAGCATTAGTCGATGACAAGAAAACGTGAGGGTATTTTGCATGGCGGCAGACAGGAGTCTTGTCACTATGAAAATGCGTTTCCTGGGCAGCGACCACGTCAGCTTTGGAGCGTATGGCTTCATTCCATAAGGAGAATCGTTTGGCGGGGTGATTAAGCCCCTTGACATTTAAAGATAGGCATTGCAAAGGCATGGTAATAGGGTATGATGCAAGCGCTTAACACCGGAGGTGTGCAAGCGAGACGGTGATGGAAGTCAATATGTGATGTCCGGTGAGAGTGAGGAACCTGAGTGCAAAAAAGAAAACGTGCACTTACTCAGTCTTTCAGTCCTATTCAAAGGGGGATAAGAGGAAAAGTCTTGCGAAGATGTAGGCCACCAGCTGTTGAGATGAAACCAAAGGGGATCCGAGATAGTTGCAGGGATGGCTCGTGAAGGGAAGGAGATGACACTGCAAAAGGTGTTTCAGAAAACAGGAACAAAACAAAAGCACCAGCAATATGGCAAAACAATAACAAGAACACTAAAAAAGAGTCCCAAGGGACCAAAGAGCAACTGAGGCTGCAAAGCCTGTGGGGTCAGAGTACGGTAGCAAGTACTCTGTTACCTGAGAGGGCCCGGGATCCCGGCATGGGAATGGGAGCGTCCTCTATGAGTGCGGGTTGTGGCGGTTGGACCTTCTGGCGACGACCTGCCAATCCGGTTGCACATGGCGTGGAGAAGGGTGTTTGTTGGGCGCAGGAGTCGGTGGGGTGTCCGGCACTATCCCCCATTGGCGGAGCAGATGAAGGCCTTCATCTAGAGTAGTGGCATAGGAAGTGGAGCCTTGGTGCGTGATACACAACTTCGCAGGGTATTTCCACTTGTAGACTATGCGATGGTTCCGTAAGGCTTTGGTGATCGGGTTCAAGTTTCTGCGCAGCTGAAGGGTGTGTTGCGAGTAATCCGGCAGCACTTGTATGGAGGCGGCCTGGTCTGGAAGGTTGTCCTTGCATCGAAAAGCTTCAAGAATTCTTTATTTTGCTTGAAAGAAATGTATACGAAGTAACACATCGCGTGGAATTTCTTGCGGGAGGAAGGACGGTTTGGGGATACGGTGTATCCTGTCTATAGTGAGGTCTGCTGCCGATAGGTCTGGGACGGCTTTCTTAAATAAGTCGCGGGCATAGTGCGGCAGTTGATTTGGGGTCACAGATTCAGGGACGCCTCTGAGCTTTAAGTTGTTACGACGGGATCTGTCCTCTAAGTCCGCCAGTTTGGATTGCACACAGTGCATGTCTTCTTGGTATAGAGCGTGTGAATCAACCAATGCATTATATGATGTAGTGAATTCGCCCATCTTGTCTTCGACAGTACTGACCCGTTCTCCCAAATCTGCAATTTCCCCCTGGCATCGAGCCATAGCTGTGATAATGTTAGCCTGGATGGAGGCATGCAAAGTGTTAAGCATACTTTTGATGGTTGTGTCTGACACTGGTTGCCCCGTAGTGTGGAATGAGGCAAAAACGCCTGGACAGGGAGACTGAGAGGGCTGTGTGTGCTGGTCAGAACTAACCTCCATGTTAGTAGCCTGTGCCAGGAGCTTGGGATCCATCCTCGGTCGGGATTTGACAGGGCTCTGTGAAGAGGGCGTAGGAGGTGAGGATGTTCCGGAGCTGTATGTGGGAGTTCCAGGGCCTGCTTGCAGAGCGCACAGCGGTGAGAGAGCGTGCGTCCCTTCCCCCCGAAGGTCCGGAGTGCTGGCCGCAAGAGGGTGCCTTGCTGATCCTTGCAGCTTGTCCCCGCCGCCATTTTGGCGGAGCCCGGCGGGTACCGCCGGGAAGAAATCTTGCATTTTTTTTAGTGATGCCGTGTTGTTCCGCCTCCGCCGCTGGGGCATAGCATGGGCGAGGGGTTCCGACGTCTGGTCCGTGGTGGAGAGCCGGTCAAAGGGCGCTGTGATGGGCAGAAGAAGGCTGTCGAGCCGGGACCTCACAGGAGCTCTCAGATCAAGCGGCCATTAGCTTCGGCGGTCGCCACGCCCCCCCCAGCTTAACCTCCTCTTTTGACCTAAAACAATGGACACATGCTTCTACACACTCTAATGGCAACAGCCTTGACCTCATGTTCTCCTACCTATGCACTCCTCGCAACCTCTCCAACATTCCATTCCCTCTCTCTGATCACCACCTCATTAGCTTCAGTCTCTCCTTGTCCTCCTCCTTACCTTCCAACTACCGAACAATTACCCGTACAAACCTTCGCCATCTTAACCCTTCACTTCTTTTTTCTTCAACACAATCTCATCCCTTTCCTGCCCCAACATGGCCACTTCTGTCTACAACAGTTCACTGTCATCTACCCTGGATGCTTTGGCCCCCCTGACTACACACATAATCAGGCCCCGACCGCTACAACCCTGGCAGACAGACAATACCAGAAGCCTCAAAAAACGTAGCCGCGCTCTTGAGCGTCTGTGGCAATATAAATATAAATCTGCCCCTCCAAAAATACAGTTGCTGCCTCCACACTGCCAAACAGACCTACTTTATCACTCTCATTAACACCCTCTCACACAGTCCCCGTCAACTCTTTTCTACCTTCAACGCTCTACTTCGTCCTCCATTACTTCCACCCACTAACTTACTCACTGCCCAAGAGATTGCCAATCACTTTAAAAATAAGATTGATACAATTCGTGAAGAGATCTTTACACTACAGATATCTCCCTCACCTTACACACCTTGTCCACCTGCACAATCAATACTTCCCTTTTTTAACCCAACTACTGTAGATGAAGTCGCTAAAATTTTTTCTAATGCCCACCTAACTTCCTGCCCCCTGGACCCTGTTCCTTCTCAAATACTACGGTCACCCTCTGACTCTATCCTACACTCTTTAACTCATATCTTCAACCTCTCCCTCTCCACTGGCATCTTCCCCAACTCTCTAAAACATGCGCTAGTAACTCCCATACAAAAGAAAGCCTCACTAGACCCCACCAATCTTAATAACTTAAGACCCATCTCCTTACTCCCTTTTGCTTTCAAACTCCTTGAACGTTTAGTCTACAACCGCCTGAGCAAGCACCTCATTGAGAATAACCTCCTTGATTCCCTTCTGTCTGGATTTTGCCGGCAACATTCCACAGAAACTTCTCTCCTAAAACTTACAAATGACTTACTAACAGCTAAAACCAATGGTCACTACTCAATACTCTTACTCTTGGACCTCTCTGCTGCCTTTGATACTGTTGACCACCCCCTCCTTCTCAAAAAACTCAGTTTGCTCGGTCTCTGTGGCTGTGCTCTCATTTGGTTCAAATCTTACCTATCTCACCGCACCTTCAGTGTCACTTACAATTCCACTTACTCTCCTGCAATTCCTTTTACTGTTGGGGTCCCCCAAGGTTCTGTCCTTGGACCGCTACTATTCTCAATCTATACCTCCTCCCTGGGTTAGCTAATAGCCTCCCATGGCTTCCACTATCATTTCTATGCTGATGACACCCAAATTTACCTCTCTACCCCTCAGCTCACCCCATCAGTCTCCTTCCTCATCACTGATCTACTAACAGACATATCAGCCTGGATGTCTCACCACTTCCTCAAACTGAATCTATCTAAATCCGAGCTCATAATATTTTCTCCTCCACGTGCCCCTTCCCCGGAATTCTCTGTCAAGATCAATGGAACAACTATCAGTCCTTCTACACATGCCAGGGTGCTAGGGGTAACTCTGGACTCTGCACTGTCCTTTCAGGCTCACATCCAATCCCTGTCCAAATCATGCCGCCTTAACCTCCGCAACATCGCTAGAATACGGCCCTTTTTAACCAATGACACCACCAAGCTTTTAATTCACGCCCTGGTTATCTCTCGCTTTGACTATTGCAACTCCCTCCTCATTGGATTACCCTTACATAGATTATCCCCCCTTCAATCCATAATGAATGCTGCTGCAAGACTTATCCACCTTACCAACAATTCAGTGTCCTCCCCACCTCTCTGCCAATCCCTTCACTGGCTTCCACTCACCCAATGAATAAAATTCAAAGTGCTAACAATAGTTTACAAAGCCATCCACAACTCTGCCCCCAGCTACATCACTAACCTGATCTCAAAATATCAACCAAGCCTCTCTCTTCGGTCCTCCCAATACCTCCTGCTCTCTAGCTCCCCTGTCACCTATTCCCATGCTCGCCTCCAGGATTTCTCCAGAGCTTCTCCCATTCTTTGGAACTCTCTACCCCAATCTGTCCGACTGTCCCCTAATCTATCCACCTTTAGACGATCCCTGAAAAACCCTTCTCTTTAAAGAAGCCTACCCGGCTACTAACTAATAACACTGTTTCACTTGCTCCATCAGCCCATCCCCCACAGCTATTGCCTTTTGTATCAATTGACCCTCCCTTTTAGATTGTAAGCTCTAATGAGCAGGGCCCTCTGATTCCTTTTGTTCCAAATTGTATTGTAACTGTAATGCCTGCCTTCATTTTGTTAAGCGCTGCGCAAACTGTTGGCGCTATATAAATCCTGTATAATAATAATAATAATAACCTGAAGATTCCACCTGCGGAGCGATTTTGCTTCTTTCAGATCTCACACTTTTTGCGCACACTCTAGACGGGGTCTTCGGGCCCCCTCTCGGTAACCCCCTACGAGCAATGGTGCTCCAGAATTCAAGATATCAAGGGAGGGATATCCCTCATTTATACCTCTCTAATTGCTCCTGAGGATAAAACTTTCTATATGGTTAGATGGGAACAGGACCTGACTGCAGACTGGGACCTTGATGTATGGCACTCCTGTGCCGCAAGAGCCTTTCGTGGGATACACAATGTGGGCCTCATGGAGGCTAATTCCAAAGTCCTGATGCAATGGTACATGGTACCCTCTCGCTTGGCAACGATTTTTCCTAATTCTCCCCCGGTCTGCTTCTAGTGGCTACCTTCTTGGTAGCCACTTACACATTTTTTGAGAATGTCCCAAAATCCGTAATTTTTGGAATAGAATGTTCCGTACAGTACGACGCTTTACAGGGGTTTGCGACTGAGCAATCGCCTATCTATGCCCTTCTGGGACCTCGTCTCCCCGGGGTTCCTAAGCACACCCAGACTCTCATTTCATATATATTTCTAGGAGCTAAAATTACAATAGCTAAACATTGGAAACAACGGGGGCGTGTCCAAGATGGCGACTTGAGAGGACGTGTTTAAGAGAGCTCCGCTGCCTAGCCCGAATTTATCCTGCTTCTCTGCTGCCCTGTGACCCCTGGCTAGCCCTGTGTTGGCCAGTGTGTCCCCCCGGACTGATATGACCAGAGGCCGACAGTCTTCGGTGTCAAGTAAGCCGCCCACGGACCAGGCTACCCCGGCTGGCGCGAAAGCGGGGCCTCGTGCTCCTTCCAATATGGCGACACAGACCGAGGGAGAGGACCCGGCGCTGAGGGAGTCCAGCAACTTTAATGCCCTCATGCAGGCCATCACCTCCTGTCAAACGACGCTGACGGGGAAGATAGATTCGGTCCAAATGGACATTGGCCTGATTCGCCGGGATATGGACAAATTCCGCACCAAGCTGACCGAGGTGGAGCGCCGGGTGAGCGATACTGAGGACGTGCTGCGGGACCATTCTGCTTCCCTACACACGCTGCGGGTCAAAGTTAAGGCCCTGGAGTACCGAGCCGAGGATTCGGAGAACCGGAACCGGCGCAACAACTTACGGATCCTTGGTCTCCCGGAAGGCGCTGAGGATCCGCATCCTGCAGATTTCACGGAGAAGCTCCTCCGCACCCTGCTCCCTCAGGCGGCCTTCTCCCCCTACTTTGCGGTGGAGCGCGCCCATCGGATGCCAGCGCGCCGGGGACCCCCTGGTTCCCCTCCCCGTACTTTTATCCTGCGCCTACTTAACTTTAGGGATCGGGACTTGGTGCTCCGGGAGAGCCGGCGGCTGGAGTCTCTAAGGTATGAAGGGTCCAGGCTGATGATCTTCCCGGACTTCTCGGTCGAGACACAGAAGCTGCGCAAATCGTTCGACCAGGTTAAGGCGGCTCTCTGCCAGCGGGGCATGAAATACAGCATGTTGTTCCCAGCTCGCCTCAGGGTTCAGGACGGTGAGTCCCTCAAGTTTTTTACCTCCCTAGAAGAGGCCTCTTCCTGGTTGGAGTCGTTGCCCAGACGTTAGGACTCCTGTCCGGCTGGGCGGGATGGATGGTTCGATCTTGAGGTTCTCTGCTGATCGGTATCTACCGCTTAGTGGCCACTTCCCCCTTGTTTCAGCGATTGCTCCGGTTTTCCCTCGATGCCTCCCTACCTACCTGGGGGTTTGTTGACTCTGCGGGGCCTCTGGCTGGCCTTTTCCCGGACGGATGGACAGACGGATGGACAAGGAATCCCTGAATTCTTTACCCTGACTGTTGTCGTTCGTTGGCTGCTCCATGCCCCCTTTTACCCCTTTTCTTTTTGCTTATCCTACAGCCCTGGTGGGTGGGGGGGTGGGGGGACCATGCTGGGTTGTTTCTCCTGGTTTTTGTTATTTATTTTCCGGGCAATACGGCGGAGGCTCGTGGACTCAGGACTAGTCACTGTTGACGCTTTCCTGGTGCATGGTCCCCCATTGACCAATGGTTGTGTTCTTTTTGGGGTCTCAGGCTCACCCGAGTTTTTGGGGTGTAGCAGGGTGGGGGGAGGGGGGGGGAGTTCATTTGGGAATGTTTTCTTTTTATGTTTAACCGTTTTTTCTTTTCCAGGTTTGCCACCAGGGTATTGGGTCTCTATTATGCACATTATTTGCTTTGTTCCTGCCTTGTTTCTTACATGTGGGGGTGCTGTATGGTGGGGGTGGTATGTGCTCTCGGGCTCGAGTGTTGATCCAGCAGCTGCCCCCCTGTTTTTATTTCCTTTGCTTGTCTTATGGCTCCGTTAAGAATTCTAACTTGGAATGTGCGGGGCTTGAACTCTAAATTTAAAAGATCCCTTGTGTTCTCCTTTCTGCAAAAACATCACCCGCACATCTGCATTCTGCAGGAGACGCATCTCACGGGGGCCCGGGTGCTGTCCTTAAAAAAGTCGTGGGTTGGGTCTTATTATCACTCCACCTTCTCCTCCTACTCCCGGGGTGTCAGTATCCTCATACATCGTTCCCTACCTTTCACGCTGCTGGATCTGCATCTTGACCCTGAGGGCAGGTACGTGGTTTTACATGCTATGTGTGATCGCATCGAATTAGTCATCGCTGGTTTATATGTGCCGCCGCCTGCGGCTATGTCCATTCTGCATCGGCTTCAGAGTGTGGTTGCTGGCTATCCTACCCCAAATGTGATCTTTGCGGGTGATTTTAATATGGCCCCGGAGCCAGGTATGGACAGGCTGGGTGGTGACCCGGCGGCCGATTCGGCCCTGGCACGTTGGGCGGAGGCCCTGGGGTTGGGGGATGCGTGGCGCTGGAAGCATCCCACTCTACGACAATACACCTGCCACTCAGCCGCGCATGCCTCTTTTTCACGTATAGATGTGGTCTATGTTGGCTCGTCCCTGTTGCCGCGGGTGGAGGAGGCTACCATCCTGCCCAGGGGCATATCTGACCATGCCCCGGTGCTGGTGAGTTTTATGACGGATACGGCTGCGGGCCAGGGCTTGTGGAGATTGTCTAGGTTCTGGGTCACGGATGAGCGGGTGGTGCCGCCAGTATCCTCTGAGCTGTTGGCCTACTGGGGTCACAATGAGGGCACGGCCGCTCCGGCCATGGTGTGGGACGCATTTAAAGCTTATGCAAGGGGACGCTACCAGTACACAATTGCCAAGGTTCGGAGGGACTCACGAGCCCGCCTCTCCTTGGCGGAGTCCACAGCGGCGTCCCTTGAGACGGGTTACCTGGCCTCGCGGGATAGTGGTACATATGCTGACATGCAGGCGGCCTATAGGGAGGTGGCGCTCATTCGCGCGGAGTCCTGCCGCAGGTTTCTTCTTTCCCAGTCCCAGCGGGTGTTTGAGCAGGGGGAACGGTCGGGCAGGCTGCTGGCGTGGTTGGCGTCGGAGCGTTCCGGTACCACGGGCATCGCCAATATCAGAGCGGGGGACGGAACCCTGCTGTCTGACCCCGGTCTAATCAATGCTCGGTTTGCCGAATATTATGCTCAGCTATATGAGTCCAGGGTCACCTACTCCAACTCTGAGCTGTCGGGGTACTTGGAGAACATAGATTTCCCCTCACTCTCTCCCGCCAAAGTCCAGCTTCTTGACGCCCCCATCTCTTTGAAGGAGGTTCGCAAGGCTATTAAGTCTCTCCCAGTGGGCAAGACGCCAGGGCCCGATGGGCTCCCTACAGAATTTTACAAAACTAACCTGGAGGTGGTTGCCTCTCATCTTCACGAGACGTTTCGCAGCACACTGGAGGCGGGCGCCCTGCCGCCCTCTATGTCGGAGGCTGTTGTGGTTGTCCTGCCTAAGCCCGGGAAGGATCCCGAGTTGTGCGCCTCTTACCGGCCTATTTCACTTTTGAATGTAGATGCAAAAATCCTTACTAAAATATTGTATCAACTCGGTGATACTGTCTTTGGTGCACGGCGACCAAACTGGCTTTATGCCGGGTAAGGGCACGGACATAAACATTCGCCGCCTACATACCAATCTGGCGCACGGGGTGACTAGCTGTTCCCGGGGGGCAGTGGCCTCTCTTGATGCCGAGAAGGCTTTTGATTCTGTGGAGTGGGAGTACCTGTGGCAGGTGCTGTCCCGCTTTGGCGTTGGGCCACGCTTTATTGCCTGGGTTCGCCTTCTCTATGAGGCCCCTGTCGCCCGGGTCCGCACAAATGGCCTCCTCTCCCCATCTTTTCGGCTATACAGGGGCACCAGGCAGGGTTGCCCGCTTTCCCCGGGCCTCTTTGCTTTGGCTATTGAGCCGCTCGCAATTTTGCTGCGGACGTCGGGGGAGGTGGGGGGTTTGGGGGTAGGCCCGGTGGTGGAGCGGATCTCTCTGTATGCTGATGACACTCTGTTATACTTGAATGACACCGCTGATTCTCTGGTGGCGGCATTGAGTATAATTGATCGCCATGGCGGCTACTCTAGAGTGAGGATCAACTGGTCCAAGTCGAGCCTGCTCCCTATTGATGCTGCGGCGCTTCCTCCTTCCCCCCTGTGGCTCCGCTGGAATGGGTCTCTCATTTCCGTTACTTGGGGGTCGTCGTGAGGCTTGACCTCTCTTGCTACCTGGCGGACAATCTGGAGCCGGTGTTTAGACAGCTGGTCGCTAAGTGTCAGGTGTGGCGGTCGCTCCCTTTGACCCCTGTGGGACGTATCAACTTATTGAAAATGACCTTTCTCCCCAAATTTTTGTATGTTTTTAGAAATACCCCTGTACCCATCCCGGCGTCCTTTTTTCGTCGCCTGGACGGTGTTGTCTCCTCCTTCATCTGGGCGGGGTCGGTTCCGCGTATTTCTCAGCGGAAGTTGCAGCTGCCCCTCTCCTCCGGGGGACTGGCCCTGCCTTGTTTTCGGAAGTACTACTGGGCGGCGGTGTTGGTCTCTGTCCGCTGGTGGTTCGCTCAATCCAGGTCCAATCCGGCGGTCAATCTCGAAGCGGCGATTTTGGGCTCCTATGCGGCGTTGACTAACCTAGTGTACAGGGGGGCGGGGGCTGCCCCTCAGGTGACTACTCCTATGCGGACGGTGGTACGGGTGTGGGAGCAGATGCTGGGTGCCACGGGGGAGGCTGGCACGATCTCGCCTTATACTCCTCTGTGGGGTAACCCTCGGTTGCCTCATTTTCGCTCCATTCCTGATCCGGCCGTATGGGCGCGGTATGGAGTGACTATGATACAACATATAATGCCCTCGGGCTCTTTGCTGACCTTCTAGGCCCTGCGGGATAAATTTCACCTCCCGTCGCGTATGTTGTTTCGGTTTTTGCAACTTCGCCATGCAGCCCAGGCTCAGTTTCCAACACCCCCTACGCTTGCTCCCCATGTGGTGGAGCGATTTTTGACCACACGCAATGCTGACAAACTACTGTCCTCTATCTATCTTAGACTTACGTGTGGTCGGCAGGCACAAGAACCTCATCTGCTCCAGCTGTGGCGGCAGGATATCCCTGCGCTGGTGGAGGACGATTGGGATCATTGTATTCCTCATTATATCCCCACGGTAATCTCGGCCAGAGATAGATTTATTCAATTGAAGTTTTTGCATAGGGCATACTACACCCCGCAACGATTGGCTAGAATATACAGCACCCACTCTGACGTATGCACTAAATGCCAGCAGGCGGTAGGTACTTTTCTCCATGTTACCTGGGAATGCCGGCTCCTCCAGGACTACTGGAGGGGCGTTGTATGTGAGCTCAGTGCAGTGCTGCAGGTGCCAGTGCCCTTGGACCCTAGGGTCCTCCTCTTGGGGATGGGGGAACTGGTGACACAGGCGAAATACTCTAAGCTCCTCTTATTCTTTCTCTGCTTCTATGCCCGGAAGGCATTATTGATGAAATGGAAGGGTGCTGACCCTCCCACGGTAGCACAATGGAGGGCGTTGGTGGATGCTGCTCTGCCCCTCTACAAGCTGACCTATATGGGGCGTCAATACCCTCAAAAATTTGGGAAGGTGTGGGATGCTTGGATCGCAGCTAGACCTCTGCAGATCTAACCACGTTATGTTGTTTATTGCTTTTAGGGCCCTGGTGGCGAGGCTGCCGCTGTGTGGTTATGGGCCGTGGGGTGCTGTGGAGGCGCTTGTGTGTCTCTGCTCCCCTGCGGTTCGGCCTCCTGGAGCTCCCCTCGGCGCCTCCCCCTCCCAGGGGACCAGGGGTCTGGGGGGACTGTGGGCTATTGTGGCCCTGATGTTACTTCCGTATATTTGGATGAAAGCCATTCCATATGTCTGTTTACTTGCTTTATTTATCGCTGATGTGCATTTGCTCTCTTTTGATTGATTATGTTTCTTTTTCACTTCTTGTGTATCCATACCTTGTTGGCACTGTTAATTTATTATTTGTTTTAAATCAATAAAACGTTTCTGTTAAAAAAAAAAAAAACATTGGAAACAACGTACGGTCTCCTTCCTGGCTGTGAAGCATAAAATTTCCTGGATAATGACCCAGGAAAAGATGTACAGTATCCTGAATGATTCTAAGGCGCAGTTCGAGTCAACCTGGGAACCCTGGGCCACCTTTTTGAATGTAACACTCTAAGACGGGCGCGGCCCGACGGACTTTTTTATTTTTGTTGCCTACTTATGGGTAAGGTGGGATCGGACCATGGGATCCTTCTCTCCCTCCCTCCCTCTCCCCTCCCCACCAGTCCTCCTCTTCCTCCCTCCCCCTCTACTGTGTCTCCTCTTTTACTAATTATTTTTCCTTCCGCTTACTCTATCCGTCTCTCTGTTTACGTCTATATACAAGGCATATGTTGTATTTCTTACCATCATTGTTCCGGTAGTTCTTGGCTAACCCAACCTGTTTTTTTTATATCTGATGGGACTTGATCACCCTTTCTACTGGTTATAAGGGACTAAGGCTGTTTTCCTCCATGTTTTTATTACGCCTTCTTTAGCCGCTTCTCTCTGAGGCACAGTATGAGCCCATTTGGGGTGCCCCGGGGCGATCAGCTTTCACATTTTCTTGGAATCCAGCATTACACGGATTATTTTATTATTTTGCTCCTTTTTTCACACTCGTTGGACTTTTTTTTACCTGCCAAGGCTATTTTTCCTGTACTGACTTGAACAACAATTTCTATGTATACTTACTTTTCATTTGCCTTGCTTGTTATTGTTCTTCTGTTATCTTTTTGCAAAATTTCAATAAAAACTATTGAGAGTAAAAAAAAAAACGGCGTAGGGCCCCCCCCCAAAATCCATACCAGACCCTTTTCTTCGCCCCCCCACCTGCCCTCAACATGAGGAGGGGGGGTGCTCTGGGGCAGGGACGCTCTGGGGCAAGGGTCTCTTACTGACAACCCTGGTCTGTGGTTGTCAGGGTTTGCAGGTCCCACCCCCACCTATGTGAATGTGTATCAGGTGCATCGTACCCCTACCTATTCACCAAAAAAGTGTACAAAAAAAAACATATGAATAAAGGACTTGTCAAAAACTTGTGTGTTTACTTTTTTTACACGTTTTGGTGAATGGGTAGGGGTGCAATGTACCCGATACTCATTCACATAGGGGAGGTTCCGATAAGCCTAATTTTTTTTAAATTACATTTCTTTTTACGGTTATTTTTTTAAATTCAACTCTCAGCAGGGAAGCCTTAACAACCTCAGTAGGGAAGCCTTAACAACCTATTGACAGTGTGCTCGGTGGGCGAACATCCGGTTCTGAGAAAGTTCAAGTGTTAGGCAAGTACCTGAATGGGCGCTGTTTAGGCCAAACTTATGCTCGGCCCAAACCATTCACCCATCCCTAGTGGTGCCTGAACACTGTAAATCCCCCACAGGAACAGGCCCTGCTGTATAAAATTAGAAGAAAAAAGTACATGCACCTGTCAAACAGGTGCAAAAAAATTGGGTCTTGGGTGTTGGGGGTTCCTGAACACTGTAACCCCTCACAGTTGCTCTTGCTGGGTGCAGGAACAGGCCCTGCTGTATAAAATTAGAAAAAAATTGAAATTACATGCACTTGTCAAACAGGTGCCGAAAAATTGGGCCTTGGGTGTTGGTGGTTCCTGAACGCTGTAACCTCTCACAGTTACTCTTGCTGGGCGCAGCAACGGCCCTGCTGTAAAAAAATTGAAAATAAAATTGAAATTACATGCACCTGTCAAACAGGTGCAGAAAAATTGGGCCTTGGGTGTTGGTAGTTTCTGAACACTGTAACCCCTCACAGTTACTCTTGCTGGGCGCAGGAACAGGCCCTGCTGTAGAAAATTAGAAAAAAATTGAAATTACATGCACCTGTCAAACAGGTGCAGAAAAATTGGGTCTTGGGTGTTGGTGGTGCCGAAAACAAAAATATTGTTGGAAGCTAGCATAATCAAGGTTCAGGAAAAGTGTAGGCAGCATAGGCAGTCTTCAAGGGATCCCAGATATCTAGCAAATTCAATCAGTTAAATCAGCATCAAGGGCTTGGTAGCTGCTGTTGATCCAGGAATGATTAATTTTACTAAATGTCAGCCGGTCAATGGAGTCTGTGAACAGACGCACACTTGTATCTGTCACAAAACCTCCAGCAGCACTGAATGTCCATTCGGAAAGCATACTGGAAGCAGGACAGGCCAGTAGCTCGATTGCATATTGAGCAAGTTCTGGCCAGTGGTCCATCCTCAAGACCCAAGTCCGCTCTTGCCCCTAGATAATCCTGCACCATATGACGCAGATGCTGCCGATGGTTGCTGAAAACTAACAGCCTGGGCTCTGAGGACTAAAGAATTGTTTAAAGGCATCTCCATTGCTCCTCCTTTGACTGAACAAAGCCTCAGAAACAAATTCCAGTCCATAGTCCAGGAAATGGTAACCTCCCAGTGTCTGGAAAGGTGTTACACAATTTTTTCTTCAAGGTGTCCTTAAGATGTTTCATCCTCTGCTCCCTCTGCGAAGGCTGGATGAGACCTGCAACTTTACTCTTGTAACATGGATCGAGTAGGGTTGCCAACCAGTAATGATCCCCCTCCTTGATACCACAAATCCTTGGGTCCTTTTGCAGGCTTTGCAGAATCAGGGAGCCTATGCAGCATAAGTTTGAGGAAGCAGAAGATTCTGAGTCCTCTGGGTCACTAAGGATGATATTGTCAGGAGCAATCTCTCCCCAGCCATGTACTACTCCTGGGGTTTCTGGGGAATGAAAACCACCCCTTGAAGACTGCTGTATGTTATCCTCTACATCCATGCTGCCACAACCCCCCTCCTCCTCCTCCTGCGTGTTTGGCGGCCTCGCAGGTATGGTATCTGCATAAAGGGGGCTGTGACAGATAGTCTGGTAAATCTGTGGATGTAGTCACAGACAGGAGATACATTTCCACCTGGTTTAGAAAATTCACCAATTACTATAGGGTGTTGGCTGCAAAGGTAGCCAGAACTGTCTAAGGACGGCTTAAGGAAGTTGAAAGGCCTTCAGCTGTTCGTAATGAGGAAGTTAAGGCCTCTATAATTTGTCCAAAGGAAGTCTAAAGATTGCTGCCTCCTGACGCTGTGTGAGCTGGGGAGAGGTGGACAGTCAGATGTGTGCCTCCCGACGCTGTGTGAGCATGGGAGAAGACCTCCTGGAGCGATGTGCGCTGAGGAGGGTAAAAAGTGTGAAGACTTCTCAAGGTGAGAAAATTAACTATTTTTATGTGGAAGAAATAAATGAACTGTTTGCTATGTGAAGAGACAAGCAAAGGGACATGTTCAATGTGAAGAAGAAAAGGGACATGATCAATGGACATTTGTTGTGTGAAGAAAAAACATGGACTATTGAGTGTCTGCTGTAGGATCAGCAAAGTTTGCCCAACAGTAGGTTGGAGACAGACTCCGTAGGTAGGTTACTGTATGTGAGAAGGTAGCCGCCCACAGTGGCAAGGATTTATTTTGTGTTTTATTTTTATTTTGCTGTTTTTGAGGCTTGCACTTGTGTGAAGTAAATTGCAAGAATAAACCAAACTGTTGTTTGCAACCACTTCTCGGCTATCTCCCTGTGTAATGAACCCCCCCAAAGGGGTCATCCACGCCCGCCACCGAGCTAAATCCCCACAGGGGCCTTGTGAGGAAAGGAAGTCCTCCTCTTCCTCTCGCTGTTCTGCCTCAAGTGCCCTGTCCATGATACCACAAAGTGTGCTCCAGCACGAAAACTAGAGGGTTAGTGTCACTAAAGCATGCGTCATCGCGGCTCACCATCCTTGTAGCCTTCTAAAATGGTGACAGGATAGTGCATGCATCCTTTATCAGCAGCCACTGGTGTGGTGAAAAGAAGCTGAGCTCCCCTGAGCCTGTCCTTGTGCCATACTCACACAGGTACTCATTGATGGCCCTCTGTTGTATGTGCAGCCGCTGCAGCATTGCCAATGTTGAGTTATACCTGATGGGCATGTCACAAATGAGGCGGTTGGTGGGGAGGTTGAATTCCTATTTAATGTCAGCCAGTCGAGCTATGGAATTGTATGACCGCTGGAAATGGCCACAGACTTTTCTGGCCTGCCTCAGAAGATCTTGTAAGCCCGGGTACCTGTTCATGAAACACTGCACCACCAAATTCAGGACATGTGCCAAGCTTTGAAACATGAGTCAAGTGTCCCTGTCAGAGGGCTGAGAGAAAGTTGGTGCCATTGTCGCATACAACCATCCCTTGCTCAAGCTTCTGTGGCATCAACCACCTCTGAGCTGACAGAATCTCTGCCTTGGTGTGGCTCCTGTCCCCTAGACAGACCAACTGAAGCACTTCACAGCATCATTTAGCTTGACTGTTTGTGTAGCTCCTTGAGCGCATAGGGAGCACTGCTGGTTCAGAGGGCAATTCAACAGAAGAGGCCATAGAGGAAGAAGAAGAGGAGGGGGTGGAGCAGACAGATGTGGCAGAATCACCACCAGCTTTTTGAAGCCGTGCTGGCAGAACAAGCCCCAGCACTTAACCCTGTCCTGCATCCTTCCCAGCTTTTTTGGACCCTTCCACTGGGGTAGAGTCAGGCCCAGACTGGGACAAAAAATAGGCCTGGGCATTTTAGACTGAGCAGCCTATGACATATTTACTGGGAGGCACAGAGAGCATGGGGTGGCAGAGAATGTGGGGGGGGGGGGAGAGCACTAGGGAGGTGGAGAGCACAGGGGGGCCGAAAAGCATAAGGGGGGCCAGGAGAGCACAGAGAGGGGCAGAGAGCACAGGGGGGCCGGAGAACACTTAGGGGGCAGAGAACATGGAGGGGTTGAAAAGCACAGGATGGGTCTAGAGCACTAGGGAGAGCCAGACAGCAGAGAGCACAGTGGGGGGAGCAATGGGGGCCCAGAGAGCATGGGGGGGGGAGTAGAAGTATAGGAGGACCAGCTCCATATACAGTAGAAAAATCACTCTCTCAAATTTTCCCCTGCAGCCCCTGAATGCCTGCAGGAGGGAGAGAAGAAGAAGGCTTTCAGGGGCTGCAGGAGAAATAAAGGAGATATTGATTTTTCTACTGCATATGCAGCCGGTCCTCCTATCCAGAGGCACACGCGGGGAGCTGCACTTACTTTCCCTTCTGTCTGGCATCTCCTCCAGATCCCTTACCTCTTCATGGTCACAGGTCACCTAACCTGTAGTTTCCGCCCTCCCAGCTCAACAGCCGAGCTAAATTGGCATCCGGCCAACTGGCCGCAGAGAGGCTGAGGGCAAGTGCCCGGTGTGCCCTATGGCAAGTCCGGGCCTGGATACAGCACATTCCAAAAATTCACGAAATGGGGCAGAGTCTAACAGATGAAAAGGCAGCAGTTGTAGGGCTAGCAATTTGGATGCTGAGCATGTGGATGGCTGGGACAGTATTTATTTTTATGCTTCAGCAACTGAGGTAGCGAAAATTGCCTCATAGTGAAAATAACAGGTGGTGTACTGCTAGCAGATTTGGTGCAAGCACCTGTGGCACCCATTGCTATACCATCATCCCTCTCAGTGCAGGTTTTTGAGGAGATTTGAGGCATAGTAAGGGTAGAAATCCCAGAAGAGGAACAAGAAGTCTGCATTTTTTTATGATGTGGGTCTTTCAGGTGCTGTTGCCAACGGACTACATGGCAGGTCATCATATGTCATCATATGTCTTGTCAAGCATGTGGTGCCCAAGTGGCTGGTGTTCTGGCCATGCATGATCCGCTTCAGACAGGGATTGAAAACAGCAATGTTGCGGTCAGCTGCACATGTAAAAAAAAGCCCACTCCAATGAACTTTTGGAAGTCAGCAGGGAGTTAGCAGCGCCCAGTACCTGTGGAGCTCTGTGGTGTGATGCAATAGAGTGCCTCCTTCTCCTCACTTTCCTCCTCTATTCTCTCAGGCACCCAAGTACAGTCAGTGACCTCATCATCCCCTCCCTCCTCGTCACTGGAGCAAGTATAGCAGTATACTGCAGCAGGGGGAACATGACTGCTAGTTTCTTGTCTTCATTGTCAACCCCCTCTCTCTAGGCTCAAGTTATTCCCTTCCTCAACCTGGGAACCAACATCGAAACATTCAAATTGCTGCGCATCCTCCAGCATCATGTAACTGACACTATGATCAAATTTTTTTAACTTTTTATTATGGAGTGTGAGAAGGAAATATGGTGCTTGGGTGCAATAATTTTGTGCTTGGTGCACTATAAACTGTTTTCTTATAGGATTTTTTTAATAAAGAAAAACCTAATAAAGCCCCAAAAAAAAAAAGAAAACCCCTGCTGATGCAGAAGGAATAACACCTGTGATGCGGAAGGGGGGACAACAATTATGCCCTAAATATAATTAGTGCTGCTATGTCACAAAAAAAAAACCCTGCTGATGCAAAAGGAATGGTACCTGCAATGGGGGGGGGGGCAGAAATTATGACCTAAATATTAAAAGTACTGCTGTGCCCGGAAAAAAAACACACACACACACACTGCTTATGCAGAAGGATTAACACCTGCATTGCAGAAGGGGGGGACAGCAATTATGCCCTAAATATTTTTAGTGCTGCTGTGCCATGAAAATAAAAAAAAAACACACTGCTTACGCAGAAGGAATAGCACCTGCGACGCAGAAGAGGGGACAGCAATTATGCCCAAAATATTATTAGTACTGCTGTGCTACATAAAAACACACTGCTGACTCAGAAGGAATAGCACCTGAGACCCAGAAGGGGGGGGGGAAGCAATTATGCCCTAAATATTATTAGTACTGCTGTGCCATGAAAAAAAAACACACTGATGATGCAGAAAGAATAGTACCTGCGATGCAGAAGGGGGGCAGCAATTATGCCCTAAATATTATTAGTGCTGCTACGCCACAATAAAAAAAACCTGCTGACGCAGAAGGAATAGCACATTCTGCTTTTTGTCAGTGTAGGGAGAGGTTTGCTGTGTGCACCAGGGACAGATTGCCAGTGACACAAATCGCTCTGTTAAGGTCCACAAAAGTCCTTTTAAGGGCTGGTATTTGGTGTAGGTGTACAGTAAACCCCCGCTCCATCGCGGTTCAGTTTTTGCGGTCCCAGTATATTGCGTTTTTTTTTTGTAATGTTATTTTACTATATAAATCATTAAAAATGAAATATTTTTGTGTTTTCCATAGCTCTTGCTATGTCTCTCACTATCTTTTATGTGTTTAAATGAGTTTCTATTGTTTTAAAAGTGTGTTTAAAGAAATTAAAATGCTTTTACACGTACAGTGACAGTAAAAAAAACATGCCTACAATGCATTTTAATAGGGTTTTTCTATTTCGCGGATTTTCACTTTTCGCGGCTGGGTCCGGAACGTAACCCCCGCAATGGAGGGGGGTTTACTGTACTGTCTCTTTTGTCAATGTAGGGAGAGGTTTGCTGTGTGCACCAGGGACAGATTGTCAGTGACACAAATCGCTCTGTTAAGGTCCACAAAAGTCCTTTTAAGGACTGGTATTTGGTATAGGTGTACTATTCTTTGGTAGAGATGTCCCGAACTATTTGCCGGCAAACAGTCCCTGGCGAACATCGCTTGTTCGCGTTCGCCGCGGCGGGCGAACATATGCGATGTTCGGTCCGCCCCTATACATCATCATTGAGCAAACTTTGACCCTGTACCTCACAGTCAGCAGACACATTCCAGCCAATCAGCATACCCTCCCTCCCAGACCCTCCCACCTCCTATAAAAAAGCAAGGACAGCATCCATCTTAGATTCATTCTGAAGCGGCAGAGTTAGTTAGAGCAGGGAGAGTGCTGCTGCTGCTGAATTAATAGGGAAATCATTAGCTAGGCCAGTGTTCTGTGTCCACTCCTGCTGTAAGGACAGCGTCCTGACAGCACCCCAAAAAGCCCTTTTAAGGGCTGGTATATCAGTCTGTTTTTATATATATATATATATACAGACTGTACTGTGTACACACCACTCATATCGGGTGGCACAGTACCATGCAGATAAAAAAGTCATTTAATTTTTACCCTTTAATATAATTGCAGTTGCCTGCCAGTGTGTGTCAGGCCCACTGACTGAACTGTGCCCACTGCCAGTGCCCACCACTCATATAGGGTGGCACAGCCATATCAACTGGTGGACTCTGGGGCCTTTTGGAAATTTGTGGCCATTGGAACAACACAATGGAAGGTCCCAGGCAGGAAATATTTCTCGCAGAAGGGCATTCTAGAGCTGTATGGCCATGTTCAGCGGCAAGTGAATGTATCTCTGGCACACAGTGTCAGTGCCAAGATACATCTGACTACAGACACATAGTCTAGCAAACACGGGCAGGGAAGGTATATAACTTTTACTACCCACTGGGTGAACCTTCTGACGGCCGTCAAGCATGTAACCCGTGGCACCCGTATAGATTTGGTTTTAACGCCATGGATTGCATGCCGGCCTGCCTCTTCTTCTCCTCCTCCCACTCCATCCTCCCTCTCCTCCTCGGCTGACTCCTCCTTTTCCGCTGCTACTGTCTCTTCCACTGTGCCGCCCAAGATCCCCAGAACCTATTCCACATGCCAGGTGAGACGTTGCCATGCTGTGCTGCGTCTGTTGTGCCTGGAAGCCAAGAGTCACACTGGTCCTGCACTCCTTTCAGCTTTGCGTTCACAGGCAGATCGGTGGCTGACACCGCTCAATTTGAAAGTTGGTAAAGTGGTATGCGACAACGGTGCCAATCTATTGAGCGCACTGAAACAGGACAAAATTACACACGTGCCATGCATGGCACACGTCCTGAACTTGGTCGTGCAGCGATAAGTTGTCAAATACCCTTGGGGTCCAGGACGTCTTGCGGCAGGCCAGGAAAATCTCGGGTTATTTCAGAAGATCTTACACAGCCATGGCTTGCCTTGCTGACATTCAGCGGCGACACAACCTGCCCGTCAGTCATCTTATTTGTGACTGCCCGACGTGATGGAACTCAACCTTATGCTTGATAGGCCGTTCAGCAGAGCAGGGGGGATCGTGAACGATAAGCGCACTCGCCTAGCTCATGACAGTGTTGACTACCTCACATTTATAAAAATGAATGAGACGTGGATCTCTGAGGAATTCAACACGTGTGACCAGTAGACTATGTTTGATTACAATTCGTCATGACAGGCCACAAATATCCGCCAGACCGCCATCCACCCACAACAATTCATGGTCCTTGTCTTCGGTAAATACAGCGGCATAAAAGGCATTTCATGTCCATTGAATGCCTAATTTTTGGGGCCTTTCATGGCCGACAATTATTTTTTTTGTCAATGCCTAATGTACCTCCAGCCACAGAATACAACGTTCTTAGCTTTCAGGTAAACCCATGCGAGCTAATTTTTGGGGCCTGTACTGGCCGACACTTACTTCTGTATCCTGTGAATGCCTAATGTATCTTCAGCCACAGAATACAACGTTCTTTTCTGTCAGGTAAATGCATGTGAGCTAATTTTTGGGGCCTGGAATGGCTGACCCTTACTTCTGTATCCTGTGATTGTCTAATGTACCTTCAGCCGCAGAATACAACGTTCTTATCTGTCAGGTAAATGCATGTGGGCTAATTTTTGGGGCCTGGAATGGCCAACACTTACTTCTGTATCCTGCGAATGCCTAATGTACCTTCAGCCACATAATACAACTTTCTTAGATGTCAGGTAAACACATGTGGGCTAATTTTTGGGGCCTGTAATGGCCGGTGACACTTACTTCTGTATCCTGTGAATGCCTAATGTACCTTCAGCCACAGAATACAACTTTCTTAGATGTCAGGTAAATTCATGTGGGCTAAGTTTTGGGGCCTGTACTGGCCGACACTTACTTCTTTATCCTGTGAATGCCTAATTTTTCAGACTGGAATTAAAAATCAATGAGTCTGTAAATGTTCCACCTAGTTGTGGAAGGGATGCGGACCCATTTTACAGACATGTGAATGGACCCTATATGTATTTGACATGTATTTACCGGCTGCTGTCAGTTCTGTCTGATTTAGGGAAAAAAAAAAAACAATTTTTGCTGTAAAAAAAAAAAAAAAAAATTTTAGGGCAACTTTTCCAATAGCAATACTTCTGTTATGACAGTGTCCATATGACCTAAATGTTTTTAAAGTTCTCCCATTAAAGTCAATGGGGCCCGTCGCAAACTTGCGGTTTGCGAACATTTGGGAAAGTTTGCGGCTAACATTCGCGAACCGCCCCAGCCTATGCTCGCCATCACTAGCCCTAAATATTATTAGTGTTGCTGCGCCACAAAAAAAAATCACTGCTAACGCATGTGGAATAGCACCTGCGACAAAGAAGGGGGGTACTAATATTGCAGCAACAGAACCTGATGCTGCAAAAAATATATATGTACATATATATATATATATATATATATATATATATATATATATATATATCAATGAAAAAAAAATGGGATCAGCCCTACACTACACTGCACTGACTGCATTAAACTGACTGAAAGCACAATCCACTAACTACCTGCCTAATCTCCACCCCTAACACATAAAAGGACAGCCTTTTATAGTGTGGTGTGTAGACTTGGCCCCTGAGCCATGATTGGCTAAAGGCACCCTGCATTTGACCAATCATAGCTCTGACAGGACATTGTGCTGTGATTGGCTGAAGCATACAGGTCAGGTGCATGCTTTGGCCAATCACAAGCACTTAATGCACTGCAATCACACAGTGCATTATGGGGCGCTCGTCGGCGGGCGAACTTCCTGCTGAGCACCCCGGGTGTTCGTGTGTTCAGCGAACATACGAACAACCGATGTTCAAGTCGAAAATATGTTTGACTCAAACATAAAGCCCATCACAATTCTCAATCTTGAATCCTTGTGAATTAAGTTGTAATTGTTCAGCTGAGAGAAAAAAAAAAAAATTCTACCTCCACCGCTTTTGTGCAGATGAGCCAAGTAGCATTTTATTTGAACACGCTACACCGCTAAGATCTGAAACGTAGTGTGTTATTAAATCAATATATATTGGGGAAAGGGGAGACACTGGGGGATTTTATTCTGACCTTCAAAGCAGCAGAAGCAAACGGAATTCTCAGAAATGGTATTTGACATTACTTCATATTAAGCCCTGGGAAGGTCTCAGGGAGATTATTATATCTATCGCTAAACCTTAAACATGCAGGCAAGGATACAAGGAAAACACAGAGGAAGAGCCACAGGGACGTACGTGCTCATATTAAAAAAATAAAAATCACAGAATGTTTCTATGTATCTAAGGAAAAAAAAAGAAAAAAAATATTCTGTAGAATTAATGTTAATTTGTTAAAATAGATTGGTTACGTGAATGTGAAAACTGTATTAATCTACAGCACCTAATCACAAATCTCCATTTTTTTTTTCAAGCTTATAAAAGGTGCAGTTTGTTTGGATGTTGTGCATAACTGCTCTTTGCACACCATATGTACCATATGTACTCTTTGTGGGACTGTGGTAGAAAAGTGGTTTCTAGTGTTGAGCGAACACGGACTGTATTATTCGTGTTTGTACCGAATAATTGGATTTTTTGTACCCGAACACGGACACGGACACTTTACTGTATGTTCGGGTAAAAATCCGTGTTCGGTCGTTTTATTTCCGGGTTTTGCATGCTTTGGCGCTCTTTTCATGGCGGGCTTTCAACAGCCAATCAACAATCGTTTAACTGGTGTGCCTTAAGCCATCCCAGCCATGCCTGCAAATGTCTTAGTAGCTGTGATTGGCCGTCTGAAGCATGTGACCAAGTCTTTATAAGTTCGAGGCAGCCGCCGCAGCAGCGTCATTCTGCTGCTTAGCTAAGGGACAGAGCACACATCAATGTGCTGGCTGCTGATTAGGGAAAGATAGGCAGGAAAAAACCATTTGTGTCCGGATAGAATTGAGGGACAGGTCGGAGTGTTTAGGCAGGGCGAGTTGTAGGCATTTTAGGGATAGAGTCTGCTGAATTATAGGGTCAGTGTCTTCTACAAACTACAATCGATATTGCTGTGTGGGGGGTGGGGTGAATCTGCACTCAATCCTAAATTGGGGGATAGTCTGTGTTGGTACGTGTGAGAGAGATCCACCTTTCCAAGTTGTTGGGGTTCATCTCATACTTCTGAAGGTTTGAGGGTGCTGCCTGTTCCATACTCCCCCTACTCCTCATCTAGCCTTTTAGGGGTACAAACAATAGTAATTGGGGCCCAGTGTGGTTGTGTACGTGTGATATACATACACTTTTTTTGGATCATATTTTCTATTCCGCTATTTAATCAAAAACCTTTGGGGATCAGTTAAATTGGGGGATAGTCTGTGTTGGTACGTGTGAGAGAGATCCACCTTTCCAAGTTGTTGGGGTTCATCTCATACTTCTGAAGGTTTGAGGGTGCTGCCTGTTCCATACTCCCCCTACTCCTCATCTAGCCTTTTAGGGGTACAAACAATAGTAATTGGGGCCCAGTGTGGTTGTGTACGTGTGATATACATACACTTTTTTTGGATCATATTTTCTATTCCGCTATTTAATCAAAAACCTTTGGGGATCAGTTAAATTGGGGGATAGTCTGTGTTGGTACGTGTGAGAGAGATCCACCTTTCCAAGTTGTTGGGGTTCATCTCATACTTCTGAAGGTTTGAGGGTGCTGCCTGTTCCATACTCCCCCTACTCCTCATCTAGCCTTTTAGGGGTACAAACAATAGTAATTGGGGCCTAGTGTGGTTGTGTACGTGTGATATACATACACTTTTTTTGGATCATATTTTCTATTCCGCTATTTAATCAAAAACCTTTGGGGATCAGTTAAATTGGGGGATAGTCTGTGTTGGTACGTGTGAGAGAGATCCACCTTTCCAAGTTGTTGGGGTTCATCTCATACTTCTGAAGGTTTGAGGGTGCTGCCTGTTCCATACTCCCCCTACTCCTAGCCTTTTAGGGGTACAAACAATAGTAATTGGGGCCTAGTGTGGTTGTGTACGTGTGATATACATACACTTTTTTTGGATCATATTTTCTATTCCGCTATTTAATCAAAAACCTTTGGGGATCAGTTAAATTGGGGGATAGTCTGTGTTGGTACGTGTGAGAGAGATCCACCTTTCCAAGTTGTTGGGGTTCATCTCATACTTCTGAAGGTTTGAGGGTGCTGCCTGTTCCATACCCCCCCTACTCCTCATCTAGCCTTTTAGGGGTACAAACAATAGTAATTGGGGCCTAGTGTGGTTGTGTACGTGTGATATACATACACTTTTTTTGGATCATATTTTCTATTCCGCTATTTAATCAAAAACCTTTGGGGATCAGTTAAATTGGGGGATAGTCTGTGTTGGTACGTGTGAGAGAGATCCACCTTTCCAAGTTGTTGGGGTTCATCTCATACTTCTGAAGGTTTGAGGGTGCTGCCTGTTCCATACTCCCCCTACTCCTCATCTAGCCTTTTAGGGGTACAAACAATAGTAATTGGGGCCCAGTGTGGTTGTGTACGTGTGATATACATACACTTTTTTTGGATCATATTTTCTATTCCGCTATTTAATCAAAAACCTTTGGGGATCAGTTAAATTGGGGGATAGTCTGTGTTGGTACGTGTGAGAGAGATCCACCTTTCCAAGTTGTTGGGGTTCATCTCATACTTCTGAAGGTTTGAGGGTGCTGCCTGTTCCATACTCCCCCTACTCCTCATCTAGCCTTTTAGGGGTACAAACAATAGTAATTGGGGCCCAGTGTGGTTGTGTACGTGTGATATACATACACTTTTTTTGGATCATATTTTCTATTCCGCTATTTAATCAAAAACCTTTGGGGATCAGTTAAATTGGGGGATAGTCTGTGTTGGTACGTGTGAGAGAGATCCACCTTTCCAAGTTGTTGGGGTTCATCTCATACTTCTGAAGGTTTGAGGGTGCTGCCTGTTCCATACTCCCCCTACTCCTCATCTAGCCTTTTAGGGGTACAAACAATAGTAATTGGGGCCCAGTGTGGTTGTGTACGTGTGATATACATACACTTTTTTTGGATCATATTTTCTATTCCGCTATTTAATCAAAAACCTTTGGGGATCAGTTAAATTGGGGGATAGTCTGTGTTGGTACGTGTGAGAGAGATCCACCTTTCCAAGTTGTTGGGGTTCATCTCATACTTCTGAAGGTTTGAGGGTGCTGCCTGTTCCATACTCCCCCTACTCCTCATCTAGCCTTTTAGGGGTACAAACAATAGTAATTGGGGCCTAGTGTGGTTGTGTACGTGTGATATACATACACTTTTTTTGGATCATATTTTCTATTCCGCTATTTAATCAAAAACCTTTGGGGATCAGTTAAATTGGGGGATAGTCTGTGTTGGTACGTGTGAGAGAGATCCACCTTTCCAAGTTGTTGGGGTTCATCTCATACTTCTGAAGGTTTGAGGGTGCTGCCTGTTCCATACTCCCCCTACTCCTCATCTAGCCTTTTAGGGGTACAAACAATAGTAATTGGGGCCCAGTGTGGTTGTGTACGTGTGATATACATACACTTTTTTTGGATCATATTTTCTATTCCGCTATTTAATCAAAAACCTTTGGGGATCAGTTAAATTGGGGGATAGTCTGTGTTGGTACGTGTGAGAGAGATCCACCTTTCCAAGTTGTTGGGGTTCATCTCATACTTCTGAAGGTTTGAGGGTGCTGCCTGTTCCATACTCCCCCTACTCCTCATCTAGCCTTTTAGGGGTACAAACAATAGTAATTGGGGCCCAGTGTGGTTGTGTACGTGTGATATACATACACTTTTTTTGGATCATATTTTCTATTCCGCTATTTAATCAAAAACCTTTGGGGATCAGTTAAATTGGGGGATAGTCTGTGTTGGTACGTGTGAGAGAGATCCACCTTTCCAAGTTGTTGGGGTTCATCTCATACTTCTGAAGGTTTGAGGGTGCTGCCTGTTCCATACTCCCCCTACTCCTCATCTAGCCTTTTAGGGGTACAAACAATAGTAATTGGGGCCCAGTGTGGTTGTGTACGTGTGATATACATACACTTTTTTTGGATCATATTTTCTATTCCGCTATTTAATCAAAAACCTTTGGGGATCAGTTAAATTGGGGGATAGTCTGTGTTGGTACGTGTGAGAGAGATCCACCTTTCCAAGTTGTTGGGGTTCATCTCATACTTCTGAAGGTTTGAGGGTGCTGCCTGTTCCATACTCCCCCTACTCCTCATCTAGCCTTTTAGGGGTACAAACAATAGTAATTGGGGCCCAGTGTGGTTGTGTACGTGTGATATACATACACTTTTTTTGGATCATATTTTCTATTCCGCTATTTAATCAAAAACCTTTGGGGATCAGTTAAATTGGGGGATAGTCTGTGTTGGTACGTGTGAGAGAGATCCACCTTTCCAAGTTGTTGGGGTTCATCTCATACTTCTGAAGGTTTGAGGGTGCTGCCTGTTCCATACCCCCCCTACTCCTCATCTAGCCTTTTAGGGGTACAAACAATAGTAATTGGGGCCTAGTGTGGTTGTGTACGTGTGATATACATACACTTTTTTTGGATCATATTTTCTATTCCGCTATTTAATCAAAAACCTTTGGGGATCAGTTAAATTGGGGGATAGTCTGTGTTGGTACGTGTGAGAGAGATCCACCTTTCCAAGTTGTTGGGGTTCATCTCATACTTCTGAAGGTTTGAGGGTGCTGCCTGTTCCATACCCCCCCTACTCCTCATCTAGCCTTTTAGGGGTACAAACAATAGTAATTGGGGCCTAGTGTGGTTGTGTACGTGTGATATACATACACTTTTTTTGGATCATATTTTCTATTCCGCTATTTAATCAAAAACCTTTGGGGATCAGTTAAATTGGGGGATAGTCTGTGTTGGTACGTGTGAGAGAGATCCACCTTTCCAAGTTTTTGGGGTTCATCTCATACTTCTGAAGATTTGAGGGTGCTGCCTGTTCCATACCCCCCCTACTCCTCATCTAGCCTTTTAGGGGTACAAACAATAGTAATTGGGGCCTAGTGTGGTTGTGTACGTGTGATATACATACACTTTTTTTGGATCATATTTTCTATTCCGCTATTTAATCAAAAACCTTTGGGGATCAGTTAAATTGGGGGATAGTCTGTGTTGGTACGTGTGAGAGAGATCCACCTTTCCAAGTTGTTGGGGTTCATCTCATACTTCTGAAGGTTTGAGGGTGCTGCCTGTTCCATACCCCCCCTACTCCTCATCTAGCCTTTTAGGGGTACAAACAATAGTAATTGGGGCCTAGTGTGGTTGTGTACGTGTGATATACATACACTTTTTTTGGATCATATTTTCTATTCCGCTATTTAATCAAAAACCTTTGGGGATCAGTTAAATTGGGGGATAGTCTGTGTTGGTACGTGTGAGAGAGATCCACCTTTCCAAGTTGTTGGGGTTCATCTCATACTTCTGAAGGTTTGAGGGTGCTGCCTGTTCCATACCCCCCCTACTCCTCATCTAGCCTTTTAGGGGTACAAACAATAGTAATTGGGGCCTAGTGTGGTTGTGTACGTGTGATATACATACACTTTTTTTGGATCATATTTTCTATTCCGCTATTTAATCAAAAACCTTTGGGGATCAGTTAAATTGGGGGATAGTCTGTGTTGGTACGTGTGAGAGAGATCCACCTTTCCAAGTTGTTGGGGTTCATCTCATACTTCTGAAGGTTTGAGGGTGCTGCCTGTTCCATACTCCCCCTACTCCTCATCTAGCCTTTTAGGGGTACAAACAATAGTAATTGGGGCCTAGTGTGGTTGTGTACGTGTGATATACATACACTTTTTTTGGATCATATTTTCTATTCCGCTATTTAATCAAAAACCTTTGGGGATCAGTTAAATTGGGGGATAGTCTGTGTTGGTACGTGTGAGAGAGATCCACCTTTCCAAGTTGTTGGGGTTCATCTCATACTTCTGAAGGTTTGAGGGTGCTGCCTGTTCCATACCCCCCCTACTCCTCATCTAGCCTTTTAGGGGTACAAACAATAGTAATTGGGGCCTAGTGTGGTTGTGTACGTGTGATATACATACACTTTTTTTGGATCATATTTTCTATTCCGCTATTTAATCAAAAACCTTTGGGGATCAGTTAAATTGGGGGATAGTCTGTGTTGGTACGTGTGAGAGAGATCCACCTTTCCAAGTTTTTGGGGTTCATCTCATACTTCTGAAGATTTGAGGGTGCTGCCTGTTCCATACTCCTCCTCCTACTGCTCAACCATCCTTTTAGGGGTACAAACAATAGTAGTTGGGGCCTAGTGTGGTGGTGTACGTGCGAGATACATACACTTTCTTTTTGATCATATTTTCTATTCCGCTATTCAATTAAAACCTTTGGGGATCAATTCAATTGCGAGATAGTCTGTGTCGGTACGTGTGAGATCCACCTTTCCAAGTTGTTGGGGTTCATCTCATACTTCTGAAGATTTGAGGGTGCTGCCTGTTCCATACTCCTGCTCCTACTGCTCAACCATCCTTTTAGGGGTACAAACAATAGTAATTGGGGCCTAGTGTGGTTGTGTACGTGCGAGATACATACACTTTTTTTGATCATATTTCCTATTCCGCTATTCAATAAAAACCTTTGAGGATCAATTGAATTGCGGGATAGTCTGTGTCGGTACGTGTGAGATCCACCTTTCCAAGTTTTTGGGGTTCATCTCATACTTCTGAAGATTTGAGGGTGCTGCCTGTTCCATACTCCTCCTCCTACTCCTCATCCATCCTTTTAGGGGTACAAACAATAGTAATTGGGGCCTAGTGTGGTTGTGTACGTGCGAGATACATACACTTTTTTTGATCATATTTCCTATTCCGCTATTCAATAAAAACCTTTGAGGATCAATTGAATTGCGGGATAGTCTGTGTCGGTACGTGTGAGATCCACCTTTCCAAGTTTTTGGGGTTCATCTCATACTTCTGAAGATTTGAGGGTGCTGTCTGTTCCATACTCCTCCTACTCCTCATCCATCCTTTTAGGGGTAGAAACAATAGTAATTGGGGCCTAGTGTGGTTTTGTACGTGCGAGATACATACACTTTTTTGGATCATATTTCCTATTCCGCTATTCAATAAAAACCTTTCTAGGGCAAGATCTTAAATTACAGAAATATGAGGAGACCGTCAAATAAGGGCCGTGGCCTGGGTCGTGGTGCTGCTGGTAGAGCTCCTGTTGCAAGGAGAGGACGTGGTCGATCTGTGCCAGCTACACGCACAAGTGAAACACCTTCCTCAAGTGTGAGTAGGCGACAGAACCTGCATCAGTATTTGGTAGGGCATCAAACGCCCCTAGAAGTGATGAGGCCAGAACAAGTTGAGGCGATAGTAGATTGGTTTGCTGCTGACAGTGCCTCCAGTTCCTTCACATTGTCTCCCACCCAGTCTACTGCAGAAAGGTCAGAGTTGGCACCTGCAGCCAATGTCCAACCGTCTTTCACCTCACCCCCTTGCAAATCAGGCCAGCAGTCTGAGCCCCAAGCCATACAGCAGTCTCTTATTCTTTTTGAGGACTCTGTCAGCATGTCAGCAGGGTTTCCCAGGGCCATCCACCTAGCCCTGCCCCAGAAGTGGAAGAGATTGAGTGCAGCGATGCCCAACCACTTATTTCTCAAGATGAGTACATGCAAGGATCATCGCAGCACGTCTCCGATGATGACGAAACGCAGGTGCCAACTGCTGCGGCGTTCAGCATTGTGGAGACCGACAAGGAGGGCAGGGGTGAAGACTGGGTGGAAGATGATGTGGAGGACGATGAGGTCCTCGACCCCACATGGAATGAACGTCATGCAGGTGACCTGAGTAGTTTGGAGGAAGAGGCGGTGGTCGCACAGAGCCACCAGCACAGCAGAAGAGGGAGCAGGGTGCAGAAGCGGAGCGGCCGTGCCCTAGACACTACGCCCGCTACTGCCCAACGCAGCAAGGGAACGAGCGCACCAAAGTCAGCTCAAAGGAGTTCTCTAGCGTGGAAGTTCTTTAGAAAATGTGCTGATGACAGGACACGAGTGGTTTGCACCCTGTGCAATCAGAGCTTGAAGCGAGGCATAAACCTTCTCAACCTGAGCACAACCTGCATGATCAGGCATCTAAGTGCAAAGCACGAGCTGCAGTGGAGTACACACCTTCAAAACCAAGAAACGTCTCTGGCTCATCCTGCTTCCTCTTCTGCTGCAGTCTCGGCCGCTCCAGCCACATCTGTAGTGATACCGGCACCTGCCACCCCGCAAACAGACGATCTGTCAGCAACACCACCACCTGGGTCACCAACAACCATCTCCACAATGTCCCGTGGAAGCGTTCAGCTTTCCATCTCCCAAACACTTGAGAGGAAGAGGAAGTACCCCCCTACCCACCCGCGATCCCTGGCCCTGAATGCCAGCATTTCAAAATTATTGGCCTTTGAAATGCTGTCATTCCGTCTGGTGGAGACGCACAGTTTTAAAAACCTTATGTCGGTGGCTGTCCCACAGTACGTCGTGCCCAGCCGCCACTACTTTTCCAGGCAAGCCATCCCTTCCCTGCACAACCAAGTGGGGGAAAATATCAGGTGTGCACTGCGCAACGCCATCTGTGCCAAGGTCCACCTAACTACGGATACGTGGACCAGTAAGCACGGTCAGGGGCGTTATATCTCCCTAACGGCACACTGGGTAAATGCAGTGGCGGATGGGCCTGAGGCGGATAGCAATTTGGCGCATGTCCTTCCACCACCGAGGATTGCAGGGCGCTTCAGTTTGCCTCCTGTTCCTAACTCCTCCTACTCCGCTTCCTCATCCTCTACCGCCTCCTCATCCGGACAGCGTAACACCTTCACCACCAACTTCAGCACGGCCAGGGGTAAACGACAGCAGGCAGTTTTACAACTTGCCTGTTTGGGGGACAAACCACACACCGCGCAGGAGTTGTGGAGGAGCATGGAACAGCAGACAAATGAGTGGTTGCTGCCAGCGAGCCTCAAGCCCGGCCTGGTGGTGTGCGATAACGGGCGAAATCTCATAGCAGCTCTGGGCCTAGCCGGTTTGACGCACATCCCTTGCCTGGCGCATGTGCTGAATTTGGTGGTGCAGAGGTTCCTTAAAAACTACCCCGATATGTCAGAGCTGCTGCAGAAAGTGCGGGCCGTTTGTGCGCACTTTCAGCGTTCTCACCCTGCTGCTGCTCGCCTGGCAGCGCTGCAGCGTAACTTCGGCCTTCCCGCTCACCGCCTCATATGTGACGTGCCCACAAGGTGGAACTCCACCTTGCACATGCTGGAAAGACTGTGCGAGCAGCAGCAGGCCATAGTGGAGTTTCAGCTGCAGCACGCACGCGTGAGTCGCTCTGCGGAACAGCACCACTTCACCACCAATAACTGGGCCTCCATGCGAGACCTGTGTGCCTTGTTGCGCTGTTTTGAGTACTCCACCAACATGGCCAGTGGCAATGACGCCGTTCTCAGCTTAACTATCCCACTTCTATGCCTCCTTGAAAAAACAATTCGGGCGATGATGGAAGAGGATGTGGCACAGGATGAGGAGGAGGAGGAGGATGAAGAGGTAACATTTCCAAGGCTTTCAGGGCAGTCATTCGCAAGGGGCTCCGAGGGTGGGTTCCTGCACACGCAAACGCCAGGGACGCAATTGTCCAGCAGGGGCACAGTTCTGGAGGATGAGGAGGATGAGGAGGAGGAGGAGCTGGAGGAGGAGATGGAACCATGTTCACAGCAGGGTGGCACCCAGGCCAGCTCATGGCCATCACTGGTGCGTGGCTGGGGGGATACAGAGGACACGGACGATACACCTCCCACAGAGGACAGCCTTTCGTTGCCTCTGGGCAGCCTGGCACACATGAGCGATTACATGCTGCAGTGTCTCCACAACGACCGCCGAGTTGCCCACATTCTAACTTGTGCTGATTACTGGGTGGCCACGCTGCTGGATCCCCGTTACAAGGACAACGTACCGTCCTTAATTCACTCACTGGAGCGCGAACGCAAGATGCGCGAGTACAAGCGCACGCTGGTAGACGCCATGCTGCTGGCATTCCCATCTGACAGCGGGGCCACAGTGGAAGCACAAGGCAGAGGAGGAGGAGGAGGAGGTCGCCAACGCAACCAGGGCACCGCCAGCACCTCAGAAGGCAGGGTTAGCATGGCCGAAATGTGGAAAAGCTTTGTCAGCACGCCACAACAAACAGCAGCACCAGCAGCTCAGATGGAACGTCTTAGCAGGAGGCAGCATTTTACCAACATGGTGGAGCAGTATGTGTGCACACGCCTACATGTAGTGAATGACGGGTCTGCCCCCTTCAACTTCTGGGTCTCCAAATTGGGCACATGGCCTGAGCTTGCCCTTTACGCCTTGGAGGTGCTGGCGTGCCCTGCAGCCAGTGTATTATCTGAACGGGTATTTAGCACGGCTGGGGGCGTTATAACAGACAAGCGCAGCCGCCTGTCCAGAGACAATGTGGACAAGCTCACGTTCATTAAAATGAACCAGGCATGGATCCCACGGGACTTTTCCGTACCTTATGCAGAATAGCAATGGATACCGACCTTACCCACCCATTGTTCCATTTTTGCTCTTTCTCACTCTTTTGGGGTGTACCCTCATTTAAAATTTTTGAAAAGAAGCAGTGTTGGCTACCTCGTCCTCCTCCTCAGGGCCAGATTAATGTAGGGGCTATTGGAGCTGCAGCTCCAGGCCCCTACCTTTTATATAGGCCCCGGGTTGGCCATATTCACTGTTACCGCTCTTCTGTCACTTGTAAACACAGAAGTCTGGCTTCTATGCTCGCTTCCCCAGGCAGCACCCTCAGAACCTCCCCACACAGCGTGAAGGCCGGACAAGGAGGGACAGTTGGCGATGCATGGATGTGTTTATGGGCTTCAGAGACAGCATCCCATGTTGAATTAGGCATGCATGGCTGCACCCTTCCTCCTCTGGGTGCATGGCAAGGCACGGCCCTTAAGGCCCTTCAAAATCCTCAGCACCAAGCCCATGATGCTGTTAATCCGGCCCTGGTCCTCCTCCACCGCCGCTTCCACCTACACCGCCCATAGGTGTGCGCAGCCTATTGCATTAAGGTGTGCACCCCAAAGTTGAAATACACATGCATGTGTTTGCCAGCAGGGAGAGTAATGTATCGGGGCCATGTACCTGTAGGCAAGGAGAAATAGAGCAGAGCAGGTCCCAGGGAGATCTTTCCCATCTCCTCACTGGCAATGCTATGTGCCCTAGGTGATTAGGGTGTGCCCAGGCACACCCAGCACACCCTGTGCGCACGCCTATGTCACCGCCACATCCACCACCACCTCAACCTCCCTCCTACTCCATATGGGCCTCGTCCTTCAGAGATGAAGAAGAACATTGTTTTATTTTTCTGTTTTTTTTTGTTGTTTTAAGTTATTTCCCTATCCACATTTGTTTGCAGAGCACTTGCCATGCTCTTAATTACGTTTTGCTGCCATTTGCAGCACTCTAGCCCTTTCCTTTGGTGTTTTAGAGCCATTTTAGTGCCTTAAAGTTCGGGTCCCCATTGACTTCAATGGGGTTCGGTGTCCGGGAAAAGTTCGGTAAAAGTCCGGGACACGGACCCGGACTTTTTTTTAAAGTTCGGCCGAACCCGTCGAACACGGACATCTAGGTGTCCGCTCAACCCTAGTGGTTTCCTTTGCTGCTGCCCCTGCTCTAACAACTATTATAGAATATATATTATAGTATAAAATGCACTATTAATGTAATCAGTGGAATAAAGCACGACTCCAGGCTGTATGCTGTCCCCTTCCAAAGGCCCCCACCCTGCCTTGAGTCCCTCCTCCGTGATATTTTCTGCTTTGCAGTAAAAGATATTGCAGGGGAACAACTCTATATTGAAAATGAGTATTGCAGCCTAGGCTGCTGCATTTATTAGATTAAAATAGCCCAGAGTTGTACTTTAACCACTTAAGCCCCGGAAGATTTTACCCCCTTCCTGACCAGGCCCTATTTTGCGATTTGGCACTGCGTGAGTTTAACGGACAATTGCGCGGTTGTGTGACACTGTACCCAAATGAAATTGACGTCCTATTTTTCCTACAAATAGAGCTTTCTTTTGGTGGTATTTGATCACCTGTGCAATTTTTACTTTTTGCGCTATAAACAAAAAAATAGCGACAATTTTGAAAAAATAACAATATTTTTCACATTTTTTATATGAACTTCCCCAAAAAAAATGTAAAAATCAAAATTTTTTACATTTTAGGCCAATTTGTTTTCTGCTACATATGTTTGGTAAAAAAAATCGCAATAAGCGTATTTTGATTGGTATGTGCAAAAGTTATTGCGTTTACTAACTAAGGGAAATATTTTTGTCATTTTTATTGTTTTATTTTTAACGAGTAATGGCGGCGATCTGCAATTTTTTTTGCGGGACTGCGACATTGCGGCGGACAGATCGGACCCTTGACTGACATTTTTGACACTTTTGGGGGTACCAGTGACATTACTACAGTAATCAGTGCTATACATATGCACTGTTACTGTAAAAATTACACTGGCAGGGAAGGGGTTAACTTTTTTAGAGATGCAGGGGTTAAATGTGTCCCTAGGGGCGTGCTTCTAACTGTAAAGGGGTGTGGCTAGTGATGTAACCACAGAGACATATGATCCTACATAGCAGAATCGTATGATCTCTGCAGTTAGATCAGGGAGAATGACAGGCGGCTTTGTTTACATTAGCTGCCTGCCTTTCTCCCTCTCCACCGGGAGATCGCGAGTGACATCGGGTCCGCCGGTCACACGCGCGGACATGTTAGGGAACAAGCGGGGGCGGGAGCACACCCCCGGTGGTGTGCGCTCGCCCCCTAGAGGCTCTCAGGCTAGCGACGTAGTACTACGTCACTTTGCCTGTACGGGGCTGACCGCCGCAGTAAATGTACTTGCGGCAGTCGGTAAGTGGTTAAACACTCTATCTCTATCTCTGTGTTACTTTGGCCAATTATGTCTCTTTTAAAATTTAATTGATACTGTAATTCTATGTTCCTAGTCGAAGGTGTCATCTTACAAAAAAAAATGTTTTTGGTACAAACCCGATTCCAAAAAAGTTGGGACACTGTACAAATTGTGAATAAAAACTGAATGCAATGATGAGGAAGTTTCAAATTTCAATATTTTATTCAGAATACAACATAGATGACATATCAAATGGTTAAACTGAGAAAATGTATAATTTTAGGGGAAAAATAAGTTGATTTTAAATTTCATGGCATCAACACATCTCAAAAAAGTTGGGACAAGGCCACGTTTACCACTGTGTGGCATCCCCTCTTCTTTTTATAACAGTCTGCAAACGTCTGAGTACTGAGGAGACAAGTTGTTCAAGTTTAGGAATAGGAATGTTGTCCCATTCTTGTCTAATACAGGCTTCTAGTTGCTCAACTGTCTTAGGTCTTCTTTGTCGCATCTTCCTCTTTATAATGCCCCAAATGTTTTCTATGGGTGAAAGATCTGGTTTCCAGGCTGGCCATTTCAGTACCCGGATCCTTCTTCTACGCAGCCATGATGTTGTATTTGATGCAGTATGTGGTCTGGCATTGTCATGTTGGAAAATGCAAGGTCTTCCCTGAAAGAGACGACGTCTGGATGGGAGCATATGTTGTTCTAGAACTTGGATATACCTTTCAGCATTGATGGTGTTTTTCCAGATGTGTAAGCTGTCCATGCCACACGCACTCATGCAACCCCATACCATCAGAGATGCAGGCTTCTGAACTGAGCGCTGATGAAAACTTGGGTTGTCCTTGTCCTCTTTAGTCCGGATGACATGGCGTCCCAGTTTTCCAAAAAGAACTTCACATTTTTATTTGTTTGACCACAGAACAGTTTTCCACTTTGCCACAGTCAATTTTAAATGAGCCTTGGCCCAGAGAAAACGTCTGTGCTTCTGGATCGTGTTTAGATATGGCTTCTTTTTTGGCCTTTAGAGTTTTAGCCGGCAACGGTCAATGGCACGGTGGATTGTGTTCACCGACAATGTTTTCTGGAAGTATTCCTGAGCCCATGTTGTGACTTCCATTACAGTAGCATTCCTGTATGTGATGCAGTGCCGTCTAAAGGCCCGAAGATCACGGGCATCCAGTATGGTTTTCCAGCCTTGACCCTTACGCACAGAGATTGTTCCAGATTCTCGGAATCTTTGGATGATATTATGCACTGTAGATGATGATAACTTTAAACTCTTTGCAATTTTTCTCTGAGAAACTCCTTTCTGATATTGCTCCACTATTTTTTGCCGTAGCATTGGGGGAATTGGTGATCCTCTGCCAATCTTGACTTCTGAGAGACACTGCCACTCTGAGAGGCTCTTTTTATACCCAATCATGTTGCCGATTGACCTAATAAGTTGCAAATTGGTCCTCCAGCTCTTCCATATGTGTACATTTAACTTTTCCGGCCTCTTATTGCTACCTGTCCCAACTTTTTTGGAATGTGTAGCTCTCATGAAATCCAAAATATGCCAAAATTTGGCATGACATTTTAACCACTTTACCACCGGAGGATTTTGCTGTCTTACGTCCAGGCCACTTTTTGCGATTCGGCACTGTGCGAGTTTAACTGACAATTGCGCGGTCATGCAACGCCGTACCCCAACGAAATTTATGTCATTTTTTCCCACAAACAGAGCTTTCTTTTGGTGGTATTTGATCATCTGTGCGATTTTCATTTTTTGCGATATTAATAAAAAAATGCGACAATTTTGAATAAATAACAATATTTTTCTACTTTTACAGTTAAAAAATATCCAATATATTCAATTTTTGTCATATATTTAGGCCAAAATGTATTTAGCTACATGTCTTTGACAAAAAAAATCTCAATGAGCGTATTTTCAACCGCTTTATGACCGGAAGGTTTTACCCCATTCCTGACCAGGCCATATTTTGGGATTCGGCACTGCGTTATTTTAACGGACAATTGCGCGGTCATGCAATGCTGTACCCAAATTAAATGTATGTCCTTTTTTCCCCACAAATAGAGCTTTCTTTTGGTGGTATTTGATCACCTGTCCGATTTTTACTTTTTTCGCTATAAACAAAAAAAGAGCGACAATTTTAAAAAAATAACAATATTTTTCACATTTTTTTATATGAAATCCCCCCCCCCCCCAAAAAAAATGTAAAAATCAACATTTTTTATCATTTTAGGCCAATTTGTTTTCTGCTACATATGTTTGGTAAAAAAAAATCGCAATAAGCGTATTTTGATTGGTTTGCGCAAAAGTTATTGCAGCTACTAACTACGGGAAATTTATGTCATTTTTATTGTTTTTTTTTTTAACTAGTAATGGCGGCGAGCTGGCGGCGATCTGCGATTTTTTTTTTTGCGGGACTGCGACATTGCGGCGGACAGATCGGACCCTTGACTGACATTTTTTACACTTTTGGAGGTACCAGTGACATTACTACAGTAATCAGTGCTAAAAATATGCACTGTAAAAATGACACTGGCAGGGAAGGGGTTAACTTTTATTGGTGATCAGGGGGTTAATGTATGCCTGGTGCTTACTAACGTGTGTGGGGGGAGGGGACTGAGTGACACAGGGACAGATCGCAGGTTCAGCTATGCTGAACCCTGCAATCTGACCCTGCCTGTCACTTAGGAGATCCGCCCCGCTTTGTTTACACACTCGATCCCCGACGATCGGGGAAGAGCGGCGGTGATCACCGCCGCTCCTCCCCTGGCCCGACTCCCGCTGTAACTAAATACAGCGGGAGCGAGCCTCCGGCGGCATGCGCGCACCGCCCACAAGGGGAGGAGTCCAGCGACGTAGGTCTTCGTCGCTGAACGGGAACGAGCCACTCTGCCACAGTACAGTCAACGTGACTGGTCGGCAAGTGGTTAAAATGTCTCACTTTCAACATTTGATATGTTATCTATATTATATTGTGACTAAAATATACGTTTATGAGATTTGTAAATTAGTCCATTCCTTTTTTACTCACAATTTGTACAGTGTCCCAACTTTTTGGGAATTGGGTTTGTAGTTAAAGTGGTTGTAGAGCCAAAAGGAGTTTTTACTTTAATGCATCACCTGCATTAAAGTGGTTGTAAACCCTTACATATGCCCAGTGAAGTGATTGGCCTCCAGTAATACACATGGGTGAACAATTCAGGCCGAGGGGGCCCACGCATTCTTTTTCATTTTTTTGTTGTATTGTCAACAATGGCTTGCCGAGTCAATAAAATGCGTCTTTTATTTTTTTCTTTACAAATGTAAGTTTTGCTGCAGCAGGTTCTATACACTGTACAGATGTGCCACTTTACAGGCAGGCTAAGGGGACCCCCCAGGCACTATATTTAAAGGAGTTTTTAATTTTTATTGTTTTAAGCATAATTAAAATCACTGCTCCTTTAAAAACAGTTTTTTTGCATTGATACATGTCTCCCATGGCAGTGCACGGGCCCCCATACCCTTTGCATGGCCAATAACTTGCATATAAGCCTTCAAAATGGAGACTTTTGATTTTTCATGTTCAAGTCCCATAGACTTTAATAGAGTTCGCAGCTTGGGTCTGAACTTTTTCTATGTTCGGGACTTTTGGTGTGAACCGAACCAGGGGGTGCTTGGCTCATCACTAAAAGAGATGAGACAAATCTTCCTACATCAGTTGTACCTGTTTATTTGCAGTCTTCTATTCTCTACATCCATTCAAAGTGGAGAATTTATACAGCTTCTCTGAGCTGTCAGAAAGGGGATGGAGAGCTGAAATTACACTCTGCAGAGCTTAGTAAGGAGAGCTCTGACAAATGGAACTGAGCTGAGGCTGTCAAATAGCTAGAGATCCCTCCCCTGTCACCTTTTTTCTCTTGATGTCAGGAAAACTTGTCAGAAGTGATTCATGCATGACAGCAGAGGAAAGACGCAACACCCAGAGTGCTCTGGATTGAGACACATACACACTATAGAGTGATATGCTCTGTTCATGCATCATGTTTGAGGTTTACAGCCAATTTATTGTAAAAAAAAAAAAAAACTTCCACTAGTTGTTCACCTCACCCCCTCCCTAAACACTTATCTGTATGAATCCAGCGTTGGGCCCATCTGCAGCAGCACTGGTTCTCTCTCTCTCCTCTCACAGGCTCATAGACAGCAGTGTGAGCCATTGGCTCCTGCTACTGTAAAAAAAATCCTGTGGTCCGAGGGGGTGGGGCCAAGGCATACTTTGTGTGGCTATAGACGCACACATCATGCCTCAAGAGCAAGCCAGTCCCTGTGCCACCATAGGAAGAGGCTTACTATGATGGCACAGAGAGAAGAGGAGGAAGATTGCTGGCAGGGAACCCCAGAAGAGGAGGTTTGGGACCGCTTTCACAGAGCAGATAAGTATAACATGTTTGGTATTTTAATTTTTGAAAAATGCAACCTTTACAACCGTTTTAATATTTTGAGGATTGCAAGGTGCACATTTTTACTCTCATTCCTTTCTACATATTTGTCATCTTTTGACTATTACCCTGAGAATAACAATTGTTTTCTTGTGTTGTTTGCTCCCTTATGATGCACAACAGATAGATTTATAAAGAGAAAGCAATAAAGGGTTAATCGCCTGGAAAAGTGAAAAATGCAGCTGTTTTAATTTTGTTAGGTGATTGTGCAGAGATCCTGTTGCTGTGAGTGGCAGAGAATCGACAAAGGTGTACAATTACGCAGCAAGGGGTTGTTTTTACCTGCCTGGTACCAGGGGGAGCTGTGAACAGGCTGAGGATAACTGTGATTATCACAGTTGTGTGCAGCCTAAGAGAGAGCTGCCTTGTCCATGGGGAGCCTAGTGCCAACACACAGCCAATGTTTATTAATACAGGACGCACAACATGGTGACAAAACGGCTATTACAGTATAATAGTTCTCAAACAATGTTGTATAACTGGGAATTGTGTGGGAGTTTATGTTCTCTCAGTAGAACTGTATAGGGAAAAATGCTGCTCATACTGCAGTGACAGTATTGTAAATTAATCTGAAAATAGGCATCAACTGTAAAGTAATAAAGTGTAGCAAACTTAAAGGAGAACATTTTACAGAATGTGTGTGTGTGTTGTGTGGGCTGTGTGTGTGTTGTGTGCTGTGTGTGTTGTGTGCTGTGTGTGTTATGTGTGCTGTGTGCTGTGTGTGTGTTGTGTGATGTGTGTGTGATGTGTGTGTTGTGCGTATGTTGTGTGTGCTGTGCGTGATGTGTGGGCTGACTGTGTGTTTGTGTTGTGTGTGTGTGTGTCGTGTGTGCATGTGTGTTGTATGTGTGTGTTGTGTGTGATGTATGTGTTGTGTGTGTTGTGTGCTGTGTGTTTGTGTGTGTTTTGTGTGTGTGTGTTGTGTGTGTGTTCTGTGTGTGTGTGTTGTGTTAGCTTTGTGTGATGTGTGTGTTGTGTGTGTGTGGTATGTGTGATGTGTGTTTTGTGCATGTGTGTGTGGTGTGTGTTTGTGTGTGTGTCAAAGATACAGGTTTACTTTACTGAAGATCTATCCACCTCCTTTCCTTCTGCATACCAGTTTCCACAGAGAAAGAGCGGCAATAGGAATGCGAAGGGAGGGAGGATGCATCAGGCTCTGCATTCTTCTTGCCGCTGCTTCTCTGTGGAAAGTGTTCTCAGATGTGACAAACTGCACTTGTGAAACACGTCCCCTTCAAAGCTGTTGTTGTATCGACAGTGGCGAGAGGGGGCGGTCGGACCTCATAACTATGGTTAGAAAGCTCTAACCACATGGGACAAGGATTTAAATGTAGTTTGTCTCACAGGGGACAAAACTGTAACAAAACAATTACAATGATTGATCTTCTTTAATTTAAGACCCGCTGACTCATGCTAGGTGTTGAAGCATATCTAAACCCAAAAGCAACAATTTATACATTGCAGCTTTCCAGATTTTTGTGTGGTAGCTGCATTTGTTTGTTTGTTTGTTTTTTCCGCTTATTTTCACTTGGCTATGCTGTGCTTGTAGGCAGGCTGCTTATTGCTGCACTAGTTAGTTAGTTAGCAGGTGGCAACTGGAACCAAACTTGCTTTAAGGAGATCCATTGCCTGGTCATAAGGTACGGGTAGGAAGGAGTTACCAAGTTTGAACATGAGGTCCGTGTTAGGTGCATGGCGGGACCCCATTATGTTACTGAGCGTGAGATAACAGATTTACGCCAGACTGGTGGAGCAGACATGGGCTCAGCAGCATCCTCCTAATGCAACATACATCAAGCTACAAGTGTGTAGTGACATGGGACAGCACTTTTCAGAGAGACTCTGTATTTTACTACTGCACACAGCGCGGAGACACAGCTGTCCTCCTGCTGCTCAGCGGGGGATCGGCGGCTCGATCCCCCACTGAGAAAAACGGACTCCGTCCAACGAACGGAGTGTGTGAAAGGAGCCTTAATGTTAGCACTGTATCACAATAAAGCCCATCGATTCGTGGGAAAAGGAAACCTTGACTTCAGGATGCATGGCAAAATGGTAGGTGGTCCCACCTAACATTGCTGTTATCTATGGAGGTCAGTAGGATTTATTATTACATTAAGGTTTCTGTGAGGGACAAGAGATACCTATCTGAAAATGCTCCAGCAGTCTTCACCAGTCCTTTACATTTTTCTTGTTGTCTTGTCTTGTCAGATTTTCCCTGCACATGTGTATTCTATGTGCCCTATGAGTTTTGGTTAGTTAAGGCTGGCCATACACTATACAATTTTCTTATTCAATTTCCTTTAGATTTACCTTTAACTATGTAGTGCAAGGGCCTGCCTGATTGCATACAAATTGAAAGTGTTTAGGTTTGACCCTATATTACATGGTTTTGGTAAATCTAAAGGAAAGTTGAACAAGAAAATTGAATAGTGTATGGCCAGCCTAAGCCCCGTACACACGTACCGATCGTCTGCCGACCGATCGGCCGTCTTTTGTCCCCGGGCTGTCGTGTCCGCTGAAAAGTGCAAAAGACTGCACACGAATTTTGTCTGCCGACTGCAGAAGTGATGTCATGTGATGGTTAACTTTCCCTGTGTTTTTTCTTTTCTGAGCATGCCCAGTCTTGCAAATCTGCTGTCTGTCGGCCGAATTCTGTACTGACTGGCGAACAATCGGCCGTTCTGGTGTCGGCATACAAAAATTTTAATGCTTGCACGACAGATTCTGTTCGGCCGAAAGTGCGCTGTCGGAAGCATCATACTAACAAGCCGAAAATCGGCCGATCGGTCGTCGGCCGAATCTTTTCGGCCGACAATCGGTACGTGTGTATGGGGCTTTTGGTGCCTATTTGTGGCAGATATCCTATTACACATATTTTGTGGGTTTTGCTTGTATGTTTAAATATTGTCTTTATTTTTTCCAAAAAAACGGTGGTCTTATCCTTCCTACAAAAAGATTATTCTAGTGCCATTATTTGGTGGGAAGGCCTAAAGTTTTGGGTACAAGTTTTCAGCATTAAAATGAACATCATTGTCCTTTGCATTGGCTTATAAAAGTGAAACTCCAGGCTATCTATCTCTATCTATCTATCTATCTATCTATCTATCTATCTATCTATCTATCTATCTATCTATCTATCTATCTATCTATCTATCTATCTATCTATCTATCTATCTATCTATCTATCTATCTATCTATCTATCTATCTATCTATCTATCTATCTATCTATCTATCTATCTATCTATCTATCTATCTATCTATCTATCTATCTATCTATCTATCTATCTATCTATCTATCTATCTATCTATCTATCTATCTATCTATCTATCTATCTATCTATCTATCTATCTATCTATCTATCTATCTATCTATCTATCTATCTATCTATCCTTAGCAGTATTTGAATTGTGGGGCCAAGAATTATTCTTCTGCAGTGGACCTTTGGTGATAATGTCCACCACTAAATGAAGTTTATGCTGCATGCACTACTTCACTGCTACATGACAGCCATACAGCTACTGAGTAATAGCCATTGGGTGCGCTCATGACCCAGCCATTCTATGTACTAAGCAGGAAATATTACATTACATAGTTACACTGATCACAATGGCTTGTGTCACTGACCTTTGTTTGGGTTCTTCTGTACACAGAATGAAAGCCGTGTGACATTTCTTCTAACAGAAAGGAAACAACCTTTACATTTCCCCAAAGACTGTGGAAATACAATGAAAAAATATTGCATTGATTTTCCAGGTTTATATTGTAAAATACAATAGCAAAAAGCAAAAACACCCAGAACAAGTTTTAATTTTTTTTAATTTACCAACTGAATAGATCAGGGTGCAGGAAGAATATATCTATGGACTTAAGTATGCATATTGTGACATTATAGTGTGTTATTATAGATATTCTTTCCACATTAAATATTATTGTATATTTGTCAAACCTCATAAAATGCTATGGGTACAAAGAAAATTAATTGAACGCTTACCTGACATTGTATTGTGTTTATTCTTTGAATGTTTGGGTCAATGTATTAGACCCTTTCAGTATCTCTTAATAATGAAAACGGTACTTGAAGGATGCAACCCTCTTGTAACCTGAGGTCCATTTGTCATCAGTGGATGTACCAGGCCAGCATCTCTTCTTGATCCACTTGCTAGCATTTAAGGCGGTCAAACACATAGTTTTTTTAATTTGATTTTTTAATAGCTTTCAAAAATTGGGTATAACAATGGTATTACAGAGTCAATGGATCATCATACTAACACAGCAAAAAGGTAGCGTGTAAGCAGTAGGAAAGCTCAACAGAAGACTTTTCAGGACCAACTTGAGGCATTATTTACTTTCCAAACATTGGGACAATATGGTGTAGTTGAGTGCTCATGATGGTTCCCCTACAATAAGGGAGGGAGACATGTAGGTGGGGAAAAAGGGGGGAGGGAAAGGATTGGGGAATATAATGGTATAATGGAGGGGGAAGGGGGAGGGTTAAAGGAAAAGGGAGCAAGAGGAAAGAGGAGGAAGGAAAGCAGGTTACAAAGAAGAGCAAGACAATTGCTCCATGGCTTCCATAAATTTGGCACAGGACATTCTAATACAGTCACAAAGCCTGAAATGTGTCACAAATGTTTTACTGAATACCCCAATAATGTGTGTGAAAAAAAGAAACTTAACAAAAAAGGGCTCCAGAAGTGCAAGGGTTAAAGTTGAATGTAAGGGATTATTTATTTTGTGTATTCACATTGGTCCAGCTCAACACAGCTTGAAAAAAAAAACATGGTGTTCTATGACTTGTGGATGCGCGAAGCAAGAGACCCCATGTGGTCACTGTGCAAAAGGCAAGCCTCTTGCACAGAACCCAGATGATCATACCTCTCACTGTATGTAGAGTAGACTACTATAATGATTTACAGTATCTCCAGCAGCCCCCTGGATATCAGATATGCATACTTACATCGAGCCAATGCCAATCGAGGGCCCAATGTAAGTATGCAATAAATTAGTGTTGTTTGTGATACTTTTTTTAATTTGCACTAACATACAATTCTTCAGGACAAGCTTCCGTGTTGTACCCCCTTCTTCAAGGTCCAAGCAGTACCAATACTTGGTACTAATGACCTGGAAGAAGGGGATACACCCCGAAAGCTTGTCCTGAAAAATGTTATGTTAGTGCAAATAAAAATAAAAAAAGTATCACAGAGAGTACTCAATTTTTTCTGTCACAAGTGCACTCATACAGCTACAATCACCTTATGTAAGAAAATATAATTTCTGGAGTCCAGCTTCAAAGGAGAAGTATGGCGTAAATAAAAAAGCAAACATCCATACTCACCTCAATACTGCAGCTGTCCCCCCTATGAACAATATAACTAAACAACCACCGCACAGACCTCCCTAGAGTGATATCTAATGACTGCCAGCATAACCCCCCCCCCTTGACATGTTTTGTCATGTGACTTTATCATACCGCTGATAAAGTCACTTTTAGAAACATGTTGGGGCAAAGCCAATGACATCATCTATGATCCAGGAAGTGTATGCCAATGTTTTATGCTCCTCAAAGAGGTGTTTCAGCTGGGGAAAAAAATACTGTAGCTGCTGACTTTTAATATATAGACACTTACCTGTCCAGGGAGCCCGCAATGTCAGCACCCCAGCCAATTTTCGGATCACCAGCCGGGTGCTGCTGCCGCCATACTTTCTAAGGGAAACCATCAATGAAGCCTTTTGGCTTCTCAGATGGTTCCCTACTGCGCTTGCGCGAAGTGCGCTGCGCATTCTCATTGGCTTGGCGGCGAAGGAAGGAGAAGGTGGACGGAACTTCTGCTGCACTGTCTCCCAGAAGTGGTGAAGTGTACCTGTCAAAAACAGGTACCCGTTCCCCCCCTCCCCCCTGAAAGGTGCCAAATGTGGAACCGGAGGGGGAAAGCAAATGACAGGAAGTTCCACTTTTGGGTAGAACTTCACTTTAAGGAGCCAAAGTCCACCTGCACATGCTTTTATCTGTGTGCACCATTTTGTGCGCTCTCAAAATGTGAGTGTATTATACAAAACTTTTCATAAATCTTCTGCAAGTTTTTATGGTTGTTTTGTGCAATGATGGTTCCTTTCTTGTTCCTTTGAGCACATGTACCTAACCTTTAAGGTGTGGATTTAAATACACTATGCAGACATTCTGCGCCTCATCCTAGTGAATGGAGGAATATCAGGATATGAGTTGGTCCCAACTCAAAAAAGGCGATGCGTGTTAGACCTATATCTATTAGGTCCAATCTTTGAGGTAACCTGCCATCCTTATTGATGTAGGATTCACGTGGCGTTATGAAGAGCATCCAGTTAAAAGCACACACTTTATGGTTGATTTCAATATTTTGCAGAGAGTGATACCATTGTTGTTATACTGCATGTGTTGTGCACACTGCTGTTTTTTTAAGGTTTTTGCTACACATTCAGGATGTCAATCCCTATAGTATCGATAGAGGGTGACAATATTATTGCACTTTTCACATACACTGGTTTGCAGCATATTTATTCCTAGGGGGGTATTTATATTTTTTTAAATATTTGTTTGGTCTTACTGGAAAGTTTTTGTGTTTTGTTATGTACACATTGTATTCACACAGATGCTATTTTGAGTTTTTTTTTGCCCACCTTATGTAATCATTTTTTCTAGGGTTGTAGCACCCTCTAGTGTGCTAGAAGTGTAGATATTTTTTTTTGTTTAGCATAGGTAAATTTGTGCAGGCTTGGCTGGCAGCTAAGCCTGTCTTTGTTTTTCCTGGGTTGGGCAGAGATTCAGGCAGAGCTGGACGGCTCACAGGCAGCATCACTGAGACCTTCCCCCTACTTCTAAAACTTACTGGAAACTTCCAGAAGAATTGGTGGGGAGATAAGGTGGAGCTGCCTGGAGCATTTTGAGGGTCCTGACCAATCCCCAATCTGGGTTGGCAGGGGGCGACCCCCTCAAATACTCAGAGTTAGCCCAGCTGGGGAGGAGTATGCTTGGGTGGAAGTTGGAGATGGAGTGTTAGGCTGTCGGTGGCTTTGGAGGAAGCTCCCCAGTCTGTGGGCGTGACCTTGGGCCTGGGCTCGGGTGCAGACAGGACCCTTTTCAAGACACACATAGGTGTCCTGGCTAGGAGGCACAGGAGCAAGGAGAGGACAGCGGGAGAGCACTGCCAGGCAAGTCTCCAGGAGGAACAGGACAGCCAAGGGGGCTGGTGAGTGATACACAGTCAGGAGGACTGGGAGGCACGCCTGAGAGGACTGGGATGGAGTAGTCTAGGATAGATGTAGAGCCAGTCAGGAGGACTGTGGTGGCATTAGCAGTGGATAGGTGCAGCTGCAGCCTGAAGGGCTGGCAGTGCCTAAAGTGGTACTGGGAGCAGTAGCTACAGATAGGACAGCTAGCTCTAATGAGTTCCATTTTTGCTACACCATAGGGGCCCTTGATACTGTACCTACCTGTAAAGGGCATTTGTCCAGACTCCAGAGGTAAAAGAGGAGAGAATGTATATACTGCAGTGTATATGGTTCAAGTCCCTACAAAGTTTAATTGATCAAATGGGCATCCCATATGCACCCTTCCCCATCCAATTTCAATACCCCTAAATAAAAAAACAAAAAAAGCTGCAAGGACTGCTTCCTGTCTGGGAAATTCATATGCCTGGCTGTGCAGGGTGTGAGACGAACACATTCATCAGTGTCCCCTATGGGGGTATGGCTACGGGGTGTTTTGCACTAATACTTTATTTCCACTTTATTGGTTCAGAGTAGTGCCGCATTGCCTTTATTTTTGTTCAGTGATCACATGATCACTGATCGCTTAGATCCCAGGCTGTCAGTCACCAATCTACACTCCACTCCATGGAGCAGTAGGTTGAAGAGCGGTATGTGCTAATCGCTGAGAGGCAGAGCCAGCTGTCATCAGGCAGCTGGGTGGATCCTAACAATATAGTCGGGGTCCTTCCACAGTGTGGAGTGGCTTTATGATTCCAGCTGACAGTGGGCTTTATCCCAACTTCTGGTGATTCTTGATCACAGAAGAGCAAAGTAGATGTGCTCCTGTGACCCACAAGAGAAGTTTGGCCCAAAATGCTTGGACCATACTTCTCTTTTAAAGCACCTAAAATGTATTTAGCTGATTTAAACTGTTCATTTGGGCTTTAAATAATAAAATATAGAGGATGCATACAATTATATCATGGGGTACATGCATATGTGTAGATATGTAGTGTTTGAATATCATAGCAAAGTTATACTGAGATGTATGATGGTGGGGACACAGCTTTTATTCTATGACTGAATTTATTTAGCAATACGCAACCATAGCAGCTACCCATATACAGTTGTGCTCATATGTTTACATACCCTGGTAGAATTTATGATTTCTTGACCATTTTGCAGGGAATATGAATGATAACACAAAAACTTTTCTTTCACTCATGGTTAGTGCTTGGCTGAAGCCATTTATTATCAATCAACTCAAGTGTCTATGCTTTCTAAATCATAATGACAACAGAAACTACCCAAATAACCCTGATCAAAAGTTTACATACCCTAGTGATTTTGGCCTGATAACATGCACACAAGTTGACACACAGGGGTTTGAATGGCTATTAAAGGTAACCATCCTCACGTGTGATCTGTTTGCTTGTAATTAGTGTGTGTGTGTGTATAAAAGGTCAATGAGCTTCTGAACTCCTGACAGACCCTTGCATCTTTCATCCAGTGCTGCACTGACATTTCTGGATGCTGAGTCATGGGGTAAGCAAAAGAATTGTCAAAGGATCTGTGGGAAAAGGTAGTCAAACTGCTTAAAACAGGAAAGGGATATAAAAAGATATCCAAGGAATTAAGAATGCCAATCAGCAGTGCTCAAACTCTAATCAAGAAGTGGAAAATGAGGGGTTCTGTTGAAACCAAACCACAGTCAGGTAGACCAACTAAAATTTCAGCCACAACTGCCAGGAAAATTGTTCGGGATGCAAAGAAAAACCCACAAATAACTTCAGGTGAAATACAGGACTCTCTGAAAACATGGCGTGGCTGTTTCAAGATGCACAATAAGGAGGCAATTGAAGAAAGATGGGCTGCATGGTCGAGTCGCCAGAAGAAAGCCATTACTACGCAAATGCCACAAGTACAATACGCCAAACAGCACAGAGACAAGCCTCAAACCTTCTGGCACAAAGTTATTTGGAGTGATGAGACAAAAATGTAGCTTTTTGGCCACAACCATAAATGCTACATTTGGAGAGGAGTCAACAAGGCCTATGATGAAAGGTACACCATTCCTACTGTGAAACACTGAGGTGGATCACTGATGTTTTGGGGATGTGTGAGCTACAAAGGCACAGAAACTTTGGTCAGAATGTATGGCAAGATGAATGCAGTATGTTATCAAAAAATACTGGAGAAAATTTGCATTCATCAGCCTGGAATCTGTGCATGGGACGTACTTTTACATTTCAACATGACAATGATCCTAAACACAAGGCTAAGTTGACCTGTCATTGGCTACAGCAGATTTAATTGAAGGTTCTGGAGTGGCCATCTCAGTCTCCTGACCTCAATATCATTGAGCCACTCTGGGGAGATCTCAAACATCAGTTCATGCAAGACAGCCCAAGTATTTACAGGAACTGGAGGCTTTTTGCCAGGAAGAATGAACAGCTTTACCATCTGAGAAGATAAAGAGCCTCATCCACAAATACCACAAAAGACTTCAAGCTGTCATTGATGTTAAAGGGGGCAATACACGGTATTAAGAACTGGGGTATGTAAACTTTTGATCAGAGTCATTTGGGTAGTTTCTGTTGTCCTTATGATTTAAAAAAAGAGTAAACACAGTTGATTGATAATAAATGGCTTGAGCCAAACACTAACCATGAGTGAAAGAAAAGTTTGTGTTGTCATTCATATTCTAGGAAAAATGGGCAAGAAATCAAAAATCCTAACAGAGTATGTAAATTTAGGAGCACAATTGTACATACAAACCCTGGTTCTGATTTATGTATTGTATCAGTAAGGAAGTCTACTATTACCCAGATTATCGTATCACTTTTAATGCTCTTGGACTATGAGTCTTCACACTTATGCAGCTTGTAACATGTAAAGCAGCATAATTGATAAAGATGCTTTTGAAACGACAAAGGGAATTATGTAAGATTGTGTTGTAAATGATTTTGAAAAAAACAACACGATCGTTTGATCCAGCGCTTTATGTTTGTTGCTTTAATTAAAATTCTATAGTTCCTTGCCTAATGTCAGAACTGATTAAACACTTCACAAAGGGATTTTGTTTGTTTTTATGTACGCTGTAGCTGGATCGTTTCTAGAGTTGTTACAGACCCAAGTCTTTTACATAAATCTCGGCGCAATAGTATGCAGTAATCCTCGGAATTTAGCAGTGATCAGTCTGTAGAAAGCCAAAGTTTCGTTGTTGGTATAGGTTATGACTATATTGGGACTCCTATGGTTTGGATTACCATCCATTTGTGTCTGTAATCTGATGGTGGTGGTTTTCAGAGCAAGGCTCCTAGACCCTATTACTAGTCTGAGGACTGCATCATCCTTATAGCACAGCCCCAGTCTCTGAAATTAACATTAAAACTCAGTAGCTACAAAAACTGTAGCTACTGACTTTTATTAAACAGCCACTCACCTGTCCCACGATCCAGTGGTGTACTCAACCCACCCGTTTTATCCCTTTTAATATGCAGCTTGTGGCTTCACAGCCGGGTGCCCACTAGGTTTGCACCTCATCTCTTTAAACCAGGACACACATTAATTACACAGTGTAACAACCAGTGGCGGTTGGTGCTCAAAATTTTTTTTTTTTGGGGGGGGGGGGGCGCAAACAGAAAAAATCTAATAGGCATTGCTTTGTGGCAAAAAACGCTGCAAAAAATTGCATGACTTTGAGGTCACAAAGGTGTGAAAGGGGCCTTCAATAATCAAAGTATAGTGTGCCCCCATCAATGCAGAGTTACTACGGTGTGACCCCATTCAATGCAGACTTACTACAGCGTGCCCCCATTCAATGCAGAGTTACCACAGCATGCCCCCATTCAATGCAGAGTTACCACAGCATGCCCCCATTCAATACAGTGACCAACATGCCCCCCATCAATGCAGTGACCAACGTGCCATGCCCCCATCAATGCAGTGACCAGCTTGTCCTCCATCAATGCAGTGACCAGCGTGCCGTACCCCCATCAACGCAGTAACCAGTGTGCCGTGCCCCCATAAATGCAGTGACCAGCATGCCGTGCCCCATTCAATGTAGTGACCAGTGTGCCCCCCATAAATGCAGTGACCAGCATGCCGTGCCCCCATCAATGCAGTGACCAGCGTGCTGTGCCCCCTTCAATGCAGTGACCAGCGTGCCCCCATGAATGCAGTGACCAGTGTGCCGTACCCCCATCAATGCAGTGACAAGCGTGCCGTGCCCCCATCAATGCAGTGAGTGTGACCAGCGTGCCGTGACCCCATCAGTGCAGTGACCAGAGTGCCGTGCCCCCATCAATGCAGTGACCAGCATGCCATGCCCCCTTCAATGCAGTGACCAGCGTGCCCCCATCAATGCAGTGGCCAGTGTGCCGTGCCCCCATCAATGCAGTGACCAGCGTGTCGTGCCCCCATCAATGCAGTGAGTGTGAACAGCGTGCCGTGACCCCATCAACACAGTGACCAGTGTGCCGTGCCCCCATCAATGCAGTGACCAGCGTGCCATGCCCCCTTCAATGCAGTGACCAGCGTGCCGTGCCCCCATCAATGCAGAGAGACTTACCTGCAGACGCGGCTTCTCCTCAGTCCCCCTGCGTCTCCTCGAGTCCTCCTCCTCGGCCAATGGCATGTGTTTGCCTTTCGGCCAATCAGCAGCGGGTCTCGGACCGGCTTTCTGATTGGCCAGGGGGAGGATCCATGTGACAATAGCGAATTTTCATTCGCTATTGTCACACAATGGGTGGGCTCGGGGCGCACTGCTCTGCGCCCGGGTCCACCCTCTTCTGAAGCCCATTGAGCTCCATGCGTCCGGCACCCCGCATGCAGATTAGGGGGCCGGACGCATGGATAGGGGGGGCGGGGCCCCTGCACCCCCAACACACTGGCCGCCACTGGTAACAACACCCCGGGTTTGAAAGGGGTTACAGTCGTTTAGGGCATTTCATTCACGAAAACAAAGGCAGCTACCAGACACTCCACTCATCCAAACAAGAAAAGCTCTGTATTGAGGGTCAAGCAGGAATCAGACTGTTTATTGAAAAGAAATACACGCTTTATATACACGTTAGAAGTAATGCAGTCACTACATGAACAATGACCCAAATCCAGCCCCCAACATCACACAATGGTTACATATCGAGCCCCCAATACACATTACTCTGAGTGTCAATACATCCCTTAGCAGACAACAGGTGAGTTCATTAGCACACTTAAAAATAGGTGAATGGAAAGCCACCTCAGACAAGAATATCACAATTTACTTATTCAGACAAAAACAACATCGTTAAGCAATAGACAGTCTGTCTCCACATTCAATTCCTGGAATGCCCATATTAGGAGTTGTACTTCCTGGTCATGGACCTCACAATGTATAGGGAATAAAAATCTTCATATTTCAAGAGAGACATCATTCCTGAATATCACTGTCCCATTTGGAGCCCTCCAAACCATATCCCCAGTGCCCCCCAGTTTCCTGGTCACCTCGAGCCCAAAGTGACTCCCGTCACACACAGGTTCTGTGTCTGATTAAGGTGGTAATTAAACTCACTTAGTGCCTTATGTGCATTAAATTAGCCTCAGAACCTGTGTATTTAATATGTGTCCTGGTTTAAAGAGATGAGGTGGCAACCCTAGTGTCCACTGTGCATGTGTGAGCAGCACTGTGGTCTGTGACTGCTCCCGAAGTCTTCTGGGATTTGTCATGTGTCCTAGAAGACTCCGGGAGGGAAGGGGGAAGAAGAAATTCCACTTCTGATCACCTAGTCGATCTAAGCATTAGTGGGAGCAGGTACCTGTCAAAATAGGGTACCTGTCCCCCCCTCCCCCTCCCCAAAAGCTCTATTTTACTAACAGGAGGCCTGAAATCGGAGCTTCCCCTTTTGGGTGGATTTTTTAGGCTTAGTTTATACTTGCGTCTGGGGGAGGTACAAACATTTAGTTAAGCACTGCGAGGGCTTCATTTTAAGGTAAGTATTTCATAATGAGCTAGTATACGATGCATACTAACTCATTATGCCTTTGTCTTTACAGGTTTTTATTTTTCCCATTTTTTTGCCGAGGGTTTACTTTCTCTTTAAGTGACGCAGAAGTGCAATGGTCCTGGAAGTTTAATTGTGGCATGTCATGACTTAAAATAGTTTAGAAGCATGGGGCTTTACATTTTTCCATATTTCTTATTATTCTGTACACACTGTTGTGGATCACTACTGATAAAAAATGATCTTGCACAATTTAGCTTTCACAGACAAAATCCTCATTATCAAGGAAACTTCTAACACAGCTGCATTCAATCCATTACTAAATGCAGGTACTGGAGGACAAAGGGACAAGCTGAATAAGCATATATTAGGAGGTGCAGCAAGTACAGGTGGCTGTACACCTCCTTACCTTTGCCAGAGATGGATCCTATTCAGCTATCAGCTCGTATAGATTTTCCCTAGGGAGTGATAACAAAAGGTTTCTAAAATGCTTGCTATCACATGCTTGAATTTTCTTTGTGCAAGTCAGGGAAGGCTGTTGCTTTGCAATGGAGAAAATGGACTGTGTATTTCTTCACATTTGTGCCGCTAAAACATGTCAGCCTGAGTCAAAGATTGCAGCGAGTCTCGGTGGTGCAGAGATAGGTTTGAGAGTGCATTACCTATTGTCATTCTTGATGACACATCTTTCTGTGTAGGGCTAGCCTGAGGTCTAATTCACACAGACTTTAGTCTATAAATGATAGTATGAATTGAAGCAAGTTCAGCAAGCATTTTACTAAGCATTTCAAAGCTTCAAACAGCTTTCTACAAACATTAGAAAAACCCAGTCCTGCCAAACTTTTTATTTCATTTTTGGACAAAGCAGGGTAGAGTTAAAGCCACTCTCTGGTTTTTGCTGCCGTCCTGTATTTTTTCTGGAAATGTCACCCTCACTTCTTGCTAAATGACACTAGTTTACACTAGGCAGTGGCGTAGCGTGGGTTGTCAGCGCCCGGGGCAAGGTAAGTAATTTGCGCCCCCTACACAAACGTACTAGACCATTACACAGACCACTACACTGACACCTACACTGACCTTGCTGGCCACTACAGAGACCTACCTTATTCCTACACTGACCTACCTGATTACTATACTGACACCTTCACAGACCTACCTGACCACTACACTGACCTACCTGATTACTATACTGACACCTACACAGACCTACCTGACCACTACACTGACCTACCTGATTACTATACTGACACCTTCACAGACCTACCTGACCACTACACTGACCTATCTGATTACTATACTGACACCTACACAGACCTACCTGACCACTACACAGACCTACCTGACCACTACACTGACCTATCTGATTACTATACTGACACCTACACAGACCTACCTGACCACTACACAGACCTACCTGATAACTATACTGACACCTACACCACTGACCTACCTGACCACTACACTGACCTAGCTGATTACTATACTGACACCAACACTGACCTAGCTGACCCCTACAGAGACCTACATTAGTCCTACACTAAACTACCTGACCACTACACAGACACCTACTCTGACCTACCTTCTTCCTATACTGACCTACCTTATTACTGCACTAACCAACCTGATCACTACACTGACCTACCAAATTTCTATACTGACACCTACACTGACCTACCTGACCAATACACTGCCCACTACACTGACACCTACAGAGACCTACCTGATTCATACACTAACCTACCTGATTACTATACTGACACCTACAGAGACCTATCTGATCACTACACTGACCTACCTAATTACTATACTGACCCCTACACTGAACCCTACACTGACATTCCTGATTCCTACACTGACCTACCTGACACCTTCACTGAACCCCCTTCACTGAATTCCCTACACTGATACCCCCCCCTACACTGCCACCTACACTGACCCCCCTACACTGAGCCCTATAATGACCCCTACAATGAACCCCGTACACTGACCCCCCTACACTGACACCTACACTGACCTCCCCTACACTTACCTCCCCCATACACTGCCACCTACACTTACCCCCCCCCATACACTGACACCTACACTGACCCCCCCCATACACTGACACCTACACTGACCCCTACACTGACCCCCCCATACACTGACCTCCCCCTACATTGACCCCCCATACACTGGCCCCCCTACATTCCCACATACACTGACCCCCTACACTTACCACCCTATACTGACCCCCTACACTGACTCCCCTACACTGACCTCTACACTGACACCTATGCTGACCCCCCCTACACTGACCACCCCATACACTGACACCTACACTGACCCCCATACACTGACAGCTACACTGACACCTACACTGCCCCCCCATACACTGACACCTACACTAACCCCTCTACACTGACACATACACTGACCCCCCCATACACTGACCCCCCCCCCTACATTTTCACATACACTGACCCCTACACACTGAGACCTACACTGACATCTATACTTACCACCCTACACTTAACCCCCATACACTGACCCCCCTACACTGACCCCTACACTGACCCCCTATACACTGACCCCCCTACATTTCCACATACGCTGACCCCCCCCCACACTGACACCTATACTGACCCCCCCCACACTGACCCCCTACATTCCCACATACACTGAACCCCCTACACTGACCCCCCCTACACTGACACATACACTGACCCCCCCCTACATTTCCACATACACTGACCCCCCTACAATGACACCCCCTACACTGACCCCCCCCCCATACACTGACACCTATACTGACCCCCCTACACTGACCACTGACCCCCCCATACACTGACCCCCTACACTGAACCCCCCTACATTTCCACATACACTGACCCCCCTACACTGACACCTATACTGACCCCCCTACACTGAACCTCCCTACACTGACACCTATACTGATCCCCCTACAATGAACCTCCCTACACTGACACCTATACTGACCCCCCTACACTGAGCCCTATAATGACCCCTACAATGAACCCCGTACACTGACACCTACACTGACCCCCCCTACACTTACCTCCCCCATACACTGCCACCTACACTTACCCCCCCATACACTGACCCCTTCACTGACACCTACACTGACCCCCCTACACTGACCTCCCCCTACATTGACCCCCCCCATACACTGACACCTACACTGACCCCCCCCTACATTCCCAAATACACTGACCCCCTACACTTACCCCCCTATACTGACCCCCTACACTGACACTGACCCCCCCATACACTGACCCCTACACTGACCCCCCTATACTGACACCGACACTAACTCCCCCATACACTGACCCCCCCCCCATACACTGACCCCTACACTGACACCTATGCTGACCCCCCTACACTGACCACCCCATACACTGACACCTACACTAACCCCTCTACACTGACACATACACTGACCCCCCCCCCATACACTGACCCCTATACTGACCCCCCTACACTGAACCTCCCTACACTGACCCCTATACTGACCCCCCTACACTGACCCACCTCCCCCCCCATGTCAGCTTCCCTGGGCTCCCGGGTGCAGGCAGCACATCACTTACCTTGTTCTGTGTAAAAAAAAACGGCGACTCGAGGAGGCGATCCGGAGCGAAGGGGAGAGACAGCGGGCCGGCCCGGACAGCAGGGGGAGACTCAAGAAGCGGTGCTGCACATGCACCGAGCCATACAGCATCTTCACCCACGACCAGCCCCGCCCCCTGGCCGCCGCTCGTCCGTCCTGCACAAAGTCAGTCACGGAGCCAAGAGGAGTGCGGGCGGGGGCGCTGGACACTATGATCCCGCGGATGGCGGGCGTGGGATGCGCCCCCCTAAATGTTGCGCCCGGTGCCAGTGGCACCCCCAGCACCCCCCACGCTACGCCACTGACACTAGGTAGAGGATTGTGCATATGGGATTGTACGGTTGGGGTTTCTTTACTGTTTTTTGTTTTTTATTGGTTGAGCCAGATGAACATGTGTCTTTTTTCAACCTGACTAACTATGTATGTAATTAGATACCACCATGTCCCACTGTTGGGCCTCATGCCTGTGTTTTAAAATGGTATCGGGACTTAGTGGTTCTGTGGGTCCCAGTAAGCATTTATCCAGCACTAAGCCCAGGAGCTGGAACATTTAGCTTTTGCATAGCTCCCAACTGTCCCTGATTTTGAGGGACTGTCCCTGATTCCCTCTGTCCCTCTTTCCTCCTCATTTGTCCCTCATTTTGGTCTGATCTCTATAGTTGTATATAAAATGCACTTTTTATATTTCAAAAAGTATTTCCCAGTGCTAAACCTTTCATACAATATCTAAATTGCAGCATTTGTAAATTTCAAAAGCCAGTATAAAGCAATAGTAATGGTGAAAAAAAAAAAAACATACACGCTGATTACTGTCTGGAGTGAATGAGACATCGATCCCGCACACTCCAGACCCACTGCTGCTAAGCAGTGCCCACCAGTGCCACCTACCAGTCAGGGGCGGATTTAGAGTCTAGTCTCCGGAGGGGCACTGCCAGAAAATAGGGTGTTGCTATTTACTTTTAAAGTCCGTTTACATCTGCCACTCTATAGACATGAATGGGGGTGTCCAATTGGGTCCACATGAAAAACAGACAGGCAAACCTGATTTGACAGATTGTGTGAAAGGGGCCTAAGGCTGCTTTCACATGGATGTAGTTTACCTGCACCTCAACTGATCTCAATCTTCCCTTATTCCTCAGGATTACTACAGGTATCGCTGGCTGCTGCTGTCCCAAAGGTGGGTATGGCTGATGGCTGCTGCTGGCTGTCCTACAGAGCTGGTACTGCTGGTGGGTACTGTTGGCTGGTACTGCTGGTGGGTACTTCTGGCTAGTACTGGTGGGTACTGCTGGCTGGTACTGGTGGGTACTACTGGCGGGTACTGCTGGCTGGTACTGGTGGGTATTGCTGGCTGTTACTGTTGGTGGGTATTTCTGGGTGTTACTGCTGGCTGGTACTGCTGGCAAGTATTGCTGGCTGGTACTGCTGGCGGGTATTGCTAGCGGGTATTTCCAGCTGTTACTGCTGGTGGGTATTGCTGCCTGTTACGACTGGTGGGTATTGCTGCCTGTTACTGCTGGTGGGTATTTCTGGCTGGTGCTGGCGGGTACTGTTTGTGGGTCCCTGACCAACCATTTCTAAGCATGATCAGCATGACAGGAGCCGCGCTGGAGGAAGCAGAGCCGATGCTTCCTGTATAGCTCCTGTCACAGGCGGAGACAGAGTGCATTTGGTATCACTCCACCTGTGACAGAAGCTGACGCTAAACAGTAAGCATTGGCTCTGCTTCCTCTAGTGCCGGCTCAGTTATTTACAGCTTGAGCATAGTGGGTCGGGAACCCACAATTTGGGCTTACCGACCCGCCATCCCAGAGCAGGAGGGGAAGTCTCTAATATTTTCTCGGGGGGAGAAATTGCCATAGCCCCCCCCCTGGATCCGCCCCTGCTACCAGTGCATGTGTATAAATACATATAAGTGTGTGTGTATATATACCCCTATACAGAAGTTCAGATGTTTTGCCTGCCTCCAAAGACCCACAAAAAATGCCAAAAAAAACGCCTTCAATAACACACCTGGGCGTTTTTTTTTTTGGCGCAGTCGTTTTTTTGGGCATTTTTTGTGGGTCTTTGGAGGCAGGCAAAACATCTGAACTTCTGTATAGGGGTATATACACACACACACACTTATATGTATTTATACACATACATACATATAGGAGTGATAGGAGCGGAGACATATGCCTGTTAATTATTTCATTAGCGTAAGCATAGTGCTCTGCTACTTTCACACCTATATATGTGTATGTGTATATATACAGACATGTGTGTGTATATATACCCATACACAAAAGTTCAGATGCCATGCCTGACTCCAAACATGTCCTCAAAAAAGCCCTATAAACGCCTGCAGCAAAAAGCAGGCTGACAGGCGAGAAGCCATATCGCTGTTCTATAAGTGACCTAAGAGAAAAGATCTTTTCTCTATAGCTTCCCTGACATGGAAGGGTTTTCTCACCCTGCCTTAGCAGTCAGAGTCAGTTAACCCTACACTACACTACGGTTACCCTGGCACTTAACACTTTCCCTACAGAAACTAGGTTATTAAAGCTAACTAAAGTGGAAAATAGCACCCTAACTACACTAGATATCCCTTTCCTCACACTAAAAATTGCTAAATGAAACTTTGAAGCAGAAGTAACAGAACTGCTTCCACTCTCTTCCACGTCCCTGTATTACAATGCTAGGAATTTGGAGGGGGCTATCTTATATACTGGGGGGCGTATACACTAATGATTGGCCTCTGGACCCCCTAGTCACTCCAATCACATTCCTAGTATTCTCCTGCCCCCTCAATTGGCTTTTACTGATGGTTCTGGTCCAATCACGGGCTTTTAAAGCCCATTTCCTGTCCAATTGCATTTTGGTCGGTTCTGGTTGCCGAATTCCGAACTTTTTCAGCAAAAAGTTCGGAATTCGGCCGAATTTCGAACAGCCAATGTTCGGGTCGAACCGATGGTCGACCCGAACCATTCAATCATCCCTACTCAGCTGTAGATCTCTGCAGTTCATCCAGAGTGATCATGGGCGGGGGCGGAGCCGGCAGCCGGAGCGGATGGACGCCTGATCACACCGCTCTGCTACAACGGGTCTGATTAAGCCTTACTAAGCGATCAGCCAGCTTCTCCACCCGGTCGGTTACCCCGATAAAGGTGCCTGGAACCGTTATGGCTTCAACCGGGAAGCGCAAACAGCGTGACAAGCCCAAAAAATTGACTGAATTCTTCAGCCCTGCATCGGGCCGCCTCAGCCAAAATGGCGCCGGCGCGAGGTCCGGCACTCCCGCCTCGAGCAGAGGAGGATCAAGCCACTCCACTACGGCAACCCTGGAAACTGGGGAGTCCTCAACAGACCCTACTGCACAGCCTTTCTCTCCCTTTACAAGCCCTCTCAAGCAGCGGAGACGGCTGACAGGAGATAGTGAGGACAGGGAGCAGGATGGCCCTGATATGGAGGAGGGGGAGGATATGGAGCCGACCGTTTCCTATGCCAACAACTTGATGCTTATCCCACCACTGGACAGGCTATTACAGATACGGCAATGAAGGATATGATGAGGACACTGAGAGGGGCTTTACAGCAAGACATGGTAGCTTTCATGAGGGCTACTAAGAGAGAAATAGCTTCTTTGGGAGACAGGGTGAACTATACAGAGAATAAGCTGTGTGAATTCACTGGAGCACATAATGACTTAGTGGATGCCCACTTTGAATTGGAAGACGAGCTCAAGAATCTTAAACTGAAAGTAGCTCATCTGGAGGATAGAGCACGCAGAAATAACATTAAATTCCGGGGGATCCCAGAATCAGTGAAGCCAGCGGAGCTCACCCCCTTCCTGCAACAACTTATGCAAGCTGCTCTACCCACGCTTAGCCCTGCAGACCTTCTCATTGATAGGGCTCACAGATTACCGAAGCCATCTCATATCCCTGATGCAGTCCCCAGGGATGTGATTGCCCGCATACATTTTTTTCATGTAAAGGACCAATTAATGCGCTTCTCCAGGCAGCATCCTGCTCTCCCAGACCCGTACGCCGGTATCTCTCTGTTCACTGACCTATCTCAGGCCACCCTCTCAGCCAGACACAATTTGGTTCCTATAACCAAGATACTCAGGAATCACAAAATCCTGTACAAGTGGGGTTTCCCTGCCAAAATCACCGTTACAGTTAACAACATGTCCCACACTATCTCATCTCTAGCCAAGGGTCTGGAACTCCTCCGGAAGTGGGGATATCTCCCTCAGGATGAAGACAGGAATGCAGTTCCACCCCAGGGACACCCACGTCACGCATCCACCTCCCAGACAGCAACTACTTGAACCTGCTACATGCCATCCAGGCATCACCAATCTTTTAAATCCACAATCCGATCGGATAACAGCGCACCCGTTGTGCGGTTCATATGACTTGGTTTCCCCCTATGTCTGTGTGCGGGATTGCCCGCATCCTTGTTGGAACTCTTTAGTTTTGCCTAACTACTTGTTTCTTTTTTTATGATTATTTTGCACTACTCCAGGTTCTATGTTTCCCGTGTGAATTCCTGATTCTCTCCATATCTACCTGGACTTGGATGGGCTGTATCGACGCCCAATGTTCTTTTTTCTTCCCTACCCTTCTTTTCCCTTCTGCCACCAGGAGCTATACTCGCTTTGTCTCACGCAGCAATGGTCGTTAAAGTGATGTCCCTCAATGTCAGGGGTCCCAACAGCCCTTACAAAAGAAGAAGCCTCTGGAAAACAGCATTGCAGCAACACTGTGACATTCTCTGCATACAAGAAACACACTTTGCAGGTACTAAAGCCCCTTTATGCTCTCACCCTAAATTCCCTCACGTTTTTTCGGCTAATGACTCTAGCAAGAAGAATGGAGTCCTTGTGGCTTTTAAGGATACATTGTCATTTAAATTGTTGCATAGAGCAGAAGCTCTCCATGGCAGGGCTCTCCTGCTGATGGTTGAAATTAATGACACGTTATATACTATTGTGAACATTTATGCACCCAATCGGCGTCCACTGAAATTTCTACGGAAAACTTTCTTGTGGGCTAAAAAACAAGCTAAAGGTCGTCTGTTGTTTTGCGGGGATTTTAATGTATTTATGAATGCAGATTTGGATTGCTCATCAGTGGGGCGTAGACACAGACCAATTTTAGGCCCTCTTTGTGTAGAGGAGGAATTGTATGTCGTGGAATTTTTCCTCAGGTACAAAATACCTGTTACCTGTTAGTCAGTGATACCAAATCAGACAATATATAGCTATATATATAATGAGATCAGACAAGACTCAAGATGGCTGAATCATAGTGACCTGATTTATTACAGCGTTGCTGGAGTTTAAATATACTCAAAAATGGGTTTGTCATTACAATCTGACGTACAAGAAATGGGTTGTTATTAACATCTTTTGTCCAATCAAAGTTAACAACTAATTATAGTAAGCATTATGTCAATCTAGATCGTGATTCTCTGTCATAAGGGAAATTTCTTGGTGACGCTCAATAAAAGTTCCAAAGGGGCTTTTCGAAGATATTATTGGCTTTGTGGTCAGCTGTCCAGACAGAGTTGATATTCTGAGAGATAGGGAATTTCCACTGTTTCGGTCATCTGATATATTCTTAGCCTTTGCAAGCTTAGTGACATATGTAAAGAAATCAAAGTAAAATGAGATTAACTCAAAAGACATTTTGTTTAAGATAACCATTTTAAATGCCAGTCAAGGCATCCTGCATATCCAGCAAGGTATCCTGTAAAGGCCAATAAGGTCAAGGTATGCCACGTCATCTCCCCCCTCTTGAGAATTTATTGATCAGGCTAACTACCTATTCCGCTTATCAGATTCCTCCAAGGGAGCAGCTCCTTACGCTTGGGACACTGGCCCAGAGGGTAAACCTCAGTGGGGGGTGTCCGAGTCTTGGTAAGGTTCTGAGGCGGAGATTACTTCATACATGGGGGTTTGAGGTGACAGATTTCTCATTACAGCATACTCAGCATCATCAATCACTTCTTATTTCCGTATAGAGTTGGAATAGGTTGTCTCCTTGGCCTTGGTAACCTTATCAACCAAACACATAATTATTTTAATTCAACAGATAACTAGAGATCATAAACATCAATATAAATACACCACTTTCATTATTTTAGGAGATAAGGCAAAATCTCCAAAAGACTGTGTTCATTAGGAAGGGCGGACACCATTGGAAGTAAAGAGGCTATAGTACCTGTTCCTGTGACACACTGAGAAAGTCAACTATGGGCCTTATTGACACAGACATAATAGATTCCCAACCCCGAATGTGACCACCCTGGGGTGAAAATGGGTATTAATAACTTTTCTGCATAATACCCCAGTTTCTGTCTGAACAACAGAAACCTGAGGGCTTCTCCTAGGTGAGAAATGTCCATATTGTCATTTAATATGGCTCATATTTTATGTTTAACAGTTTCATTTCTGTAATGCATGCAAGTTTCATTTCATGGGCTGTTCAGTCAGCTGTGGGCAGGATATGTTTATCAGTGCTTGTGAACAGTCCACCCTTCCTACATCAGTTTTTTTCATAGAACACTATACACACTGTAGGATTCTTGAAACCTGGGACTTTTGGGGGAATTAACATGTCCTTTCCTGCACTGGTAATGTTTCTATAGGATTTTGAAAACTCTGTCTGATTTAGATCCTCTAATGCAAGTGGGTTTACTAGCACAGGTATAGTCTGGGACTCTGGGTGTAATTGTAACCCTGAGTATCCTGACTTCCTGGCTACCTGGTATTTAAACTTAACAGTACATTGGGTCTTAGGTTGTCTGTTCCTTTTATTGTCCTGCCCCTTCATTATACCCAACATTCCCATACATATCAAAAAAATTTAAGAAAATCATTGTACCACCTTTTTGCAATGACTGGCGTGAATCCATGTATCCCTTCTACCATGAGGGATGTTGGTGTAACCAATTGCACTCTTAGTAGCCTTACTTTATGACTTAGTATCCTCATTTGGATCTGGTAGGAATGAAAACACACTATTATGCATTTTTGTCAATTGCTTTTGAAGCGCTGCAACACATCTAGTGAGATCTGAGTGTGTGGCTTGCAATTGCTGTGGTAAATAGAGACCTGCCTCAGGTACCCACACCTCTCTTGGGAGTGTTCCTGACAAAGGAAAAAACGTAAAACAATCTACCTGTTTCTGCTATTATTTTACTCAACTTGTTTTTTTTTTTTTTTCATACAACCTTTTCAACCTTTCCGCTACTCTGTGAATGATATGGAGTGTGAAAGGCTTTCTCTATATTTAGTGTGGATTGGACCTCTTGTAGAACCCTTCCTTTAAAGTGAGTACCCCTGTTACTTTCCATAGTTTCTGGGATTCCATACCTGCACATTACCTGGGGCAAAAGCCTTTTTCCTGTGGTTTGTACTTTACCCCTAGAGACTGGCCAGGCCTTAGGCCATCCTGAAAAATGTCTATACAAACCAAAGCATTTGCATAGGGACCAGACTGTGGGAAATCAATGTGATCTATTTGAATTCCTGGAAAGGATAGTCTGACTTAGGCGGTGCTTACAGCTCTACCAACATTGTACCTAGCACAGGTAAGACAAGAAGCAGTATATTTTGCAGCTACTCCAGGAAAACCTGGTGCTAGCCAGTGTTGCATTACCAAGGTGGTCCTTAGAGTCTTTGAGATATGACACGATCCGTGAGCTGCGGCTGCCACCCTCGGGTATAGGGCCTGAGATCAGACAGAAATGCTCCTCCATCCTCCAGCAACCAGTTACATCCTGTGTTGCATTTTTCTTCCGCCACTTCTCACGCTCCTGTGAGGGGGCTTTTTCTGCAATGATATCAAGATTGCCATACTTACAGGAGTTGGTTGCTTTCCTACGAGTGTCAGTACCCGGATAGGGACCTGTTCCAGTGCAGCCTTCTTCGCTGCTCTGTCGGCCCTTGCGTTTCCTGCAGCTTCTTCTGTGTCCTCTCTTGCATGTGCCTTGGTTTTTTTTAATAAATGGCCACCTTGGTGGAACACTGGAAGACTAAGAACAGTCTCTATTATATCTGCATGCTTTATTGGCTTACCGAGAGAACTTGGGCTGAGGTCAAAAAGTTACAAGCTTTCAAAAATATGACCAAATTCATGTCAATGTGAATGTTAACTCTTTAAAATTCACAGGCCTTTGCCAAAACCATCAGCTGCTTGTGCTTAGAACTTTAGATTTAATGCCTCTGCATTCCTTTTGTTTATTTATTGCTGTTACTACTGCATACCCAGTTACAGGCTTACCCTCCTCTGTTTATAAACATGATACATAAAGGGTCTCATCAGGGCTTTAGAGAGGAGCCTTTTTTTGCAGGGCTCAACGATTCAGATTCTGCCATCATCAGCTCAAAACAGTCATGGGAGGTATTTAACAAACATTTTTTTTTTCCCTCCCCCTCTAGTGCCTGCTCCTGTACTGGAAGTAAACTGGCTTAAATACATTGCATCTGTTTTATCCAGCAGCTTTTTTGCAGGCTGCGGCCCGCACCTTTTATCACTGGGTCAAGCTGGCAAGAGACATATGCTACATACTGGATTAATGGGCACTTCATGTGAAACTGAACACTGAAATTTTAACTCAACACAAACATTTCTTTTTTTTTTTTTTTTAAAAATGACTTCCCTTTTCCTTTGAAGCCAGGCAGGAAACCACTCCCACCCCTGCTACTGTTATTCCTACTGTAAACCTCTCGGACGCTTCTGATGGAACATGCGGACACAGGTTAGCTGAATACCTTATTTACTGTCCATCTTCTGGGGGTGGTTGCAATTCTTTGCTCTAATGTCCTGTCTTTACACTATTTGTAGTAGGTCACTTTTTATACACCCATAATGACAGGAAGTAATGTACTTTTATCTTTCAAACAAATATCCTCTAAAACTTTGTCCCGAATTTCAAAAATCTAATTAGAGGTTCCCCTTTGGTTACGGAGGATGCCCCTGAAATACCACTTAATTCAATACGTTATTTCAGCTGCCATTTCTCAATCCCACTTCCACGCAGCAAAATAAATGCTAATTTCTCTAAATAACAGAATACATTACACACATTACGGACTCATTATAAGAGTATAACAAAACACAAAACAGGCAGCAGATATAAATTCTGCAGGTTCCTTCTTAATACACTTTGGGCAAGTTATGTTACCTGTCTTGCTGACCGCCGGCAGCTGTTATGGACACAAAGATAATCAATCACAGAGACAGGGTGTATACGGGCAAGGTTCAAAGTATGTCTTACCGTATATTCAGAGGTGATCAGTCTCTGCCCTCATCTGTGTTGATTCCTCTCAGCTTCCTCTCGATCAGCTACCTTTGGTTTAGAACCCAAAATGTCTAAACAAAGATTCCTGGTTTAAAGGGCAACATATTATTTTTCATCTTATGAATACAAGATTTGCTATGTTTTCTCAATTCAACATACCCCAACTCATTTATAATATATCAATACTCATTCAATTTCATACTCTCCTTCTTCCATATTTCTGCAACTGATTTTAAGTTTGTTCTTGCCAAATCTGTTTCATACACTTTACAAAAATCTGTCATATCCTATCTTATTTTATCCTACAACTAGGATTATTAGCTGTCCAACTACAGAACACTTTAATTGGCTGTGTAGCCCAAAAACTATGCTCCCAGAGCATTTAATCTTCGAATGCAAACTCCCTGGTCTGCCCCATTTATCTGGTAACCCTGTTACCCATACACTCTAAGGCCATGGTCCTAATGACCTTTCTCATCGACCCCTGGTCGGTATCTACGGAAACCCAGTTTCCCATTTCACTGTTATCCAAAAAATAGAATAACTACCTTCTAACTTCCAAGTCCCTGACCTGGACTTCGGCCCTCACACAGCCAATAACTTCTAACTTCCAAGTCCCTGACCTGGACTTCGGCCCTCACACAGCCGATGACTTCTAACTTCCAAGTCCCTGACCTGGACTTAAAATCAGCCTATTACCATATGCATATGTTTACATATATACTATAACATAAGAATAGAAACCTTTTAGATGTATATGAAATGTCAGGCTAAACAGTCATATACATTCAATGCTTGCTACGTCTCAAATGGACACTCCGAAATGAGACCGCTTTACCAGAACACAACTGGGGGTCACGCTCCTGCGTGTCCAAGACACCCACAGGGGTGAGGGTTGACCCAACCTCACCTTTCGCAACAAATGTTAGTAGCAATATATACACCGAGTGTATAAACTAAGGGTTTAGGTTCTTTAAGAGGGTATTACGTCAAAAATAAAACAGAGTTACCTGGACGTCATTGGATGGACTGAAAAACATTGTAAGCAGACAATGGGCTTACCTGGCCAGATATTTTCAGTGTATCCAATGCAGTCCAGATGTCTCACTCCGTCCGCAGATGACGTCACCTCTCCTGGGCTCAAGCTCACCAAATTGTCGTGGAATTTTTCCTCAGGTACAAAATACCGGTTACCTGTTAGTCAGTGATACCAAATCAGACAATATATAGCTATATATATAATGAGATCAGACAAGACTCAAGATGGCTGAATCATAGTGACCTGATTTATTACAGCGTTGCTGGAGTTTAAATATACTCAAAAATGGGTTTGTCATTACAATCTGACGTACAAGAAATGGGTTGTTATTAACATCTTTTGTCCAATCAAAGTTAACAACTAATTATAGTAAGCATTATGTCAATCTAGATCGTGATTCTCTGCCATAAGGGAAATTTCTTGGTGACGCTCAATAAAAGTTCCAAAGGGGCTTTTAGAAGATATTATTGGCTTTGTGGTCAGCTGTCCAGACAGAGTTGATATTCTGAGAGATAGGGAATTTCCACTGTTTCGGTCATCTGATATATTCTTAGCCTTTGCAAGCTTAGTGACACATGTAAAGAAATCAAAGTAAAATGAGATTAACTCAAAAGACATTTTGTTTAAGATAACCATTTTAAATGCCAGTCAAGGCATCCTGCATATCCAGCAAGGTATCCTGTAAAGGCCAATAAGGTCAAGGTATGCCACGTCATGTACGATCCGTGGAGGTGTCTGCGAACCACTGAGAGAGACTATTCATTTTTCTCAGCTGTTCATGGTAGCTATTCTAGAATAGATCTATTTTTGACGGATAAGTACCTTTTACAGCAGGTTGTCAAAGCAGACATCCATTCTATCACATGGTCAGACCATGCCCCTATCACTATGGATATAATGGATGGTTCTAACAGACGCCATGCTCCCATCTGGCACAATGATACTTTTGTGTTGGCCCACCCGGAGTACAGTGCAGAAGTTAAGGCTAAGATTGATGAATACTTTCTTATTATTAACGCTAATGGTACAACAGCCCCTGAGGTGGTCTGGTGTGCCCACAAGGCGGTGGCTAGGGGTCTCTTAATTCAGCAGACGGCTAGAGATAGGAAGAAAAGAGCAGCGCACATCACAGATTTACAATCTAAAATTGCAGACTTAGAGAGAATCCACAAAGCTGGGGGAGCTACTTCCCCCGACATTGTGACCGACCTCACAAACTTAAGGAACGACCTGAGGGCTACCCTGTTACGTGACCATGACATTTTTTTTAAGAGGTTAAAATTGACTTGGTACTCCCACAGCAATAAAGCAAGTAAACTTCTGGCCTCTCAACTTAGGAAGAAGCGCCTTAAATCTAATATCCCCCTGATTAAACACCATAATACGGGCAAAGTGTTCAAAAATCCAAAGGATGTAGCCAACGTATTTAGAGATTATTATAGTTCCTTGTATAACCTTAAGGATGACCCAGACACGTACGCCCCTACTGACCAAGACATTGACAAATTTCTGTCCTCACTCTCTCTGCCCTCAATAGATGACGCCTCACTAGAAATCTTGAATAGACTCATCACCCAGGACGAAATCCATAAAGTAATCAACTCCCTCCCACTACACAAATCTCCGGGACCGGACGGATTTTCAGCAGAATATTACAAATTGATGGCCCCAGTAATTGTTCCCCATCTTGTCCCCCTTTTCAACTCGGCCCCGGTGAATGGCAATCTCCCGCATGAAATGCTCCAAGCTACAATTGTGACTATACCTAAACCGGGAAAAACGACGGACACCCCCCTTAACTTTAGGCCCATATCGCTTTTGAATGTAGACCTGAAAATATATGCAAAAGTAATAGCTAATAGACTCCTGTTATGCACACCCTATCTGCTGGGATTAGACCAAGTGGGTTTCGTGAAGGGCAGGCAGGCGACGGACGGCACCCGTCACATGATTGACCTTTTATCGTATACTGAGGAACATTCCACTTCAACTGTCTTTTTGGCAGTGGATGCTGAAAAGGCCTTTGATAGGGTCCATTGGGGCTACCTGTCCAAGACTCTCACTAAGTTTGGGCTTCAAGGATTTATACACTCGGCTGTTATGGCCCTCTACACTAAGCCCTCGGCGAGAGTCCTCACAGATGGCATCTTATCGGACACATTCGCCCTGACCAATGGCACGCGTCAGGGGTGTCCCCTCTCCCCAATCATCTTTTCCTTAGCAATAGAACCTCTTGCAGAAGCTATTAGATCAAATGTTTGTATTAAAGGTATAAAACTTGGCCTGACTGAACACAAATTAGGACTGTTTGCCGACGATATAATTCTGACCCTGACTAACCCGACTGAGTCGTTGCGCGAACTGCAATCTATTATCCAATCGTTCGGTCAAATATCGTATTGTAAGGTTAACACTGCTAAATGCTGTGCCCTTCCGATCTCTATCCCGTCTGCTGACCTCACCACCCTTACAAAGGTGTTTCCATGTAATTGGGAGGCCCCCTCGATAACTTACCTGGGCATCCAACTCACCTCACCGGTTGCGAAGCTATATGAATGTAATATGTTGCCACTATTAGATCGTATTGAAGAAGAATTCTCCCAAATCAGGAAGGTCCACCTTTCCTGGCTGGGCAGAATTGCAGCATATAAAATGCAAGTGCTTCCGAAGATACTGTACTTTTTTAGGACGCTCCCCATCCCTATCCCCCAATTGTTCTTCAATAAACTGGCTTCCCAACTGAGAAAATTTATCTGGGATGGGAGACCTCCTAGAATAGCACTATCCACTCTATATAAACCCCATAATTTGGGGGGAGTAGGTCTTCCTGATGCGCAGGCTTACTACCGTGCTGCAGTCTTGACACAGGCCCGCTATTGGTTTGTGCACCAGGAAGATAATCTATGGAATCAGATAGAGAGACGAATCTCTCCGGGTCAAAACCTACATGCCTTAATATTTGCAGCCACCTTGCTTCATAAGCTAAAGACAGAGTGATCATGGGCCTCTTGACTGCATCTCTGATCAGTCTTCTCCTTGTATGAGCTGAAAGTTTAGAGGGGCAGCCAGGTCTTCGTAGATTTGCAGTGGTCTGATACTCCTTCCATTTCAATATTATCGCTTGCACAGTGCTCCTTGGGATGTTTAAAACTTGGGAAATCTTTTTGTATCTAAATCCGGCTTTAAATTTCTCCACAACAGTATCTCGGACCTGCCTGGTGTGTTCCTTGTTCTTCATGATGCTCTCTGCGCTTTAAACGGACCTCTGAGACTATCACAGTGCAGGTGCATTTATACGGAGACTTGATTACACACAGGTGGATTATATTTATCATTAGTCATTTAGGTCAACATTGGATCATTCAGAAATCCTCACTGAACTTCTGGAGAGACTTTGCTGCACTGAAAGTAAAGGGGCTGAATAATTTTGCACGCCCAATTTTTCAGTTTTTTATTTGTTAACAAAGTTTGAAATACCCAATACATTTTGTTCTACTTCATGATTGTGTCCCACTTGTTGTTGATTCTTCACAAAAAATTACAGTTTTATATCTTTATGTTTGAAGCCTGAAATGTGGCAAAAGGTAGCAAAGTTCAAGGGGGCTGAATACTTTCACAAGGCACTGTATAGAAGTCACAAGACTGCTATATACTGCTGATAAGAAAAGGTATTTAGCAGTTTATATTTACTAAAACTATTGCATTTCCATGTTCTGTGTACTGTTAGAGACCAGATATAGTGAATGCAGGGTCCTGAGTTTAGTAACACTTTAACCACTTAACTCCCGCCCACCCACAAATGATGTTGGAGTGGTGCGGCTCTCGTTCTGGGATGATGTCATATGACGGCGCCCCAGAACAGCCTCTCTTGCACGCCCGCAGGGGCGCGAAGTGCGGCCATTTATCGGCTCCCCCGCCTCACACTGTCAGAGTGTGTGGCGAGGAGAGACGATCAATGGCTCCTCAAAGGGGAGTCTAGGCCAGGTAATCAGGGCACTGATCATCAGTGCCCTGATTACAGAAAAGTTAAAAAACAGTGCCCACAGTGCCTACCATCAGTGCCCACAAGTAGTGCCCATAATGCTGCCAGTCAGTACCCATCAGTGCCTGTTCATCTGTGCTGCCATCAGTGCCCATCAGTGCCACCTGTCAGTGCCCATTAGTGCCACCTCTCAGTGCCCATCAGTGCCATCTTTCAGTGCTCATCAGTGCCTCCTATCAGTGCTCATCAGTGCAGCCTATCAGTGCTCATCAGTGCCACCTATCAGTGCCCATCAGTGCGGCATATTAGTACCTCCTCATCAGTGCCACCTCATCAGTGCCCATCAGTGCAGCCTATCAGTGTCACATCAGTAAAGGAGAAAAATGACTTATTTTAAAAATCTACTGACAGAAAATAAGAAAAAAAAATGTTTTTTAAAGATTTTCTGTTTTTTTCTTTTTTTTTTGAGTAAGAATTAAAAAACTCAGTGGTGATTAAATACTACCAAAAGAAAGCTCTATTTGTGTGAAAAAAATGATAACAATTTCATATATTGGCCTGGGCAGGAAGGGGGTGAAAGTGACCGGTAATGAAGTGGTTAAACAATGCATTACAATTTAACTAAACCCAGTCGATTTTAGTAGACTATAGTGTACTGTTGATTTTAGTCGACTTAAATGTACTGACTAAAATACGACTAAAGCCCCGTACACACGTAACGATTGTCGGCCGTAAATATTCGGCCGCCGACCGATCGGCCGATTGTAGGCTTGTTAGTATGATGCTTCCGACAGCGCATTTTCGGCCAAACAGAATCGGGTGTGCAGGCATTAAAATTTTTGTTGGCCAACACCAGAACGGCCGATTGTTCTCCAGTCAGTACAGATTTCGGCCGACAGACAGCAGATTAGCAAGACTGGGCATGTTCAGAAAAGAAAAAAGACAAGGAAAGTTAACCATCACATGACATCACTTCTGCAGTCGGCTGTTGTTGGCCGACAAAATTCGTGTGCAGTCTTTTGCAGTTTTCAACAGACACGACGGCCCTGGACAAAAGACGGCCGATCATTCGGCCGACGATCAGTACGTGTGTACGGGGCTTTAAACTAAAACAATTCAAATGACTAAAATATGACTAAAACTAAAATGGCATTTTCGTTAAAAGACTATGACTACAACTAAATTGAATTTTAACATCAAAATGAACACTGCCAGATACCGGAATGTAGTTGCACATTGCAAGAGAACACTATTTCTCTTTTCATCAGGAGCCTCACTTGGAACTACAGTACACCTTTTATATCCTTAGCCATCTGGGTTCTCTACCTGTCTTACACATATTACAAGTGCCCCCAACATACATAGGGGTTCCTCTATATATCAAGCCCCATCAAGAGAGCTGCTTCAAATCTCATAGGATTCCAGTGTCCAACCAGACAACTGCCCTCCCCAAAATGGCTGCTGGAGTCCACAAAGGGAGACAATTCCCATGAACAAATGCCTCTCCACCTGGAGAAGAGGTGCTTTGCCACTTACAGGCTGGAGGAATGTTCTGTAGCCTCCACCTGCCTACATGTAGACTGGACAGGAAAGGAGCAACACAATTATCAGTCATCAATGTGCTCACAATAGTCTTTCCTAACTGTCAGCACATGTGCATGCAGAAGAGGCAAATAGGCTCCTAGTGCCTCCCAATATCTTTGCTTGCTTGGCTTATCTAAAAATAAATGTAATTGTTATTTTTGTGAAAGAACCCAACTGAGTTATTTTTCTTTTTTTATCTGCATGGAACTTAGCTTTAAAATCACATTACTGCAACCTTAAACTTGATGAATGTTTTCCATGATGAGGTGGGTAATACTTAACACATTGCACACGTCCTCTGCGTTCCTTTATGATGATTATCTTGAGCTCATCTTCCTATCTATCAAGTGCCTGAAAGCACAGGGCATTCCTATTGGAGCAGCTGCAGGGTGGGAGATCTCTGCAGCTGCCAAGCACCAGCCATGCCTGCTGGAGTGGAACTGCTGATGTGCTCTCTCTAATGCATTCTGACTCCATTTGTGTTTCATTTACTCCTTTCATTTGTTCGTTTTTAAGGGGACTGTGAAATGAGACTGATGACTGTCAGCTATTTCCAAGCGGGAATGGAACCTTTTTTTAATGAATTTTATTTCAGCAGTGTGTCCATAGTGGAGGTGCCTGCAGCACAGCGCTATTCAGTAAATGCCAACTTAATAATTGCCAGAACACAATCTATGGAACAGCGTGGCAGAGGTTTCCTTAACCCTTCCCATGTTCCACATGCTCTGCAAAGGGGAGTGCAGAACCCCAAGGAAGCTAAGCTGCATCACAAACAACCCCGTTCATGTTATTGGACATGGAAATCCTTACTTAAAGTGTTACTCTGTGCTTTGCTCTCACCTCCAATATTCCTGGCTGGTTATGTTATGTGTGGGATCCTCATCTTTTTTGCATCGTTCCCAGTGGTGGGAAGATCTCAGTGGTACAGCCCTGCCATTTACATCATTACACTATGAGTGCAGGGCTCTGTGGTGCCTTCAAGATGTCCTTCACTCACAAGATGTCCTCAGTCTTTCAGGTTGAATGATACTCTGCTGATTCCATACATCTATATAATGGAACAATATACACTGCTCAAAAAAATTAAAGGAAGACTTTGAAAACATATTAACTCTAATGGGTAAACATATTATGCTGGCTATCTTTACTGATATTTACTGGGTATTGTGTTAGGAACGAAAGGATATCACATCATTTGATGGAAATGAAAATTATCAACCTGCAGAAGGCTAAATTCAAAGACACCCCAAAAATCAAAATTAAAAATGTATCCAGCAGGCTAGTCCATTTTGCTGAAATTTAATTGCAGCAACTCTGGAAGTAATTTTGTAGGGCTCTGGCAGTGCTTATCCTGTTCCTCCTTGCACAAAAGGAGCAGATACTGGTAATGGGTTAAGGACCTTCTACAGCCCTGTCCAGCTCTCCTAGAGTAACTGCCTGTCTCCTGGAATCTCCTCAATGCTCTTGACTAGAGTTGAGCGGACAACTGGATATTTGGGTTCGACGGTTCGGCCAAACTTTGCAAAAAAGTTTGAGTTCCGGACCCAAACTTAACCCGAACTTGACCCCGAACCCCATTGAAGTCAATGGGGACCTGAACTTTTGAGCACTAAAATGGCTCTAGAAAAGTAATGGAAAGGGCTAGAGGGCTGCAAACGGCAGCAAAATGTTGGTAAGAGCATGGCAAGTGCTCTGCAAACAAATGTGGATAGGGAAATAACTTAAAATACCATAAAATACATAAAACTTAAAAAATAATAATATTAATCTAGGAGGACGAGGTCCATATGGAGTAGGAGGTTGAGGTGGTGGTGGATGTGGTGGTGTAGGGGGAAGCGACGGTGGAGGAGAACGAGGTAGCCAACACTGGTTTTTGTTTTTAATTTTATTTATTTTTTTAAATGAAAGGAAAAGGGGCATCATTTTGTGCCTTCTTTTCCTCATGGGATGGGGATAGGGATTATAACTTGGTTTAGGCTATTTATTAGCAGTCACAGGGTGAGGTAAAATTGTTCCTGGGGAAAGTTTAGTTGACCTTTATGACCTGGGGTTATTCAGCCGCTGTTCCCGCTCAAATCTGTCCCTGTATCTGGGGAGATTAGTTGAGTTTTCCCCTCTTCCCGCTGAAAAATCCCACTTAAACCCCTGGTTTAGGGCTATTTAAGAGGGACCCCTGCAGCTAAGGGCTCAGCCACCTCACTGGAACGGAGCTGTGGTGTTCCCCTCCCTCCCTCCCTCCCTCCCTTGTTTTGTTGCGGCCAGTATTATTATTTGTAGGGTCACCATTGTGTTATGCATAGGTCGACAATTTATATATATATATATATATATATATATATATATATATATATATATATATATACACGATTTGTTCTGTGTATTAATGTTGTTCTGGATAATTTTATTAAAGCGGAGTTCCACCCAAAAGTGGAACTTCCGCTTTAGGGAGTCCTGACCCCCCCGACATGCCACATTTGGCATGTCATTTTTTTTGGGGGGGGGGAGCGGGTACCTAGTTTTGACAGGTACCCGCTCCCACTTCCGCTCGGAGCGCCGCGGCGCCCTGAACGGAAGTTCTCCTCTCCCCCTGCCTCCCTGCAATCTTCTGGGACACGTCAGAGGTCCCAGAAGATTGCCGGCCAATCACGGCGCACAGCGCGACTCGTGCATGCGCAGTGGGTACCCGGCTGTGAAGCCGCAAACTGTCACAGCCGGGTGCCCACAGCAGTGATGCCGGCGCCGAGGGAGAGGATCGAGGCTTCGGGCGGCCGCATTGCTGGACCGTTGGACAGGTGAGTAAATGGCTGGAACTCCGCTTTAAGTTGAATTTGTTTATTCTTACAACCTGGGTCATAGTGACCGGGTTGTTTTCAGTGTTTTATAATATTGTTGAAAATCTTTTATCACGTTTGTTTAAATAAACAAATAATAAACGGCCGCTGCCTTAAAAATTTTCCAACCAGATGTTGTGTGGTGTCTCATTATTGTAAATGTATTATCTGTTATTTATTAATAATCTAGGGAGTCCTGTCTACTATCCCATTAGGGTACACCTCAAAAGAGTTAGAAAGACCAAAAATACAACAATGGCTGGGTAAGGCCGGTATACATGTCTATTTTGCACAAGGTACGGACAAGTCCTGTGGCATCCATGCCTGGTTCATTTTAATGAATGTGAGCTTGTCCACATTGGCTCTGGACAGGCGGCTGCGCTTGTCTGTGATAACGCCCCCCTGCCGTGCTAAATACACGTTCAGATAATACACTGGCTGCAGGGCAGGCCAGCACCTCAAAGGCGTAAAGGGCAAGCTCAGGCCATGTGCCCAATTTGGAGACCCAGAAGTTGAAGGGGGCAGATCCGTCATTCAGTACGTCTAGGCATGTGCACACATACTGCTACACCATGTTGGTGAAATACTGCCTCCTGCTAAGACGTTCCATATCAGCTGGTGGTGCTGGTTGTTGTGGCGTGTTGACAAAGCTTTTCCACATTTCGGCCATGCTAACCCTGCCTTCTGAGGTGCTGGTGGTGCCCCGGCTGTGTTGGCTACCTCTTCCTCCTCCTCTGCCTTCGCCTTGTGCTTCCACTGTGCCCCCGCTGTCAGGTGGGAATGCCACCAGCAGCCCATCTACCAGCGTGCGCTTGTACTCGCGCATCTTCCGATCACGCTCCAGTGAGGGAATTAAGGACGGTACAATGTCCTTGTAACGGGGATCCAGCAGCGTGGCCACCCAGTTATCAGCACAAGTTTATAATGTGGGAAACTTGGCAGTCGTTGTGGAGACACTGCAGCATGTAATCGCTCATGTGTGCCAGGCTGCCCAGAGGCAACGAAAAGCTGTCCTCTGTGGGAGGTGTATCGTCTGTGTCCTCTGTATCCCCCCAGCCATGCATCAGTGATGCCCATGAGATGGTCTGGGTGCCACCCTGCTGTGAACATGGTTCCTCCTCCTCCATCTCCTCATCCTACACCTCGTCATCCTCCATAACTGTGCCCTTGCAGGACAATTGTGTACCTGGCGTTTGTGGGTGCAGGAACCCACCCTTGGAGCCACTTGTGAATGAATGCCCTGAAAGCCTTGGAAATGATCCCTCTTCCTCCTCCTCCTCCTCCTCCTGTTCCACATCCTCTTCCATCATTGCCCGAATGTTTTTTCAAGGAGGCATAGAAGTGGGATAGTAACGCTGAGAACGGCGTCATCGGCACTGGCCGTGTTGATGGAGTACTCGAAACAACACAACAAGGCACACAGGTCTCGCATGGAGGCCCAGTTATTGGTGGTGAAGTGGTGCTGTTCCGCAGAGCGACTCACGCGTGCGTGCTGCAGCTGAAACTCCACTATCGCCTGCTGCTGCTCGCACAGTCTGGCCAGCATGTGCAAGGTGGAGTTCCACCTTGTGGGCACGTCACATATGAGCGGTGAGCAGGAAGGCCGAAGTTACGCTGCAGCGCTGACAGACGAGCAGCAGCAGGGTGAGAACGCCGAAAGTGCGCACAGACGGCCCGCACTTTCTGCAGCAGCTCTGACATATCGGGGTAATTTTTAAGGAACCTCTGCACCACCAAATTCAGCACATGCGCCATGCAAGGGATGTGCGTCAAACCGGCTAGGCCCAGAGCTGCCACGAGATTTCGCCCATTATCGCTCATCACCAGGCCGGGCTTGAGGCTCACTGGCACCAACCACCAGGGAGAGTGCTGCTGCTGGTGTTGCTGAATTAATAGGGAAATAATTAGCTAGGCCAGTGCTCTATGTCCACTCCTGCTGTAAGGACAGCATCCTGACAGCACCCCAAAAAGCCCTTTTTAGGGCTGGTATATCAGTCTGCTTTTATTTATTTTTTTCTATATATATATACAGACTGTACTGTGTGCACACCACTCATATCGGGTGGCACAGTACCTTGCAGATAAAAAAGTAATTTAATTTTTACCCTTTAATATAATTGCAGTTGCCTGCCAGTGTGTGTCAGGCCCACTGACTGAACTGTGCCCACTTCCAGTGCCCACCACTCATATAGGGTGGCACAGCACCTTGCAGATAAAAAATTAATTTCATTTTTCCTCTGTAATATAATTGCAGTTGCCTGCCAATGAGTGTCAGGTCCACAGACTGTACTGTGCCCACTGCCCACCAGATACTTCTCCCAGCACTGTGTGGTGGTGGCAAGCAAGGGTGGTCCCCATAGGTTGCACCTGTGATCCGTCATGTTTGCACTTTCATTGCTCTATACACTTTATACCTATGGACTTTATGGACTCCTATTGATGTGATTTCATGCTTTTATGTATTTATGATTTTATGCTTATATTCATCACATCTGATTCAAAAATTTTGGTATATGTTATCATCCTATTTATTTGGTAAGAGGTTATCACCATCCCTGCGCTACTGAAATTCGAATGAAAAAGCCAGTTCCTGTTTTTTCTGGATGAATTTTATTTCTTATTATATTTACTCATTTAAGTAGCAGCAATTTGTGTTATTTGTGTTATTCTGTCAGGTTTGTGTTACCTGCATTTCCTAAAGTGCAGTGGATTACAACATCGTCTATTAATTTAGTACAAGTAGTGATATTTATATATTTAATTTTTCCTCTGTAATATAATTGCAGTTGCCTGCCAGTGAGTGTCAGGCCCACAGACTGTACTGTGCCCACTGCCCACCACTCATTTAGGGTGGCACAGCACCTTGCAGATAAAAAAGTCATTTAATGTTTTCTCTGTAATATAATTGCAGTTGCCTGCCAGTGAGTGTCAGGCCCACAGACTTCCCTGTGCCCACTGCCCACCACTCATATAGGGTGGCACAGCACCTTGCAGATAAAAAATAAATTTAATTTTACCTCTATAATATAATTGCAGTTGCCTGCCAGTGAGTGTCAGGTCCACAGACCGTACTGTGCCCACTGCCCACCACTCATATAGGGTGGCACAGCACCTTGCAGATAAAAAAGTAATTTAATTTTTCCTCTGTAATATAATTGCAGTTGCCTGCCAGTGAGTGTCAGACTGTACTGTGCCCACTGCAAATGGACTGTTTGCGGTTGTTTGCGGTGCGTTAAATGGGGAGTTTGGTCTGTCAGAGTTGGGTCTGTCACTGTGAAGCGGGTGTAACCCTTACACTACCTGATCAATACAACATCATACCTGATCGTATTCACACACTGGATGTTTTAAAGCACGTTATTCCAAACAATTTAGGAATGTTAGGTGATTTATGCCCTTTATGGATTAAAACCTGCGTCAACTACATAATTTTCCATGGGAGTTTTGCCATGGATCCCCCTCTGGCATGCCACAGTCCAGGTGTTAGTCCCCTTAAAACAACTTTTCCATCACTATTGTGGCCAGAAAGAGTCCCTGTTGGTTTTAAAATTCGCATGCCTATTGAAGTCTATGGCAGTTCGCCCGCTCGCGAACATTTGTGGAAGTTCGCGTTCGCGGTTCGCGAACATAAAGTTTTATGTTCGCCACATCTCTAGTTGGCACCTGTGTTTCATCATCATCCGAGACGTGCTGCGATGGTCCTCCCATGTACTCCTCTTGAAACATAAGTGGTTGGGCATCTTTGCACCGGTGCACTCAATCTCTTCCACTTCTGGGGCAGGGCTAGGTGGATGGCCCTGGGAAACCCTGCTAACAGAGTCATCAAAAAGCAGAAGAGACTGCTGCATGACTTGGGGCTCAGACTGCTTGGCTGATTTGCAAGGGGGTGAGGTGAAAGACAGATGGACATCGGCTGCAGGTGCCAACTCTGATCTTTCAGCAAGAGACTGGGTGGGAGACAATGTGACGGAACTGGAGGCACTGTCAGCAACCCAATCTACTATCACCTGTACTTGTTCTGGCCTCAACATTCATAGAGCCGCATTTGGCCCGACCAAATACTGCTGCAGGTTCTGTCGCTTGCTCGCACCTGAGGAAGATGTTTCACTTGTGCGTGTAGCTGGCACAGATCGACCACGTGCTCTCCTTGCAACAGGAGCTCCACCAGCAGCACCACGACCGGGGCCACGTCCCTTATTTGACGTTCTCCTCATATTTCTCAAATTTAGGATCTTGCCCTAAATGGGTGTTTTTTGAATAGCAGAATAGAACAACAGTACCTAAAGGGTGTATCTCACACGTACAGATATAGACTAGGCCGCAATTTAAGATTTTTCCACTAAATGGGTGTTTTTTGAGTATCAAAATAGAACAACAGTATCTAAAGGGTGTATGTCACAGTAACATATGCAGCAAGGGCTATAAAATTGTGGACTTTAGCCTAAAACGGGTGTTTTTAACTACTTCTGATCCGCGCTATAGCCGAAAGACGGCTGCAGAGCGGACTCTAATTTGCGGGAGGCCGTCTTTAAATGGCCTCCCAGTGACAGGCTCCCCGCGCGCTCCCGCGAGCGCGCATCGGGGAAAATCTGTGTCGGCCGTGTCCCTTGGATACAGCCAATCACAGATCGTGGTAAATGGCCAATCACAGCGGCCATTTACCACGTGATCGGCCCATGCAATGAGAGATGATCTCATATGTAAACATATGAGATCATCTCTCATCGCCAGCGCTCCTTCCTCACACAGAGACTGCAGTGTGAGGAAGGAGGAGAGCCGATCAGCCGCCGGGGACACAGAAGAATGTAATCAGGGCACTGATCACCAGTGCCCTGATTACACAAGGTAAAAAACATACACAAAGTGCCACCATCAGTGCCCACAGTGCCCGCCATCAGTGCCCACAATCAGTGCCCATAGTGCTGCCAGTCAGTGCCCATCAGTGCCTGCTCATCTAGGCACTGATGAGCACTGACTGGCAGCGCTATGGGCACTGAGTGTGGGCACTGATGGTGCTGCCCATCAGTGCTCATCAGTGCCGCCCATCAGTGCCAGCCGTCAGTGTCCATCAGTGCCATCCGCCAGTGCCCATCAGTGTCGCCTATCAGTGCCCATCAGTGCTGCCCGTCAGTGCCACCTCTCAGTGCCCAGCAGTGCCACCTCTCAGTGCCCAGCAGTGCCGCCTATCAGTGCTCATCAGTGCCGCCCATCAGTGCCGCCTATCAGTGCCGCCTATCAGTGCGGCATATTAGTACCTCCTCATCAGTGCCCATAAGTGCCACCTCATCAGTGCCCATAAGTGCCACCTCATCAGTGCCCATCAGTGCAGCCTATCAGTGCCCATCAGTGCCGCCTCATCAGCTCACATCAGTGAAGGAGAAAAATGTATTTATTTTCAAAATTTACTCGTAGAAAATAAGAAAAACTTTTTTTTTTTCAAAATTTTCTGTCTTTTTTCTTGTTTTTTGTAAAAAATAAAAAACCCAAAGGTGATTAAATACCACCAAAAGAAAGCTCTATTTGTGTGAAAAAAATGATAAAAATGTCATATGGGTACAATGTAGCATGACCGCGCAATTGTCATTCAAATTGTGAGAGCGCTGAAAGCTAAAAATTGGTCTGGATGGGAAGGGGGTTTAAGTGCACAGTAGGCAAGTGGTTAAAAACCCAGAAAATTATAGCTATATAGCTTAAAATGCACACTGAATAATGCGGTAGATGCCCCAGATGGAGGGTATGGCAGTATACGACTGATTGTTGTCCTATGGACAGAGTCTCCCACCTCAGCTGTAGATCTCTGCAGTTCATCCAGAGTGATCATGGGCCTCTTGGCTGCATCTCTGATCAGTCTTCTCCTTGTATGAGCTGAAAGTTTAGAGGGACGGCCAGGTCTTCGTAGATTTGCAGTGGTCTGATACTCCTTCCATTTCAATATTATCGCTTGCACAGTGCTCCTTGGGATGTTTAAAGCTTGGGAAATCTTTTTGTATCCAAATCCGGCTTTAAACTTCTTCACAACAGTATCTCGGACCTGCCTGGTGTGTTCCTTGTTCTTTATGATGCTCTCTGCGCTTTAAACGGACCTCTGAGACTATCACAGTGCAGGTGCATTTATACGGAGGCTTGATTACACGCAGGTGGATTCTATTTTTCATCATTAGTCATTTAGGTCAGCATTGGATCATTCAGAGATCCTCACTGAACTTCTGGACAGAGTTTGCTGCACTGAAAGTAAAGGGGCTGAATAATTTTGCACGCCCAATTTTTCAGTTTTTTATTTGTTAACAAAGTTTGAAATATCCAATAAATTTTGTTCCACTTCATGATTGTGTCCCACTTGTTTTTGATTCTTCACAAAAAATTACAGTTTAATATCTTTATGTTTGAAGCCTGAAATGTGGCAAAAGGTCGCAAAGTTCAAGTGGGCCGAATACTTTCGCAAGGCACTGTAGCTTAAAATGTACACTGAATAATGCGGCAGAGGCCCCAGATGGGGGGTATTGCCAAAAATGGGTGTTTTTTCAAAGCCTGAAAATTCTTGAAGTATTTCAAACTCGTTTTTATCACAGATGCACCAAGCAAGGGCTGTAAAATTGTGTATTTTGCCCAAAAAGGGTGTTTTTTTACTAACACAATATGACAGCAGTATATAACGCCTGAATTCTACATGTACAGATGCAGCAAAGGCTATAAAATTGTGGATTTTATCCCAAAAATGTTTTTTTTTAAAAACCCAGAAAATTATAGCTACAGTATATAGCTTAAAATGCACACTGAATAATGCGGCAGAGGCCCCACATGGAGGGTATTGCCAAAAATGGGTGTTTTTTTCAAAGCCTGAAAATTCTTGAAGAATTTCAAGCTTGTTTTTATCACAGATGCACCAAGCAAGGGCTGTAAAATTGTGTATTTTGCCCAAAAAGGGTGTATTTTTACTAACACAATATGACAGCAGTATATAACGCTTGAATTCTACACGTACAAATGCAGCAAGGGCTAAAAAATTGTGGATTTTAGCCCTAAAAGGGTGTTTTTAAAAACCCAGAAAAGTATAGCTATATAGATTAAAATGCACACTGAATAATGCGGCAGAGGCCCCAGATGGAGGGTATTGCCAAAAAAAGGTGTCAAAAATGTCACAAAAGCACATATGCAGTGCTGGTGCACTGAGCTTGCATAAAATGCCCCCCCCGCCGGGGCATAACTAACAGGCGGATAAAAGTAATTTTTCTCTATCACTGGGCTCAGGGCACGGTAAAAAGATTGTGCACTGCACCCACACAACAAAATCTATGTAGATTGCACGCTTACTGAGTTCTGATTAAAAAATAAAGCATCCAGGTGTCCACTCAACTCTAATTCTGTCCACTCCTATTCTCTCCCTCAAAGCAGCAGCCACAGCCTTTCCCTACACTAGATAGAGGAGAGTGACGTGCGGCGCTATGTGAATCCAGCTTAGGCTGGCCATACACTATACAATTTTCTTGTTCAACTTTCCTTTAGATTTACCAAAACCATGTAATATAGGGTCAAACCTAAACACTTTCAATTTGTATGCAGTCAGGCAGGCCCATGCACTACATAGTTTAAGGTAAATCTAAAGGAAATTGAATAAGAAAATTGTATAGTGTATGGCCAGCCTTATATATAGGCTGGGTCACATGCTGCACTGGCCAATCACAGCCATGCCATTAGTAGACATGGCTGTGATGGCTTCTAAGGGCACACAAGTTAAACGCTTGTTGATTGGCTGCCCTGCAGCTTTTTTAAATGCGCCATTAAATTGCTGAACACCGAACTCGATACGAAACATACAGTAAAATGTTCAGGTTTGGGTACCAAAAACCCTAAAGTACGGTACGAACCCAAACTTTACAGTTTGGTTTCGCTCAACCCTACTCTTGACACTGTGTTGGGAGACACAGCAAACCTTCTGGCAATGGCACATATTTTGGAGTTTGGGCTGCCTGTGCAACCTCTATAGGGTCTAGGTATCGCCTCAGGCTACCAGTAGTGACACTGACTCTAGCCAAATGCAAAACTAGTGAAAAACATTCAGAAAAGATGAGTGGGGGTGTGTCCTAGTGATGGCGGAGTGAGGACGCATTCACCTGAGCTCTGCACAGATCGAGCCGGGATACCACACACTGCCGCCAGACAAACTGCCTTCTGTTCATGCCAGGAGACCAGAACCCTTCTCTGACTGTCGGTGAGGCCGGGGCACGTGACATCACCCATTATTTCCTCCACCAACACCCGGCCAAGTCGCCTGCGGTGATACCCAAGATGGCGCCGCCACGCATCAACACATCAGGACAGGCCACCACTAAGAAGGCCTTGCTGCTGCAGACCCCAGCCACCGTTGACACAGTGGCGACCCCTCACCGCCCGATATCGCCTATTCTCTCACCGGAGCTCCCGCAGGCGGACTCAAAACCAAGAGCTTCAATGACACAGGGCGTGGATGGCTGCACAGAGGGGCCATTAGTGAACTGATGGCGGACTTCCCCACTAAACATGACCTCCAGGAGATGGCGGCCTCCATGGTCTCAGCACTATCCAAGGAACTACAGGATATCCGCAGACAGGTGGACAATGTAGAAGAACCGGTAGTGGATCTAGAGGAGTCTGCTAACTCCACTGATGCTGGTCTTTCTGCCCTTGAGACTGACCAGCAGTCACTTCGTTGCCAATTCATAGATGTCCAACTATGCCTGGATGATGGTGGAACTGTAACAGGCATAACAACTTGCGCCTGAGAGGGATTCCTGAGGCCACTATGGGCCCGGATCTGCACACCACGATAACGGCTAATCTTAACCAGCTCCTGGGGAGGCCATCTACAGCCACCCTGGAACTGGACCGTGTGCATAGGGTGCAAGGCCCCCGTACACCCCCAGCTTCTTCAGAGGCACCAGGTCGTTCGGTTCCTCCCCGCAACATCCTTTTCAGGGTTCACTTTTTCACAGTGAAGGAGGAGATTCTACGCCAAGCCTGGACCCAGTGTCCTCTTGACTTTGATGGTGCCGCCATTATGATCTACCTGGATATTTCCAGGTACACGAGGGCCATGAGAAGGATGCTTAGCCTATTACGGGAAGTCATACATGAAGCAGATGCTACCTATAGGTGGGGCCACCCTTTCCATCTTATAGTGAAGAAACGCAGGTCTGAATTAATTTTGCTGTCTCCAGAGTAACTTCCTTGATAGCCCTGCAGTATCGGTCCCCAACTGGCTGGATTTCTTACTGAACCCTGAACTCCACACCTCACCTCCGCAGAGGCCACATCGACTCCATCGCCAGCATTCCCGAGCCTCTAGTCATGAGACCCGCAGACCTACACCAGCATCCTCAGAGACCTAATCGGTTGAAAGCCGCCTCATGTACTGTATACCATAGTGCCATATTCACTTTAATTGTGTTCTTACCCGGAGCCTCGTAATGTTTTTCCCCCTTCTGTTGGCGACCTAGCTCTGCCTACACTGATCCTCCTCTCACCGTCCTCGGTTTTATTGCTTTCCAGTTATTTAAGTATTGAGACCTGTCGGTGCCCGGTGCGGCGTTCCTGGGTTCTGTCTGGTTACATTGGCCCTGGGATTGCCGCGGGGGACACAGAGACCGTTACTGACTGCGGGCTCCTGCCCCTAGCAGCGGGCGGTAAAAGTTATTAGTTTGCAGTTGTCTTTGCCATGTTGGGTGTGGGTGGTTTCCCTGCTCCTCCTCTCCTTCCATATTCAGTATACCCCATTGCTTTCGGCAGCTGCCATGACACACGTCCCCTTCCAGAAACGCTACATCCTTAGGCTATGTTTTTTTATTATTTGTTAATGTTATCTTGTGTTTCCTTGATGCCCCAAATCCGTGCATCTCCACACGCATTGTTTCTTCACCCTAGACACCCCCCCAATTAGGACGGTCACTCATCTGGCTGCCTCTGGTGCCCAGCCTGAGACTTAAATAGTTCTTCCTGTAGTCCACTCCCCTCCACCCCCTCTCGTTCCCTCTTTCCCTTCTTCTTTACACTCTTCCTCAATCTTTCCCTCTTTCCCCTTCCTTTTTTTTTTTCTTCTCTGTTCATCTTCACCTCTTCCACCTAAGTCCGTAGTTCTGGCTCCCCCTGCCAGGGGCCGTCTTTCAGGGTCTCCTCCACTAGGGTCAGTCCCGCAAGCGTTGGGATTCTCACTGCCATGGGTCTCCTGAAGGTCACCTCCCACAATATGAGAGGCCTCAACGCTTCCGTTTGCTTGCTGATCTTCAGAAAAGCAAAACACAAATTGCTTTCCTACAGGAAACACATTTTAAGAGCAACAGCATCCAAAAACTAACCAATAGAGATTTCCCGTTGGCGTATCATAGTTCCTCCCCATTGTAAAATCTAAAGGAGTCAGCACATTAGTAGCCAGTTCGGTGCTCTGGTCTCTGATTGCCATGCAACAGGATTCTCAGGGCTGCTTCCTACTCCTTAAGGGAAGGGTTATGGATGTGCTGGTCACCTTTGCCAACGTATACATTCCCAACACTGACCATTCTCAGTTCCTGAGAGGTCTCCTCGCTACACTCTGAGAGTTCACAGAAGGGCTCCTGATTTTTGGGGGCGATCTAAACTTTGCACTAGACCCCCAACTAGACGTTTCAAGTGGTGCCTCGCATCTTTCTTATTCCTGCTTGAACGTATGAAGGTGGACCTGCAGCTCCTAAACCTAACTGATCCCTGGAGGCTGTTACATCCACAGGAACTGGACTACTCGTACTTCTCGCAGGTCCATCACACTTAGTCGCGCCTTGACTATCTCCTAGTCCCGCACAAGGACTTAACTAAGATTGTATCTGCAAATATTGTCGTTATCTCACTGTCTGGCCATGCACCAGTTCACTTGACTCTTCAAATTGGAGCAGTCGCTAGGAATCCACCGTCCTGGAGACTCAATGAATCCTTACTTCAAACATCAGACTCGCTTGCTGAACTGCAGACGGCACTAACAGACTCATCAAAAACTAATCAAAACTCAGTTACAGCTCCTTGCGAAAGTATTTGGCCCCATTAAACTGTTCGACCTTTTGCCACATTACAGGCTTCAAACATAAAGATATAAAACTGTATTTTTTTGTGAAGAATTAACAACAAGTGGGACACAATCATGAAGTGGAACGAAATTTAATGGATATTTCAAACTTTGTTAACAAATAAAAAACTGAAAAATTGGGCGTACAAAATTATTCAGTCCATTTACTTTCAGTGCAGCAAACTCTCTCCAGAAGTTCAGTGAGGATCTCTGAATGATCCAATGTTGACCTAAATGACTAATGATGATAAATAGAATCCACCTGTGTGTAATCAAGTCTCCGTATAAATGCACCTGCACTATGATAGTCTCAGAGGTCCGTTTAAAGCGCAGAGAGCATCATGAAGAACAAGGAACACACCAGGCAGGTCCGAGATACTGCTGTGGAGAAGTTTAAAGCCGGATTTGGATACAAAAAGATTTCCCAAGCTTTAAACATCCCAAGGAGCACTGTGCAAGTGATAATATTGAAATGGAAGGAGTATCAGACCACTGCAAATCTACGAAGACCTGGCCTTCCCTCTAAACTTTAGCTCATACAAGGATAAGACTGATCAGAGATGCAGTCAAGAGTCCCATGATCACTCTGGATGAACTGCAGAGATCTACAGCTGAGGTGGGAGACTCTGTCCATAGGACAACAATCAGTCATATACTGCACAAATCTGGCCTTTATGGAAGAGTGGCAAGAAGAAAGCCATTTCTTAAAGATATCCATAAAAAGTGTCGTTTAAAGCTTGCCACAAGCCACATGGGAGACACACCAAACATATGGAAGAAGGTGCTCTGGTCAGATGAAACCAAAATCAAACTTTTTGGCAACAATGCAAAACGTTATGTTTGGCGTAAAAGCAACACAGCTCATCACCCTGAACACACCATCCCCACTGTCAAACATGGTGGTGGCGGCATCATGGTTTGGGCCTGCTTTTCTTCAGCAGGGACAGGGAAGATGGTTAAAATTGATGGGAAGATGGATGGAGCCAAATACAGGACCATTCTGGAAGAAAACCTGATGGAGTCTGCAAAAGACCTGAGACTGGGACAGAGATTTGTCTTCCAACAAGACAATGATCCAAAACATAAAGCAAAATCTACAATAGAATGGTTCACAAATAAACATATCCAGGTGTTAGAATGGTCAAGTCAAAGTCCAGACCTGAATCCTATCGAGAATCTGTGGAAAGAACTGAAAACTGCTGTTCACAAATGCTCTCCATCCAACCTCACTGAGCTTGAGCTGTTTTGCAAGGAGGAATGGGCAAAAATTTCAGTCTCTCGATGTGCAAAACTGATAGAGACATACCCCAAGCGACTTACAGCTGTAATTGCAGCAAAAGGTGGCGCTACAAAGTATTAACTTAAGGGGGCTGAATAATTTTGCACGCCCAATAGTTCAGTTTTTTATTTGTTAAAATAGTTTGAATTATCCAATAAATTTCGTTCCACTTCATGATTGTGTCCCACATGTTGTTGATTCTTCACAAACAATTACAGTTTTATATCTTTATGTTTGAAGCCTGAAATGTGGCAAAAGGTTGAAAAGTTCAAGGGGGCCGAATTCTTTCGCAAGGCACTGTACAAATGCTTTCATAGTTTGGGAAGCTCACAAGACAGTGATTAGGGGGGTACTTATACGGATCGGCTCCTTCCTGAAACAGGAGAGAGCCCACTGTACAGACGAGCTTCTATCTAGGATGCACACCCTGGAAGGTTTACATAAAGAGAGCTTAGCCTACGCTACCAATAAAGAACTTCTGAAGGTCCAAGAGGAGCTACGGTCTCTTCTCTTTCACAAAACGAAACAGAAGCTAGTGTGGGCTCGTTGGACTATGTACGAATTTTAAAACAAACCAGGCATGCTACTGGCCCAGACCCTGCGGGGTCCCCGCTTCAAAACTTTTATTCCCTCTATTCATACATCTGATGGGAGGAGACTGATCACCTCCTTCGCAATGGCTGCTGAGTTTTGCACCTTCTACTAGGGCCTTTATAATCTTGGTGATTCTCCTCCAACTGTCGATACCCAGATTACAGTGGCGAAGATTCATGCTTATCTTGACATGTCGGGCATGCCCCCTCTCTCTGTGGGGGAGAGGGAGGCTATGGAGGGACCCATTATGGCGGAGGAAAATAGAACCCAGCCTGGATGGGCTCACCCCGGCATGCTACAGGACCTTCCTGGAGATACTCTCTCCCACATAGTTTCTACCCTGAATTCTATAACTAAGGAAAATTTGATGCCTGCAGACTCTCTTGGGGCTCATATCTCTTTGATCCCGAAGGAGGGAAAAAATCCTTCACAATGTGGCAATTACCACCCCATTGCTCTCCTACATGCAGACTTAAAACTGTTTGCCAAAATTCTGGCTTTGCCCCTCTACGGGAATCAGGAGATAACACAATTCGAGTTGTCAATTTAATACAAGTGGCCAGAACTGCCCATCACCCCCTTCTCCTGCTATCCACAGATGTGGAGAAAGCCTTTGACAGGGTCATCTGGCAGTTTATTCCGGCCACTATGAGTCACATCGGTTTGGGACTGTCCATGCTGCAATGGATAGCTTCACTCTACTCCTGTCCCTCGGCGGCGGTCAAAGTGAATGAGACACGTTCAGACTTCTTCACTATCTCCAATGGTACCCATCAGGGCTGCCCCTTTTCGCCATTAATTTTCATCCTAACTCTAGAGCCATTTTTTTGTGCAGTCAGAACAGACCTAGAGATCTTGGGTTTTCAAAAGTCGTCAGGTGTACACAAGTTCGCCTCCTTTGTAGATGACTTGATTTTCTTTTTGACTAACCCATTGACCTCTCTACCGAAGCTGCTTCAAGCTCTGTGCATCTGTGGAACACTGTCCTATTTCCGAATAAATTTTTTCAAATCTTACATCCTCTCGATAATGCTAGACCAGGCCACCATTGAAAGTTTACGTTTTATTACTCCCCTCCGTTGGGGGACTGATTGCCTCCGCTATCTAGGGGCCAATATCAGGCCAGATCCTGCATCCCTCTTTAAAGCTAACTTTGACCCTCTACTTATGCAGATATGGGCTGATCTACTGCACTGGCACACTCTCACTTTAACGTGATTTGGCAACTGTAGTGCTCTTAAGATGACAGTGCTGCCCAAGATTCTCTAACTGATACAAACAATCCCAATCCGTTTACCGGTCACTTTTTTCAAATGCATAAATTCCATATTTTGAAATTTTGTTTGGTCACATCGGAAACCGAGTTTCCAGCTCCAACTCCTCCACCTTCCCAAATCCTTGGGTGGAGTGGGCCTGCCAGATATTCAAGCCTATTACAGAGCAGTCCACTTATCTCGGTTGGTAGACTGGCCTTGAATTGCCTCCACACTACCAAGAGAACTCATTACCCACCCCATTCTGGGCACCCAGCTCCGGGGAGTCCAGAGAGGCTTTTCAGAGCACGCAGGTTTCACCTTTTCCATCCCAGATGATTACTATCCTCGGCAATCCCGAGTTCTTGCCTGGCCTTCAAGGGCCCCAGTTCTGGCGCTTGATCTCGGGTGGTTATTACCATCTTCTGGACTTTTTGGGGCCCAACAGAGCTCTCTCCTCGACCGCTGTCACCTCTGCTGCGGTCCCTCCCTTAGATTTCTGGAGCGGCCTACAACTCTGACATTACCTTCGGAATTGTCTCCAATCCCCGGGCATTTCACGTCAGTTGACAGACTTTGAAAATATCTGCCACAGGGGGAACCGATACATCACAGTTTGTCTATCATTTACACAGAAAATTTGGGCAGTTTTGGGACTTTAGATGAGACACCGGCGATCACTGCTCAGCGTCTCCATCCCTGTATATAACAAAACTGAAGAGAAAAAGGGGATTAAAGAAGGTGTGTGTGTGTGGAAACCAACCGGCCCTTAGTTTGCTATACTTACCCACCAGTCTGCTGACAAACCAAATAAACCTGTCTAACATAATAGGTTAAAAACAGGGGTTTAGTTAACACACATTTGCAAACGCGTGTATAAGCTGCAGGCCACTCCACAGCACCCTGTGTATCCTGCAGTCCTAACACTTCCTAACACTACACAACCTAAGTGTCTCAAACATGGAAGTACATGAATGCTAATGGATGGATGGGAAACAGGTGAGCTTGGAGATGACCCAATCCTCCCCCAACCTGCTCCCCTCCATGACTGGTATTGAAAAATGAATGGCTATGTAAAAGCCATAGGGTGCAAACTAAAAAATGACCAGCTGGGAAACACACACCCCCATCCCAATAGTATTGATGGTAAAGGCAAATTGGGACTTTATATGAGACACCAGCCTGTAAAGCAAGCGTCTCCATCCGTGATAACATAGAAAATTTGGGCAGTTTTGGGACTTTAGATGAGACACTGGCGAGCACTGCTTAGCGTCTCCATCCCTGTATAGAACAAAACTGAAGAGAAAAAGGGGATTAAAGAAGGTGTGTGTGTGGAAACCAACCGCTTGCCGACCGCCGCACTATTTACTGCGGCGGTCAGCCCCGTACAGACAAAGTGACGTAGGACTACTTCGCTAGCCTTTGAGCCTCTATGGGGCGAGCGCGCGCCGCCAGAGGCGCGTTCCCGCCCCGCTCGTTCCCTAACAAGTCCGCACGTGTGACCGGCGGACCCGATGTCTGCTGGTCACTCTTCGATCGTCCGGTGCAGAGGGAGAAAGGCAGGCGGCTAATGTAAAAAAAGCCGCCTGTCATTCTCCCTTATGTACCTGCAGAGATCATACGGTCCTGCTATGTAGGATCGTATATCTCTGTGCTTACACGAAAAGCCATGCCCCTTTACAGTTAGAAACATGCCCCTAGGGACACATTTAACTCCTGCATCACTAATAAAGTTAACCCCTTCCCTGCCAGTGTCATTTTTACAGTAACAGTGCATTTGTATAGCACTGATCACTGTAGTAATGTCACTGGTAACCCCAAAAGTGTCAAAAATGTCAGTCAAGGGTCCGATCTGTCCGCTGCAATGTTGCAGTCCCACAAAAAAAATCGCAGATCCCTGCCATTACTCATTTAAAAAAAAACACCAAAAATGACAGAAATCTTTCCCTTAGTTAGCAAACGCAATAACTTTTGCACAAACTAATCAAAATACGCTTATTGCAATTTTTTAACCAAACATATGTAGCAGAAAACAAATTGGCCAAAAATTTAAAAAAATTTTGATTTTTACATTTTTTTGGGGGGAGGGGGGGAATTTCTGATAAAAAAATGTGAAGAAAGCTCTGTTTGTGGGAAAAAAAGGACGTCAATTTAATTTGGGTACAGCGTCGCACGACCGCGCAATTGTCCGTTAAAGTCACGCAGTGCCGAATCGCAAAATATGGACTGGTCAGGAAGGGGGTAAAATCTCCCGGGTCTTAAGTGGCTATACTTACCCACCAGTCTACTGACAAACCAAATAAACCTGTCTAACATAATAGGTTAAAAACAGGGGTTTAGCTAACACACATTTGCAAACGCATGTATAAGCTGCAGGCCACTCCACGGCACCCTGTGTATCCTGCAGTCCTAACACTTCCTACTACTTTTTCTCTTCAGTTTTGTTATATACAGGGATGGAGACGCTGAGCAGTGCTCGCCGGTGTCGCCGGTGTCTGGGGATGTTTCTCTGCAGTGGGAACTTGAGCACTTTTCAGGATAAAAGGAAAAATGGATGGGGCAAATGACCATCAAATTCATGAGGAAAATCTGCTGCTCTTTGCCAGAAAGTTGTCAATGGGATAAAGGTTTACCTTCCAACATGACAATGACCCAAAGCACACAGCAAAAATGACCACACAGTGGTTGAAGGAGAAAAAGGTGAATGTCCTTGCATGGCCTAGTCAGATCCCAGACTTAAACCCCATTGAAAATCTGTGGAATGACTTGAAGATTACAGTCCACAAACGGTCACTATCAAATTTAACTGAACTTGAGCAGTTCTGCAAAGAAGAGTGGGCAAATATTGCAAAATCTTGATGTGCAAAGTTAGTAGAGACAATTTAACAGACAAAAGGCTGTAATTAAAGCAAAAGGGGTTTCAATAAAATACTGACACAAAGGGGTGATCCTTTTTTTAACTCAGTGATTCTGTTTTTGAATTTGTTCATTTTTTTTCTGACATGTTGGTGTTATATCTTTTACTTGGATGCTATAAGCTGCCTTGTAAATACAGCTGGATAAAACAAAAAATGTGTCTGTCTTCATTTCAGGCTGCAAAGCAACAAAATGTGATTATTAGGGAATGATTCTTTTCTATACTCACTGTACAGTAAGTGTAAATTGGCCCTTAATGTTGTTGAGACCCCTAGGAGCACTGATTTTTTACCAGGAGTTGTAATTGTAGATACAATAAAAATACTTAAACAACATTTCATATTCCTGATATGTGTATTTTGCGCCATGCACTTGTTTAAAAAGTATTCTGTTTTCTTTGTATAGAAGCACATCCTTTCCAGCATGGTCAGTTTTCTGGCTGTGCTAGGGAAACAGCCTGCCTGTCCTCCAGTGACAAGACTTGTGCTGACATCCCCTCGCACAGCTATTCACTGGGAAGATTAGTGTACTGCTGTTTCTTTGCCTCCTGCTGACAGGCCCCCCTACAATCTCCTCCCCACCTCTTCAAGCCCCTCATGCGGCTAAGTAAACAGGTTATATGATCACCTAAGAAAGAAAAAAGGTATTTATTTTTACAATGTTGTGTGTGTATATACAGTGAGGCCTGGAGGAGAAAATGGATGAAGAGGCAGCATGAGTTAAGGAGGAACAGGGTCAAGGAAGGGTCAGAGAAGGGTCAGCGGGGTTGCAAGGGGAGTAGTCCTTACCTGTTTGGAGGAAAAGGCTGGATGGAAAGGGAGCAGATGTGAGGGTCAATGCAGATAGGGGGTTTTGGGTTCAGTCCAAAGAATTTAGGAGAAGAGGTAATTCCCTCCCACCTGCCCTTATGTTAAGGGTTGCTGAGGAGTACGGGTTGTGGGAATAATTTTTTCGACTTTAATTGATTTTATACAAAAAAAAAGAGATAATAAAAGAAGAAATTATAAAAATAAAATACATGATTATGTCTGTTGCACATTTTGTCACAGCAGTTGGCGGGTCAGGGAGTCTTTGGGGGGTCAGTGATTACTTACATTTTACCTATTGGTGGGGGCCCATCTAGGGTATGGCTCTCCCCATTTGGTTTGTGGTCGTTCTCCCAGGAGCTAGGTCCCCTGGGGAGAAAACATTTGAAGTATGTGTGAGGTCGTAATGTCTTCGAGCCGGTTGGGGCGCAGCTGAGGACATGGACGATTACAGTTAGAATTGTGCTTTAAGGACACCCAAAGACCCCTTATTGTTGGGCAGTGTTAGAAGTTCATTGTTGAATTATGTACTTATTGTTAAGTTAATGTGATGTTATTTATTCTTTGCTTAATATTAAAATAATATTAATATTAAACCCCATGTCACAGAGTCTGCTTCTTTATTCTAGTGCTTAAGGACCCGAGTTGACAAATCCTTTATGGTGCTTTTCCACTGCATGGAATGGATCGGTTTGGCTCGCTTTGGCACTTTTCCATTGCATGGTACCACTTGGTACATGTTAGAACGGTTCAGTACGGTTTGGTACGGCATCGCTTTTCCACTACATGGTACGGCTCGGTACGGCTCGCTTAAACAGTACCACCTCGGTTGTGGTTCCAAGCATTCCGTACCTATACAGCCTTGATTGTTTGTCACTACTAGCCACTGATTGGTCAGAGAATCGTTGTAATCCCACCCACTTACTACTTTAGTTGAAAAGCAAACCGAGTAGAGCCTATACAGCGCCGAAAGGTGCCGACTCGTACCACGCAGTGGAAAAGCAAACCGAGCTGAGCAGGGCCAAGCAGTGCTGAGTGGAGCCGAGCCGGTACTCGCAGTGGAGAAGTGCCATTAGTCAAGGTGCATCTCAAAAAATGTGAATATCATTAAAAAGTTCATTTATTTCAGTAATTTAATTCAAAAAGTGAAACTCATATATTATATAGATTCATTACGCACAGAGATTTTTCAAGCATTTCTTTCTTTTAATTTTGATGATTATGGCTTACAGCTAGTGAAAATTCGAATTCTGTATCTCAGAAAATTGGAATATTACATAAGACCAATAAAAAAAGGGATTTTTAACACAGACATGTTGGCTTACTGAAAAGTATGTCCAAGTACAGTATAGTATGCACTCAATACTTGGTCAGGGCTCTTTTTGCATTAATTATTACATCAATGCGGCATGGCATGAAGGCAATCAGCCTGTGACACTACTGAGGTGTTATGAAAGCCTAGGTTGCTTTGATAGTAGTGATGGACCGATATTGTTTTTTTATTGTCGATACCGATATTTTGATCATCGCATATCGGTATCGGCCGATATCTGTCGATATTTTCGGACATTTAAATTTTTTTTTGTTTATAGGTACTGTTGTGGAGGGATCTGGGCATCTAAAAGACCCCCAAACCCCTCCTCTGCACTTAAAAGCATTCGAAAACACCACATTTGGCTGTTTTGAATGCTGTCAATGATCGAGTTTGATCCGGTCTTCTCTTTGGCGGCCGTGCAGGTAGGATGCACGGGTCTCTCTGTGGGATGGGAGACCCAGGCGAGCAGTGGAAAGCGGTGGGATCAGTCGATCCCTATTTGATAGTGGCCTTTAGCTCATCTGCACTGTTGGGTCTGGTGTCTCTCATCTTCCCCTTAACAATACCCCACAGATTCTCTATGGGGTTTAGGTCAGGTGAGTTTGCTGGCCAATCAAGCACAGTGACCCCCATGATCATTAAACCAGGTATTAGTACTTTTAACAGTGTGAGCAGTTCTGCTGGAAAATGAAATTACCATCCCCATTAAGCCAGTCAGCGGTTAAGGCAGTGCTGGAAAATAATGTTAGCCACACAAATATTGACACTATGGGACCAATTAGGGCATTTTTTAACTTAGGGGTGTACTCACTTTTGTTGCCAGAGGTTTAGACAATAATGGCTGTGTGTTGTCTATATATATGTGTATGTATATATATATATATATATATATATATACAGTGCCTTGCGAAAGTATTCGGCCCCCTTGAACTCTGCGACCTTTTGCCACATTTTAGGCTTCAAACATAAAGATATAAAATTGTAATTTTTTGTGAAGAATCAACAAGTGGGACACAATCATGAAGTGGAACAAAATTTATTGGATATTTCAAACTTTAACAAATAAAAAACTGAAAAATTGGGCGTGCAAAATTATTAAGCCCCTTTACTTTCAGTGCAGCAAACTCTCTCCAGAAGTTCAGTGAGGATCTCTGAATGATCCAATGTTGACCTAAATGACTAATGATGATAAATAGAATCCACCTGTGTGTAATCAAGTCTCCATATAAATGCACCTGCACTGTGATAGTCTCAGAGGTCCATTTAAAGAGCAGAGAGCATCATGAAGAACAAGAACACACCAGGCAGGCCTGAGATACTGTTGTGGAGAAGTTTAAAGCCGGATTTGGATACAAAAAGATTTCCCAAGCTTTAAACATCCCAAGGAGCACTGTGCAAGCGACAATATTGAAATGGAAGGAGTATCAGACCACTGCAAATCTACGAAGACCTGGCCGTCCCTCTAAACTTTCAGCTCATACAAGGAAAAGACTGATCAGAGATGCAGCCAAGAGGCCCATGATCACTTTGGATGAACTGCAGAGATCTATAGCTGAGGTGGGAGACTCTGTCCATAGGACAACAATCAGTCGTATACTGCACAAATCTGGTCTTTATGGAAGAGTGGCAAGAAGAAAGCCATTTCTTAAAGATATCCGTAAAAAGTGTTGTTTAAAGTTTGCCACAAGCCACCTGGGAGACACACCAAACATGTGGAAGAAGGTGCTCTGGTCAGATGAATCCAAAATTGAACTTTTTGGCAACAATGCAAAACGTTATGTTTGGCGTAAAAGCAACACAGCTCATTACCCTGAACACACCATCCCCACTGTCAAACATGGTGGTGGCAGCATCATGGTTTGGGCCTGCTTTTCTTCAGCAGGGACAGGGAAGATGGTTAAAATTGATGGGAAGATGGATGGAGCCAAATACAGGACCATTCTGGAAGAAAACCTGATGGAGTCTGCAAAAGACCTGAGACTGGGACGGAGATTTGTCTTCCAACAAGACAATGATCCAAAACATAAAGCAAAATCTACAATGGAATGGTTCACAAATAAACATATCCAGGTGTTAGAATGGCCAAGTCAAAGTCCAGACCTGAATCCAATCGAGAATCTGTGGAAAGAACTGAAAACTGCTGTTCACAAACGCTCTCCATCCAACCTCACTGAGCTCGAGCTGTTTTGCAAGGAGGAACGGGCAAAAATGTCAGTCTCTCGATGTGAAAAACTGATAGAGACATACCCCAAGCGACTTAACCACTTAAGCCCCGGAAGATTTTACCCCCTTCCTGACCAGGGGGTATTTTGCGATTCGGCACTGCGTGACTTTAACGGACAATTGCGCGGTCGTGCGATGCTGTATCTAAAATAATTTGGCGTCCTGTTTTTTCCCACAAACAGAGCTTTCTTTTGGTGGTATTTGATCACCTGTGCGATTTTTTGATCATGCGCTATAAACAAAAAAAGAGCGTAAATTTTGCAAAAATAGCAATATTTTTCACATTTTTTTATGTGAAATTCCCCCCAAAAAAATGTAAAAATCAAATTTTTTTAACATTTTCGGCCAATTTGTTTTATGCTACCTATGTTTGGTAAAAAATATCCCAAAAAGAGTATTTTGATTGGTTTGCGCAAAAGTTATCGCGTTTACTAACAAAGGGAAAGATTTTTGTCATTTTTGTTGTTTTTTTTTTTAACGCATAATGGCGGCGATCTGCGATTTTTTTTTTGTGGTACTGTGACATTGCGGCGGACAGATCGGACCCTTGACTGACATTTTTGACACTTTTGGGGTTACCAGTGACATTTCTACAGTAATCAGTGCTATACATATGCACTGTTACTGTAAAAATACACTGGCAGTGAAGGGGTTAACTTTTTTGAAAGCGAGGGGCTATGTGTGTCCCTAGGGGTGTGCTTTCTACTGTGATTGGCTGTGGCTTCAGATGTATGAACAGTGATCAACGGTTCTACATAGTAGAACCGTATGATCATCCTTCATACACAGAGGAGAATGACAGGCAGCTTGTTTACACAAGCCGCCTGACTTTCTCCCTCTCCCCCGACGATCGCAGAGTGACCGGGGGACATCGGGTCCGCCGGTCACACGCGCGGGGGGGTGCGTGACCGCGCGGGAGCGCGCCTCCGGTGGTGCGCGCTCGCTCCCTAGACCCTCACATGCTAGCGAAGTAGACCTACGTCGCTTTGCCTGTGAGGGGCTGACTGCCGACGTAGATCTGCGTTAGGCAGTCGGCAAGTGGTTAACAGCTGTAATCGCAGCAAAAGGTGGCGCTACAAAGTATTAACTTAAGGGGGCTGAATAATTTTGCACGCCCAATTTTTCAGTTTTTTATTTGTTAAAAAAGTTTGAAATATCCAATAAATTTTGTTCCACTTCATGATTGTGTCCCACTTGTTGTTGATTCATCACAAAAAAATTACAGTTTTATATCTTTATGTTTGAAGCCTGAAATGTGGCAAAAGGTTGCAAAGCTCAAGGGGGCCGAATACTTTCGCAAGGCACTGTATATATATATATATATATATATATATATACAAAATATATATTTTCCTTTGCATTTCTTTATTAAAACCGAACGTTTTTTTTTTTTTTTTTACAAGCTGAGGGTTTACATATGCTTTACAAGCACAACCTCTGCTACTCAAATGCTAAGGCAGTTGCATCTTTGTGCACTGTGCACATTCTTTTTGACCCCTCTGGCAGCAATGCTAATATTTGTGTGTACCTTTTTAAACATTAAGTAGCTACCAGAGAAAACTCAGCTGGGGTGTATCAGTAGCAAACATACAGCAGTTCCACCTAGGTGCTTTCCTAAGTAATGTAATGTTACACTTCATGGCTCCGGTGGCAAGCTGTGTGCATCTGGCTCCACAACATAAAATTACGACAGGTGTCAGAACAAGGCAAATTTCCCAGTCACGTCAGCAGCCTGTACTTTATTCGGTTTGGCACAGCTGAAGACTGCAGAATAAACTGCTTAGACAGAGATACTCTGATACAAAGCTTAGGAGATCCTGTAATCTATGCACAACAGTGAAAAACCTAAATGTGTTTGAAAGGGTACAGTATAGCCTAAAACGTGGCATGCTGGTTGTGTGTTGCAGATGTCAAATTTACGCCTGTAGCCACTTATTTATTTGTGTGTGAAGGCAGCTGAATATTTCCTTGAGCAGTCACAGATGTAAGCCACCTATTTACTGATATGTGATCAGGTTGCTACCTTTTCTGGGAAAAATACCAGCCTTTAGTATTAATGACATTGGCAAGAAATGCAGTTTTATCAGCCAGGCCAGTAAAATATTGGCCAGGTGTCAATCCTATCTTGAAACCTTGCTGGTCCTTTGCAATTCTTCTTTTATGCACCACAGACTCCTAACTGGCTCTAAATAGACATATGCTTCCCCAGCTCTAATGGTCCAGCAACCATATCTTGCTATTATGTGGCCATTCAAGAAAAACCTGGACAACGCAAACTAAGCATATTATGGAAAATACCTATTCAGCAATTACCTTCAGGCTCGGTTTACACCTGGGCATAGCAGAAACGTGTGAAAAATGCTCTAAAACCCATGGTGTGCTTGCGGAGCCATTATTTCTTATGGGCATCTCAAGTGCGAGTAGCAGTTGAGTGTTTTGTCACACATTCTTCAGGTAAAAACATGCAACGTAAAATGCATTTGGCCCAGTGCCAACATTTTGCACGTTTTTGGAGTGGAGGGAGGCCCATTTAAATAAATTGTCATGGTCCAAAAACACACAAAAAAATGTGTCAAAAACGTGACATGGTAGCATTGCTCAAAAACGTGGACAGGGCCTCAACGAATAGTTGAACATTCTAACAATCTGTAGATCTTTACCCACTTAGACCACAATGCGTATATATACATTATGGCTTTGAAGTGGTTTACCAAACCAAGGGCTAATCAGCCACTCAGATTGCTTTTATGAGAAAGAGAATTGCTGGCTGAAAATAAAAAAAAAATACCAAGGTTATGGTTGAAGATATCAGCCATAACCCTGGTATTTTATATTTTTTTTCAGCCCGAAATTGTCTTTCTCATAAATCAATCTGAGTGGCTGATTAGCTGTTGGGTCAGGCTGATTAACTGTTGGGTCACTTTTAAAAGCAGCGACACACACACTGCTCGACAATGTTTCTCGGGCTTACCGTTCTTACCGGTGAGCCTGGGAAATGATCCGACAGTTCGCACAGCTGGTCACAGATGTGAGAAGAGACTAGGTATTCTCTCCTCACCTCTATTATATAGGAGGATTGAGCCAATTCATGACGACACTTCCGGTCTAGGGCGATAGTAAACATTTTTTTTTTTTTTTTAAAGCAAAGGATCAATGTTTTTTTTTTTATCTTTTGCTTTTAAAGGTAGAGGAGAGATTTGGGGTGTCATAGACCCCAGATCGCTCCATAAAGAGGACCTGTCATCCCTTATTTGTAATACAAGGGATGTTTACATTTCTTGTGATAGGAATAAAAGTGATATAAAATTAAAAAGACAGTCTAAAATAAATAAAACAAGCTGTAAAGCACCCCCATCCCTTTGTGCTTGCACGCAGAAGTAAACACATACATAAGTCACGTACGCATATCTAAACAGTGTTTGCACCACACATGTGAGGTATCACCGCGAACATTATAGTGAGAACAATAATTCTAGCGCTAGACCTCCTCTCCTCTGTAACTCTAAACAGGTAACCTGTAAAAATGTTTTAAGTGTCGCCTATGAAGATTTATAGGTATCATAGGTTGTCGCCATTCTATGAGCTTGCACAAATTTAAACCGTGACATGTTAGGTATATATTTATGCGACATAGCATCATCTTTTATATTTTACCAAAAATATTGGGTTATATATTGTGGGGTTTTTTGCATTGAATCTCATTAAAGTGTATTTCCTCCAAAAACATTGGGTTTGCAAATAAAAAATGAACGCCATTTTATTCTTTAGGGTCTCTGCTAAAAAGAAAAGAATATATATTATATACACATATATATATAATGTTTGGGGGTTGTAGGTAATTTTAAAACAAAAAAATACTGATTTTTCTTGTAAACAAAAAGTGCCAGAAAAGGCTTGGTCTTTAACTCTACGAATTGTAAAGACTACGTTTTCATGGATGTGTTTAGCACTCACATTTCCATACCTTACCACCTTTTGAGATGAGAGAAGGGGACATATTATGGTGTGTAGGCAAAGTGTGTAGGCAAAAGATACAACCCTTGTTACACGGACCATTATAAATTAGAATGCCAAAAATTATTACTAAAAAAACATCCCCAGGCTCCTTATAGGAACGGGATGCCCTAACTATGGCTGGAATTGGAAAAAAAAACCCTCCTTTGAAGTAACAAAGAAAACTATCCAGAAAACAAGAATCACCCACCAGGTCAATTTCTGTTTTGGTGGCCACAACAAGATGGCCGCCGCATCCTCCTATGTTGCATACGTCACGTGTAACTGGCTCCTCCCTACACGTTTCGTCATCATCTGACGTTGTCACACCCCCTGACAATGTCAGATAAAATGCATTGGATTGCCCCCCTGACCTTTTTTTTTTAATACATTTTTTGTATTTGGATCTTTTAGCAGCGGTGTAGTACCACATGTGCGTAACTAGCCCAATTTAGGCAGAAGGCAATTGACCGATCAGCATGAAGTTAAAATAGTTGGAGGAAAGTGAACACAGGGAGATAGATAGATAGATAGATAGATAGATAGATAGATAGATAGATAGATAGATAGATAGATAGATAGATAGATAGATAGATAGATAGATAGATAGATAGATAGATAGATAGATAGATAGATAGATAGATAGATAGATAGATAGATAGATAGATAGATAGATAGATAGATAGATAGAATTTATATGCAGAGGTTATAAAAAAAAAAAGCTAACATCATTCCTGTTTCTTTTAAAGGGGAAATACAGCCAAAGCTTGTTTTGGTTGTACTTCTCCAATGGATCACAGGACTGCAGTTCATTCTGCATTCCTGTGGCCGGTTTTCAGCTGAAGCCTGCTGTCGGGTAACGTCACAGAGCCGGCCCAGGTTTGCGCAATATTGCGACAATGACCTCAGGATCCGCCCACATACCTAAACCAGACCTGGCTCAGCCTCTCAGCGGGCTGCTGAGAGCCTGAGCCAGCCGCTCTCGCCCCCTCCACAGCCCAGCTCTCCAGTAAGCGTGGGGGGGGGGCAGAGCAGACAGAGGTGACTGTCATACAGCAGCCTTCTGCTCAAGAAACTCTGGGAACTGAGTGATCGATGTTGTTTGATCACTGTTCTCAGTGTTAGAGCCGGCATGGGAAAGAAGCAGCTTTGGACCAATGCTGCATCCACCTAGGTAAGAATGATTCTGAAAAAAAAAAAAAAAAAAAAACATACTCCTCTTTTAAGCTGTGTATTGTTGCCTTTAGTTTCACTTTCATAAGCCAACGCAAAGCACAATAATGTCCAGAGTTCTGTAATTTTTGGAGACCAATCAGTATTCACTGTTTTATTATTTAAAAGTAGCCCTAACAATAAAAGATAAGTTCAGGTTCGCTTCTGTAGGTTACTATATGTAGGTAACTACATTTTTCACACAATGGTCCCCAGAGCTGTATGCAGCTTTAATTTCCAAAATGCAACCTAAATTTCTTGTCCCATAGACCAGTTGCAGATATTAGATTTCGGAAGGCAGGCTGTCAGGTAGCCTTGCTGTCAGGTTGATTGAAGAACACCGACAGCCATATGTGGAGGGGTCAGTGTTTGAACAGCAGAGAATGCTGCAGGGCAGGAATGAGGCAAAGTATCAGAGCTGTGTGTGTGCGTGAAAGAGCAAAGCTCCCGTTTTACTTGGCTGCAGCCTCTAATAGACTAAATCAGACAAAAGAGACTCCGTCTGAATGCATAATGTGCTGTGGATATTGATGATGAGGAGGGACCGGGGGGATTGCAGGCACTGAAGCCATTCCATGCAATGACTGTGACATCAGAGAGAAAAAAAAGGGGGGAGTGAGAGTAGATTACTCGACTCAGACAAAGGAAGAGATGGAAGCGATAAACAGGAAAAATGAAACAAACATGATAAACAAAAAGGAGTATACGCAAGGAATAACATAAAGGTTAGACCGATTTGTCACCAAAAATGACAGTTGAACAATGTCCCCGCTAAGACTCTTTCACGTTAGTTCAGGTGACAAACAGATGTAGCACACTTATTTAAAGGTCAATTCTATTTTCTGAAATCTGTCACATTGCTTATTTATTATTGGTTTAGTTATAGATAGAGCCTGTTGGCCTTATTCGTCTGTTTTTTTTTTTTTTTTTAAATGTGTTTGGCACCCAAACAATGATATCTTCTTGACTTTTTCTACCCTGACCTTGTTCACCTGGAAGTTCTGGGTATTCTTGCCCACATTTATGTGTTCCAGCACATTCCCACTGCAGTCTCCATTAAATAAAATAAAAAAAAAAACTCCAATAGGGGTGGTAGGAACACTTCATAATGGGCACACCTAGGTGTTCAGACTGAGGAACTCAGTACAGAGATCTGAATAAAAGGGTATAGATCAGGGGTCTCCAAACTGTGGCCTGGGGATCAGAAGTGGCCTTTGCTTACCTTTATCTGGCCCTGGGGGCATTACTCATCCTACTCATATGAGACACTATTCTGCCCACTGATAACAACAATGGAGCATAATTGCTCCCTTGACTTCAACAGTGAGGAGCCATTTCTCCCCTTATACCAAAGATACTGTTTATTTCCACTGATGCCAGAAAAGGGTTCTGTTCCCACTGGCTACAGTCTGAAGGACAGTAAACTGGCCAGGGGCATAACTACAGGGGTTGCAATTGCAACCGAGCCCCATGCTCCAGGGGGCCTGTGCGGCTTCCCTGTACACCTGGATAAGAGGGGCAGCGGGGGCAGCATGTAGAGAAATCGCTGTCCTCCTTTTTCCTCCTATAGCTGCAGGAGGAAAATGGAGGAGATTGGTTCCTCTGTATGCTGTCCCCGCCACTCCTATTCAGTTCACTTGTGTTCTGCTGTCTCTGGGCCCCTGTGTGCTTCCCTGGTCCCCCCCCCCCTTCTGTGCTGCCAGCTTCCTCTCTCCCCTCTCCTGCCAGCTGCTGCAGGGGATGTGTCACAATCGAGAACCAGAAAGGGGTCGGTAAATATGTAATTTACCAGCTCCTTCCTTTTCTGAATGGACAGAGTCATAGTCAGTGACATTGTAAAAAAAAATAAAAATAAAATGATAAAAAATAATACAATTAAAATACCAAAAGATAAAAACTACTGACACCAGTGTGTGAACTTCCAAGATCGCAAAGATCACACTTGTGACTGGGCACTGGAATTCCACCACCATGGGGAGGTCCCAAGATGGCAGGAAGGGGGCTCACTGCAGAACTTGTGAAAGGGTCCCACTGGCTTGACGGGAAGGGCCCCGGCCAGGGGTCCGGGGGGCCCTTCATGGTTTCTTGCATTACAAAATTAAATACACTTTTTTATTTTTTTGCACTTTTTAATGCAACAGAAAAATAAAAAAAAATGAAAAATTTAAATATACTAAGATAAAAAAACCAAAAGAACAAAGAAAGTGATATATTTATCTGATCCCCCCCCCACACACACACTGCCCCCTGCTGCTTTACCGTTACCCACATCTACTTCTCCCTCATGCTCTAATGGTCTAGGATCCTAATGTCATCAAGACCAAAGCAGGGTCCATAGCCCAGCATTGGATGTGTTTTCGCAGAGGGACAGTACACTGCCAGCGTTTGGGCAAGTACCATCTGTCAAGGGAGCAGAGGATTAGGTGAGTAAAAATGTTTCACCTCCCTCCAAGACAAAAGGAGCTATCAACCCTTGCTGTTCAGGTGCAACCTTACTGCAAGGGATCATTTTACATTTTCCTGGAGTTGGGCTTTAAGTGGTTCTAAAGGCTCTATGTTTTTTTACCTTCATGCATCCTGTGTATTAAAGTACAAAAAAACTCCTCTATGCAGCAGTCCCCCCAATACTTACCTGAGCCCTATCTCAATCCAACGATGTGCATGAGAGCCTCCGCTCTCTGGAAACTCTCCCTCCTCATTGGCTGAGACAATCACAGCCAGTGAGCCAATGAGGAGAGAGAGGGGGTGGGGGCCAAGCCACAGCTTTGTGTGTGAAGGGACACGCAGAGCCCCGACTTGGGAACTAGCCTGCCAGTGTGCCCCCATCGCATTTTAGGAGTCTGTGTTTGACTTTGACTGTTTTTGAAGATTCTTCTAGAAGCACATTTGGGCAGGCACTGATGTTGGATGAGAAGGCCTGGCTTGCAATCTCTACTCTAATTCATCCCAAATGGTGAGCTTTTTGGTTGAGGTAAGGATTCTCTGCTGGACAGTCAAGTTCCTCACCCTCAAACTCACTCATTCATGTCTTTATGGACCTTGTTTTGTGCACTAATCCAAATTATTTGGTAGAGGGGATATCATGGTGTGGGGTTGCTTTTCAGGGGTTAGGCTTGGCCCCTTAGTTACAGTGAAGGGAACTCTTAAGGAGTCAGCATACCAAGACATTTTGGGCAATTTCATGCTCCCAACTTTGTGGGAACAGTTTGGGGATGGCCCCTTCCTGTTCCAATATGACTGCGCACCAGTGCACAAAGCAAGGTCCATAAAGACATGGATAAGCAAGTTTGGGGTGGAGGAACTTGACTGGCCTGCACCTCAGCCTGATAAAACACCTTTGGGATGCATTAGAGCAGAGACTGCAAGCCGGCCTCCTAGTCCAACATCAGTGTCTGACCTCATAAATTTGCTTCTTGAAGAACATTCCCATAGACACACTCTTGTGGACAGCCTTCCCAGAAGAGTTGAAGCTATTATAGCTGCAAAGGGTGGGCCAACTCAATATTGAATCCTACAGACTAAAGTGGGGTACACACTAGTAGAAAATCTGCCGAAAATTCCCATCCGAGGTAAAATCGTACGATTTTCGGCCAGTGTGTACACAACTTTCAGCAGCCGATGCTGACATTTTCAACGAAAAAAAATTCCTTTTAAAGTGTATGCAGTACGTCTGCAAAAAATCGGATACGAAAGACCACGCATGATTTGAAGTTGCTGACGACCCAGAAGTCTAGGAACAAACGTCCCAAAAAAAAAAAAATTGGACGAGAAATTTCGTGAACATTATGCACTGTCAACTAAAAACGGTTATGACCGCTGAGCATGAGAGAGAGAAATCGGAGGATATTTCGTCTGATTTTCGGCAAGTTTGTACAAGCCTTAAGACTGGGATGCCATTAAAGTTCATGTAAAGGCAGGTGTCCCAATACTTTTGATTATATATATATATATATATATATATATATATCATAAACTGTAAAAAATACAATGCCTTCCCTTACAGTTAGCCATACAGAGCAAAGATGAACACTGCATTGACTGACAATAATATGTAAGTGCATTCCAGGAACCTTACAGCGGAGTGAAAGTAATTAGAACCCAACTTCATACTACCAAATGCTGACTGACTCCAGCCAAAACTGGGTAGAGAGAGAATGGGTGAGAACGTATGTCCGGTTTCAGGTAATACCTATGTTTCAAAAAAAAAAAGTTTTTCTTCTGAAAAAGAGGGACACTTCCCAATCTCAGTAAAATCGTTCTTTCTTTTGTTTTCACCTGGTGATCTGACCAGTAAGTCTGTTGTTTTTCAACACAACAAGCTGTCCTGCAGCTGTAGCAGTTAGGGGGTTTAGACAAACCATGTACTACTGAGAAGGGTGCTTACAATGATCAGCTTTTATTTTTGTAAAACTTTTTCCCAAAAAGAATACATGTTTGCTGTAAATGCTTATAAGGTGTGAGCTGGAGTTCAGCTGCAATTTGTTAGTGTGTCTACATTTACTAGTCCATCGAACATTCTCCTCACCCCAGATTACCAGTGCCGCTGTTCAAAGGGGCCCCTGTGCTCCTTCATCCAGAGTGGAGACACTCCAATACAGGAGGTGTATTACTGGTCAGATTATTAGGTGAAAATAGAGGGGGAAAAGCCCCAAGAAAAGAAAACAAATGCAGCCACCACATATTATGATTGGTAAGCTGCAATATATAATACTTTTCATCCTAGGTTTAATACTGCTTTAATGTTATGGAGATATAGAATGAAGTGTAAGCAATGTAACAAACTTCAGTATAACATAACCAGTGTAGTGCAACCAATAAAATAAATATTATAATCAAAATAACAAGTCACAATTTTGTGTAAGAATTCCACCGTCGTGCAACTCTAAGTAATAATTCAAAAACACATAACAAAAATTTAATGTGATCCAGTGACTTCAGTGACCACCACCTCTAGCTGGAATGCCTGACTACCTCCAACAAATGACCCCACTACAGAGTCCCAATCGCCTGTCTGTATGTCTTTCAGGATGCCACGAGCATACTCCTTCACAAGACGTATTGAAAAAACTGTATGCTTAACGCTCTCCGTTGAGCTTCTTCAGCAAACCTGCTGAAGAAGCTCGACAGGGAGCATATTATGTACAGTTTTTACAATAAATATTCATAGCAGAGAGCACTATGGTTTCCCTTTATTATTTTCTGGCCACACGCGATTGATCGAGATCCCAAGAGGAGGTCAGCGTGGTCCAGGGACGTTTTGTGGAGGAGTATCCTCATAGTGGGTGTGACAGTACTCACCGTTACTGGGAATGAAAGACAGACACTATATGTGGGGCCCATGGAGTAATGTTACTTTGGATTCAAGTCCATGTCTCCCCAAGACAGTAAGACTCATAGCAGATGCTAATATCATCAGCTCAAGCACCTGTCTTCCAGACATTGTTAAATATGCTGATTTACTCACCTGTTATCTACTGTGGGTTATGTGTTTACACTTATGATAATGTGTATTGTATTTCAGGAGCTCGAGGATGGCAGTCCGCTAGTTAATTGGCTCAGGTTGATTGAGTCATTGTCAGCTATTAGTTACTGGTGGAAAAGTAGAATACTTGTTGTGTTGGTTGTTCTTTAGATATTTAGTTCAAGTTAATTCTGTTTCTGTACACAATTTCATCTGCATATGATAATGTAATCAGGCACCTGACCTGGTGTGGTAATCTGATCAGGAGAGGGATGTCCATCCTGTATATATTCGGTGTGAGTTGTTCAATAAAGGTTCTAGTTCTCTACAAGCTAAGTTCCGTCTAGTTTTGTATGGGGGGTGGCTAAAATAACTGATACCTATGTTCAAGACTGGAGGAAGCCTTATACTGACGGAAGCCCACAAACACAGTGTGGGTCATGGTTCCGTTACAGTGGGGTCATTATTTGGAGGTGAGCAGGCATTCCAGCTAGAGGTGGTAGTCAATGAAGTCACTGGGTTACATGAACTTTTCGATATATAATTTTGAATTATCACTTAGAGTTGCACGACGATGGAATTTTTACACAAAATTAGGACTTGTTATTTTGATAATATTATTGATTGTTTTTTATATTGGTGGTGCTACATTGGTTATGTTATAATGACTTTTGGTTAAGAGTTATATGTGGACACACTGTGATAGGTGTTGACAGCAATCACAATGAGCCTCATTTAAGGCCACTTAAAATGAGTTTGCACAGAATTTTTTCTTAATATTGCACTGATTACATACTGTTTTTTGGGCCACCAGTATTCAGCTTGGACAGAGATTTTCCTGTAGTGAGTTTAATACTGCGCTGCTTATACATTGTTTTATAATGTAACAAACCTGCTTGGTTTTAGAAGGGCTGCAGTACAGGTGGAGAGCCAGGTCTTCAGCTGGGACATCTCTTGCCTAACGTGTCAAGAGGCATAAGAAGCTAAAGGATGATCCAATCTCAGGAAATTCACCCAATATTGAAATATCAGCTTAAGGGGGACTTGTCCTTTAAGAATAATGCAGAATGTTAAATAGGTATTTGCTGCCAGCGTAATAAATGGAGAGGACATTACGAGCGAGCGGTGATTACGAAAAGAGCTATGAGGAATAATGAACAGAGCAATACAGCGGGTGACTGGTTATATGGCAAAGGGCAGATGGTGGAAACAAAGCAGAATCCTGCAGTATGACTCAGACACAGATGAGCTAGGGAAGGGAGGAGGGTCAAGGTAGCCAATGCCACCAGGGGGAGATAATAATGTATCACAAGTGACATGCTATATAGGTGACAGGCATATGAACTGTTAAGACATACGAGCAACGAGAAGGAAGCCGACCCTTCCTGAGAATGACCGGTTGCATTAACCGCGTCCTTGTCAAGGTAATTTATAAGTGCACTGCGCTCAGGTTAATCCTTTTTTGCAAGAGGATAAGCATCAGGATGAGCAGAAAGGACAAGCATCCGTCTGCCATGTCAGGGTCCAGAATTGTCATTAGAAGGGTCTTGCTGGGCGATAGGGCTGTTTGTGCCCCAGGAAGGTGCTTCATAAGGGACCTGTTTGTCAGACTGACACTGCTGCAGCGAGTTCTGCTCGCCCCATGCCAAGGCGACTAGAATATTGAGTAGCATTGCAGCACAGAGAGAGGCGGCCGAGGGACATCGCATGGCGGATCCAGGGACATTGTGCCAGAATGAAAGCAATCCAAACACTGCTATGCTGAGAAACTGTCTTTCATCTCTTGTCATTCCCTTACTCTACTGCTTCAGCCGCAGACACTCACATGTTGCAACACAATCGATAGGCTATTTCCCTTATGGTGCGGATGCATCAAAAACAAATCTGCATGATACTTGCAATTGTGTGCATTTACAATTAAAATGTAAGTCAAAAAATCATAAAAGCATATTTAGTACATCTCTGGAATACAGGTGCATTCCCCCAGGGGTTTATCTCTCTAAAGCTGAACTACAGGCAAATGTGTTAAAATATATTCTTCAATAGCCACAAAGGATATAAATCTATTTTGTGTGCAGCATATTTCTTTGTAAACCCAGATATTACCTTGTAAGGCGCCTTGCACACTAGCGTTAAAAAAAACGCTAGAAAAAAACGCTGAATGGAAAATGCTGATAATATTGTTTTTTTATGCCAGCTTGTAATAGCATTTTAGTAGCTTTTAAAAGGAGCTTTAGGAGCGTTAGCAATTTATTCGTGTTTTTACAGTACATTAACCACTTAAGCCCCGGAAGATTTTACCCCCTTCCTGACCAGGGTTTTTTTTTGCGATTTTTTACTGCGTGATTTTAATGAACAATTGCGCGGTCGTGCGACGCTGTACCTAAACGAATTTGATGTCCTTTTTTTCCCAAAAACAGAGCTTTCTTTTGGTGGTATTTGATCACCTGTGCGATTTCTACTTTTTGCGCTATAAACAAAAAAAGAGCGTAAATTTTGCAAAAATAACAATATTTTTCACATTATTTATATGAAATTCCCCCCCAAAAAAATGTAGAAATCTAAATTTTTTAACATTTTTGGCCAATTTGTTTTCTGCTACATATGTTTGGTAAAAAAAATAGCAAAAAGCGTATTTTGATTGGTTTGCGCAAAAGTTATTGCGTTTACTAACTAAGGGAAAGATTTCTGTAATTTTTGGTGTTTTTTTTTAACGCGTAATGGCGGCGATCTGAGATTTTTTTTGCGGTACTGCGACATTGCGGCGGACAGATCAGACCCTTGACTGACATTTTTGACACTTTTGGGGTTACCAGTGACATTACTGCAGTAATCAGTGCTATACATATGCACTGTTACTGCAAAATGACACTGGCAGGGAAGGGGTTAACTTTATTGGGGAGGGAGGGGTTAAGTGTGTCCCTAGAGGCGTGCTTTTTACTGTGATTGGCTGTGGCTACTAGTGTAGGAACAGTGATCAACGGTCCTACATAGTAGAACCGTATGATCACTGTTTCTACACAGGGGAGAATGACAGGTGGCTTGTTTACATCAGCCGCCTGACTTTCTCCCTCTGCACCGACGATGTCCGCCGGTCACACGCACTGACTTCCCTGTGAACGAGCCGCATCGGGCGTGCGCTCGTCCGCTATAGGCTCACAAGGAAGTGACGTAGATCTACGTCACTCTGCCTGGTCGAGGCTGACCGCCGCAGTAAATAGCCGTGCGGCGGTCGGCAACCGGTTTAAAAAAAAAAAGCTTGCATAAATCTGTTAGGAGTGTTTTACTTAGTTACATAGTTGGTAAGGTTGAATAAAGACAATAGTCCATCCAGTGCAACCTGTGTGGGTGTGTTTGTTGGTAGATAATCATTTCCCATATCCTTGTATATTGTATTTGCTTAGATGCAGGTCCAAGAGTCTCTTAAAACTATCAATACTTCTTGTCGACACCACTGATTGTGGAAGCGAGTTCCACATCCTTACCACCCTGACAGTGAAAAACCCCCTACGCAGCTTAAAGCGTAACTCCACTTTTGTTGAGATAAAAAAAAAACGTTCACCTCTCGGTGATCTATGTACATTGCAGGGATTTTAACAAACTTTGTTGCAGATTCCTACCTTTTGTTTTTCTGAAGAAATCATTGTTTTTTCTTCTGTGCCTCTGTACTGAGTGGGTCTAATAGGAGTGGTTTCACAATTATCTATCATCTGTGGCAGCTGTAGGGCTCTAATAAGGAAAGCTGCTGGGCCTGCATCCCTTTAGATGTGTTCCTATTGGGAGTATCTCACCAAAAATGAAATTTTTGTTGCAAGGAATGCCTGAAATCTGACTTGTATCTTAGTGCAGACTTCTAGGAAAATTGGTGAGCCAATCACACAAGCAGAAAATTATGTTTCTGGGGTGTGGTCAGTGCACATTCTATGTACAGAACAGCTCCAGGTAGCCATTTTGCATTGCTTTTTCAGAAAATTACAACAGCTGCAGATTGAAAAGGAAAAGTAATTTTTAATAACATGCAATTACAATATGATTTGTGTCGCAATTGTATACGCTATATTGTTTTTTTCTTTATTTGCTGATTTTTTATTTTTTTTCCCATGAAAGTGGAGTTATTTTTTAAGGTTAAACCGCTTCTCCTCCAAACTCATTGTGTGGCCCTGTGTCCTCCTACACTCCCTGAGAGTGAATCATTTCCTACCTACACTGGGATTACCATTGAGATATTTGTATATCAATATCATATCTCCTCTTAAACGTCTCTAAAATAATTTTAAAGCTTGTAGTAGTTTTTGAGAAAGTATGTTTGTTCAGCTATAGGTGTCTGGATGAGTGTTGCCAAAATCCCTAATAGTATGTAAAGAAAGAGGATTCCCATGGATAGCCGGACTTTAAGGGCAACCAAACAACCAAAGAGTAATACAAATGTATAAAAATTAAATACGTTTATTGATAATGCATAATAATACCATGGTGCATCCATAAATAGATTGCTACAGTGTTAAAAAACATACATCTATACGGCTAACAAGGTACATCACATATTTGTAGAGGACCAAGAGTTGAGTGCATGAATTCCAGTGAAGAACTGACACGTTTCGGGCGTGGCCTTCTTCAGAGGTCAACTGGAACTTATTTCTAAATATTAGTGAAGATAAATATACATAAATCACTCATATATAAGTAAATATTCACAGTATACCTACATACATTGCATCTGTTGTACGTTATCATATAAAAGTAAAGAATGTAAATAGTACGCACCACTCTAGTTACTTTACAATGTTGTATGAGGCCGTATCTGAATGGTATCACATTTAACTGTGCTATAGCATAAAAAGGGCCGATTATGGCCGGGGCAAGGAAAAATCTTCAAAATGTGTGAGTATATCTGAGTGAGGTAGTATGTAGCTAATTCCCAAGGTGTTGGGTAAACACTGCCTCGCAATCGGTCCCACAAGGATCCCGGAAAGCCCACACTGAACGTCTATAGCAGGGGTGGGGAACCTTTTTTCTGCCAAGGGCCATTTGGATTTTGTAACATCATTCGGGGGCCATACAAAATAATCAACTTAAAAATTAGCCTGTTATATTTGACCACAGCGTGCCCCCTTTTAATGCAGAGACCACAGCATGCCCCCTTTCAATGCAGACTGACCACAGCAAGCCCCCTTTCAATGCAGACTGACCACAGCGTGCCCCCTTTCAATGCAGAGAGACCACAGCGTGCCCCCTTTCAATGCAGAGAGACCACAGCGTGCCCCCTTTCAATGCAGAGAGACCACAGCGTGCCCCCTTTCAATGCAGAGAGACCACAGCGTGCCCCCTTTCAATGCAGAGAGACCACAGCGTGCCCCCTTACAATGCAGACTGACCACAGCGTGCCCCCCTTCAATGCAGACTGACCACTGTGTGCCCACTTACAATGCAGACTGACCACAGCGTGCCCCCTTACAATGCAGACTGACCACAGTGTGCCCCCTTACAATGCAGACTGACCAAAGCGTGCCCCCTTACAATGCAGACTGACCACTGCGTGTACCCTTACAATGCAGACTGACCACTGCGTGTTTGTACCCTTACAATGCAGACTGACCACTGTGTGCCCCCTTACAATGCAGAATGACCACAGCGTGCCCCCTTACAATGCAGAATGACCACAGCGTGCCCCCTTACAATGCAGACTGACCACAGTGTGCCCCCTTACAATGCAGACTGACCACTGTGTGCCCACTTACAATGCAGACTGACCACAGCGTGCCCCCTTACAATGCAGACTGACCACAGCGTGCCCCCTTACAATGCAGACTGACCACTGCGTGTACCCTTACAATGCAGACTGACCACTGCGTGTACCCTTACAATGCAGACTGACCACTGCGTGCCCCCTTACAACGCAGAATGACCACAGCGTGCCCCCTTACAACGCAGAATGACCACAGCGTGCCCCCTTACAACGCAGACTGACCACGGCGTGCCCCCTTACAATGCAGACTGACCACAGCGTGCCCCCTTACAACGCAGACTGACCACAGCGTGCCCCCTTACAACGCAGACTGACCACAGCGTGCCCCCTTACAATGCAGACTGACCAAAGCATGCTCCCTTCAATGCAGACTGACCACAATGCAGAGTGAACAGCGTGCCCCCTTAAAATGCAGAGTGAACAGCGTGCCCCCTTAAAATGCAGAGTGAACAGTGTGCCCCCTTAAAATGCAGAGTGAACAGTGTGCCCCCTTAAAATGCAGAGTGAACAGTGTGCCCCCTTAAAATGCAGAGTGAACAGCGTGCCCCCTTACAATGCAGAGTGAACAGCGTGCCCCCTTACAATGCAGAGTGAACAGCGTGCCCCCTTAAAATGCAGAGTGAACAGCGTGCCAAGCCCCCCCCCCCCCGACCAGTGCACTTGACTTACCTTCCTCTCTTCGAGTCCTCCCGCGTCCCGCCTCCTCCTCTGCAATGGCATTGGCCGAGGAGGGGGTGGATCCGTGAGACAATAGCGAATTTTCATTCGCTATTGTCACACAAATGGGCGGGCACGAGGTGCACTGCTCTGCGCCTCGGGTCCACCCTTTTTGGAGACTCAGTGTCAGGATGGAGCCATCGGCTCCTTCTGACACAGCAGCACAGGGAGGGGGGTGGACGTCACGAGGCCGCAGGTTCCCCACCCCTGGTCTATAGGAGTGGATGCAGCGTTTTTTTTTGTTTTTGTTCTAGCTTGTTAGAGTGTTTTAGTAGCTTTTAGAAGCTTATAGGAGCGTTAGCTTTCTATTAGCGTTTGTAGAGTACACAAAGAAGAAAAAAAGCTGTAAGGAGCGTTTTAGCAGCATTTAGAAGCGTTTAGGAGCATTTAGCATTTTTTTTACAGCCAGGAAAAAGCTCCCAAAAACTCTGCAAAAAAATTGTTTTATTTTTTGTGCTCCTAAATGCTGAAGCGTTAAAAAACACTTCTATCATAAAACAGTGTGCATTGGTTACATAGGATAACACTATTAGCTTCTAGGAGCAGAAAAAAAATGCTCATCCTAGCTTCTAGGTGCTTTAAAAATAATGTGTACAAGGAGCCTAAAGGTGGAAATGACATAATCACTGTGCTATTCAAAGCTGGGGGAGGGGCCCAACAACTCCACCCATTACAGAATGCATGCAGAAAACTACAGAATTGGATGGAGACAAGAACAGTCACCCTTCATAAGGAGAGAGAGCAGAAGTGATTGGTCTTTATTACTGGAAGCTCCTACACAGAAGCAAAGTTTCACACTTTAAAAGCCTGTGATTGGCCCAGAAACGTCAGTAAAAGCCAATGAGGGGGCAGGAGTCTTCTGGGTGATTGGAGTGACTATGGGGACCAGAGGCCAATCAGGAGTGAATACGCCCCCCAGTATATAACATAGCCCCGCCTAACCTCTAGCACTGTAATACAGAGGCTTTGGAAGAGAGTGGAAGCATTTGTGTTTCTCCTGCTGTGTTAAACAACGTTTGCTGCATAGCCGATTGCTTGTAAAGCTCCAGATCAGCAGAAGAGCAGTCAGCTTACAGAAAGATTGTTAGTGTAGTTAGAAATACAGTGATTGTGCTGTTTGAGTTAGAAAAAAAAAAAAAAAATTTAAAGGGACAGTGTCAGTTAGAAATTATCTTCTGCTGTATGGAGCTGTTCTTTTAGTGTGAGGAAAGGGATACTATATACCACTATAGTTATATAGGGATAGTTTTAAGTGTCAGGGTTCCGTCTAGTGAGCACGTTGCACTGCTGATATATCTACAGCAGGTATACGTGCTTGCTAGTCAGCTATTGTGCAAAATACATTTCAGCGATACACACATCTGCTCTATTTAGCGAGAAAAAAGTCATTTTTGAAGATTTGGCATGCTATAATTCTGGTTCTGGACATGCTACAGAGCTGAAACTTCAAAGGTACACGTTTTAGACCCCCCAGACACTAAATCCAAAGAAATCTTTTTTTTTTTTTTTTTTTATATAATTTTTTTCAATAATTGGCTCTCTATCAAAAATGACAATTTTTAAGAATTTTTTTTTGCCTGATTCATAATCCCTGGGGCATGACCCAGGACCCTAGACACTTTTTAGGGGCATTTATTAGGTTTTAGGGCTTCAAAATTGTGTTTTTTGATTCCCGAAGTTCGGGTCCCATTGATTTTAATGGGGTCCGGGAATCCGAACCGGTGTTCTGGTCGAACCAAACTTTTCAAAAGTTCGATCATCCCTAGTTATGTCATGTGTTAACGTGCATTGCATAAGCACAATATTACAAAACATCTTGAAAATCCAAAAAGCAGAACAGAGATAAAAATCTCATCCAGTTCGACTAAATTTGGGGCATCTGGGGTGTCAGCCCCTTTTTAGAAAAAAGAAATGTGTTCTTTTTAAGCAACATATTTTCGGCAGTTTTTATTTTATTTTTTTTGCCCTATATCAGCTAAGGCATATTGCATTTTGTGCTGACGTGAGGTGGGCCATGAAAATAGAAAATTGTTTTCAGATACTTACCATAATTTTTCCTTTCCTGGCCTATCCTCACGTCAGCAAAGAATGGGTTAACTCCTCCTCCAGAACCCTCAATACAACCTTCCCCTAGCCTAATAAAAAGAGTCCCTCCCCTTCCACCCACGTTTAGTGATTTAGCCTGCAACACGCCAATAGGGAGAGAAGAACATTGTGCTAATGATAGGCCAGGAAAGGAAAATTATGGTAAGTATCTGAAAACAATTTTCTGTTTTCCTGGCTCACCTCATGTCAGCACAGAATGAGATATACCCTATCTGATTTAGGGTGGGTAAAGAATAAAGACTCCTGAAAATATGCTGCTTCAAAAGAAAAAATGTATTTCTCCTGGAAAGAGGCTGCCCCCAAATTTATTCAAGCTAGACAAAATTATGTCCAATCTGTAATGTCGAACAAAGATTTCACAAGAGCTTTAACTAGCTATATTGTATATGTCTTTTACTGACACTTTGGCATATGCTGTCCAGGAGACTGCCACTCCTCTACTTGAGTAAGCTCGTACAACTTGTGGAGGAGCAGAGCCCTGCTTCCTGTAAGCCAGAATGATCGTCTTGGTGCTCCAGGTAGCTATAATTCTCTATGAAACCACTTCCTCTTTTCTGGGACCCAATGGAAGTATGAACAAGTTGTCGCTTTTACAAATCTGGTGTGAGCGATACAAATAAGTGGTTATCAATTTGATCAAATCTAAAGGTCTAAGGTCCAGTTGCTCTGTGTTGTCTGGTGCTTGCACCGCTTCCCAGTTTTCATGGAATCCGGAAATCACTTTTGATGACAAGCTAGGTGAAGGTAGCGAAATTACTTTATCCAAAAGGATGATACAGAATGGTTCCTTACAGGACAGGGTCACTAGCCCAGATACTCTCCTTGCTGAAGTGGTGGCTGTAAGAAATACTGACTTAATGGTTAAGAACCAGAGCAAGCAAGGCTCATCCGGAACAAATATCGGCAGAAGTAGGACTTTTGGGACTACTGCTAACTCCCATGATGGAAAAAGCTTTCCTAGGATGTCGTATACGTATTTTTGCCCTCAGTAATTGTTTGACCAAAGGCTTGTCTGCCCATTTGTACACTGTAAATGATTCTGCTGTAGGTAGCATTTGTTGTGGACTTTCTTGCTTTCAGCAGTGTTTGAATCACTTCTTCCGAAAGCCCCTAAGATTGGTAACCTGGCCAATTCAAAAGCCAAGACGCCAAACAAAACCTCTCTGGATTGGGGTGACACCAATGATCCTGACATAGTAGATCCTGTTTGACTGGCAAAGGTATCTCAGGATCTGATGCCATTTCCAGAAGTAACGGGAACCAGGATCTCTGTGGCTAAAGGGGCAGGATTAAAATGTTACTAGTCTTCTCCCTCAAGATTTTTAGTAGCACCTCACGCTCAGTGGAACAGAAGGAAACACATAATTTAGGGTAAAATCCCACTGGAGTGTGAACGCATCCTGAGTTATTGCTTTCTCACACTTGAATCTCGATGCAAAACAGGGTATCTGTGAGTTTGTCGGTGTCGCTATGATGTCTATGGAGGGCACCCCCGGTCGCCGTGCAAAAATTGGCTTGAGATATTGTCTCTTAATTGACTACTCATTGCTGCTGGGGACATTACAGCTTAGTTGGTCCAATAATTGATTTTGGCTGCCCAGGAGGTAGACTGGTGTTAGAACCTCCACATGAACCCCTGCCCAGTGAAATATCTTTGTTGCCCACTGCAGCAAAGGTAAGCTTCTGGTGCCCCCTTGCAGCGCTATGTAGGCCACCGCCGTCCGATTGTCTAGAATTAGCTTGATATGAGCTCCTTGAATCAAGTTCTGAAATGCAAGATGGGCCAGGAAGGAATGTGCCATTTGCCCTGGACTCTCCTCCTGAGGCAGTGAGCCCCCCACTCCTGGAGCTTGACATCCAAGGTCAACAAAATCCTGTCTCTCGGACTGAGTGGCATGCCTTGAGAGAGGGTCACCGGAGATGACCACCAAGCCAGACTCTAGCGGATGCGTGTTGGTACCAAGATCCTCTGGTCTGATGAAACTCTGCCCCATTGGCTTAGAAAGAACAACTGGAAAGCTCTCATGTAAACCATGTGTACCTGTGTACCTGTGTACATGTGTACCTCACCCAAGGCACAGCTGGTATTTTTGCCGAAAACATGCCCAAAAGTGTTATACAATCTCTCGTAGAGAGGGAAGTCGTCTTCATACCCTGTTGACATTTGGCAACTCATGTCGGCAATCTATTGATTTGGCAGAAACACTTGGCCTTTTCTGGTATTGGAGATCACGTACAGGTATTCATGTCCTGAGTCAGCGTCAGATGACTTTTCTGCTTGTTTATCAGCCATCCAAAGTTGATCAATGTTTTCAAGACCATATCATGGTGTAAGGCCAGTTCCTAGCTAGAACGAGCAATCACTAAGATATGGTCCAAGTGATTGAATATCTTTATCTTCGATAGACAGATGGCTGCAATGAGGGCAAGCAGAATTTTTAAAAAGACTTATTCTAAAAAGGCATGCGAGTGTCCTGATAGTGCTAATGTCCAACCATGAATCTTAACCACTTGCCTACTGGGCACTTATACCCCCTTCCTGCCCAGGCCAATTTTCAGCTTTAAGCACTCTCACGATTTGAATGACAATTGCGCGGTCATGCTACACTATACCCATATGAAATTTTTATCATTTTTTTTCACACAAATAGAGCTTTCTTTTGGTGGTATTTAATCACCTCTGGGTTTTTTATTTCATACAAAAAAAAAGAAAAAAGACAGAAAATTAAAAAAAAAAATGTTTTTCTTATTTTCTGCGAGTAAATTTTGAAAATAAATACATTTTTCTCCTTCACTGATGGGCACTGATGAGGTGGCACTTATGGGCACTGATGAGGTGGCACTGCTGGGCACTGATGAGGTGGCACTGCTGGGCACTGAGAGGTGGCACTGCTGGGCACTGAGAGGCGGCACTGACGGGTGGCACTGATGGGCACTGAGAGGCGGCACTGATGGGCACTGAGAGGCAGCACTGCTGGACACTGACGGGTGGCACTGATGAGCACTGATGTGTAGCACCATCAGTGCCCACACTCAGTGCCCATAGTGTTGCTAGTCAGTGCCCATCAGTGCCTAGATGAGCAGGCACTGATGGGCACTGACTGGCAGCACTATGGGCACTGATCGTGGGCACTGATGGGGGGCACTGATGGGGGGCACTGATAGTGGGCACTTATGGCATTTATTTACCACTTTTGTAATCAGGGCACTGGTGATCAGTGCCCTGATTATATTTTTCTGTGTCAGCTTACCGCTGATCGGCTCTGCTCCTTCCTCACACGCAGTCTCTGTGTGAGGAAGGAGAGCTGGCGATGAGAGATGATCTCATATGTTTACATATGAGATCATCTCTCATTGCATGGTCCGATCACGTGGTAAATGGCCGCTGTGATTGGCCATTTACCACGATCTGAGATTGGCTGTGTCCAAGGGACACGGCCGACACAGATTTTCCCCAATGCGTGCTCGTGGGAGCGCGCGGGGAGCCTGTTACTGGGAGGCCGTTTAGAAATGGCCTCCCGGAAATTCGAGTCCGTGCTGTAGCCATACTTCGCTTATAGCGCGGGCGGCAACAAGTTAAGTACTTTTGGTGATATTTGTTTACTGGCACATGTAGGTATGTGTCTGCTAAATCAATAGAAATAACCAGTCCCCTGGTTGCATGATTGATATGATGGTACAGTATATAGTGATTCCATCTTGAAACGTTTTGGCTTGATACAAAGGTTTAATGCCTTCAAATCCAAGACTGGCCTGAGGTCCCCTGATGCTTTTGGCACCATGAAGATTGGTGAATAGATCCCTTTCTTCTGCCAATTTAAAGGCACAGGCAAAATAACATTTTTGCTGTAATCCTGTTACATATTCTTTTAAGAATTTGTGCTTCTCTTGATTTTCCAGCCACTGCGTCTGGACACAAATTTCCGACGGTTTCTTGTGGAAGACTATTTTGTAGACCAGCTTGTAAGTCTTCTGGCCCCTGCCGCCTGTGACTTTTCCATCCAAACCCTCCAAAAGGCAGCTAGTCTCGCCCTTACCAGGAGAGATTAGATGGGCCTCCTGTTAAAAAGATGTTTGGGCTACCTACCCTGCCCTAGATTCCAGGCCTGGCAAGAATGAGCTGTGTACCGCTCAATTGGGTTCTCGCATATTCGTGACCTGGTTTGTATGATCTGGCTTCTCAAGCTCTTCTAAATTCTTTCCTAATTACTTGAGGTAGAAGGCTTGACTTTCCACCAGTGACCCGCTTGATGGCCTCGTCAAGAGTTTTACTAAATAATATCTTGCTGTTCTACAGGAAGTGGCAGAGGGGTGCTTTGATGCGCCATCAGTAGTCCAGTGTTGCAACCATAAGGCCCTCTTAGCCGTGATGGAGTGCACCATAAGCTTAGTCAAAACTCGCTCTAAATCGAAATCTATTAACCACTTTAAGACCGGAGGATTTTCCTGCTTAGTGTCCAGGCCACTTTTTTCAACTTGGCACTGCGCAAATTTAACTGACAACTGCGCAGTCATGCAATGCTGTACCCAAAGGAAATTTATGCCCTTTTTTTTCACAAACAGAGCTTTCTTTTGGTGGTATTTGATCACCGCTGCGCTTTTTATTGTTTGCGATATTAATAAAAAAAGAGCGAACATTTTGCCAAAAATTTACATTTTCTACTTTGACAGTTAAAAAATATCCAATATATTCAATTTTTGTCATATATTTAGGCCAAAATGTATTAAGCTACATGTCTTTGACCAAAAAATTCTCAATAAGCGTATTTTCATTGGTTTGCGCAAAAGTTATAGTGTCTACAAACTATGGTAAATACTGGGATTTAAGCAGCTTTAATTTCTGACTGCCTATCTTAATTCTTGAAGTGCTAAAATTGAAGTGCTAATTCTTGAAGTGCCAAATTACCACTTTTTGGAAAGTAGACATCCTAAGGAATGTAGTGAGAGGCATGTTGAGCTTATTGAATATTTAATTTTTTTGTCACAGGTGTTTGAAAAATGACAAAAAAAATATATATTTTTTTTACAAAAAGTTGTCATTGAAATGATATATTGCTCACGCATGCCATGGGCATATGTGTAATTACACACCAAAATATATTTTGCTGCTCCTCCTGAGTACAGGGATACCACATGTGTGAGACTTTTTGGGAGCCTAGCTGTGTACGGGACCCCGATAACCAATCACCACCTTCAGAATTTCAAAGGGCGTACATTTCTCATTGCACTTTCTCACTGCCTATCACGGTTTTGGAGGCCCTGAAATGTCAAGATAGCACAACCCCCCCCCCAAATTACCCCATTTTGGAAAGTAGACACCCCAAACTATTTGCTGAAAGGCATGGTGAGTCCATGGAATATTTAATTTTAATTTTGGGAAAATTACATTTTGTTTTTTATTTCTTTTTTAACACAAATTTGTCACTAAAAGATAAAAAGCTCACACATGACATGGGTATATGTGGAATGACAACCCAAAATACATTCTGCTGCTTCTCCTGAGTACAGGGATACCGCATGTGTGAGACTTTTTGGGAGCCTAGCTGTGTATGGGACCCCGAAACCCAATCACCGCCTTCAGGTTTTCTAATGGCGTAAATTGTGCATTTCACCTCCGCACTACCTGTCACAGTTTAAGAGGCCCTAAAATTTCAAGATAGCACAAAACTCCCCCAAGTGACCCCATTTTGCAAAGTAGACACTCCAAGATATTTGCTGAGAGGCATGGAGAGCCCATGGAATATTTTATATTTTGCCACAAGTTCCGGGAAAATTATTATTTATTTTTTTTTTTTTTGTTTTTTACACAAAGTTGTCACTAAATTATATATTGCTCACACATGCCATGGGTATATGTCAAATGACACCCCAAAATGCATTCTGCTGCTTCTCCTGAGTATGGGGATGCCCCATGTGTGAGACTTTTTTGCAGTCTAGCTGTGTACAGGACCCTGAAAACCAATCACCACCTTTAGGCTTTCCAAGTGCATAAATTGCTGATTTCACTCCTTACTACCTATCACAGTTTTGAAGGCCATGAAATGCCAAAATAGCACAACCCCCCCCCCCCTAAATGACCCAATTTTGCAAAGTAGACACTCCAAGCTATTTGCTGAGAGGCATGTTGAGTGTTTTGCAGATCTCACTTTTTGTCACAAAGTTTTGGAAATTGAAAAAAGAGGAAAAAAATGCATTTTCCTTTTTTTTCTTAATTTTCCAAAAAAAATGAGAGCTGCAAAATACTCGCCATGCCTCTCAGCAAATAGCTTGGAGTGTCTACTTTGCAAAATGGGGTCATTTGTGGGGTTTGTGCTATCTTGAAATTTCAGGGACTCTGAAACTGTGACAGGTAGTGCGGAGGTAAAATAAGCAATTTACGTAATTAGAAAATCTGAAGGTTTTGGTTTTCGGGGTCTCGTACACAGCTAGGCTCCCAAAAGTCTCACACATGTGGTATCCCTGTACTCAGGAGAAGCAACAGAATGTATTTTGGGGTGTTATTTCACATATACTCATGGCATGCGTGAGCAATATATCATTTAGTGACAACTTTGTGTAAAAAAAAATATTGTAATTTTCCTGAAACTTAGGGCAAAATATAAAATACTCCATGGACTCAATATGCCTCTCAGAAAATAGCTTTGGGTGTCTACTTTTCAAAAAGGGGTCATTTGAGTATTTGAACTGTGATGGCATTTTATGCTCAATCTTAGCCACACATCACCCACTCTTCTAACCACTTGAAGACCAAGCCCTTTCTGTGACCTTTTGTTTACATGAAAAAATATTTTTTTTTACTAGAAAATTACTTTGAACCCCCAAACATTATATATTTTTTTAAAGCAGAGGCCCTACATAACAAAATGGTGGATGTTGCATTTTTTTTTGTCACACGGTATTTGCGCACAGATTTTCTAAACGCAATTTTTTTTGGGAAAAAAAAACACTTTATTTATATTTAATGCAGAAATACACTATATTATTCCTAATTGTTTGGTAAAATTTAAAAGATGATCTTATGCCAAGTACATAGACACCAAACATGACATGCTTTAAAAATTTTGCACACCCGTGCAGCGACAACAAACTACGTACGGTTTTAAAAGCCTTTAAAAGTCTTTACAGGTTACCACTTTGGACTTACAGAGGAGGTCTACTGCAAGAATTACTGCCCTTGACCTGGCGTTCATGGCGATACCTCACATGCATGCTGCAATTGCGGTTTACATATGACAATAGACCAATGCTTGCATGCGCCTTTGCGCGCAAGCATGGGGGGACAGGGGGGCTTGATTTTTTATTATTTTTTTTTTTTTATATATTGATTTTGCTTTTTTATGCTATTTTGACATTTTTATTGTTATCACAGTGAATTTAAATATCCCCTATGATAGCAATCTGTAGTGACAGGTACTCTTTTTTAAAAAAAATTGGTGTCTTTTAGACTCTAGATCTCTCCTCTGACCTTAACGCATCTGAGCACACCAAAATTGGTGTAATAAAATGCTTTCCCAATTTCCCAATGGCGCTGATTATTTCTGGCAAAAAAGAAGTCATGAAATGCTCGTAGCTTCCGGTATCTTCGGCCATAGAGATGATTGGAGCCATTCTCATCTCCAATTAGCTCTATGGTTAGATAATTGAACTACCGGCTGCACTCTCAGGTTAACCGGTGGGACGAGAAAAAACCAGCGGAAGGCGGTGGGAGTGGGGGGGAGTCCCCTCCCGCTGCTTGTAAAAGCAGTCTAGCGGCCAATTATCCGCTAGGATTGCTTTTACATGTAAGCCGACCGCTGGCTGTAAAAAACGATACCAAGATGATGCCTAAATCTGCAGGCATTATCCTGGTACAACCACTCAAAGTCCAACCACGTACCAGTACATTGCTGGTCCTTGTTTGGCATATAGTGTAGGTTTTTTTTTTTTTTTTTTCATGCAGCCTGTGGGCTGAACGAAAAAAGAAAAGAGAACCTAACAGAAATTTCTGCTGGAAAATTGTGTAGTATACACACCAATAACCGCCCAAACATACAAACCCACTTATTTAATGGCGGGTATACATGACAATATTCCACGTATGCCTAAAGGTATTTTAACTGCAGTGGTGAAATCAACCTACCACATTGCTGCCATCAGAGGTATCCATATATGCTGAGCGCAAACGCTGTTTGTGTCAGAATATATAAAATCAGTGTGGCAGCCGATGAGTACCTGCAAGGGAAATAGGTTAACAAAAGAATGAAAAACAAACAAAGTACAGTAAAGTACAGTAGGAAGAGTAAAAGAACATATAAATAACTGAGAGGACAACTGTTTTTGGCTTTTTTATTTTATATTTTTTTTGTAATTTTTATTTTATGTTTTTATGGGTTTTTTTGTATTTTTTTTCCCACTTTTTTTTTCTTCAACGTTAAAGTTCCAGGTTCCAGGTTAGGGTCTATCAAAATGACGATAGCCATCGAACATCTTTTGAGACCCTGTGTAAGTGTGCCCTAAACTAGTGTGTGGTAGCAACGGAAACAGTCACCGTGGCAAAGACCAGGTCGGTCAGGACAGTCGGGACAATAATTACGGGTGTCACGCCTAAATCCGTGCTTGCTGCAGACACTGCATCTTTTTTGGGGGTATCTTTGGGTAGGGGTACTCGGGAGGAATTTCGGAAAATGCCTCTCATGCAGCTGGCTCACTGCATCTGGTTGGGAAAGTTGAGCTGGAGCACCTGCTGGAAACAGAAGGGCTCTGATTGGTAGTGTAGGAAGGATAATGTTCCGGCAGATGCTTTGTATAAGACAAAAGCATTGTAAATAGCCAATTGAAATAAGAATACAGACACTTTTTTGTACCAGCGTCTGGCCTTACGGGCAATTAAGTATGGTCCCATCATCTGGTCCTTGAAGTCCACCCATCCCATTTTACGGTTATAGTCATGGACACAGAGGGGATTCTCAACAACAACACTGGTGACCGTAGTAATTTCAACTGCCGTGTCTGGGTGAATGGAGGACAGAACGAAAACGTTCCGTTTGTCGCTTCACTTCACTGCAAGCAATTCATCACACCTCAAGCAGGCTCTCTCCCCCGGACTCAGTGGGGCATTTACTATTCGTTGGGGGAAGCCTCGGCGATTAGATCGCACAGTGCCACAAGCGCCAATTTGTAATTGAAAGAGGTGTCTAAAAAGTGGCACGCTGTAAAAAAATTGTCCACGTACAAGTGGTACCCCTTTCTGAATAAGGGTGACACCAAGTCCCAAACTACCTTACCGCTGCTCCCTATGTAGTCTGGGCAGTCGGGGGGCTCCACAGTGCTATCTTTTCCCTCATAGAGACGGAAACAAACTGAATAGTCTGTGGCCCTGTCACACAGCTTATACAGTTTGACCCCGTATCTGGCACGCTTGCTGGGGAGATACTGTTTCATAGCAAGGCGGCCAGTAAACTTTATCAGGGACTCGTCAATGAAGACATCTTGTTTGGGGGTAAACAAGGCTGCAAACCGCTGATTGAAGTGGTCTACGAGGGGACGAATTTTGTGGAGCCGATCATATTCAGGGTCTCCTCGAGGATGACAGAGTTCATTGACGTTGAAATGCATGAACCAAAATATTTGTTTGTATCGAGCCCTGGACATAGCAGCAGAGAACACGCGCATTTGGTGAATTGGGTCAGTGGACCAATATAACTGCAATTCACTCTTTTTTGTAATGCCCATGTTGAAGGATAGGCCCAAAAAGGTCTTAAATTTGGAAACCGTTATAGGATTCCAGCCGAATTCTCTGGCAAGGGCCGCATTTGGATTGGCGGTAATAAATTGACTAGCATACAAATTACTTTGATCCACAATAGATCTGTAAAGATCTTCAGTGAAAAACAGCTCAAAAAAATTAAGGGGATTAAAGCCAGCTGTTTCCACTTGAATTCCGGGTTTGGCAGTGAATGGGGGAAGTATGGACACTGTAGAGTCTGTGGGCTGCCAATTAGGATATGCCAGCGCTTCAGGGAGGGCACTATGGACTCTACGGGCCTGTCTTCCAATACGCGGTGGCTGCGGGCCACTACTCGTGCTAGCCTCCGCACCAGCTTCAACTACACTTATGGGACTCGCCACGTCACCAAGTCTTACCGCAGTGCTGGTATGTCTAGGTCCAGGGTGTACTAGGCCGCTCGTGCTTGCCAGATCATGAGAAGTGTGAGCGGCACTAGTACTGGCACTCTGCTGCATACGAGAAACATCCGGTTCTTGCACCTCAGCAACTCCAGAATGGGGTCGGGTACGCCTGACCTTAGCAGGGACCTATCCGTCGTCAGAGCTATCTGTCAGGGAGCCGCTGTTCTCTAAAGGTTCGTATACTGACCCTGATTCTGCCAGTGAGGCTTCCCCATCGCTCTCATCTGACGTGGTCAGTATACTGTAGGCCTCTGCGCTACTGTACCACTGTTTGGACATTTTATCAACTAAATTTAAAGGTACAGTAGGGTGACTAAGAGGTAAAAAAGCACCTGGTTGTCAAGGACTATTTGGTCGCTACAAAAAAAAAACTGCTAGTGCTAGCAGAGATCAGGCCTGACTCTGCTAATGCAGCAGTTTTTTGTATATTTTGGCAAAATGATTCTGTTCATTCACCCTCTTTTCTGGCTTCTCACATTCTTCTTTAATTAATTCTTGGATGTCATAAGTGGGAATACAGCTTCTTTTTCCTTTAAATTTCAAAAAATTCTCCATACTTTCTGAGGAGGCTGAGAGTCTTGCTCCCATTCTATGACTTCTTTAACTGCCATAATGTATGGATCTATGAGTTGGAAATCGACTGAAAACTCATTTAGATCATCTAATTCTTAACATCAGCCTGAGGATATTTCCAAAGCAGGCAGAGAGTGATGCTTGGATGACGCAGCTCTCTTTTCACCACTTGTCCCCTCCTACCCTTTTCTGGATTTTTGTGCCTTGAGAAAAACTGTGGTAAGCTCATGACTGAAAAACTGATAGAAGAAAGCCATAATAAATCCTCTGTGCAGATAGCAATCTCCTCTATGTATACATCCCCCGAAGAAATACACACAAAGACGAACATAAAAATCTGCCTACAGAGCCCAGCAAGAACCTTCATATGCCTCTACTCAAAGAAAAAAAGTGTTGTTTTTTTTTTTTTTAAGTACTGGCCCTTTAAAAGAACCACCATACTTACTTGCATAGGCGAAATGCTTGCAGCCAGCAGGGGAATGAGAAGAAGCTGGACAAGTAGTAAGTTGCAAACAGAGATAAAGAAAAGCTATTAGAGACACAGTGGGCAGTAGCAAGCGAAGGGAGACTGGCAGGATCACAGCCTACTGGCTCCTAACCCACACAGGCATTGGCTACAAGGGTTTTACCTGCTAGAGCTTCCAGCCTTTAGTTTGTGCCGTTGCCAGGTGACAGGCGGCAGGACGGTAGCGCCACCCCACCCACCTGTGACATCAGAAACTGGAAGAAAGGGAGAGTAGAGCAATGGCGCTGCTCCCTAGAGGAAGGCAAAATGTAGAAAAGGAATTAAAGTGATTGTTAAGGATTTTTTTTTTTTTTTTTTAAATAACAAACATGTCTATACTTATCTGCTCTGTGCAATAGATTGCAACAGACCAGCCCCAATTCTCCTTTTCTTGGGTCCTCCACTGGTACTGCTGGCTCTTCCTCTCTTGCTGATGCCCCCAAAAGGAAATTGATTCCCATGGAGGCTCTCATGTGGGCTCGCTCCCGATCCCCGCTGCTGCTTCCATTGACACAGACAGCAGGACTTGGCCCCTCCCCTCGCTCCCTCTTTACTGGAGTTGATTGACAGGAGTGGGAGCCAACGACTCCTGCTGCTATTGATCAGCCCAGGGAGGAGGGGCAAATCCAGGAGAACCGCATGAGATGGGGTTCAGATAAGTATAAGGGGGGTGAGGGGGCAAGCCTGTGACAAACAAGATTTTTTACCTTATTGCATAGAATGCATTAAGGTAAAAAATCTTGAGGCTTTAGAACCACTTTAAGCAAAGCATGCAGCCAGCCACAATGCAATGTTTTTTATGCTGTTCAAGCAATAATGCCCATAGCCCTGGCACATTTATATTATTTATATAGAAAATATATCTTTACAAAAAGTGTTTCCCAGTGCTAAACATCCAATTTCTAAATTGTTGCAAATGTTAACCACTTAAGCCCCAGAGGATTTTCCTGCTCAAAGACCAGGGCCTATTTTGCATTTCGGCACTGCGTAAATTTAACAGACAATTTCGCGGTCGTGCGGCGCAGTACCCAAATGAAATTGACGAAAATAACAATATTTTTCACATTTTTTTATATGAATTCCCCAAAAAAAAATGTAAAAATCTATTTTTTTTACATTTTAGGCCAATTTGTTTTCTGCTATTGCGTTTACTAACTAAGGGAAAGATTTATGTCATTTTTATTGTTTTTTTTAACTAGTAATGGCGGCGATCTGCGATTTCTTTTGCGGGACTGCGACATTGTGGCGGACAGATCGGACCCCTGACTAACATTTTTGACACTTTTGGGGGTACCAGTGACATTACTACAGTAGTCAGTGCTATACATATGCACTGTTACTGTAAAAGTGACACTGGCAGGGAAGGGGTTAACTTTATTAGTGATCAAGGGGTTAAGTGTGTCCCTAGGGGCGTGATTCTAACTGTAAAGGGGCGTGGCTAGTGGCGTAACCACAGAGACATACGATCCTTCATAGCAGGATCGTGTAGTCTCTGCAGTTAGATCAGGGAGAATGACAGGCGGCTTTGTTTACATTAGCCGCCTGCCTTTCTCCCTCTCCACCGTGAGATCGCGGGTGACCGGCGGACATCGGAGCAGCCGGTCACTCGCACTGACATATCAGGGAAAGAGCAGGGGCGGGAGCGTGCCTCCAGCGGTGCGCTAGCCCCCTAGAGGCTCGTAGGCGAGCGACGTAGCCTTACGTTGGTTTGCCTGTACAGGGCTGACTGGGCTGATTGCCGCAGTAAATAGTCGTGCGGTGGTCGGCAAGCGGTTAATTTTAAAAGCCAATATAAAGGAATAGCAGTGGTTTACCTAATAATAATTTTTTAGGATAATTCTCCTTTAAGGGGGGTGGCAGGGGGTGTGTCCCATGCCTGCATACATTTGCTAATAGGTGTCCCTTATTTCCATGTCAAAAGGTTGGGAGGTATGCTAGTGCAATGAGGCTCCTCTCCTGCTGACCACTAATGTAAAGTTGTTCTCCCACTCACCAACAATTGTCATTGAGAGTGTAATACAAAAATGACCATGATATGTATGCCATCATCCCAAAATAATTAAATCCAAAAAACCCCTAAGTCCAAGAGAGGAGTGACTTGCGGCTACGGACAGTAATGTCCCGCACCGCTTCTGCGAGTGATTAGCCCAATTAGGCAGAGGTGGCACCCCTTTATAAGCCGGTCATAGGATCGTAAAGAGCAGAGCAGGACGCCCTGGACACGTTGTGAGAAAAGGTATAGATGTTTTTCCTTGAAAACCCGTTATGATCTTCCTTTATTTGATATACTTTCTTTACACTGGTGACCTTATTGCTCTTTTGGACATACATGTAGGTGGGCATTATTCTACACCATCGAGCCTGGTTCTCATGAGCTTTGCTGGACCGTGACCCTTATTGTCTTCCCCCTATCCCGCACTTGGCATTCCTTTCTTCCTATCCTCATGGATATGGGGATGTTAGGTATGTTGTTACCTTGATTTTGGATGTACTGTATATACAGTATACCTTTTACTGCAGATAGAATGATCAAGGGTGTAACCATATGCTTATACACATATCTGTCCTTTTTATATACAGAATCTATGGTTTTTCCATACTTCCCCTTATTTGGACAATAAGGACTTATACATCAGCCAGTGACGGGACTCTGGGACTAGTAGCCACCTGACTGGCTCCAGTTATTTTTCTGTGTTGGGGAGGGGGGGTTTTTGCGCCCCTTCCTTAACATTTTTTGGAATCAATGATCTATTCCCCACTGTTGAGATTTTGTCCACATATAGTGGTTCCCGACGCCCGCCCAGGAGCACAGTCCCCCTTACCTGCTCAATACTCTCCTTTGTGAGATCTTCAGCTCAGCATTATTTTGAAGCTACATATTGCGGCTATACTGTAAATGTATATACTCTGTGATTATAACATATGTCTTTCATACTTTTGTAGTGCAGTACTTTTTCGGTCTTTATGGTGCCCTGATGAAGCTATAATTGCGAAACGCGTTGGCTTACCGGGGACCGTCAGACTGCACATGCATATGGATTCGGTGTTTTGGTATATTGCATCCATCATTGGCTAATGGCCACCACGGATCAATGTATTTTATATACATGTTTGTTTATTGTCATGTCATTAATTTTGTCTTTTTAAATTTGTAATAAAGCTATACATGTTTTTTACATAGTGGTTTACTTGCTTGCATCCTTTCAACCTATATATGCCGATATAGTCCCGCTTTTTCTGTCCTCTCTTGGACTTAGGGGTTTTTGGATGTCATTGAGAGTGGTTGTCAAATGCACAATGTAGGCCACATTACTTACACTTTTATTTTATGTTATATTTCAATGTACTGTCCTTGCTAGTGTACTATATGCTATAAATATTGTTATTATTAGCAGAGGTTCCCTGAAAGTTATTTCAAGGTTTCCTCCATGTTAAAAAGGTTTAGAAAGCTATTGATGTGGCGGGGGGAAGACACAGATTCATTGCACATGTGGTGTGGTATGCCAAAGGCGCCTGTTCTTCAGAATCTTTTACAAAAGAACTAAAAAAAACAGCCTGCTGTGGCACACACTTCCACTGAATCAATCAGAAGAAATTAATTTGATTAATCTTCCATCTGGGCAGGTGGTAAACGCGTTTTTCCACTCCCCCAAATTCTCCCCATTAAGCTTCAAAGGTGGCAGACAGGGTTGTGCACGGCAGCACAAAGCACTGCAGCACAAAGAAAGTCCCCTCCCCTCTGTCGCGTTCAGTGCCCGCTGAATGCAATCCATTCACTGGTGCAATGCATGTGGTTGCAGTGCTGTGGAGTGGATTTTTAGGGATTAAAAAGCCCTTTGAAAAGTGATCCACCACAGATCGCTATTCAAAATGCAAAGCATGTGTAAATGAGACCATACACAAAAGCTGTTAAATACGAGATATTTCATATGAATATTTCATGTTTTTATTTTCAACCAGCAGGTGGAGCTTCAGGGTCACTTTTACAAGTTTTGCAGGCTAAGTGTAACTCTATGCTAAATTGAATGTGTTGTATAGAGAGTATATTAAAATTAACACACTTGTATTCCATATGTCCCATCCTGTCATATCAAATTAACTTGGTGATCCTGTCAGGTTCTCTGTAATGGTCAAACTTCCTTTGGCTGTGTGAACACAATTTAACATATCTGCTGAATTCTTCCGATGTTGTCATCTGCCCAGCAGTAGATTAGCAATTGCACTACAAGGCCTTATCTTGATGCCTGCTGCATCCAAATGTTCCACAGTTGTCACTCTTCAAACTATCACCCAGCTCCACTCCTTTACAGCTTTGATTGACAATAGGTCTCAGCACAATGAAGTGATCAATATATTCACGTTGTACACTATATTGATCTTGCCAGTAGGGTGCTGTGACAGCTCCCGACTGGTATCGGCATATGATATAAGTGAAATATGTTGTCAGCACCCCTTGGATGCTTTTGCACAGCCCAGACATTTATTGAGTGATCACATCACATTGCAACACTCCAGAGCTAGGCAAGAACCCTTCATCAGGCATGAGATAGGTGTAGTGGAGGGCAGGAGCAGTCGTGGCATTGTACACTACCCTGCCTTCTTGTCTTACAGTGATATACCTTTTTTAAACTCAAGTGTATGCTTACGTAACACAAGAAATCAATCTGCAGGCACTACTACCTAGGCCTGAAATTTCTCCACTGTCTTTACCCAAAAGCATTACAAACATACTGCCGAAGATAGGACCCTATACATTCAATGAGGTAAATACAATGCGCCCAGTGTGTGGGATTACCCCTTAACCCCAACTGTGCCATCTCTTTCCTTCTCTTTTTTCTTTTCCTTGTTTCTTCCCTTTTGTCTTTGCCTCTCTCCCTCTTCTCTTCCCTGATGCTTCTCATCTCCCAATTACCATCCCCCCTTCTTATATCAATCATTACATAATTTTCTCTAATTTAACTCTTCCCTTGCTTTCTTAGCACTGTAACCTTATGTAGTGCTACCCTAGCAGAAGCCGCTGGATAGGATGGGTTCTGTGATCTTTGCCACAACCTCACAAGTACTTCCAACCCTTTGACACCCTAGGTTAATCAAACATAGGCTGTAACTGTAAGCTATGCAAGCTATGCCAGGAGCACAACAATACTACTGCATCAGGAAACAGATATCAAGCGGATTGGTAGAGGTAAATCTCAATATATTGTAACACTATGTGAATGATAATGTTAAAAGTATAGAACTAGCAAAAATAATAATAGTTGTACAGATCAATGTAGGGTATAACCAGCAATAGGTAAATGTCTGACAACACCGTGCACCAGGATCAGCTATCCATGGTAGCATTTAGCAGATCACTCTGAGTGCTATCACCGACAGTAAAGAGATTAGGTTTACAGTAACTGCATTCAGGTGGCTATACTGCCAGGATGCATTAAGAATGGCAATGCTAGGCTTAATGTATGAAAATACCAGTTAGATGGATAAAGGGTAGGGACTATTAAAAGTAGTCCTTTATGATGTTCTTCTGCTGGCAATAGTTGGGGCCGTTTAATAATGTTGGTGCATTTAAAGTGGTAGTATACTCCGCTATATGACTTTTACCTACAGGTAAGCCTATAATAAGACTTACCTGTAGGTACAATTAATATCTCCTAAACCTGCACGGTTTAGGATATATTCAACCTGCATGCAGCCACTGACGTCTGCGGGGCATGCGCTCTGAAGGTTCGGCGGATCTTCAAAGCTCCCTGCCGGATTTTGCCGGAAAGTGAAACTCCCGCGTGCATGCGCGGGAGTGACGTCATCGCAACTCCGGCCACTCACAGCGCCGGAGCCGCCGAACCTGGAAGAGACGCCGAGGGAGCATGTCAGCGATGCATACTAGCTCATTATGCCTTTGTCCTGCAGGGTTTTTTTTTTTTTTTTTAATGATTATACAACCGCTTTAACAACAGTCTTGATGATCCAGCATCCAGTATAGGTGCAGTCCATATGCAATGTAGGCACAGAATAGGGATGGTGTTTTCGTTATATTGGTACAGGTGCGGTATTGCTGAAGTATGGGTGCTAAAGGGCTTAATGTTCTGCTGTCAGCAATTTGGTCTCAGCTTAACAGTATGATAGAGGTGGGTGATCTGTCCTCACACCAATCCTTGCGACAGAGATGCAGTATAAGGGGGCCTCTTCATGTCTGTGCACAGATAGTTCCCATGATTGGAAGGTGTGACGGAGGGATGAGGAGAGGATGCTTCCCTCTCTTAGTGACAAGTGTGGTGTAGATGCGATTGCCACGGTCCCATTTAGTCTCTCTCTCTCTGCTGCTGCCACCTTTAGCTCTAGTCCTCACTAGCACGACCTACTGGTGTTCTGTGGGCTCACAAGCAGATGTACTCATCACAAGTCCCCTGGAGCTAAGAGAGCGAAGCCCCTTCTCTCAATCTCTTTAAAGTGTAACTCCACTTTTGTTGAGAAAAAAACATTCCCCTCTGGCTGATCTATGTACATTGCAAGGATTTTAACAAATTTTTGTTGCAGATTACTACCTTTTGTTGTTCTAAAGTAATCCCTGTTTGTTCCTCTGTGCCGAGTGGGTCTAATGGGAGTGGTTTTATAATTATCAGTCAGTTGTTCAGCTGTAGTGCTCTAATGAGGAAATCTGCTGGGCCTGCATTCCTTTAGATGTGTTCCTATTGGGAGTAATTCACCAAAAATTACATGTTTTGTTGCAGGGGATGCCTGAAATCTGACTTGTATCTTAGGCAGACTTTTGGGAAAATCGATGAGCCAATCACACAAGCAGGAAATTATGTATCTGGGGTGTGTTCAGTACACATTCTGTGTACAGAAAAACTCTGGGTAGCCATATTGCGTTGCATTTTCAGAAAATTACAGCGGCTGCAGATTGAAAAGGAAAGGTAATTTTTAACCACTTTACCGCTGAGTACTGGAATAGTACTGCGGCAAAGTGGCACGATCCCGTCTGACGACGTAGACCTACGTCGCCAGACTCCTCCCCTGTAGGCGGCGCTCGCGCGCCGCCGGAGGCGCGCTCCCGCTGTTTTCATTCACAGCGGGAGTCGGGCCAGGGGAGGAGCAGCGGCGATCACCGTTGCTCTGCCCCCGATCGTCGGGATATAGTGTGGAGATCCGCCCGCCTGTGTAAACACAAGCGGGCGGATCTCCTCAGTGACAGGAAGTGACAGATCGGAGTGTTCAGCATAGCTGGACATCCGATCTGTCCCTGTCTCACACAGTCACCTCACGTTACAGACACGTTAGTAAGCACCAGGCATACATTAACCCCTCCCTCTCCAATAAAATTAACCCCTTCCCTGCCAGTGTCATTTTTACAGTAACAGTGCATATTTATAGCACTGATTACTGCAGTAATGTCACTGGTACCCCCAAAAGTGTCAAAAATGTCAGTCAAGGGTCCGATCTGTCCGCCGCAATGTCGCAGTCCCGCAAAAAAAATCGCAGATCGCCGCCATTACTCGTAAAAAAAAAAAACACCAAAAATGACATAAATCTTTCCCTTTGTTAGTAAACGCAATAACTTTTGCGCAAACCAATCAAAATACGCTTATTGCGATTTTTTTTTACCAAATATGGGTAGCAGAAAACAAATTGGCCAAAAATTTTAAAAAAAATTGGTTTTTACATCTTTTTTGGGGGGAATTTCATATAAAAAAATGTTAAAAATATTGTTATTTTTTCAAAATGCACGACCGTGCAATTGTCAGTTAAAGTCGCACAGCGCCGAATCGCAAAAAGTGGCCCAGACGTAAGACAGCAAAATGCTCTAGTGGTAAAGTGGTTAATAACATTCAATTACAATATGACTTGTGTCACAATTGTATATGCTATATTAATTTTTCTTTATTTGCTATTTTGGAGTTACCCTTTAAAGGTTATCTTCGTCCTTCCCTTCCTCGTCCAGGATGTCTTCTCTTTATCTCACTCCTCCTATATTAACACACAAATAATATAAAAACTTAATAATCGTAGTATCCCTTGATAACTGTGTTAACAGGTCGCCCCTTGGGGCCACGGGGGAGTATTACAAGCCATTGACTCAGCTTCAGTGTGGATTGAATGATGACATCTTCAGGATGGTGGCCACTTTACACTTCAATACCCCCACACACCTGTGGAAGGTCTTCTCCTTAGCCGGAAACAGGTCTATTCTATACCTGTGTAATAAAATAATAGTTAGTTAAAGAAGTTGTAAACCTCAGTAAAAATAAATAAATAAATAAAAAACTGAAAGACAAAGGCATAATGAGCTAGTATGCATCGCTACAAAGTATTAACTTAAGGGGGCTGAATAATTTTGCACGCCCAATTTTTCAGTTTTTCATTTGTTAACAAAGTTTGAAATATCCAATAAATTTAGTTCGACTTCATGATTGTGTCCCACTTGTTGTTGATTCTTCACAAAAAATTACAGTTTTATATCTTTACGTTTGAAGCCTAAAATGTGGCAAAAGGTCACAAAGTTCAAGGGGGCCGAATACTTTCGCAAGGCACTGTATTTTGTTACTAAGATGTTCTCTTCCCTTTACTCCCCTGCCTACAGTCATGACCCTCTAGAGGCCCCCACGAACTGGTCGATGCACCGTGTAATCATAGACCAAAATGCCCAGCTGCTGGACCCCGGACCAGGAGGAAAACCTCTTCGAACTGTGAGTACCATGGAATTCTTTAATCCTCTCAGCACGCACCACCTGATCTCCCATGGGGCTTATATTTATATCCTTAAACACCAAGGGATTGAATCATCCGGCCAAATGCAGGACATTCTGGCATGAAGCCATCTCCCAAAATTGCGATGTACTATTTGTACAAGAAACGCACTTCTGTGGCTCTAATCCCCCCCCCCCCGTTGCTCCCACCCTAGCTTTCCAAGTACCTTTTTCGCCAATGCCAATGTTAAAAAGAAGGGGGTTATGACGGCCATCAGGGTCTCTTTCACGCTAATCAAAGAAATTAAAGATCTAGTAGGAGGATGATACCTCACTCTGGTCTGTCAGCTGAACTCGTATTTGTATACCATAGTCAACGCCTATGCCCCTAAATCACGCCAGCTACATTTCTTCAATAAACTCATGCAAGTGGTCCAGAAGGAACAGCAGGGTTCACTCTTGATTTCCGGAGACTTTAATCTTACTCAAGATTTTGAAATGGACTGTACCTCCTCACCCAGAAGAAGACCTCCAGAACTGAAGTCGCTTTTTATGCAGTACGGCCTTTTTGACGCCTGGAGATGTATTAATGCGACTGCCAAGGACTATAGCTTCTTTTCTACCCACAATGCTAGCTACAGTAGAATTGATTTTTTTCCTGCTAGATCGTGCCTTGTTGATGAGGGCCTCGTCCTCTGGGATTGGCGACATTACATGGTCTGACATGCTCCGGTCTCGCTGGTCCTGGAGGATGCGCTCTCTATTAATACTACTCGTGTTTGGAAGATGAATGCTTGGCTTCTTCAATGGCCTCACTACGCCAAAGAGGTTGAACAAGCCCTGCACAACAATTTCTCTGATAACGCTTCCTCTGCTGAAGATCCTTTTCTTATATGGACAGCCCACAAGGCCGTCATCAGAGGGACCTTTAATCAGGGCCGCTGATAGAAATCATGGGGCCCCGTACAGCCCCACCCCTGTCCCCTCCCCAGACCCCGCCTTGAAACAAAGTGCAGGTTTGTCTTCAAGTGATAATTTATCATGCCACGCCATGCCATTCATAGTAAATATGTGCAGAGCGCAGTACAATCACCACACCATGCCATATTGGCATCCATAGTAAATATGTGCAGTGCAATGCAGTATAAAACTCACAACGGACAATCAGCTGCTTCTGCCCGCTGCACATCCACTCGCTCTCTGTCTCAGGCCTAACTTAGAGCTGAGTGGAGGAAGATCACTCTGCAAGGGAAGAAAATAGGTGGCAGGCAGCCGGGACCTGAAATTAAGCCACCATAAGGATTGGGCTCGGAATACACATGCGTCCGAAATATCTAAAAAAAAGTCCCTCCACTCGCACCAGCACAGAGGTCAGAGAGGGGCCCAAAAATGGCAATTACACCCCTGCTAGAAAGAGTCACTAGGGTTGGTGTCACCTGGTGCGGTAAACCATGGTGTCACCCCCCCCCCCCCCCCCCCCCAGCTCTCTCTTGCAACAGAGACTGAAAACATGCTACAGGAGACAACCAGAGAGTGCAGGCATCATACAGTAGACATTTAGAGAGTGCAGGCATCATACAGGAGACATTAAGAGAGTGCAGGCATCATACAGGAGACATTAAGAGAGTGCAGGCAGGCATCATACAGGAGACATTAAGAGAGTGCAGGCATCATACAGGAGACATTAAGAGAGTGCAGGCATCATACAGGAGACATTAAGAGAGTGCAGGCATCATACAGGATACATTAAGTGTTGCAGAGTGCGATCACTGGGTGCAGCGGAGTCCTTTCAGATCAGACATTGTGCAGTAAACAGGAACTGGCTTCTTTATTGGAACATAACACAGATATCAATAGATATCACCTTCTCATTGTAATAAGAACACAGACAGGAAGAGATAACCAACAAGTACAGTACTGTGTACAGGAAATGACAACACATCATAGAGAATGCATAGCATATCACTTAGCATTAGCGACATCTACTGTCCTATTTATGAACTGCAATAGACTAAGCTTAAAGTTGTTGTATCTCCAACACCCCTTCTCAACAGCTAAGGCTTAGTCTATTAAACCCATCTTCTTTGTAAGCCTTGAGTGTCTTTCAGCGGTCAGAGGCTTTGTAAGGATATCTGCTGTCATATCCTCGGTTGGGCAATAAAGTAACTCAAGAAGACCTTGCTCTTGAAGATCCCTAAGAAAGTGGAACTTCACGTCAATGTGCTTGGTTCTTAAATTAACTCCTTCCATGCGCGCAAGTGCGAGGCATCCTTGATTGTCCTCATACATTTCTGTTGGTCCCAACTGTGGTTGACCCAAATCTGTTAATAGCTGTCTCAGCCATATAACTTCTTGGCTTGTTTGCACTGCAGCAACGTATTCTGCTTCAGTAGACGACAGTGAAACAGAGAGTTGCTTTTTACTAGTCCAACTGATGGCACCTCCTGACAGAAAAAATAAGTATCCACTGGTAGATTTCCTGTCACTGGTGTCTCCTGCCCAATCAGCATCCACATATCCTGTTAAGGTGCTTTCATCACTTGCTGGTAACTTTAACTTTTAATGCGAAGTCCCTTTAAGATAGCGAATGATTCGCTTTACAGCATTCCAGTCCTTTTGACTTGGCATTGAAACCTTTCTGCATAGGATTCTAACACTTGGTGCAATATCCGGCCTTGTAGCAGTGGTAAGATATAGCAATTTCCCTATTGCCTTCCTGTATTGAGTATTAGTAGGTAATGGGTTATCTTGGCAATTCATCTCCTTTTGGTAGTTGGTTTCTATAGGAGACTTTACTGGTTTGGCGTCTTCCATTCCAAATGTTTCAATTATTTCTTGTATTTTGTGTCTTTGGTTCAGAAGAAAGCTGCCATCTTCCTCTCTCACGATCTGGATGCCGAGGTAATTCTTTATGTTGCCAAGATCTTTGGTGTTGAAGTTCTGATTTAGTTTTTCTAGTATTTCTGCTTCATCCCCTTCTTGCTCAAAGCAAATCAGGATATCATCCACATAAATAAGCATATAGACCCATCTGTTTGCCAATTTCTTTGTGTATAAGCAGGGGTCTGCTTTACTCCTCAGAAAGTTTTGATGTGTAAGCACTTCATTTATTTTTATATTCCACGTTCTGGCTGCTTGCTTTAGACCATATATACTCCTGCGAAGTTTGCATACTAGGTCTGGCCTTTGTTCATCTTTGAACCCTGGCGGCTGTTCCATGTAAATTTCTTCTGTTAGCTCGCCATGTAGAAACACGGTTTTCACATCAAAATGTTTCACTTGCATTTTCCTTGTGACGGCTACTGTCAGTAAAGTCCGTACTGTAGTGTGCTTGACTACTGGTGCAAATGTCTCGTCATAGTCCTCTGCGTATTTTTGAGAATAGCCCTTGGCTACTAGTCGTGCTTTGTATCGCTCAATTGTGCCATCTGCATTGTATTTCACTTTAAAATTCCATTTGCAGCCTATGGCTTTCCTTCCGGGTGGTAGTTCTGTAAGTGTCCATGTTTTAGTGTCATGCATGGATTTTATCTCTTCATCAGCAGCCTTTATCCATTTACTTGCTTCTTGTTCTGAAAGCTGAGATATTTCTTCCCAGGTTGCAGGTTCGTTGATACTGGCAGTACTTGCTTTGTATGAGAGACGTACAGGTGGTTTACCTCTGTTTTCTCTTGTTGAACTTCTCAGTTTTGTGTCTGAGCCTTCTTGTATCTGCTCTTCAGTACTGGTAGAGTCTGCGCTCACTTCAACTGTTTGTTCAGAAGTTACATAGATGGGCTGGTCAATGTCAGTTTTCTCTTCTTTTCTTGCTTCTACTGTTGTCATTACATTGTCTCTGAAATCTTCAACAAAAGTTATGCTGTTGCTAATGGTAACCTTGTCTGTTTTGGGATTAAGGATTCTGTAACCTTTGACATTGTCACTATATCCAACGAAGATACCTTCAAATGCTCTGTTTTGGAGTTTGGTGCATTTTTCTTCAGGTATGTAGATGAATGCTTTGCATCCAAATACTCTTAGGTGTTTTACATTTGGCTTCTCATTGTGCCAAAGTTCATATGGAGTTTTCTCTATTGTTCTGGAAAAAAGTCTGTTCTGCATATATGTAGCTGTCATAGTTGCTTCACCCCAGTATTTTTGTGGTAGTCCAGAGTCTGTCAGCATACATCTGATCATTTCAGTCAGAGTTTTGTTCTTTCTTTCAGCTACTCCATTTTGTTCTGGTGTATATGGGACTGTCTTTTGATGTTCTATTCCATTCTGTTTTAAGTACTCTTTTATCTTATATCCTGGGAATTCACCTCCATTGTCACTCCGAAGTATGAGAGGCTTCCTCTGAAACTTGTTACTGGTCTTTATTATATAGTCTTGTAATTTGTCAAAAACTTCACTCTTGTGTTGCATTAGGTAGGTAACTGTGTATCTTGAATAGTCGTCTATGAAAGTCACTATGTACCTTTTCCCTCCAGGTGTAGGTGGGTTTAGGGGACCACACACGTCACTGTGAACTAAGTCAAGTGGTCTTGAAGCTCTGTTCTGACTGACTTTGGGAAGTGTTGCTCTTGTAGCTTTGGATTTAATGCAACATTCACACTTAACAGTAACTGAACAAGGGGATATTGTTAGATCCCTTGTCAGATTCCTCCTCTGTAGTTCCTGTATGCATTCTGGGTGTCTGTGACCTAGACGTCTGTGCCATATATGTATACAGTCATTGTGCTTGTGTGTACATAGTTTCACCTTTTCCTTCACTGTGTCAAGGTGATATAGGTGATCATCCAGCTTGGCACTTGCTACTGTCTGGTTGCCGTTTAGGATTGAACACTTGTCACCTTGGAATTTTACAGTGAGTCCTCTGGCTGTCAGACGCTTCACAGATAAGAGTCCTCCTTCTAGATTAGGAACATAAAGCACATCTTTCACTGGTATGGCTAGGTTGTGTCCCGCATCATCAGGGCATACAAGGGTTCCATGCCCATATCCTTCTGCATGTATTTTGCTTCCATCTGCAAGATAAATAGTTTCTTTGTTGTTCAGATCAAGTTCTGTGAAAAAACTTCTATCACTCGTCATGTGACTGGTTGCCCCCGAATCGATGCACCAGCCTTGACATTTATTGTTGCCTGTCACTTTAAATGTGGCATTCCAGTTTCCTTCCCATGGATCATTGATCATGGCTTTGACCTTTTGTTTAGCATAAGAAGGATGCTGTCTCCTTTGCTCTGCTTTCCACATAGTACATTCTTTCTTTATGTGTCCCTGGTTGTGACATCTGAAACACACTCTGGTCTCTTTCCTGTGTAACCTTGCGTCTGTAGCCTTAAGAGCGGTTCTGGTGTCGGTTTCTGTGGAGTCATGCACTAATTCCTTTCTTCTCTGATAATCATCTATGGGCCTGGTTTTTACAAATGCTAGTGTCAGATCTGTCTCAGGTCGTGTCTCCAGTGCATTGATCAGTGCAGTATATGTATCGGGCAAACTGCATAACAACATGGCTGTAGCGTGGCTGTCTGTTATATTCTCCCCGATTGATCTGAGTTGCGCAATCACTTCCAGAATTGCATTTATGTGCTCCTGCATGTCCTGTTCTCTGCTAAGTCTCATTTTGTAAAGTTTCCGCAGTAGAAACAGCTTGCTGTTTAAACTGGATCTTTCATGCAGTCTTCTTAGTATGTCCCACATGCCTTTTGCTGTGTCCTCATGGCGTATATGTATGAGCTGATCATCCTCCACTAGTAAGCTTATGGTGGCCCGTGCCTGTCTGTTTTTCTTGTCCCAGTCCTGATTATTGTCCTGTGGCCTCTCTGTAGTGGTAACCTCCCACAAGTCATCTCTAGATAATAGCATTTCCACTTTAAACTTCCATAGCTGATAATTGTCATTGTTCAGCTTGGCCACTGAGAGTTTAAGTTCTGAGTTTCCAGACATTTTTCCCTCCTTTATATATGAACAGTCTTACTTGTCTATAGGAGATGTCACTGGAAAGCTTCCTTATGTCGATCTTTATCCGGATCCTGGGCCCATAACCTGTTGCAGAGTGCGATCACTGGGTGCAGCGGAGTCCATTCAGATCAGACATTGTGCAGTAAACAGGAACTGGCTTCTTTATTGTAACATAACACAGATATCATAAGATATCACCTTCTCATTGTAATAAGAACACAGACAGGAAGAGATAACCAACAAGTACAGTGCAGTGTACAGGAAATACACATCATAGAAAATGCATAGCATATCACTTAGCATTAGCGACATCTACTGTCCTATTTATGAACTGCAGTTTATCGAATAAGCTAAAAGCTGTTGTATCACCATCATATCAGGCATCATACAGGAGACATTTAGAGAGTGCAGGCATCATACAGGAGACATTTAGAGAGTGTAGGCATCATACAGGAGACATTTAGAGAGTGCAGGCATCATACAGGATACATTTAGAGAGTGCAGGCATCATACAGGAGACATTTAGAGAGTGCAGGCATCATACAGGATACATTTAGAGAGTGCAGGCATCATACAGGAGACATTTAGAGAGTGCAGGCATAGTACAAGTACTGTGGGTGGTGTGGTTGCAGTCAGTGTAAATAGCTCTGGGGAAGCCTGTCCTCCCTCTCCTTCTAAAATAGACCTGTGTGACCCCTCTCCCCCCTCCTCTGTGTGCAGCTATGGCAGGAGCTCTTCTCACTTACATTAATTGTCCCGTCCAGATAGCATGTCTCCTCACACTCCCAGCCCTTCCGTTGTCAGTGGGAAGTACAGCAAAGGTGGAGGTGGAGCAGCTCAAGACAAGAAAGTTACAGCTTCCTTATCCCGGGGTCTCCATGCACCTGATTGGTTGCTGGGATGCTAGACGGGCCCAGCAACCAATCATTTTGACAGGCGGGACTTGGACGTTCTGGGAGCTCTGCCTTTGATGCAGGCATTTACCCGAAGACTATCAGACTGTCTCTTAAGCTGCCCGGGCCCCCCTGCTGAGCTGAGGACACAGGGCCGGTACAACAGGGCCAGTTGTACTGGCCTATCAGTGGCCCTGCCTTTAATAAGCTAGGGGCAAGGGAAAGGAGGCAACTCACAAAGCATATAGATGAAGTTGTCTCGCAAATCCACATTCTCGAGACCCGAAATAAAACCCTCCCCACCCCCACACTCACTAATAATTTATCTGACGCAAGACATGAACTTCGCTCCCTACTCCTGGATGGGTTTGAACACACATCCAGGAGACTCAAAATGACCCGGGAAATTGTTAGATAGTCATCTCAAAGGGGCGAGACAAAAGCTGCGGCCCCCTTTCCTTATACATCCGGTTACCAACCAAAAAGTCTTCCACCCGCAAGACATAGCCAATGCTTTTGGCGCCTACTACCATTTCCCTATATCATTTAAAAGAAGACGTATCAACAGCCCAACCAACTCCCGATCCTATTTCTTACTTTCTCGCTAATCTCTACATATCTAAACTGTCGACGGAGGACCTCTCGGCTCTCAATCCCTCCTTCACAGCTGCGTAAGTGACTAAAGTGATCCAGTCCCTGCCCTCAAAGAAATCCCCGGGACCGGATGGCTTCTCAGGGGAATATTATCGACATTTCACCAACATCTTGACGCCCCACTTAGCGGAACTCCATAATGCTGCGGTTGCCTCCTCAACCTTCCCCTCAGAGATGCTCAAAGCTACTGTGGTGACTATCCCTAAACCTGGGAAGGAGCCAACGGTACCCCAGAACTGTGACCTTAAACTTTATGCTAAGGTGATCGCTGTAAGAGTGGGATAGATGGCACCCTACCTAATTCATCCAGATGTAACGCTCCTGCGTTTTTGTAGTAGGCTGGAGTGCAGCTGCAGAATCTCCACTCAGTAGTCATGTAGAGATGTGTTGAATAACCAAATCCAACTCTCCAGACTCATCACTGTGGGCCTGTCAGCTTCAGCATACAGATATACACACTCAATAAGATGTTCCTGGAGTGATAGGATGTATATGTTAGTATGAAGATGATGTGCTGAAGGGACAGGTGTGAACAGTGACAGAGATGGTAAGCACTTGATAGAAATGTTCAGGAGAGTACTAGATGGTATTAGGTAGAATGCAGATAGGTTAGTAATCGAGTATGGTAACAGGTGGTAAGGATAGCAGATGACAAATACAGGATAGACTAACCCAGTGCAAGGATAGATGGTAGTAGACTCAAGAGCTAGCAATCTATGTAACAGTGCAGATGATAGAATTAGTATGCATAGATAGTAACAGTCCTTAATGTGCAGAGGTAGATAGTGTAAGTAAGGTTATGGAGGATTCCCCTGTGGGGTACTTATCACTAGTAAGGTTAGTAGTAGAAGGGTCCAGTAGTGAGGGAGTGATGCAGTAGCGAGATACAGGGATCAGTAGCGAGGTTCCGGTCTGTTTCCAAGTAAAAGAAAGTATTTGGAGGTTCCGGTAGCAAGACAAGCTTGTAAGCATGTGGACCCACGGCAGGCTGAATGAACAATGTGAGAGAGAACGCCGGCGGTTGAAATAGCCGCTCTGCGGCGCTCGGTGATGACGTCATCCGTCTTAAAGGTGTATGCGTACCACCTAATTAGAAAGGTGGGACGCATATTTGAAAAGAAAATGGAAAATGAGGGTACCAGAGGTACCAGAATCTTACACCAGACCAATCAGGCTTTATCAGGTTACGCCAAACCTCAGATGCAACTCGCAGAATGATAAACATCCTCCATTTTGCTAAGCAGTCTAAAACGCCTTCTCTGCTACTCACTTTGGATGCAGAGAAGGTGTTTGATAGAATCCACTGGTCCTATCTAGCTCAAACTCTCTCAGCTTTTGGTTTTTGAGGTCCCATACATTCTGCAATTATGGCACTTCATACATCCCCTTCGGTGCAAGTCCTCTCTGCAGGAACGATGTCGGACCCGTTTCCTATCTCTAACGGTACACGCCAAGGGTGCCCTCTCTCCCCGCTCCTTTTTGACTTCCTTATGGAGCCATTTGCTATTTATGTCCGCTCCTATCCTGATATTACTGGTTTAACTGTCCAGGGTTCCACACACACCATAAGTCTCTTTGCGGATGATGTAATACTCATACTTACCGACATAGACAGATCTCTTCCCGCAGTCCATACCGCACTCTCCTTATTTAATAGCGTGTCCTACTACAAAGTCAATGACTCAAAATCAAACCTTATGCCCTTGGGGATCTCTCCGGCTGTGCGCAGTAGACTGCAATCGCTCTTTCCTTACCAATGGAGAGATGATGGCTTGCAATACTTAGGCACAACTCTGACACTCGATCCATAGGATTTATTTTCGGCCAATTATGTCCCCTTCCTCACGACCATGCAGACCAAACTCCAAAATATGGCGAAACTGGAGCTAACTTGGTCCGGCAGGTTGGCGTCATTCAAGATGATGCTCCTTCCTCAGTTACTAGATCTGTTTCGCAATTTACCAATCCAGGTCCCCACCTGTTTTTTCACTAAAGCCCCAGCGCTTCTCAACTCCTACCTTTGGAAGGGCAAGAGAGCGAGATGCGCCTTTATCAGGCTTCTCCTGTACAAGAGAGCAGGAGGAGTTGGCCACGTTCACATTTGAGATTACTACACTGCTGCCCTGTTAGCCCAAATGTGAGCCTGGATAATCCCTGAGGTAGGAAACCACTGGGTGCAATTGGAGACCGCCCAAATACCTGGAAGGAATCTACAGAATTTCCTCTCGGCTTCAAAATATCTGAGCCGCCATCCGCCCTCTCTACCCCCGACAATCTTGGCCACAACTGCGGCCTGGAAAGCCCTGGTATCACAGAGAGAAGACTCTGGAGCCCAAACGCCATTCCCTCTCTCTATTGATGCCCTAACTCTTGTCATTCCTGATCTTAACCTATCCCTGTGGAAACACAGGGGCGTCTCTCACCTTGATGATCTCTTGGTCGGCCCAGTGATGAAGACGTTTCGATCCCTTCAAATAGAATTTGATCTCCCCTCCTGGGAACATTATAAATATCTCCAAATTCACCATTTTCTACAGTCCATGGACCATAACGCTGTAACTGTCCCCTGGCCCAATATCTCACTTCTCCCTCCCCTAAAATTAAAGGCATATCCCTTTTCTATAATCTTATTAACCATAAGACCACCTTTGCCAAATCCGCCCCTTATGTTCAATGGGAAAGAGATTTTGGGAAATCCTTTTCTTTTTTAGATTGGCAAAGAGTAGGGTTGAGCGGACACCTAGATGTCCGTGTTCGACGGGTTCGGCCGAACTTTAAAAAAAAGTCCGGGTCCGTGTCCCGGACTTTTACCGAACTTTTCCCGGACACCGAACCCCATTGAAGTCAATGGGGACCCGAACTTTAAGGCACTAAAATGGCTCTAAAACACCAAAGGAAAGGGCTAGAGTGCTGCAAATGGCAGCAAAACGTAATTAAGAGCATGGCAAGTGCTCTGCAAACAAATGTGGATAGGGAAATAACTTAAAACAACAAAAAAAAACAGAAAAATAAAACAATGTTCTTCTTCATCTCTGAAGGACGAGGCCCATATGGAGTAGGAGGGAGGTTGAGGTGGTGGTGGATGTGGCGGTGACATAGGCGTGCGCACAGGGTGTGCTGGGTGTGCCTGGGCACACCCTAATCACCTAGGGCACATAGCATTGCCAGTGAGGAGATGGGAAAGATCTCCCTGGGACCTGCTCTGCTCTATTTCTCCTTGCCTACAGGTACATGGCCCCGATACATTACTCTCCCTGCTGGCAAACACATGCATGTGTATTTCAACTTTGGGGTGCACACCTTAATGCAATAGGCTGCGCACACCTATGGGCGGTGTAGGTGGAAGCGGCGGTGGAGGAGGACCAGGGCCGGATAAACAGCATCATGGGCTTGGTGCTGAGGATTTTGAAGGGCCTTAAGGGCCGTGCCTTGCCATGCACCCAGAGGAGGAAGGGTGCAGCCATGCATGCCTAATTCAACATGGGATGCTGTCTCTGAAGCCCATAAACACATCCATGCATCGCCAACTGTCCCTCCTTGTCCGGCCTTCACGCTGTGTGGGGAGGTTCTGAGGGTGCTGCCTGGGGAAGCGAGCATAGAAGCCAGACTTCTGTGTTTACAAGTGACAGAAGAGCGGTAACAGTGAATATGGCCAACCCGGGGCCTATATAAAAGGTAGGGGCCTGGAGCTGCAGCTCCAATAGCCCCTACATTAATCTGGCCCTGAGGAGGAGGACGAGGTAGCCAACACTGCTTCTTTTCAAAAATTTTAAATGAGGGTACACCCCAAAAGAGTGAGAAAGAGCAAAAATGGAACAATGGGTGGGTAAGGTCGGTATCCATTGCTATTCTGCATAAGGTACGGAAAAGTCCCGTGGGATCCATGCCTGGTTCATTTTAATGAACGTGAGCTTGTCCACATTGTCTCTGGACAGGCGGCTGCGCTTGTCTGTTATAACGCCCCCAGCCGTGCTAAATACCCGTTCAGATAATACACTGGCTGCAGGGCACGCCAGCACCTCCAAGGCGTAAAGGGCAAGCTCAGGCCATGTGCCCAATTTGGAGACCCAGAAGTTGAAGGGGGCAGACCCGTCATTCACTACATGTAGGCGTGTGCACACATACTGCTCCACCATGTTGGTAAAATGCTGCCTCCTGCTAAGACGTTCCATCTGAGCTGCTGGTGCTGCTGTTTGTTGTGGCGTGCTGACAAAGCTTTTCCACATTTCGGCCATGCTAACCCTGCCTTCTGAGGTGCTGGCGGTGCCCTGGTTGCGTTGGCGACCTCCTCCTCCTCCTCCTCTGCCTTGTGCTTCCACTGTGGCCCCGCTGTCAGATGGGAATGCCAGCAGCATGGCGTCTACCAGCGTGCGCTTGTACTCGCGCATCTTGCGATCGCGCTCCAGTGAGTGAATTAAGGACGGTACGTTGTCCTTGTAACGGGGATCCAGCAGCGTGGCCACCCAGTAATCAGCACAAGTTAGAATGTGGGCAACTCGGCGGTCGTTGTGGAGACACTGCAGCATGTAATCGCTCATGTGTGCCAGGCTGCCCAGAGGCGACGAAAGGCTGTCCTCTGTGGGAGGTGTATCGTCCGTGTCCTCTGTATCCCCCCAGCCACGCACCAGTGATGGCCATGAGCTGGCCTGGGTGCCACCCTGCTGTGAACATGGTTCCATCTCCTCCTCCAGCTCCTCCTCCTCCTCATCCTCCTCATCCTCCAGAACTGTGCCCCTGCTGGACAATTGTGTCCCTGGCGTTTGTGTGTGCAGGAACCCACCCTCGGAGCCCCTTGCGAATGACTGCCCTGAAAGCCTTTGAAATGTTACCTCTTCATCCTCCTCCTCCTCCTCCTCATCCTGTGCCACATCCTCTTCCATCATCGCCCAAATTGTTTTTTCAAGGAGGCATAGAAGTGGGATAGTTAAGCTGAGAATGGCGTCATTGCCACTGGCCATGTTGGTGGAGTACCCAAAACAGCGCAACAAGGCACAATATATGCAAATGTCAAATATGCAAACTATGCCGCAATTTAATGTTTTTTACACCAAAAGGGTGTGTATTGAATAGCGGAATAGGATAAAAAACTGTGTATCTCACACGTACAAACACAGACTAGGCCCGATTAAATTTTTTCCTACCCTAAAGGGAGGATGAGGAAGAGGAGTATGGAACATGCAGCACCCTCAAATCTTCAGAAGTATGAGATGAACCCCAAAAACTTGGAAAGGTGGATCTCTCTCACACGTACCAACACAGACTATCCCCCAATTTAACTGATCCCCAAAGGTTTTTGATTAAATAGCGGAATAGAAAATATGATCCAAAAAAAGTGTATGTATATCACACGTACACAACCACACTAGGCCCCAATTACTATTGTTTGTACCCCTAAAAGGCTAGATGAGGAGTAGGGGGGGTATGGAACAGGCAGCACCCTCAAACCTTCAGAAGTATGAGATGAACCCCAACAACTTGGAAAGGTGGATCTCTCTCACACGTACCAACACAGACTATCCCCCAATTTAACTGATCCCCAAAGGTTTTTGATTAAATAGCGGAATAGAAAATATGATCCAAAAAAAGTGTATGTATATCACACGTACACAACCACACTAGGCCCCAATTACTATTGTTTGTACCCCTAAAAGGCTAGATGAGGAGTAGGGGGGGTATGGAACAGGCAGCACCCTCAAACCTTCAGAAGTATGAGATGAACCCCAACAACTTGGAAAGGTGGATCTCTCTCACACGTACCAACACAGACTATCCCCCAATTTAACTGATCCCCAAAGGTTTTTGATTAAATAGCGGAATAGAAAATATGATCCAAAAAAAGTGTATGTATATCACACGTACACAACCACACTAGGCCCCAATTACTATTGTTTGTACCCCTAAAAGGCTAGATGAGGAGTAGGGGGGGTATGGAACAGGCAGCACCCTCAAACCTTCAGAAGTATGAGATGAACCCCAACAACTTGGAAAGGTGGATCTCTCTCACACGTACCAACACAGACTATCCCCCAATTTAACTGATCCCCAAAGGTTTTTGATTAAATAGCGGAATAGAAAATATGATCCAAAAAAAGTGTATGTATATCACACGTACACAACCACACTGGGCCCCAATTACTATTGTTTGTACCCCTAAAAGGCTAGGAGTAGGGGGAGTATGGAACAGGCAGCACCCTCAAACCTTCAGAAGTATGAGATGAACCCCAACAACTTGGAAAGGTGGATCTCTCTCACACGTACCAACACAGACTATCCCCCAATTTAACTGATCCCCAAAGGTTTTTGATTAAATAGCGGAATAGAAAATATGATCCAAAAAAAGTGTATGTATATCACACGTACACAACCACACTGGGCCCCAATTACTATTGTTTGTACCCCTAAAAGGCTAGATGAGGAGTAGGGGGAGTATGGAACAGGCAGCACCCTCAAACCTTCAGAAGTATGAGATGAACCCCAACAACTTGGAAAGGTGGATCTCTCTCACACGTACCAACACAGACTATCCCCCAATTTAACTGATCCCCAAAGGTTTTTGATTAAATAGCGGAATAGAAAATATGATCCAAAAAAAGTGTATGTATATCACACGTACACAACCACACTAGGCCCCAATTACTATTGTTTGTACCCCTAAAAGGCTAGGAGTAGGGGGGGTATGGAACAGGCAGCACCCTCAAACCTTCAGAAGTATGAGATGAACCCCAACAACTTGGAAAGGTGGATCTCTCTCACACGTACCAACACAGACTATCCCCCAATTTAACTGATCCCCAAAGGTTTTTGATTAAATAGCGGAATAGAAAATATGATCCAAAAAAAGTGTATGTATATCACACGTACACAACCACAGTGGGCCCCAATTACTATTGTTTGTACCCCTAAAAGGCTAGATGAGGAGTAGGGGGAGTATGGAACAGGCAGCACCCTCAAACCTTCAGAAGTATGAGATGAACCCCAACAACTTGGAAAGGTGGATCTCTCTCACACGTACCAACACAGACTATCCCCCAATTTAACTGATCCCCAAAGGTTTTTGATTAAATAGCGGAATAGAAAATATGATCCAAAAAAAGTGTATGTATATCACACGTACACAACCACACTAGGCCCCAATTACTATTGTTTGTACCCCTAAAAGGCTAGATGAGGAGTAGGGGGAGTATGGAACAGGCAGCACCCTCAAACCTTCAGAAGTATGAGATGAACCCCAACAACTTGGAAAGGTGGATCTCTCTCACACGTACCAACACAGACTATCCCCCAATTTAACTGATCCCCAAAGGTTTTTGATTAAATAGCGGAATAGAAAATATGATCCAAAAAAAGTGTATGTATATCACACGTACACAACCACACTAGGCCCCAATTACTATTGTTTGTACCCCTAAAAGGCTAGATGAGGAGTAGGGGGGGTATGGAACAGGCAGCACCCTCAAACCTTCAGAAGTATGAGATGAACCCCAACAACTTGGAAAGGTGGATCTCTCTCACACGTACCAACACAGACTATCCCCCAATTTAACTGATCCCCAAAGGTTTTTGATTAAATAGCGGAATAGAAAATATGATCCAAAAAAAGTGTATGTATATCACACGTACACAACCACACTAGGCCCCAATTACTATTGTTTGTACCCCTAAAAGGCTAGATGAGGAGTAGGGGGAGTATGGAACAGGCAGCACCCTCAAACCTTCAGAAGTATGAGATGAACCCCAACAACTTGGAAAGGTGGATCTCTCTCACACGTACCAACACAGACTATCCCCCAATTTAACTGATCCCCAAAGGTTTTTGATTAAATAGCGGAATAGAAAATATGATCCAAAAAAAGTGTATGTATATCACACGTACACAACCACACTAGGCCCCAATTACTATTGTTTGTACCCCTAAAAGGCTAGATGAGGAGTAGGGGGGGTATGGAACAGGCAGCACCCTCAAACCTTCAGAAGTATGAGATGAACCCCAACAACTTGGAAAGGTGGATCTCTCTCACACGTACCAACACAGACTATCCCCCAATTTAACTGATCCCCAAAGGTTTTTGATTAAATAGCGGAATAGAAAATATGATCCAAAAAAAGTGTATGTATATCACACGTACACAACCACACTGGGCCCCAATTACTATTGTTTGTACCCCTAAAAGGCTAGATGAGGAGTAGGGGGAGTATGGAACAGGCAGCACCCTCAAACCTTCAGAAGTATGAGATGAACCCCAACAACTTGGAAAGGTGGATCTCTCTCACACGTACCAACACAGACTATCCCCCAATTTAACTGATCCCCAAAGGTTTTTGATTAAATAGCGGAATAGAAAATATGATCCAAAAAAAGTGTATGTATATCACACGTACACAACCACACTAGGCCCCAATTACTATTGTTTGTACCCCTAAAAGGCTAGGAGTAGGGGGGGTATGGAACAGGCAGCACCCTCAAACCTTCAGAAGTATGAGATGAACCCCAACAACTTGGAAAGGTGGATCTCTCTCACACGTACCAACACAGACTATCCCCCAATTTAACTGATCCCCAAAGGTTTTTGATTAAATAGCGGAATAGAAAATATGATCCAAAAAAAGTGTATGTATATCACACGTACACAACCACACTAGGCCCCAATTACTATTGTTTGTACCCCTAAAAGGCTAGATGAGGAGTAGGGGGGGTATGGAACAGGCAGCACCCTCAAATCTTCAGAAGTATGAGATGAACCCCAAAAACTTGGAAAGGTGGATCTCTCTCACACGTACCAACACAGACTATCCCCCAATTTAACTGATCCCCAAAGGTTTTTGATTAAATAGCGGAATAGAAAATATGATCCAAAAAAAGTGTATGTATATCACACGTACACAACCACACTAGGCCCCAATTACTATTGTTTGTACCCCTAAAAGGCTAGATGAGGAGTAGGGGGGGTATGGAACAGGCAGCACCCTCAAATCTTCAGAAGTATGAGATGAACCCCAAAAACTTGGAAAGGTGGATCTCTCTCACACGTACCAACACAGACTATCCCCCAATTTAACTGATCCCCAAAGGTTTTTGATTAAATAGCGGAATAGAAAATATGATCCAAAAAAAGTGTATGTATATCACACGTACACAACCACACTAGGCCCCAATTACTATTGTTTGTACCCCTAAAAGGCTAGATGAGGAGTAGGGGGGGTATGGAACAGGCAGCACCCTCAAACCTTCAGAAGTATGAGATGAACCCCAACAACTTGGAAAGGTGGATCTCTCTCACACGTACCAACACAGACAATCCCCCAATTTAACTGATCCCCAAAGGTTTTTGATTAAATAGCGGAATAGAAAATATGATCCAAAAAAAGTGTATGTATATCACACGTACACAACCACACTAGGCCCCAATTACTATTGTTTGTACCCCTAAAAGGCTAGATGAGGAGTAGGGGGGGTATGGAACAGGCAGCACCCTCAAACCTTCAGAAGTATGAGATGAACCCCAACAACTTGGAAAGGTGGATCTCTCTCACACGTACCAACACAGACTATCCCCCAATTTAACTGATCCCCAAAGGTTTTTGATTAAATAGCGGAATAGAAAATATGATCCAAAAAAAGTGTATGTATATCACACGTACACAACCACACTAGGCCCCAATTACTATTGTTTGTACCCCTAAAAGGCTAGATGAGGAGTAGGGGGGGTATGGAACAGGCAGCACCCTCAAACCTTCAGAAGTATGAGATGAACCCCAACAACTTGGAAAGGTGGATCTCTCTCACACGTACCAACACAGACTATCCCCCAATTTAACTGATCCCCAAAGGTTTTTGATTAAATAGCGGAATAGAAAATATGATCCAAAAAAAGTGTATGTATATCACACGTACACAACCACACTAGGCCCCAATTACTATTGTTTGTACCCCTAAAAGGCTAGGAGTAGGGGGAGTATGAAACAGGCAGCACCCTCAAACCTTCAGAAGTATGAGATGAACCCCAACAACTTGGAAAGGTGGATCTCTCTCACACGTACCAACACAGACTATCCCCCAATTTAACTGATCCCCAAAGGTTTTTGATTAAATAGCGGAATAGAAAATATGATCCAAAAAAAGTGTATGTATATCACACGTACACAACCAAACTAGGCCCCAATTACTATTGTTTGTACCCCTAAAAGGCTAGATGAGGAGTAGGGGGAGTATGGAACAGGCAGCACCCTCAAATCTTCAGAAGTATGAGATTGTGTTCACTGTACCCCACAAAGATTGAGTTCACTGCACCCCACAATGATTGTGTTCACTGCACCCCACAAAGATTGTGTTCACTGCACCTCACAAAGATTGTGTTTACTGTACCCCCCAAAGATTGTGTTCACTGCACCCCACAAAGATTCTGTTCACTGTACCCCACAAAGATTGTGTTCACTGCACCCCAAAAAGATTGTGTTCACTGCACCCCAAAAAGGATGTTGTTCACTGCACCCCAAAAAGGATGTTGTTCACTCCACCCCAAAAAGATTGTGTTCACTGCACCCCACAAAGATTGTGTTCACTGCACCCCAAAAAGATTGTGTTCACTGCACCCCAAAAATGATTTTGTTCACTGCACCCCAAAAAGGATTTTGTTCACTGCACCCCAAAAAGGATGTTGTTCACTCCACCCCAAAAAGATTGTGTTCACTGCACCCCAAAAAGATTGTGTTCACTGCACCCCACAAAGGATTTTGTTCACTGCACCCCAAAAAGATTGTGTTCACTGCACCCCAAAAAGGATGTTGTTCACTGCACCCCAAAAAGGATTTTGTTCACTGCACCCCAAAAAGATTGTGTTCACTGCACCCCACAAAGGATTTTGTTCACTGCACCCCACAAAGATTGTGTTCACTGCACACCAAAAAGGATTGTGTTCACTGCACCCCAAAAAGATTTTGTTCACTGCACCCCAAAAAGATTGTGTTCACTGCAGCCCAAAAAGATTGTGTTCACTGCAGCCCAAAAAGATTGTGTTCACTGCAGCCCAAAAAGATTGTGTTCACTGCAGCCCAAAAAGATTGTGTTCACTGCAGCCCAAAAAGATTGTGTTCACTGCAGCTCACACACAGAAAAATGGATGTGGATCACTGACACCTGCCTATCTCCAATCCCACACCACACAGCAATATCGATTGTAGTTTGTAGAACACAGTTTCCCTAAAATTCAGCAGACTCTGTCCCTAACAGGATTGAGAAGAGATCGTAGATCAGGATTGAGTGCAGATTCACCCCACCCCCCACACAGCAATATCGATTGTAGTTTGTAGAAGACACTGACCCTATAATTCAGCAGACTCTATCCCTAAAATGCCTACAACTCGCCCTGCCTAAACACTCCGACCTGTCCCTCAATTCTATCCGGACACAAATGGTTTTTTCCTGCCTATCTTTCCCTAATCAGCAGCCAGCACGTTGATGTGTGCTCTGTCCCTGATATAAGCAGCATAATGACGCCGCTGCGGCTGCCTCGAACTTATAAAGACTTGGTCACATGCTTCAGACGGCCAATCACAGCTACTAAGACATTTGCAGGCATGGCTGGGATGGCTTAAGGCACACCAGTTAAACGATTGTTGATTGGCTGTTGAAAGCCCGCCATGAAAAGAGCGCCAAAGCATGCAAAACCCGGAAATAAAACGACCGAACACGGATTTTTACCCGAACATACAGTAAAGTGTCCGTGTCCGTGTTCGGGTACAAAAAATCCAATTATTCGGTACGAACACGAATAATACAGTCCGTGTTCGCTCAACACTAGCAAAGAGCTCTCTCCATTACTTTTCGTGCCACCAAATGCTTGAACCTTTGGGAAATGACACATAAACTAAACCTTAGATGGTACCTCACACCGACGAGAATAGTCAAATTTGCCCCTCAGCACTCATCTCTCTGCTGGTGAGGATGTGGTCACGTAGGCTCGCTGTTCCATATATTGTGGGATTGTCCGAAACTTGCCCACTTCTGGAAAGAAGTCTCTGCGCTTATTACTCAAGTTTTGAGATTCCATTTTACATTGTCCCCAGCTATGGCACTCTGCTCCTTGGATATGGAGAACGTACACCAACGTTTTAGAGTGGTTGTTCACCATATTCTGTTGGCAGCACGTTTAACTATTTTGCGTCATTGGAAAGCGCTAGACCCCCCTGAGTTAACTGAAACTACCCAGATTATCCAAACTCATGCTTCCTATGAGCTAATGTTTGCCTCCTCCGCGAATAGACTATCTTCTTGCGCTAATCTTTGGGAACCCTGGACATCTAGATTCACCTCTACCTGTTCGTGACTGTATACCCTTTGTACCCTTCCCCTCTCCTACTCTTCCCTTCCCCCTTGTTCTGTTCCGATAGTTCAAAGTCGGAGACCTCATATGATTTTACACATGGTTTAGTTGTATGGTTAATGTGGGTGGGGGACGGCCCCCTCTAGCTTGCTAGACCCACCTTGCCTGGGCCCATGTCTGCCCGACCACTTTTAAGGATCGGGGGCTGTGGGATGGGGGGTGGAAAGGGGGGCTGGAGCCTGCCTACTCTCTTTCTCTCTATACCCGCTTGTACCTAATGTTGAATTCCATCATGGAATCAGTTCTGACCTATATGAGGTTGTACTATGATTTGCGTTCACCTGCGCGTCACGCTGTCTTTTTGTTTGTTTCTCTCTTTACTTGAAAATTAAATAAAAATGTATTGAAATTAAAAATAAAAAAACACGAGACTTTACAATCACTTTAATAACTACCTCAAAATATTTTACTTTACCATTTGAAAACGTGTAAACTAAAAAAACATAAAGAAAAAGTGGACTTCAAACCATTATAGTTCCTCTTTAATGTGAGATTCTAGCACTGGACATTACAGTAACATATGAATTTAAAATAAGCAAAATCAAGGCTTTTAGGTATTGAAGGACTATTTGTTTTACAGGAACAATACAATTTAAATTGATTTCTGCATTCAGAGAAAAAAAAATCTTTGCCTCCAGCCACATCTGATTTCTTTTAAGCTGAGAAAAGCCAACAAGCTTTTCCCAGAATGGGGTAGGTTCCCTGACACAAGACACTAAGAAGCATATGGAATTGTTTGGTAATTCATCAAAGTGGAAAACCCCTTTGAATGCAATTCTGTATTACAGCCTTTAATTAGGCGATGAAAGGGTTAAAGCAAAGTTGTGTTTTACTGCAAGAACAATGTATTCTTTACCTGTGCTATTCCCTCTCTCCCTCTTTCTGCTTTGTCTAGCAGTTCTGCATGTATCTAACTCAGGTGCCATCTGGGCACTGTCACGTCGAGCTTCGGTCTGCAGATTTTTGGCTGGGGAACGTCATGCCCTGCTGAGTAGGTGAAGCTGTGAAATATACAGTTTCTCCAACATCCCGAGGATTCCCTAATCCTCTGTGCTCCATGTGCTGTGGAAAGCAATGTTTTCGCCCTCCATTGAAGGAGAAGAGAGGTTGTGTGTGGATAGATCATTAGCTGTCAATCATAAATCATCGCCCTGCATACTGCAACAGCAGTCGTGTGCGAGATGAGAATACAAAGCCGCACTGTGCCAGGGATGAGGAATCTGGCACAAAGGTTTCCGAACTTAACCTTCAGCAGCTACTTCAATATTAATTATATGAGAGGACCTGCTAAGAATTATTCTCTCAAATTAAAAACGGATGTAAAGGTAGAATGATTTTTAGCTTAATTCATTATATGCATTAAGTTAAAAAACCTTCGGTGCACAGGATCGCCCCCATCCCACCCCAACACACCCCAACCCAAACCAATCCAAAATTACCTGAGCCCACTGTCAATCCAGCACTGTGCCCGGAAGCAGCGGCTCTCTTTGTTCTGTCCCTCCTCGCACCACAGAGAGACAACAATGGGAGCCATTGAATCCTGCTGCTGTCAATCACATAATATGATGAGGGAGTGGGGGGCAGGCCCAATACTTTACTTTCTGTATCTATAGACGTAGACAGCACGGCTTGGGGTTCGAGCTTGCAGGTGTGCCACAAGAAGAAACAGCTTCTTATGGTGGCACACCAAGAAGAGGAGAAGCCAGGAGCACCAGCGGGGGACACGAGAAGATGAGGAATGGGGCTGCTCTGTGCAGATTGTTTTATATTTGTTAACAAAGTTTGAAATATCCAATAAATTTTGTTCCACTTCATGATTGTATCCCACTTGTTGTTGATTCTTCACAAAAAATTACAGTTTTATATCTTTATGTTTGAAGCCTGAAATGTGGCAAAAGGTTGCAAAGTTCAAGGGGGCCGAATACTTTTGAGCTTGGCTTATTGGCCAGAGGTCCTGCCGCCATTCTGAGCTCAGTTTGGCGGCATACTATGTAAGTTTATGTTTTTTATGCACTTTATATGGACTGTTTGCACCGTCAGTTGTAGAATCTAAACATCATTCCCTGCTGTTTGAGGTTTGGTGGTGTTTTTAATTTGTGGTTTTTTTTTACATGTTTTAATAAATACTGCACTATGAGCAATTTTTTCTGGTGTCGGTGATCCTTCTGTCTGGCTTAATGAGATTGAGCAGTTCCCCTGATGACTTTAGGTTAGGTAAATTATTATTTAGATGGTATATGGCACCCGATAGACTGGCCAAGTTCCTTCAGGCACATTAGACCATTGTTTCTGGGGTTGCAAAGTACATATATGGTGGGCTGTTCTAGAATGGAATGTTTTTAGACCAGGATCTACCAGTTAGTTTATACTGTTTTAAACTCCTGTATTCTTAAGGATCTATCTTAAGCTCTACTGAATCTAGCCAGTGCCCAGTGGTCTGATCTCCCAACTGTTTCATCCGTTAAACAAAAAATGTCATGGTAACTGTTCAACAAAAAGTTGGTGGCCATTCTTCTTAATAAAGTAAAAGGTAAAAAAAATAAAAGATTTGGAATCAGGAATCGAAACCCCCTCGGGGGATTTCAATGACTCTCAGACAAGTTAACCTTCCTTGGAATGGAGAATCAATGTGTTATCTCCCGGCCCATCTCCAGCTTCCCTTTCTGATCTCACCTTCTTTCCTTCCTTCTTTCCCCTTTCACATTTTGTAGTCTCTCTTCCTGTTCATCTTTTTTTTCTCAGCTATTCACTACTTTTACTGTTTTTCCCATCTCAGTGGTATACATCCTATTTGACTAGAAATCAGACTGTATGTTTTGGCTTGAATGTAATGGTTAGAAAAAGGTGTAAAATTGCAATATCTGATTAAATATTCATACTTTTAAAAAAATGAGACTGCAGGGTAGTCCCTGATGGGGATTCTCCCCACTGCATCTACGATGCTTTCTTCATTGGTACACCAAGTTTGCTGTTGACACACCCCCATTGTGGTTGGAGCTAAAATGTGCCACCTTCCCAATCACTATACTTAATATCTATGCCATGCTCACTCACCTCAATGTACTTGCATCTGGATTTCACCTAAATATACCACATTATGATGTGTATTTCTATATTTTTTAAGGTCGTTTGTGCCTCTTTCAATGGACATGAACCTGAAAAAAAAAAAAAGTTAATACAGGTCCTAAAGGTTCAGAAGTATAGAAGTAAAGTTGGGCGCCCAGTCATTGACAGTTAATCTAAAGTATGACATTAAACAGACATGTGCAGAATGAAAAAATGTGTTTCTTTTCGATTCGGTATTTACATTAATTCATTTTGTAACATTTTTTTTACCTTGTTTAATTTGTTTATTCAAATTTGAATCAATTAGAATTTTCTGAAATTGGTTGAATTTGGAAAATTCAAATCAATTCAAATTTGAATTCCATTCGAATTGAATTCCACTCGAAACTGAATTTATTCCATTCAAAATTTGAATTTTGGAAGATGGTTATATTCTTTCTATCTCATTCTAATCTATTGATTTTTCTATTCGATTCTATTATATTCTGTTCTATTCTATTCTATTTTCTGTTCTATTTGTTTCTTTTATATTCTTTTCTATACTATTCAAATTTTAATTTATTCTATTTAAAATTAGAATTTATTATAATCGAAATTTGAAAAAGTTTTATTGTTATATTCTTTCTAATCTTTTGTATTGTTTATTCGATTCTATTCTATTATTTTATTTTACATTATTTTCTTTTATATTCTATTGAAATTTAAATTCATTCTATTCGAAATTTGAATTTCGGAAGATGTTTATATTCTTTCTCTTATTTTCTATTCTATTGTTTTTTTCAATTCTATTCTATTTCATTCTGTTCTATTCTGTTTTATTATTTTCTATGCTATTTGTATTTATATGTATTCTAATTGAAATTCGAATTTCAGAAAAAGGTTATATTCTTTCTAATTTATTTTGTTCTATTTTTTTCTATTCTATTCTTTTCCATTCTATTATAGTCTATTATTTTCTATTCTGTTCTTTTCTATTCTATTCTAATTTTAATTAATTTTTTTTTCGAAATTCGAATTTTAGAAGATGATAATCTTTCAATTCTATTCTATTATTTTCCTTTATATTCTATTCTATTTTATTCAGTTTTTTTTTCAATTCTATTTTGTACTGTTTCACTATATCCTTTTCTATTCCATACCTTTATTTTCTATTCTATTTTTATTATTGTTATATTACATTCTTTTACTTTCTATTCTATTCTTTTCTAATCCACTCCTTTATTTTCTATTCTTTTCTTTTCTATTCTATTCCTTTATTTTAAATTCTTACTTATTCTCTTTGGAAATTTGAATTTGAAAACTATTCAAATTCGAAAACTATTTGGATTTGAAAACTATTGGAATTTGAAAACTGTTCGCATTCAAATACTTTGAATAGTCTTTTGAATAGATTTTTGATTTAAATATTTTCTAAATCGAAAACTATTCGAATTCCATTAAAAAATTATTTGAATTTCAATTTCGTGCAAAATTTTGTTTCGTTATTTCAATTCAGAATGAAATGAACTGAACATGTCTAACAATAAATACAAGACCGAGATTTTTATTATGCTTCCCTCTTTCACATATACTACTCAACAAAACCCAACTCCAAAGTGGGGAAGTAATAGAACAGGTTTTTCTTGCAGTCAGTGCCACAATTGGGGAGAATTTTCCTAACTTTCTGGGCAGGGCAAAGACTGCAGTAAAACACCTTTTCAGTAAAGAGGTACAGGGTTATGACCTCCTTCTGAGTTTTATTACTGTCTCTGTCTTCCAGTCCAAGTGGCAACCACTCCCCTCATGTCTTGTCTTGCTGTCACAATGACAGGAAGTGAAGAGAAATTTCCCTAGCAGGATCACAGAGAACAAGAAAAACATATTTATTCTTCTCAAATCTTCCCAATTGAACCTAGATAGCAAAAAACTAAAAACAAAGGTTCTACTTCTTCGCCATTTTACCTAAAAAGTAAACAGCAATGTTTTGGTTAGAGCTGGGATTTAATTTTTCCTTTATTATAAATGAGAAAGAATAATTTCGTGATTTGGTTACCATTTATATCCTAAGACAAAATTGCATAGCAAGATGTTTTTTTTTAGTAGAACAGCATATTTTATTGTACACTATGTACTGACTGTTGTGTTTTCCTATTTCATTTTATATTTGAAAGGTCATTTTTATGAATCATCCTTAAAATATCACTCCCTCTCACTCTATTTAATATTAAATTCATAAATTGTAATATATTTATATTTTTTGGTGCTCCTTCCAGTTTTAATGTTGATGTGATTTTTTTACAATAAAGTAGGTCCTTGTCCATAGTGGTACTTTCATCCAACATGGTCAGATGGGCATTAATAGATTTAAAACTGAGCTGCAACCTTCCCTTTAGTCTTGCATAATTGTACAGGCTCCTCTCTATACTAAACTGGCTTATGCTGCTTTCACTGCACACTATGAGCTTCTCACAGTGTGCATTCAAATCTGTAGTAAGTCAGATAGAGTGTGCTCTCTTCCTACCTGAGAGACGTTCAGCATTGTCTAATTATTTACTTGTCTATACCCTAACGTACCTTTGCTCGCCTATACTGAGCATTACTCAGGTTTGTGCACACAGTTTTTTTACTCAATGACTTTCTGTCAACAAGCTCCTGAGTAAACATTAGTAAATTATTACAACCGTGTGCAATTGGCCTAAAAGGTTAACCAGTTTATAAGGTTATTGAACCATTGGCAATTATTTTTTCATTTGGAGTGACATTCCTGAGGTAGAGTGATGAGCATAATGTTTTAAGGGGCCCATGCTGTAAACCTGAATTCCATCCAGAGAAAGACCCTGAGTAGAGTTAACAAGCTGTTTAGGCCTCTATAAAGCATACACTCACCGGCCACTTTATTAGGTACACCGATTCAATTGCTTGTGAACACAAATTGCTAATCAGCTAGAGATGGAACGTTTCGGCACGAGCATGAGTTTGGGCCGAACATTGGATGTTCGCCTGTTCGACGAACGCCCAAATTAACGAGGTGTTCCCACATGGACGTGACTTGGAAAGCCTAAAACACATGTCATTAATCAAGCATGTGCTGGAGAGGACAGAGGAGGTCACCCTCCCAGGTAAAACCACTAATTCTCCCAGATGGAAAAAGCAGATGCCATGTAAAGGATATGGTGAAGAGCCCAATCTTTACTGCTGTTATGGACTGCTGGCACAAAGTGGAAAAGCCAGGGATGTATTTTTCAGGCAAGAATGCAAAAAGGCACAAAAAACCAAGGGATGTATATGGCAGCCAAAGATGACATGAGGCTGTGCAGCAAGGCCGCAGGCTCGCCAATAAATCCCAGCACAAACCTGGGAGACTCAGGCAGAAGATGGATAGCCAAAGCTTCTGGACGGTGCACCAGATACGATGTGATGGCCACTGAAGTAACTGGATGTGGTGCCTGTTGGGACACCAGGGTATAGCAACAATGTTATGTGGAGCAATCTCTCGGTAGGCTGTCATCATCTTGACGTGTTTCAGGCGTGGTCCTTCTTCAGGTCTGTGACAAAGGCAGCCTGTGTAAATTTAAATAGAAAATGCATGGGGAGCCAAATTGATTCTTAAAGGCAGAATGATTACCTTTTTCATCCTCCAGCATAACCATATAAATAACAACATTAATACTGCAAAAGCATAAAACATAAATACACTAGACAATATAATATAATTATTTTCATTGAATTGTATATTCTATAGAATTTCTCATTTTGATATCTCTACCTTCATGGAACAACTCTAAATCCAAAAACATTGGGACACAGGATCTAAAACATGGGTGAATCTCAGACCCAGTTTATTTATGTTGCAATGTGTGACGAAGGCTGCAAATTCCTCAAGGCTCCCACTTCAAATTACAAGAATATTGTTGATGTATTGACCAAGGAAAATTATATATCTTGCTTCTGCCTTTCCATCTGGTGGATTCTGCCCACTTCCATGAATTTGTAAAATGTGCTGTACCACAATGGCAGATTCCCAGTCACTATTTATTTTCACCTACGGCCATTCCAGCTCTGTCTCATCACGTAGAAGGCAATGTTGTAGCATCGTTGGGCAAGGCAGTCAATCCACGTTACTGCTGACATGTGGTCCAGTCAGCATGGTCAAGGATGATATATTTCATTCACAGCACACACTTGCAACTCGGAAGGATGCAGGACAGAGCTCAGTGCTGCAGCTTGTTGTGCTGCCTTGTCTCCATACAGCTAGTGGTGATGATGTGAGATTTGTCAGCTCTATCCCCTCCTCCTCCATGCCTTCCTCTGCTGAATTGTCCTATGAACCACAAGTACCCTCTAAGCATTCAAGGGGCTAGTCAATGAGCCAGGATAAAAAGTGCCATGCAGGGCTTCAGCTGGTGTGTCTAGGGGAAAGGGACCACACTGGAGTAGAGATTCTTGCAGCTTTGCTGGGGCAGACCCACAGGTTATTTACGCACTGCCAGCTGGAGCCAGGAATGGTGGTGTGCAGTAATGGCACAAACTTCCTATCTGTCCTTAGACAGGGAACATTGGCACATGTGCCATGCAAAGTCCTGCTGGAGCAGACTTTGTGTGGCATTATGGACAGGGCACGCTTGATGCAGACACTATTTTTCCTATGCCATAGAACACACAAGAGGAGAGGTAGAAGGAGGAGGAGGATGCAGGCATTTTTGAAGGCCTTGAAGCAGAAGAAGACATACTTCAAACCTTAAGATATGGTTTTCTATCCCCAGAACCCTTGGGAGTAGTACATGGCTGGGAGGAGGCAGTTTCAGATAATGTAATCCTTAGTGACCCCGTGGAGTCTGCTTCTCATGCATCCACAAACTTGTGGTACATGGTCTCCCTCATGCTTCAAAGCCTGAAAAAGGAGCCGAGAATATGTGGCATCAAGGAGAAGGATCACTTTTGGTTGGCAACCCTTCTTGGCCACCGTTACAAGGGAAAAGTCTCAAAACTCATCCCATCCCCACAAAGGGAACAGAAGAATAAATCTCTTGAGGATGCCTTAAAAAGAGTTTATCTAACTCTTTTCCCGACTCTGGAAAGTTACAGTGTCATGGAAAACACAGTTTTAAAGGGTTCTGTTGGTCAAGAGAGGAGAGGTGGAGAAGGGGGCTGCCTAAGTGATGCATTTCACAATTAGTTTGGTCTTCGGCGCCCAGGGCTGTCAGCTTCCACTTCACATCAGCAGCATAAGCATTATATGATGGATGATTATCTAGAGGTGAAAACAGAGATGGAGAGCTTTCCAGTTGATGATCCACTGGGTTATTGGGTCGTGAGAGTAGAACACTGGGCAGAACTTGCCCAGTATGCAATTAAACTGCTGGGCTGCCCTGAATCCAGCGTGCTTTCCGAATGGGCATTCAGTGCGGCCAGAGGTTTTGCTACTGATAAAAGAGTGCGTCTGTCCACAGATTCTGTGGACCGGCTGGCATTTATCAAAATTAATCAGTCCTGGATTACCAGCAGCTATAAAGCCACTAATGCCGATGTCACTGATCAAGGGTTTTTGGGATCTGGAATATCTGCCAGACTTCTAGGCTGCCTAGCGTTGTGGGTGTTGATTTCATCTGGAAGACATTTTTTTATGTAGATTTCATGGGCACAATTAACACCCAAAGACCAATTTTTCTGCACCTGTTTGACAGGTGCATAGCATTTCAATCTTTAAAAGCAAGTCCAATTCTTGCTTTCATCAAGAGTACCTCTATAGGGTTACGGTTTGAAGGCACCATGGACACCCCAAGACCAATTTTTACCCACCTGTTTGACAGATGCATATAATTTCCATTTTTGAGCAAGGCAATTCTTCCTTTCATCAAGAGTACCTCTATAGGGTTATGGTGTGGTGGCACCTCCAACACCCAAAGACTAACTTTTCCGCATCTCTACTCTTGTTCCCAGTGCACTACATTGTGGTCTCATCATACAGACTGGCTCCCCAAGCCATTGTTTACAAAATAAAGAAAGCTTGCAGGGAAAATGTCATTTTTTGGCTTTATAAATGCAATGATTGCTGCACGACCTTCTATACACAGTACAGATGCGCCAATTTACAGGTAGACTAAGGGGACACCCCCCCCCCCAGGCACTATATTAAAATATATATATATATATTGTTATTTTCATGCTTTCACTTTAAGCATCAGTAAATCACTGCTCATTTAAAAAAAAAAAAAAAAAAAAAAAATTTTTACAAACTTTTTTTTCATTGATACATGTCCCCCAGGGCAGTACCCAGACCCCCATACCCAGTGTATGCCCAATTACTTGCATATGAGCCTCCAGTTCAGGTCCTATAGTCTTCAATGGGGTTCATTATTCAGTTCGGAGCTTTTGCGAGGTTCAAAAGTTCTGGTGCGAACTGAACAGGGGGTCGTTCCGCCCATCCCTATAATCACACTTGGCAGCAACTCAATGCATTTTGGCATCTAAACATGGTAAAAACAATTTGCTGAATTTCAAACGTGAAGAAAGGGAATTCAAGTGAGTTTGAACGTGGCATGGTTGTTGGGGCCAGAGGGGCTGGTCTGAGTATTTCAAAAACTGCTGATCTACTGGGATTTCCACACACAACCATCCCTAGGGCTTACAGAGGAGGGTCCAAAAAAGAAAAAAAATACCCAGTGAGCGGCAGTTGTGAGGACGAAAATGCCTTGTTGGTTTCAGAGGTCAGAGGAGAATGGGCAGACTGGTTTGAGATGATAGAAAGGCAAAAGTAACTCAAATACCGACTAAGGTATGCAAAATACCATCTCTGAACACACAACACATCTTGAAGCAGATGACCTACGGCAGCAGAAGACCACACCGGGTGCCACTCCTGTCAGCTAAGAACAGGAAACTGGGGCTACAATTCACACAGACTGGTCTGAGGAGTCTCGATAAGATGGTAGTGTCAGAATTTGGCGTAAACAACATGAAATCATGGATCCATCCTGCCCTGCCTTGTATGAACTGTTCAGGCTGCTGGTGGCGATGTAATAGTGTAGGGGAAATTTTCTTGGCACACTTTAGGCCCCTTGGTATCAACTGAGCATTGTTTAAATGCCACGGCCTACCTGAGTATTGTTGCTGACTATGTCCAGCCCTTTATGACTACAATATAACCATCTTCTGATGGCTATTTCCAGCAGTATAAAGCACCATGTCATACAGCTCAAATCATCAGAAACTGGTTTCTTGAACAATGAGTTCACTGTACTCCAATGGCCTCCACAATCACCAGATCTCAATCCAATAGAGCGCCTTTGGGATGTGGTGGAACCAGAGATTCATATCATGGATGTGTGTTTGTCTGGAGCTTGATTGTGTCACTGTTTTTTTTCTTTTTGATATATTGAGATTTGATATTAGATTTGTGTTATCACACAAGCACTCAGAACAACACAATACTACCCATTTTGGTTTGGAGTTCAATATATTGAATTTTATTGTCAAGGGGAGAGCAGCACTACACTTAGCTGTCGCGATTCAGAAAAACAAAAGTAACCAAAATGGTTAGTGACCTGTCACCAAAATCACCTGTCAGGAAAGGCAGATTGAAAAATCAAGGCAGTTCTTAAAAGGTAAATGTAGAGATTTTGGAATTCTGATTTTGATAAGGGGCTATGATGTAAACTTTTTCCAGGGACTTGTAGCCATTTTCTCTTAGGCTGAAAATACAATATATTGCCCTCCAGAGAGACTTGCTGAGTCATTTAATGACAGTGAATGCCTCATCGAGGATGAGTCACTGGCTGAGTCACTTTATGCAAATGGTAGAACATCTTGTACAAGCAGACACTACAGTTATTTGTACCTTCAGGATAATTTGAGACATGTTTGCAAGTCCGGTAATGAAGACAAATTACATTTGCTGATTTTTGGCCATGTAATAAAAGACCAAACTGGAGATCTGTTTTAATCAATTAGTATGGAAACCCAATTCTGATCTACAAGCGATCAACATAATAGACCTTACCAAATGATTTGTATTTCTGTCCATCCAGTTCTGAGATTTACACACCTCTGGTACAAAGCACAGCCAGGCTTATGATACCACTTCCTTTGGCTGCATTGGGAAGTACAGATGTGTCAGTTGCCCATCTCCAGCCTGCTGACTTGACGGTGAAGAACAGCTGGAGGATGATGCTGTTTTTTCTCTGCTGGCTGCCCACAGATAGTATGCTGGCGCTGGGGACTGAAGCCCGGGGAAGAAACCGGCCGGGTGAGGACAGTGCTGGATGCTAGGACATGTTTATTAAAAGTCAGCAGGTAAAGTTTTTGTAGCTGTTGACTTTTCATTATTCAAAAGGTGATTGAAGAACCACTTTAAGTGCTGCTTGATGGATTTACAAGAGACTTATATGAAATCAAATTCAAGTAGGTTATAAATAAATGCTTACCCCTGCCTGTCAGCAGTAATGTAAACTGAGCTGTGCATGCACAGCTCATAATACATTTACAGCACCCACTCTGTGCTACATGAAGTGAGTCCTGTGCGCATGTGATTTCATTACAGCCCAACCATACATGTGGCCAAACAGTACAAACCTGGAAGGAAGACTGGGAGAAGATGGAAGTGTCTGAGAACTGACAGTGCAGCACAAGAGGACATATTTTGAAAGGTAAATCTGTCATAATATGCTAGTATGTTGTGGAGCATAGTTCCACTTTAATGTATTTGTTTATATATTCCTGATTCTCAAAGTTTAATAGAAAGTTGGCACAAAACAATTATTCTGCTAATAATTTTCTCAAATAGCCTTATTTTCAATGATCTGTAAAACATTTTTGGATATCTTTTCAACACTGTTCTTGCTTTCAGCTGAGCCATTTCATGATAATTAATTATTACTTTACAATGTTTCTCTTTTAGCAGCCAACCAAAATTTCTTCTTTAAAGCAAACCTGTACTTTGCCCATGTAGGGTTTATTTTAATGATGACCTAGCAACACATGGTCATATTTCCTTCACTTCCCTGGTTAACAAAGAAAAATACTGTGTACTTCAAAAGATTTACCGACTGCCCCTTCCTCCAATATGCTTTACAATATTGCATTCTGCAGTGCTGCCAGTAATACTGGAAACTTTCTGACAGGAGGAGAGAATGGATTAATGACCTCATCAGTGAGCTGCTTCCGTGGAGGGGGTCCTTGATCAAGCCGACTGCTTAACGGCATCAAAGGACAGGAACCTGGCAATGCTGACTGGCAGCATTGTCTGCATCACAGGACTAGCAAATTAAGACTTTAAATATTTTTGTGGGTAGAATTGTTCATATATTTATATATATATATATATATATATATATATATATATATATATATATATATATACATATATATATATATATACTGCTTATATATATATATATATATATATATATATATATATATTTTTTTTTTTTTTTATATTAATTTTTTTAAAATAGTGTATTTATCTGATTATCTGTACTTTGAATTTTAAAGCAGAACTATACTGCATCTAAGCACAGCAAACTAAAAATACTATTTAATTCATTTTTAACCACTTAAGCCACGGAAGATTTTACCCCCTTCCTGACCAGGGTGTTTTTTGCGATTTTTTACTGCATGACTTTAATGGACAATTGCGTGGTCGTGCGACGCTGTACCTAAACGAATTTCACGTCCTTTTTTTCCCACAAACAGAGCTTTCTTTTGGTGGTATTTTATCACCTGTGCGATTTTTTGATCATGCACTATAAACAAAAAAAGAGCGTACATTTTGCAAAAATAACAATATTTTTCAAATTTTTTTATATGAAATTCCTCCAAAAAAATGTAAAAATCTAAATTTTTTAACCTTTTCAGCCAATTTGTTTTATGCTACATATGTTTGGTAAAAAAAATCGCAAAAAGCGTATTTTGATTGGTTTGCGCAAAAGTTATCGCGTTTACTAACAAAGGGAAATATTTTTGTCATTTTTGGTGTTTTTTTTTAACGAGTAATGGCGGCGATCTGTGTTTTTTTTTGCGGGACTGCGACATTGCGGCGGACAGATCGGACCCTTGACTGACATTTTTGACACTTTTGGGGTTACCAGTGACATTACTACAGTAATCAGTGCTATACATATGCACTGTTACTGTAAAAATGACACTGGCAGTGGAGGGGTTAACTGTATTGGAGAGGGAGGGGTTAAGTGTGTCCTAGGGGCGTGTTTCTAACTGTGATGGGACACGGCTACTAGTGTAAAAACAGAGATCAACGGTTCTACATAGTAGAACCGTCTGATCTCCATTTTTACACAGTGGAGAATGACAGGCGGCATGTTTACATAAGCCGTCTGACTTTCTCCCTCTCTACCGACGATGGTAGTGTGACCGGCGGACAGCGCTTACCCGCTATTGGCTCACAAGCCAGTCACAGGCTTGCGACGTAGATCTACGTCACTCTGCCTGACCGGGGCTGACTGCCGCAGTAAATATACTGTGCGCAGTCGGCAAGCGGTTAATATTCAAAGCAAACTCACCAATCCATCCATGTCTCCATGCTGAGAAATCTCTTTGAAAAACACCCCATCTTGAGTAAGGGTAAATGATTTATGTAGCATTTACTTACTGGAATATATTTGCCTTTAGCTTAAGCATGAAGGTAGGGGGGTGTGCTTAGCTGAGAAAACACTCCTTTCCTCCTGAAGACTCCTGGGGTGTATGACATAATTTGCCTAGGCCTGGAAAAGGACTGAAGAAATGTAAAAAAAAAAAAAATGAAGACAAGTAAAAATGATTTACTTTCTTATCTATTGACTAATTCTAGCAGCATAAGGATTAGAAATTGTCAGTATTGATTGATAAAATGAAGTTCCACTTTAACCACTTAAGCCCCGGAGATTTGGCTGCTCAAAGACCAGGCCCTATTTTGCCATTCGGCACTGCGTGATTTTAACGGACAATTGCGCGGTTGTGCGACGCTGTAACAAAATGAAATTGACGTCCTTTTTTTTTCTCATAAACAGAGCTTTCTTTTGGTGGTATTTGATCACCTGTGTGATTTTTATTTGTTGCGCTATAAACAAAAAAAGAGCGACAATTTTGAAAAAACAATATTTTTCACATTTTTTCATATGAAATTCTCAAAAAAAAAATGTAAAAATAAAAATGTTTTAACATTTCATGCCAATTTGTTTCCTGCTACATATTTTTGGTAAAAAAAAATGCAATAAGCGTATCTTGATTGGTTTGCGCAAAAGTTATTGCGTTTACTAACTACGGGAAAGATTTATGTCATTTTTCTTGTTTTTTTTTTAACTAGTAATGGCGGCGATCTGAGATTTTTTTTTTTGTGGGACTGCGACATTGCGGCAGACAGATCGGACCCCTGACTGAGATTTTTGACACTTTTGGGGGTATCAGTGACATTACTACAGTAATCAGTGCTATAAATATGCACTGTTACTGTCAAAATGACACTGGCAGGGAAGGGGTTAACTTGGTGATCAAGGGGTTAAGTGTGTCCCTAGGGGCGTTATTCTAACTGTCAGGGGGCGTGGCTTGTTAGATCATCACAGAGACTTATGATCCTACATAGCAGGATCGCATAGCCTCTGTGATGATCTAAGGGAGAATGACAGACGGCTGTGTTTACATCAGCCACCTGTCTTTCTCCCTCTCCTTAGGGAGATAGCGAGTGGCCGTCGGACATCGGAGCCGCCGGTCACATGCGTGGGGATGGCAGGGAACGGGCAGGGGAGGGAGCTCGTCTCCAGCAGCACGCACTCACCCCCTACAGGCTTGTGGGCGAGCGACGTACCGGTACGTCACTTTGCCTGTAGGGGGCTGACTGTATATGTATATAGTCTGACTGACAGTATATAGTCATGCAGCAGTGGTTAAGCAGCCATATATTTGCAAAATAGAACATCAGGGCCTGCATTTTTTTTGCTTTCTTTTCTTTTTTGATTTTGGAGCATCCTATTCCCCTGTCCTCGGCAGAATCCTGGTGTGGGAGCCTAGATAAGAGTGTCTTCTGTTGCTGTAAAATGTTTTGGAGTATCCCATGTCCTAACCCCACTCCTGTTTACAGTTCTTTGAGCAATACAGTACCTTTCAAAAAGACATCCCCTTAGAATGAGTTATTGGAGCCAAAGTGAATGGACTGGTGCTTGTCTTGTTAAGCAGCCTCTGTACTATTAGGGAAGAACCAGCTATTACCAGCAGCCCCTACGGGGGTAGCTCTATTTGGTAATACAAATAAAATTATGGTTTAGTTGCTCCTTTGGCTATTTCAGTATACTAGTACTAAATCTAACACTATATCAGCAATTTCATAAACCATCCATGAGTTACATTAATCAACAAAGGTTGAGCTCAGATGATTAGGGGCAATCTAAGCCTTTCTTAGCAATTTATGTGCTCAGCCTCCAGTACTGGGATGATTGTACATCATATAAGGTCATCTATAAATGTCAAATCAAACCATTATTATTTACAGTGTCACGCCAGTACAATTTTTTTTACAGCCATTAGTAAACTGAGTTCTGTACCATAATATATAATATATAATATCAAAGCAAAGATGCCTTACGTTTAATTAATAATTATTTAACTGAATAATTGATCCCTTTTGTTACGCAATGTGCCTAGATGTGATGTTCATGAATTTTTACTGATAAGAAGAAAGTTTAAGTACAACCTTTACTTGCAATCAGCAGCAGATGAAAATAAGCATTTTGGAGGAAATCTATTAAGATCAATGTAATATTTAATATTTAAAAAAGTGAATTATTAAAAAAAATATTAATAATTCTTAGATAGTGAGGCTTATTTATAAAGAAAATAAGAATCATCACTCCAAAAATGTTTGAATATTGTCTGCATTTATATAATCATGAGAATGTTCACCTACATGTGGAGTTACTTTTTGCAAAATTGATGTGAATATGAGTGAAGATTCTCAACTCTTTTAATAAATCAGCCCAACTATCTCAAAATCGGTTGTTTTTCGTACATAAACATTTAAGGAGGAGACTATCTTCATTCAAATCTGATCTTTTTTTTTTTTTTTTTTTTTTTTTTTTTTAATAGAATGTGGAAGGGTTTTATTGTTGCTTGTTGTCAAAAACAAAAATATAGGACCCATACAATAAAAAACTGGTAGTTATCGTTGCACAATATTAAAGCTATTGTTTAATACATTTTGTGGGTAAAAATAAATAAATAAATCTTAAACGTCCTTTAAATATTATTTCTACTTTTCCTTTAACTAGTTCCTTTGGGTCAAGCTGGCCCAAAACAAACCATTTTCTACACTAACAGGTACACCCGCTGAGTGCACTGTATAAATTGTATGTAGCCTCAGCTGATGTGTTCCCCAGCGGAAGGGGAACTTAATAGGTCGATTTCTCTGAATGAATGCAAATCTTCCTCTGATTCGCTGAAGCGGAGAGGCAGGCAAATGACACCACAATCCCCACCTTAGTCAATAAGAGGAAGCTTTGTATTTATTGATGAAATACAAGACTTTCTGTGAAACACTAAGCGGCACTCAATTGCAAAATTGCACTCAATTTTGTTCCGGGTGTGGAAAGGGAAGTTTCCATCCCACTGCCCGAACACAATTCTGTATACATAAAGTTTATAAAGCATACCCAGTGGGCACTCCTGGTAGTGTAGAAAATAGTATGTTTGGACGAACTTGGCCCAAACAAACTAGTTAAATTGACAATAAATGTGGAGCACAGCTTTATTACACATTCTCTGTAAATTATTAAAAATGAGACTGGATTGAGTATATAGTTGTGGCTACAAAATGGTGACAAACAACACCCAGAATTGTCTTGGACCCCTAATTCCTCCTTTGGACTCCCCAGCTCTGAACCTGGAAGTGGTAAGAGCTGAGCCCTTCCAGGTCTATTGCTTTTAGGGAAAATTAAGAAAAGGAAATTGCTCATCTATCCACTCGCCACCCAAATCCCACTGGTGGACATCCTCGGTTTCTGGTGGGCGCAGGTCAGTCCAGGACAGCCTTTACAGTCACCCAAAACATGTAAATGCCCCAAACTTGCTGGATAAAAAGTAAACAAACATGGCCTTAACTCACAGAAGCCTTTTTCACCAGCATATTTTTAAGAGTTTTCTGTACCCGATGCAGTGTTTATTTGCTTTTACAAGGCTGATTTACTAAGGCTGAGTTCATACCAATGTGTTTTTTCATACTTTTTGCAGAAATGCAGGACATTATTTTTAAGGTTTAGGTTCCTATGGACCATGTTCACAACAATGCATTTTTTGCATTTTTGTGTCCCCGCATTTTTGGAAAGGATCAGGGACTTTTTAAATGCAAAATGGTGTTTGTTTTGCTTTTTTTGTTCAATAGACTTCAATGGAGAAGCTGCAGAAAAGCAGGAGGTGTGTTTTACCGTGATTTTGCCACAATTCAAGTTTTTCTGCCCAACAACAAATTTTCAAAAAAAAAAAACATAAAAACTGCAAATGGGGACAAAATCACTGCAAAATTGTGGTAAAATTGGAGGAAAACCCCAAACAGTACTGCAGAAACCCTCAAAAGCAAACTGCATAGGTGTGAATGGAGTGATAAAAATATTCACACCATAAATTGTGTTTTTAACGGTTTGTCATTTTGCACAAGTAAGTAAATGTTCCTGTCTTAGTGCAACTTTATATTTTTCTTCAGGAAGCGGCTGGCTTTCTCATGAAGTCCTCTTCCACTCCTCCATGACGACACCACAGAGCTGGTGGATGTTAGAGACCTTGCTCTCCTCCACCTTCCGTTTGAGGGTGCCCCACAGATGCTTAATAGGGTTTAGGTTTGGAGACATGCTTAGCCCGTCCATCACCTTTACCCTGTTTCTTTAGCAAGGCAGTGGTCGTCTTGGAGGTGTGTTTCGGTCGTTATCATGTTGGAATACTGCCCTACAGCCCAGTATCTGAAGGGAGGGGATCATGCTCTGCTTCAGTATGTCATAGTACATGTTGGCATTCATGGTTCCCTCAATGAACTGTAGCTCCCCAGTGCTGGCAGCACTCATGCAGCCCCAGACCATGACACTCCCACCACCATGCTTGACTGTAGGCAAGACACACTTGTCCTTTTACTCCTCACCTGGCTGCCGCAACACACCATCTGAACCAAATATATTCATTTTGGTCTCATTAGACCACAGGACATGGTTCCAGTAATCCATGTCCTTAGTCTGCTTGTCTTCAGCAAACTGTTTGCAGGCTTTCTTGTGCATCATCTTTAGAAGAGGCTTCCTTCTGGGACGACAGCCATGCACACCAATTTGATGCAGGGTGTGGCCTATGGTCTGAGCACTAACAGGCTGAACCCCCAACCCCTTCAACCTCTGCAGCAATGCTGGCAGCACTCATATGTCTATTTCCCAAAGACAACCTCTGGATATGATGCTGAGCACGTGCACTCAACATCTTTGGTTGACCATGGCGAGGTCTGTTATGAGTGGAATCTGTCCTGTTAAACCACTGTATGGTCTTGGCCACCGTGCTGCAGCTCAGTTTCAGGATCTTGGCAATCTTCTTATAGCCTAGGCCATTTTCATGTAGAGCAACAATTCTTTTGTTCAGATCCTCAGAGAGTTCTTTGCCATGAGGTACCATGTGGAACTTCCAGTGGCCAGTATGAGAGAGTGACAGTGAGAGTGATAACACCAAATTTAACACACCTGCTCCCCATTCACACCTGGGTCCTTGTAACACTAACGAGTCACATGACCACAGGGAGGGAAAATGGCCAATTGGGCCAAATTTGGACATTTTGACTTAGGGGTGTACTTACTTTTGTTGCCAGCAGTTTAGACATTAATGGCTGCGTGTTGAGTTATTTTGAGGGGACAACAAATTTACACTATTATACAAGCTGTACACTGACTACTTTACATTGTAGCAAAGTGTCATTTCTTCAGTGTTGTCACATGAAAAGGTATAATAAAATATTTACAAAAATGTGAGGGATGTACTCACTTTTGTGAGATACTGTAGGCTGTGCACACATATGTAAACTGTGTTCACACCACACATGAGGTATTGCCGCAAACGTTAGACTGGGAACAATAATTCTAGCACTAGACCTCCTCTGTAACTCTAAACAGGTAACCTGTAAAACATTAAAAGCATCGCCTATACAAATTTTTAGGTGCCGTAGTTTGCCGTGTGCAGTTTTAAAGCTTGACATGTTGGCTATCTATTTACTCAAGGTAACATAATTTTTCATATATTACACAAAAACCGGGGTATATATTGTGTTTTTTTTTTTTTTTTTTTTTTTATTCATTAAAGTATATTTTTTCCAAATCAATTGTGTTTCAAAAACCACTGCCCAAATACCGTGTGACATAAAAAATTGCAACGATCGTCATTTTATTCTCTAGGGCATCTGATATAAAATGTTTGGGGGTTATAAGTAATTTGCAAGCAAAAAATACACATTTAAACTTGTAAATAAAAAGTGTCAAAAAAAAGCTTGGTTTTTAAGAGTCCGAATCTGGGCAAATTTTTTTTTCTTGTTAAAATGGTCCCCCAGAAGGTTTAAACTTCTCTTACACTGTCCCCGCAGTAATTAATTTTCACCAGTAGATGTCCCTATTTTTCCAGATTAAAAGATGCCTAGTGTCAGTCATCCTAGAAGACTGAGGACATTCTGTGAGTGCAGGGCATCATAGACCTCTCCACTGAGGATGCATTACTGCAACACCCTGCACTGCAATGAATGATGCACTATTTAGGATTGCCCACTACCAAAGAAGATCTGAAGGGGACCTCACTTGTTACATGACCAGCCTAAAATATAAAACATATGACACATGCTAGGGGAGGGTTCCAGCTGCAGAAAGAAGGGTTGATGATTAGGAAAGGGACCAAAAATGTAATATAATAACCCAAAATATATGCTTAAGGAAACTATACTTTGCCTGTGGATTGGTTCAGTGTTATCATTGCCCCTACCATCTCTTGATAGAAAATTACTTTTTTTTTACAGAAAGCTGCTTGACGTGACATTTCTGCAGAAAGCTGCATTTTTACACCTTTCTGGTTTTTAAACTAAAAGGTTCTTGTAACTTTAACATAAATGTTTGTGAGTGTTACAAAATTACTTTTCTGGTTTATTCGTTTTAGTTTAAGTTCATCCTACAGACTGCTGAGTAGGTGTAGTGGAAAATCTACTTGAATTTCTCTGATAAACAGAATCACTTGCTGTAGCGTATATTTGTGATATTTGGCTTGTTCACTGGAGCAGTGAAATGCAAATGAAAATGGAGAAATTGTTTCTGTCATTTTAAAATTTAGGATGTAATGGAATAGCAAACCAGACTTAGTTCTAAAGAAAATGTCTACCTTCAAAGAAAAGTTCAACATGAATTGAACTGAAATGAGATCTTTTGAATTCCAATAAGCTTGAGATATGCAATTCACAGACAAAATGCTATAAATCATGATAACACATGGCTACCCAATGCATATGGGTAATCAATTTGGGCAGCACAACAGAAACATCTCACCCTAAAGACATCCTTAGGGATGAAATGCATTGGACTGGGCCAATGAGAGTGACGCAATCACGCCAGCCGGGACTCGAAAGTTAGACGAGCAACACGAGGAAGGAATTGGGATGCCTGTATTTTGATATATATACCACTCGTTTTTTTATATTGGCCTTGTGAGTATGTTTTAATCTTTGTATTAAACTGTTTTTACCCAAATACTACAGAATGAGAGCCTTTTTGCTTTTCCCTTAACCTAGACAGATTCCTTTGGCATGTTTATGGAGAGCTGTTGTCTGGAGTTTCGATGATTCCCTACAATTTGGAGTATACACAAAGCTCATTTGGCCATCTGGAGCAGTGAAATGCAAATGAAAATGGAGAAATTGTTTCTGTCATTTCAAAATTTATCATGCAATAGAATAGCAAACCAGACTTAGTTCTAAAGAAAATGCAATATTTTAAAACGTTGAGCTGAAGTCTACCTTCAAAGAAAAGTTCAGCATGATTTGAACTGGGATATTTTGAATCCCCATGAGTTTGAGATCATACAGGGGAGGAGAGAGCCACTGCAGCATGCTATATGCACTGTACCAAATTAGATGTATGTTCAGAATATCAGGGTATTTAGGGTTGTGGTTTGGAATTGACAAATGGCTCTAAATTATGGTAATATTTACCCTAGAACAAACAGCACTGACTGGGTTCTACACTCATTTAGATAGCACCGTTGTCTGTGTAGTACTATTTATGTCCAAAAATATGTGCCAATACATAGACAAAATGCTAGAAACCATAGCAACACATGACTAACCAATGCATATGGGTAACTAATTTGGGCAGCACATAAGCAACCACTCCCCCTGATGATGTCCTTGGTGACGAAACTCATTGAACTGGGCCAATGAGAGTGATGGGATCACGCCACCCAGGATCCGAAAGTTAGACACGATACACGAGGAAGGAATTGGAATGCCTGTATTTTGATATATACACTGCTCTTTTTTTATATTGGCCTTGGGAATATGATTTAATCTTTGCATTAAACTGATTTTAACCAAATACTACACCATGAGAGCCTTTTTGCTTTTCCCCTAAACTGGATGGATTCCTTTGGAATGTTTATATGGAGAGCTGTTGTCTGGAGTTTTGATGATTCCCTACCATTTGGAGTAAACACAATGCTCGTTTGGCCATCTGTTACAGGTGGTCAAACAAGCTGGTAAGGTGGATTAACTAGAGCACGTTTGTGTAGTGGACGGTTTTCTCACTTTGCTACTAACTGCTGGAGTTTGTTATATAGATCTTTACATACATCATTTTTCACAGTGTTTTTTCACTTCTGTGTAAGGTTTTTCTCCTTTTAGTTGGACTTATCCTTTTTTCATGTTTTTTTTTTTTTTTTCACTTGTTATAAAAGTAACTGTTATCATTTCATTTGTTTACATATGTAATTTTGAGTGCTACACTTCTTTGTGAATTGTTTTTTAGAGGATTTTGTATTTTACTGTACGTATTTTTTACATCTGTACATCTCTAGGTATTGGCAGACATTTTTGCACTTTACTTCTGAGCGCAGAGTTTTTTTTCTTTTAAAGTAATTTTACACCAGCAACCATGTCAATACAGAGGCAGCAAACTGGCAGTTGTAGCTAAAAGTGGGCAACAGAAGGGAAATCATGACAATATGTGTTCTAAAAACATGCAGAGGTGCCACGACATGAACAACAAGAAGCCAGTTAAAATACAGTGGCCCACTCCACCTATTAACCTTACCATTCCCTTTCTCTCTCTGGGAAAATATGTTCATTTATTTAGCCATAGGAAGATACTGGAGGCAGTGAGAGGACAGGAGGATACCTCCTATTAGGTCAATCCTTTTCCTTAGCAATCGTTCCCTACTCTGAACCTCTGTATGACTATCAGTACTAGTGACTGATGCCACTACTTTAGCAGCTAGTCATTAGAAAAGGGTTGTAAATGTGTTACAGTTTTAAAGAGCTTACAAATATTCTAAATCTGTAGGTCAAAATTACAGAGTTCAAGGCGATGAAGATGAATTTCATTTTAACATATTTGCAAGTCCACGGCTGAAATGCAGAATAATTATAGGCCTTTAGGAAGGACTCCAGGAACAGGATTACTTTAAAGTGGTTGTAAAGGCTTATGGTACTGTATCATTGTATGCATTAAGGTCAAAAACCTTCAATGGGCAGCTCCCTCCCAGGCCTGAGCCCGATCTCGATCCAGCACTGTGCCAAAAAGCAGTGGCACTGCTCTCTTTCTCTCTCTCCCCCAGGACATGGAGGCAGCAGTGGGAGCCATTGGCTCCTGCTGTCAATCAAATCCTGTGAGGAGAGAGCAAGGGGCCAGCCGCTCTCTCGGAATCAAGACTGCATGTCTGTCCCCTTAGCAAGCGCTTTGATATGGGGAGAGAAGAGTAGAGAAGAGAAGAGAGGAGAGTGGGGGTCCCCAGAAAAGGAGGGTAAGTATAACATGTTTATTATTAAAAAAAAAAAAAAAAAGATGCCTTCTCAGTGTGGCCGATGGTGAAGCTGTACTTTAGTGTTGGAGCCTATGCTGCATAAAGAAAAGGGGTGTCCTTCTCCAGTAGGTGCTCCAGCAACTTCTGCTCTGCATTGTAAATAAAGGAAGTTTCTACCTCCAGCACCTTAACCACTTTTCCCTTCAGTCCTGCCTCAGGACTAAGTGGCACTCATATAATGACATTTGGCTGGTCCTGGAGTATTATGAGCCCAGGATGCATGATAATGCACCTCCAGGGGTGAAAGGAATATGGACCTTGAGCCATAGCTCCTCCATTTTGTATGTCAACCATTTTATATAGAATTCCTATGATGGTGTTTGCACTGTACATAGATCCTTTGCTAATGTTAATTTGTTCTAAGTTACATTTCCTGACAGACTCCATGGCAGCATATGTTTGGGTATCCCCGCCTCCACTCCTACCCCATAGGATCCCACTCCCATAAATCCTTGCTCCCTTTCAGCATCAGTGTTCTTTTTTTGTCCTCCTGCTGCACCGGTCTGGTGCTATATTCCCTACCTTTCTGAAGATCATTAAAGCCAGGGTTAGCGAGAGTCGGCAGGATATGATTCCCCGATAAGCCCTTGCTGCTGCAGGGTATGGGGTTGGCAAGTTGAAGAGGAGCCTATATGCCTGACTAAGCAGGCAAAATGGCATGACTGATGAGCCCAGCTTCTGCGGGTGGCCTCATTGTATTGCCCCACCGCTGGAGTGTATTCCTGGTGTGCTGGCTCTGCTGTATCTCTGGTGGTCTAATGGTAAGCATGTGGAGAGGTAAGTCTTTCTCCTTATTGGTCCCCTTACTTACCTGGTGATCTAGTGGTTGTTGCCGTCTTTCCCTGGTGGTCTAGCGTGTTGTGCTGTGGCTCCTCGCCTCTCTGTATCCTTCCTGGTGGTCTGGGAGGCTCTATGGACGCCGTGGAATGCTCTGCGTTCCATCTCGGCGTTCTTGGGCGCTCTGCGCATGCGCATCGGCCGGCTGAGAACAAGGCTTGGTTCGTGCATGCGCAGTAGCAGCGGTTGCCGATACTCACGCATGCGCAGTTTGCCACGGCCATGACGTCACGGCCGGCGCCAAATTTAAACATCTGTCAGTCCCACAGCCTGTGGGACTGACTGTAGAACATGGCGTTCCTGGGATCAAGCACTGCAGGTATCAGGTAAGTGGATCTGCATCCTCTGGGGGGTGTTGCTATGTAGGTTAGTCCCCTAGGTCTGGACCCTTCATTTGGTGTCTTTTGTATTGTCTCCACAGTGTGCATTGTGCTATCACTATGGATTTGTCACCGCCCCCCTGTGACCAGCCCTCTCATAGGTAAGCATAGGGCTGGAATGAGGGGGGGGGAGCGGGGGATGCAGAGCGGTTTGTTACCTTTATCCCTCCATATTCTTCCCTTTTCAGCTCCTCTTCTAGGTCTGAGCAACCTCAGGGCACGCGGGAAGATCGCCATGTTAAATTGCAGCATCACCGCTCTTCCTCAAGACATGGCTCCTCATCTAAGTCCAGATATCGCAGTAAAGACCGATCGCAACCTAGGTCTTTACGCCAATCCAGCGAGGCGAAATGCTGGGGCTGTGGTGTCCGAATGCTGGACGGAAAATCGCTATGTGACTCCTGTTATTCCCGTGCAGCGGGTGAAAGTGGAAGTTCTGACCAACAACTTGAATCTATGGTCAAACGCATGGTTAAGGACTCTCTGGCTGATCTTAACGTGCGACAGTCTCCAGCGCCAGAGCCATCTGTCTCTCCTGTTAGAGATTCTACTGGCGGACGGGTCCTCGAGTCATCTGAGCCTAGCCATCCTTCGGTGTTTGAGTCTGAGAGCGATTCAGACCAAGATGAGTCCAGTTTGGGATTTTCTTTCAATCTGGTTCCACCCCTGGTGAAGGCTGTCAGACAGACTTTAAATTGGGAAGAACCAGTGATCTCTGCCCCCAAGCAGAGAAAATATTTCAAACAGCTAAGCAGAGAGCGACTGAATTTTCTGTTCCTACCAGAATTGGGGCAAATCATTACGGATGAGTGGAGCAAGGGGGAGAGGAAGAACTCCATGCTCTCAAAGTTGGCTAAACTTTATCCATTTAAGGAAGAGGAAGTCAAACATTTGGAATCTCCTCCTCTAGTGGATGTTTATGAGGCTTGTGAAACATGTAACTTTGCCTCTTGAAGACACGGTATCCTTCAAAGATCCCCTTGATAAAAGAATCGACACGGATCTGAAGCGAGTCTATCTGTCAGCAAGGGCTGCTTGCAAACCAGCACTAGCCCTGGCAACCCTGTCCAAAGCCATGGAAGTTTGGGTGGACAATGTGGATTATACCCTCAGAGGTTTCTCTGAGGCGGCAGCCAAGAATTCCCCTATTCTGGATTTGAAACTGGCTTCAGCCTTCCAGGGAAGGCGTCTATAGATATTATCCGCCTATTGGCACAAGGGAAGCTGTCCTCTGTTACTGCAAAGCATGCACTTTGGTTGCGCCCTTGGTTGGCTGATCCTGCTTCTAAGCAGGTGTGGTGCCGCATTTCCTTTGAGGGTTCTTCCCTCTTCAGGAACAAGTTGGACAGCACCATCTCCCGGGCTATGGGTGGTAAGTCAGGCTTTCTCCCTCAGGATAGGCGTCTTCTTGGTTAGAAGAGACTACCTCCTAGGAAGCAAAACACTGACCGTGCCAGGGAGGCACGTAGATATAGGCCAGGAACGGAGTTTGGAAGAAATTGGAGGTCTAGGCAGACTTCTTTCCAGAAGGGCCCCAAGAGCAATCCATCTGGGGACAGGGACACGTCTAAGTCCTTTTGACATTGGGCCCACTCAGGCAGGACGGGAGGGAGGTCGTCTCTTCCACTTTCGGCATGTCTGGGCGGCCTCAATCCGGGATTCTTGGGTAATCAGCACAGTCTCTGCAGGACATTCCTGGACCTTCACCAGTATTCCCGGAGACAGATTTGTTCCTACCTCCCTTCCTCAGTCAGGCGAAAAAAGAGAGATTCTGCTATCATACGTCAACTCTCTAGTTATTGAAGGGGCAGCGGTTCCAGTACCGGAGTCCGAAAAAAGGCTCGGTGTGTACTCCTGGAGACCAGTGATAGACCTGACGCACTTAAATCGCTTTATCAAAGCGGAGAAGTTCAAGATGGAAATGTAAGAATATTTAATAATAATATCTCGCGCTCGTACTTAATTATATCAGAATATTTATACTGCTCTGAATATAGCAGTTTCTTTATTTATGGTTAATAAGCAAAGATCTATAAGAAAGGAGAGTCTTCACCTATTGCCACAAATCAATGTCGTGAATTCTTTTTAATTGATTAATTTCTTTGTAAAAGCATATACCAATCTTAGTGAGTACAGTCTACAGTATGGAATATATATATAAAAATATTAATTCACCATACATATATTCACAATAAATGATCAAACAAGAAGTGACACAAAAAGATAACTATACAGAAAAATACTAACTTCAAACAATCAATGCAATGTGATGTTTAGCTCAATAACGAAAGTGAAACTGAAACAAAGTGAAAGTAAAACAAAAGCAAGATTACCATCTCTTCCCAGGTATAGCATAAGCCATAAATAAATGTTCTATATAAACAGACTACAATGGTCTGCGCAATGCATAGCCGAAAGTCACTTCACTGCAGATGAGTGAGAATAAGCCATGCAAAACGGAAGACTTAAAATTGCAAATAATGCACTTAATCTGATATTAATAAAAATGTATAAAAACAAAAATCAGCTTTTTAGAGAAAAATCTACTATGGTCTATACGGCTGGGATTGTAATCTCATTACCCTTAAATATGCAATATAAAACATATAAGGAAGGAATAAACAATTGTTATATAAAATCAAATAACATAGCAAGTTATATTTACCACACCTAAGATGGCTGCTAGCTTCAAATGGTCGTTACCAGAGTCCTAAGATGGATGCCAGTGAGGGAGGAGTTTCCTCCAAGTTTCAGATGAATGATGTAGACCATGGAGTATGTCTGGATGAGTCTATAGATGGACATAGTAGCGTGTGTGATGTAAGTGTAATGTCTAATGTGTGTCTCTCATATCTGGGCTGTTCTTTTATACAGTAAGAACAAAGGGCTATTAAAATTACCATAAGTAAAACCCAGAGGGATGAAACATTATCCCTATTGGATGGGATATTCTATACCTAAACTGGTGAGGTCAGAGACACACCTCTTTTGATAATTAACCCAATACAGTCACTCCATAGCCCCCATATCCTGGGTAATAGTGACATCAAACGCCAGCAGCACCGGTTGGGGCGGTCACTGCAGGACAGAGATTGCACAAGGAAGATGGGATTTCCAGTCTCGACAGGTAGTTTCCAACATCCTGGAACTTTGGGTGGCATTTCAGGTACTACTAGCTTTCGGTCACCTTGTTCAAGACACCTCAGTTATACTGAGGCTAGACAACACGACCGCAGTAGCCTATGCAAGGAGACAAGCCTCCTCGCAGTGCATCCCTGCTTCGGGAGGTAGAGCCAATCATGACCTGGGCTCAGAGGAACCTGGTCAATCTATCAGTAGTGTACATACCAGGGGCTTAGAACACACAAGTGGAGTTCCTCTCCAGAACACAGCTCAACAACAACGAGTGGTCTCTCCACGAGGATGTGTTCAATTGGATCCTGTCCTTGGGATTCATCCCAGAGGTAAATCTCGTTGCCTCCTTCCACAACAGGAAATTGGAGAAGTACTACTCGAGGGACAGGGATCCCAGAGCATTTGGGGTGGATGCTCTTACAGATCAGTGGAAATTCCACAAGGCCTATGCCTTTCCCCCAGTACCAGTCATCTTCCAATTCCTACGGAGAGCCAAGGTGGAATCAGTGAGGGTGATGGCAGTTATCCCCTTCTGGCCAACAGGCCGTGGTTCCCTCTGCTGTTTCCGCTCAGCTATCGCGACCCAGTACCTCTTCCTCTCAGACCGGATCTACTGTCTCAGGGCTCCATACTTCACCCATGCCCAGCTCGTCTGCACCTTCAGGTCTGGTTTTTGAGAGGGGAAGGCTGGAAGAGTTAGGATGTCCTGGAGTAGCCATGCCAACTCTCTTGAGTGCTAGGAGACAGAGCACGAATAAGACCTATGAAAGAATCTGGTCTAGATTTACTTCTTTCCTGGAAACCAATGGAAAGTCTTGGTGAACACCTTCTGTGCAGGATATCCGGTCTTTCCTACAGTCAGGATTGGAATTACCCCTTTCAGTGAGTTCCCTGCGAGTGCAGGTTTCAGCTATCTCCGATTTCACAGGTGTTTCATGGGCTGTCCATCCTCTGATCCACCAGGTTCTTCAAAGGGGTAGTAAGGCTTAGGCCACAGAAGAAGTTGAGATTCCCTAAGTGGGACCTTCCTTTGGTCCTTGACTTCCTTTCCTCAGTTGGCACAAATCCCGAGGAACCCACCTCAGTTAAACATCTCACCCTCAAGGTGGTCTTCCTAGTAGCCGTTACATCTGCAAAAAGAGTCTCAGAGATTCAAAGTCTCGCAAGTAAGGAACCTTTCCTGACCTTTTTCCCGGACAGGGTAGTCCTTATCCCGATGCTCGGGTCAAGACCTAAAGTCACCTCTGTCTTTCACGAGAACCAGGAAATTGTTCTTCCTACCTTCAACTCATCTGCCTAGTCTCTGGAGGTTCATCCGTTGGATGTGGGCAAAATGCTCAAACAATATCTGGAAGTTACAGCTCCTTTCCGGAAGACGGATTACCTCTTTACCCTTTTTTCAGGGAAGAACAAGGGTATGCGTGCCTCTTCAAGATCAATTGCCTCCTGGATAGTAGAGGCCAATTAAGTAAGAAGGGCTTGGTTCCTCCTAAAGTGGTGACTGCGCATTCAACTCGTGGTGTCGCTACTTCATGGGCAGTTTCAAGACATGTCGCTCCGGAAGTGGTCTGCAGAGCAGCGTCTTGGTTGTCCATTCACACGTTTATGTCGCATTATTGTGTTGAGCCAGCGGCTCTTTCCTCTGTTAATTTTGGTACTCAAGTGTTGTCAGTTGCAGGTGTTAATGAATTTTTTCAGCATCTGCCCACCCTATTGTGTTTTGGCGAGTTATTTCCCAAACGTATGCTGCCATGGAGTCTGTCAGGAAAACTGAAAATTGTTATCAAATACTTACCGTAATTTTCCTTTCCTGATGGACTCCATGGCAGCAGGAGTCCCCTCCCAGTTCCTGAGTAGGCTAGTTACAGAACACTGATGCTGAAAGGGAGCAAGGATTTATGGGAGTGGGGTCCTATGGGGTAGGAGTGGAGGCGGGGCTACCCAAACGTATGCTGCCATGGAGCCCATCGGGAAAGGAAAATTGCGGTAAGTATTTGATAACAATTTTCCGTTTTCTCTGCAAAGTCTTGTGGTTTCACAGAAATGTTATTTATGTATGTCCCAGACAAGTTTCAATCTAAGTGAGACCCAGATGTCTCATTTTTCTGTTAACCCCCAAAAGTCCCATGACATGTCATGTATAATCTAAATGTATAGTCAAAGGGTCACTGGGCGTGTTTTGTCTTTCATTGTTTTTCTATGACATTATTTTAGTTTATAAGTTTGTATGAAATAAACCAATGTCAGGTCATTCTGAACTAACCATATGCTGCCTGTGTATTGAGTTTAATCAGAGTGGCCTCCAGGCCTGCAGAGTACAGAGGTCAACCAGGTCCACAAGTCTACCGCTTGGAGTGGTTAACGCCAACAAGGGGTAATGATGGACTGGGCTCACAGAAAATGGATAGCATGACAGTCACTACTAACATTCAACAAAGAAGGAAGGTGAGGACAGTGCTGGGACATGCAGAGATTAAAGTAGAACTATAGGCAATTTTGTTTTCGTTTTGGAAAAAACAGGGGAGGGCTATAACCCCTGTCAGATTTTTTTTTTCTCCATCTGTGTTCCATTGTGGAGATTTACCTTCACTTCCTTTCGTATAGCTAAGCAGGAAGTGAGAGGAAATCGCAGCAAATTAAGGGGATTTCTTGGGGACCCCTAGCTCACCAGAATTTGTGTATCCATTGGAAGATTTCCAATCAATTACTTTTCTGGGAACATCCCAAAATATATGATTTGTTCTACTTTTACTTTCAATGATAATGGTAAACAGGACAAATAGAGAGGGGAGAATCTCCTTAACTGAGGCATAGACAGCAAAAAAAAAAATAAATAAATAAATAATCGCTCTCCCCTCCATCCAAAACTAAAAAAAAGGTTTTGCCTTTAGTTATACTTAAAGTACAGAGTGGCAATTTTTTTTAATACAGGAGGGGAAAGCCAAACATTTTAAAAATACATAAATACCTGGAGGTCTGCTTTCAAATACGTACAAGTACAATGAAAGAAGATAATTAAGGAATGCTAATTAAAAATGTATTTTTTTCTGCTAGATGGGTGTAGCTACTTTCTAAATTTATTTCCATAGTTAAGAAAAAAAGAACAGGAATGAACATTCCATGTTCTATGGAAGCCCATGCTATGTTCTTAAAATTCTTTCAAAAAAAGTCTAAAAACACAGAGACAATATTTGTAAAATGCAACATTCTATTATAAATGGAAGCAAAATCATAAACACACACAGGATGTGCCTAACAACCTCAGCCTTTTGTAATTTAAATTCACATTTCCTTGGTAGAAAAATATTTTTAGCAAATTATGTAGCTTTCAGTGTTACAATACCAGACTTTGCAAAACCTTTTGTTCATACTATTAACCTGTGTGGAAAAAAACATTGCTTTTATCCACGAATAATCTGAGCCTATGTTTTGTATAAAGTTTTAAAAAGTATTTCTCATTTTTATTAATTATTTTTTTTTATTTCAGCAGTTCAAGAAAGGTCTCATGTAAAAGGGAATAAAGGAGTAAAGGGACATTATAATAATAATACATGTGTATATATATATATATATATATATATATATATATACACACACATATATATATATATATATATTGGCTGCTCCGATTGCCGCCTGACACCCGCGATCACTCCCTGCTGAGAGAGAAGAACGGTCGGCTGTTGTAAACAGAGCCGACCGTCCTTCTCCCTGAAATGATCACAGAGCTCATGTGATCCTTCTATATAGGATCACATGTCTCTATGGTTATTTCACAAGCCACACCCTCCACAGTTAGAATCACTCCCCTAGGCTCACATTTAACCCATTGATCACCCATAGGGTTAACCCCTTCCCTGCCAGTGTCATTATTACAGTAACAGTGCATATTTTTAGCACTGATTACTGTAGTAATGTCACTGGTACCCACAAAAGTGTCAAAAATGTCAGTTAGGGGTCCGATCTGTCCTCCGCAATGTCGCAGTCCCGCAAAAAATTGCAGATCGCCGCCATTACTATAAAAAAAAACAATAAAAATGACATAAATCTTTCCTGTAGTTAGTAGACGCGATACATTTTGCGCAAACCAATCAAAATACGCTTATTGTGATTTGTTTTTACCAAAAATATGTAGCAGAAAACAAATTGGCCTAAAATGTTAAAAAAGTTCGATTTTTACATTTTTTTTTTTGAGAATGTCATATAGCAGAATGTGAAAAATATTGTTGTTTTTTTTTTCAAAATTGTCACTCTTTTTTTGTTTATAGCGCAAAATACCACCAAAAGAAAGCTTTATTTGTGGGAAAAAAAGGACACCAATTTTATTTTGGTACAGCATCGCACGACCGTGCAATTGTCCGTTAATGTAATGCAGTGCCAAATCGCAAAATAGGGCCTGGTCAATAAGGGGGCAAATCCTTTTGGGGCTAAAGTGGTTAATCAGTGTGTGGCTGGGTGCAGACCTTGATCAGTGTAATCTGACAATGGAGAATCCTCCTGTCAGAATACAATGTTCCAGTGGGTGGATTCTTTCATCCACCTCATTTGTGTGGATAGAGGAATCTTTCAGCCTACTTGCTGGGAAAAAAAAAAAAAAAAAAAATTCTCTATGGCCAACTTTGCTCTATAATAAAATATTTTTTGGTATACATGCACTTTAAAATATTGCATAAAAAAATATTTTATATTCATCAATTGTAGTCAGCAGATGACTATTTTCATGCTAGATCAGCAGCTCCTTGTAAATGTTTTCTAAAGGTGTTGCCCTAACAATAGACAGCCAATCCAAATAACGGGCAGCCATTTCCACCCATTTCCCAATGCAAGACAAGGCAATAAGCCATGCTCCCTATCATACCCGTTCACACCACCACACTGCTGTGTGTGTACTGAAAAAAAGTATGGCATCCAGTACTTTTTCAATCGCAATGTGTTGTGACTTAATGAATGTCATTTTGTGACATTTCAATAAAGTTTTCACAGAAAAGGTAAATAGTGCAATGCACTGTTTACAACACATTGTCAATGTTGCTTTTACGCCGCACACCAGTGGCTGTGTTCTAACACAGCAGCCTGTGTGAACAAGCTCTTAAAGTGGAGTTCCACCCATTTTTGGAACTTTAGATCTTTGTAATCCCCTTTAAAATGGCTTTTACCAATGGAAACTTTTTTTTTTTTTTTTGCTTGTAAATACCTTAATTTCGGATTTATTCCTCCTCTCCTCACTTCCTGGTCCGATCGGCGATGACGTCATTCGGCGATCCGCAGTGTCTGCTGGGATGTATTCTATTCCAGAAATCTCAGTAGCTGTATCTGTACTGAGCCGTGCCTGCCCCGCCTCCGCCCCGCCTCCTCTCAATGAATTGCATTGTATGAATGTATTAAGGCTGTTCTCTGCCCAGCCTCCGCCCCGCCTCCTCTCAATACAACTCAATGAGAGGAGGCGGGGCGGAGGCTGGGCAGAGAACAGCCTTAATACATTCATACAATGCAACTGAATGAGAGGAGGCGGGGCGGAGGCGGGGCAGGCACGGCTCAGTACAGATACAGCTACTGAGATTTCTGGAATAGAATACATCCCAGCAGACACTGCGGATCGCCGAATGACGTCATCGCCGATCGGACCAGGAAGTGAGGAGAGGAGGAATAAAGCCGAAATTAAGGTATTTACTAGCAAAAAAAAAAAAAAAAAGTTTCCATTGGTAAAAGCCGTTTTAAAGGGGATTACAAAGATCTATGTATTCCAACCTATTAAAAATGGGTGGAACTCCGCTTTAAGGCTCTGTTGACATCTAGGCATTGCTATTTTTACAGGCGTTTTTTTGGGCTTTTTTTTCTAGCATTTTTGTAGCGTTTTTCCAGCGTTTTTCTGCAGGCGTTTTAAGTTGACAAGTGACCAATGAAAAAGAGTAAAATGTCTGTAATCTGCCCAAAAAAAGCTCATGCACTTTTTTAAAAGATGGGCGTTTTGCTTAAGGCAATAGAATGCTCAGATCAGATGTGAACAGGGGCCATGAATGGGATTTGTGTTGTTGGACGTTTTTAGAGTTGAGGCTTAGAGCAGAAAATTGCCCAAAATGCCTCAGTGAACGGAGCCTAAAGCCCCGTGCACACGTACCGATTGTCGGCCGTAAATATTCGGCCGCCGACCGATCGGCCGATTGTAGGCTTGTTAGTATGATGCTTCCGACAGCCGACAGCGCATTTTCGGCCGAACAGAATCTGTCGTGCAGACTTTAAAATTTTTGTTGGCCGTCACCAGAACGGCCGATTGTTCGCCAGTCAGTACAGATTTCAGCCGACAGACAGCAGATTAGCAAGACTGGGCATGCTCAGAAAAGAAAAAAGAAAAGAAAAAAGACAAGGAAAGTTAACCATCACATGACATCACTTCTGCAGTCGGCTGTTGTTCGTGTGCAGTCTTTTGCAGTTTTCAACAGACACGACAGCCCTGGACAAAAGACGGCTGATCATTCGGCCGACGATCAGTACGTGTTTATGGGGCTTTAAAGCTCACACTGTCCTACAAACAGAGACCAATGGATATACACTGTATTAAAGGTTTGTAAATATTTTATAAAATTACCAAAAGTATTTAAAAATATGTAAATAGACAAAAACTGTATAAAAGATTTGTAAATATTTTATAAAATGACCAAAAGTATTTAAAAATATGTAAATAAACCAAAACATGCAACATTGTTTTTTCTTTTTCCTTTTTTTAACCACTTGCCAACCAGTCACCGCAGTTATACGGAGGCAGGATGGCAGGTTCCCGCGAATCGCCATACCTGTACGGCGGTTCGTGGGAGCAATTCTGGGGGTGCGCACGCACAACCGGAGGCACGCGCATGCCCCTATTCGCCACAGGTGAAGCTGATGCACGGGGCCGGTGGCTGTGATTGCCGTTGGGCACCCAGGATCACTCCCTGTGGAGAGAGAACGGCGGTCTGCTGATGTAAACACAGCAGACCATTGTTCTTTCAGTAATCAACACAGAGTTCCTATATTTCTCCTATTTAGAAACACGGGTCCTTGCATTGATTCCACAAACCCATCCCCCCACAGTTAGAAAACTCCCCTAGGCTCACATTTAACTCTTTGCTCGCCCCTGGTGTTAACCCCTTCCCTGTCAGTGTCATTCCTACAGTAACCGTGTATATTTAGCACTGATTACTGTAGTAATGTCACTGGTCCCCCAAAAAGTGTCAAAAATGTCAGTTAGGTGTCTGATCTGTCTGCCGCAATTTCGCAGTCCCACTAAAAATCGCAGCTTGCCGTCATTATTAGTAAAAAAATAAATAAATAAAAATGACATAAATCTTTCCCCTAGTTTGTAAACGCAGTAACTTTTGCACATTTTTTATTAAAAATATGTGGCAGAATACTAATTGGCCAAACATTTTGAAAAAAATTGATTTTTAATAATTTGTTATTGGGAATGTTATTAAGCAAAAAGTAAAAAACATTGTTTTGATTTTTTTTCAAAATTGTGGCTCTTTTTTTGTTTGTAGCGCAAAAAATAAAAATCACACAGGTGATCAAATACCACCAAAAGAAAGCTCTATTTGTGGGGAAAAAAGGGATTTGGGTACATTGGTTGTACGACTGCGCAATTGTTTGTTAAGGTAACGCACTGCCGAATCGCAAAAAATGGCCTGGTCATTAAGGGGGAAATTCTTCAGGTCCAGAAGTGGTTAATCTTTATTTCTTTACAATTTTTTTTTTTCAACAGTGTAGTTTCCTTTTTGGGAAAAATATTTCTATGTAGGTGCAATAAAAAATTTAGCTGAAGTTGTCACTAACATGTCTTTTTTTTTTTTTATAAACAAAGACATAATGGCAATCACATGGTCTGGAATCCCACTGATTCTCACAATTAGAGTGTGTAGGGCTGCAAGCTTATAGCTGTAAAAGGAGTTTGGATTAACCTAACCTGTGAAATTGGAGAAGGAAAAGGGTTAAAGCGCTTGGAACAAACCTACACAGGCGAAAACACAGACTTCATATAGTTACTAGCTAGATCTATAAAGCGGAGTAAAACAAGTACTCCAGCACTGCAGAGAAAGAGTCCTAACTATTTAGCCACGGTGTAAACCAGTAAAAAGATAAAAACAGACATTAAGAAATTGAAAAGTAACATTTGATTGGCTGCTTTTGACAATACAGACGCTTTCCTTCCTTCCAGTTTTTACAACTCAGCCCAGAGGGTGACCTAACCGCTGATATATCTCACATTAATTTGCTGTCACTTTGCTTTACTAAAGTGGAACAGGATGTGTGATGTGATCCTAGTATTACATGTTCAAGATAAGAAATCACTGGCAGTTTTACAGCCTATGTTACGGTAGGAATCTGTTTTATTCAGCAATAATTTGAAAAAGATTCATTATTCGGCGATAAGCTGGCAAGAAACTTACCATGCCTGAATAATTGCTCAGCTAAATCCTGTAGCGTGAAAACGAGATTCTGTAGATTAGCCCAGTGGTAAAATGAATAGCCCAGACATTCAATAACTACCACTGCACAGTGTATGCCTGCCAGCCAATCAGCTTACTCTTTATGACACTAATCCTGCTTTCAAATTGGTCATAGGCTGCTGCTTTTAAGCACTTTTGGACCGGAAAGGTTTTCCGCCTTAATGACCAGGCCATTTTTTGCGATACGGCACTGCGTTATTTTACCTGGCAATTGCACGGTCGTGCGACGCTGTACTCAAATAAAATTGATGTCCTTTTTTCCCACAAATAGAGATTTCTTTTGTTGGTATTTGATCACCTCTGCGGTTTTTATTTTTTTTGCGCTATAAACCAAAAAAATGTTTACTTTCTGCTATATAACATTCCCAATAAAATTTTTTTTAAAAAAAATCAAACTTTTTCATCATTTTAGGCCAATTTGTATTCTGCTACACATTTTTGGTAAAAAAAAAATCCCAATAAGTGTATATTGTTTGGTTTGCACAAAAGTTACCGCGTCTACAAACTAGGGGAAAGATTTATTAATTTTTATTTATTTATTTATTTTTACTAGTAGTGGCAGCGATCAGCGTTTTTTTAGCAGGACTGCGACATTGCGGCGGACAGATTGGACACCTAACTGACATTTTTGACACTTTTGGGGGGACCAGGGACATTACTACATTAATCAGTGACAAAAATATGCACTGTTACTGTACTAATGACACTGGCAGGGGCTAACACCAAAGGGTTAAATGTTTGCCACGGGGGTACTTTCTAACTGTGTGGGGGATGGGCTTGATGAATGAACACGGACACCTGTGTTCCTTAATAAGAGGAACACAGGATCCCTGGGTTCATTACTGACAGAACAGCAGTCTGCCGTGTTTACCACCGTTCTGTCTCCACGGGGAGCAACTGCAGGTGCCCGGTGGCAATAGCGGCCGCCGGACCCGCTGATTGGCTTCCTCTGTACATACGTGCCCCCACTAGCGGCCCAGCGAAACGACGTACAGTTACGTTGTTTAGCGGGACAGTATATGTACTGCTGGCGGTCAGCAAGTGGTTAATAAGTAAGGTTCAAAAAGAGATAGCCTTAAGGGACCCATTCTCATAGATTTCTCAATTAGGTCTGACCTGATCAAAAGCTCTATGCAGGTCTATGAGCAGGCAGATCTAATTGGACTTGTGTTCTTTTTAAATGTGCCTACCTCCTAGTCTATCCAGGTCTGGTTTAAAAAAATGTAAAGGGACTGAGTCTATTTCATCTTTCCTTCCACCCATGGTTGCAGGAAAGAAAAATGCACCATCTATGGCCAGCTTATGACACACTGATCCTGACCTTTGACCCTAACCCTGATACTGACCTAGATCAAACCCTGATGTAGCCATTACATCTTTAATTTATTTTGTTTATTTTTTCTCCATTTAAGATGAGAAAGACTACCGGGTGGGCTGTACAGTTACTGATCACTGTGATAGCCAATTACAGGCTATTACAGTAATCATGTGATAGAGAGACTGTTCTTCCAACTCCAAATTGCTAGTACAAGAACTGGAGCTGTCAGTGACAGCTTGTTTTCTTTGCTTGGAGGATGCTGTGCAGTGAACTCCCAGCACAAACACAGGAATGCATACAGTGGCGGCTGGCCGATAGGGGGCACCCCCCCCCAAAAAAAAAGAAGGAAAGAAGAAGATTAAAAAAAAAGTGTCTATTTTTGCCCCCTAGGGGCGCCGGACTTAGTGCTGGGTATGGGGGGGTGGGGTTTTTGACCCCACCCTCGGCCAGCAGAGGCGCCGATTGGCGCTCTTCAGGGGGTCATCGGGGCGCAGAGCAATGTGCCCCGACACTCCCCACTTTTCAGATGTCCAGGCTGTGATTGGTCCAGGCTAGGACATGGACCTGGTGACGTGACGCGTGGGGGCGGTGCACCACCCCGGCGTCACGATCACCGCTTCCGGCTTCCGTCAGTTCCCGCCCGAGGAGTGTCGCAGCCAGGAGGAGAAGACAGAGGACTCAGAGGACGGTCGGAGACGGATGGAGAAAGAGAGCGACTGCGAGTAGAGAGCCCAGCTGCATCGGATCACCTTCTGGTCGAGATCTTCTTGGACGGTGGTGAGTCACTCCAGACAGCCGAGTCAGTCCAGCTCTCCAGTCTCCACTCTCCACCCCGGCCTGCCATCTTGTGTGCAGAGCGGATGGAGGAGAGCTAAGAGAGAGACTGAGCAGAGGTAAGTAACTTCCTTCTGATCTCTGGGCACACACTGCACACTGGATCTGTGTGTTATATGGATGGCTCTCCGGCCACAGCACACATTGCACACAATTCCAGGAAGCAGCCCGTTACAAAATGAATGTGAGAAGGGAGAAGAAGAGGTGTGATTAGGAAGCCTCGATTGGGGGTTGATGTTTTAATTTTGGTTTTAGATTGAGTGCTGATCATCGGCTGTCAGGATGAGGAGGCTGATTGCTGTGCCAGGCTGGAGCAGTCAGCTCGAGGTGAGTAGGTGTGTGGGTAGGTGGGTACTGTAATGGGGGACCCTGGCTGGATGTGCCATGTGTAGGGAGATGGTAATGGTGTGTGTTGGTGAGTGCAGAGCTCCATCCTCAGAACATGGGCAGGAATGCTGGTCACATCACCCAGCTGACAGCCTGGTATTTCCAGCCGGCTACACATCTCTGATTTCAGTGTGTGCAAGCAGGAGAAAACCTTTTCAGCACAGGCATCCCATAATAACTAATGGATTTTGTGCAAGAAATTTCCCCAAGTCTGTCACATGACCATACACGCTTCTAATCAATTTATTTTCTGATCCAGCTCTCCCCGTAGGATCTATAGTGGACAACCCATTCGATTGATATGCTACAAGCAGGGATTTCCACAAATAATTGGAAGATATTGTCTTGCATCTCTTTTTTCACCTTGCAGTCTCATAATCTGATCAATCCAAATCCCATCAAATCACAAACAAAGCATCTCAATGCAACATATTATCAATTACCACCTGGTGGTTTGATCAAATCAGATCTAAATTGATCGGAAGGGAAGTTAGGTCTATTTAATTGTTTGCTGTTTATTTTGATTGGATCATATGTTGATTAGATAGGAATATCGAAACGAGTATGACCACCATATGGATGTCAGAGAATAAAGCTGAGCATAGATGGACCGAAATTCAGCAGGGTCAGCAGAGACCGTTCAAATTTCGATCCATTTATGGCCATTCCTGATTGAATCCTCTCTATCAGGACTGTTGGTTTATTTTTGTTCCATCAGCACTTGCAGCCTATTGGCGACAGCGCTGATTGGTAGATTCTTACAGGGGAGAATTTCCGGTATCATAATACAATAGCAAAGCAAGGAGGATTTCTTCATACACATCAAATGTGTGGATGGGGGAATCTGTTTGTTTTCTGTTTTGATCAGCCAGGTGGCTGATCAAAAAATCAATCTATTTATGTATGGCCAGCTTAGACAATCAGACATGTACAGTATATGTAGCTATAATGCTGTTGCTTTAAATGCATTGTTAGATGTAGTAATAGTACAGTTCTTGCATAAGCTGCATGGTGATCACTGGGTGAACTGCATTCCATATGTTTGTGTGTTGTAGAATACATTAAGGGCCTAATTAGATCTGTTCCTGTGTGTAGATGTGTGTTCTTTTTTTGTAGCATTGGGTAGGTGTCTTGTCATGCCTCATTATGAGTTTCTTTGGTGTGTTTGCATTTTGATGTGCATTTGTAATGCAGTTTTGAATTTAGAATATGGAATGGATAGGGTTAATAGTCATTGACCAAGGCTTTATAAGCAGATCTTCACCCTGTCCACCCAATTTCTGGCTTTCCACTCCTACCTTCCTCCTCTCTCGCAATCAGATTTGTTTTTCTTTGGGAGGGGGACATCCCTGCACTTCTTGACTTCTCGCCTAGGCGAGAATGACTGTGTAGAATCACCTGCTACACGCAGTGGTGTATTTAGGTTTTGTGCTGCCCTAGGCCTGACTATACTTGGGCACCCCCTAATTTAAATATGACCCACCCCTTCCTGTAAAGGCCACACCCCTTGCTGTTACCCGCCCTGTCATCTGTAAACCACAGACCACAACCACAGTCTATCAGTGCCCTTCAGTGCAGCCTCATCAGTTCCCATAAGTTCAGCCTCATCATTTCCCATCAGTGCAGCCTCATCAGTGCCCATCAATGCAACATATCAGTGCCCATCAATGCAACATATCAGTGCCCATCAGGACAGCACATCAGTGCCACATCAGATGTCCATCAGTGTAGCACATCAGTTGCCATCAGTGCAGCATATCAGTTGCCCATCAGTGCAGCATATCAGTGCTGCCTTATCAGTGCAGCTCATCAGTGCCACCTCATCAGTGCAGCCTTATAAGTGCCCATTAGTACAGCCTTATGTCACTGGATTAGTAAGATTACTCCTTTCTTTTAAGATATTTGGAATTGTGTTTGCTGCCACTGATTGTAATCATAGGATTATTTCACTTATTTGTATAATGACTGGGAAGTCCATAGTCATTATATAAATAAGTGAAATAATCAGTGGCAGCAAACAAAAGTCCAAATATCTTACAAGATAGGAGTAATCTTACTAATCCAGTGACATATTGTGATAGTACATATGAGGTGAGCAGGTTCAAAATATTATTGCCATCATATACAATTTAAAGTCCTAATTGTATATGATGCAATTCAATATGCTAGCTCAAGAACAAGGATGTTTAAAGAAATGTAATTATATTATTGACATATTGCCTGCCATGCCTGGGGGCAGGGGAGGGTAGGCGGAGCATTAGGCTGCAGTGCCAAACTTATTAGCATTGGTGGCTGTCGGGCCATTTTGTATTAAGTGTGGTCCGCGGCCTGCGATCTGTCCGAATGTCCTCACCAGCCGGTATTATCATACTGGCAGGTAGCAGTGTGACTGCTTTATGGGGGTGCCAGACTGATTTGCCTCCTGGACCTTGCCCTTTGGCCCAATTCGCCCCATAAGACTGGCACTATACTAAAAGTGTAACGCAATTTTCGTGTGGGAGCTGGGAGGAGCCTTTTTTTTTCGTACGTGGTGCAGGTTTTTTTTGCTGCCCCTTGCAAAGTGCTGCCCTAGGCCTGGGCCTTGTTGGCCTAGGCCAAGATACAGCACTGGCTACACGGCTTTGTGGTATACTTGCATCATGCATCCTAGGAGGCCTCAGGGTACCACACAGTGCATGCAGTGCATCATGAAGGGTGGCTGTTTATTCCAAGTTTGATGATCTGTCATTGTGTGTATATATATATATATATATATATATATACCGTATATATATATATTATCCAACAATGAAGGTTGCAATGGAGCGGTTGGAGTCTATAAGAGGAGGGTGGGGCTTCTATGAAGTGAAAGGGGTCAAAAAGGAAGGGCGGGGTCTAGCGCCCCACCATCTTAAATCTTCACCAGCCGCCACTGAATGCATATATGCAACCACATGAAAGAATACCCACTTCAGTGTGGTCACATGTGTACTTACAGGCTAATGGGTTAAAAAAAAAAAAAAAAAAAAAAACATTGATTACTTCTGTTGCTGTTAGAGGGATTTCCTACACTTCCTGTTTTGTGGACAACCTTTTTTATTAGACAGGAAGTAAAAGAATCTCACCAATGGAGACACCCACTAAATCTGACAGGATTTCTCATTCTTCCCCACGCTATCCAAAGAATAAAATAAAAAAAGTTTGAGATATTGATACACTTTAACACGTACCTGTACATCATTTCATGCAATAGCCACTGGAAGGCGCTTGCGCGCCGCCGGAGGCCTGATAGCACTCTTATTGGACACAGGGGATGCCAATCAGCGGTTGTCTGCCAGCCACCCACGATCTTTCCCTTGAGACAAGGCAGATCGTCCTTCTGACAGGGAAGAAGATGGAGATCTTGTGGAACAGGGATCTCTGTCTTCCCCCAATCAGAGCAACCCATGCACATTTCGAAAGCACCCCCTAAGGACACACTTAACCCTTTGATCGCCCTGGATGTTAACCCCTTCCCTTCCAGTGTCGTTAGTACAGTAACAGTGCATATTTTTAGCACTGATCACTGTATAAGTGTCAAAAGTGTCAGTTAGGTGTCGAATTTGTCCACCGCAATATAGCAATCTCGCTAAAAATCGCTGGTCGCAGTGATTACTAGTAGTAAGAAAGAAAAATTCTATAATAAAATCCCGTCGTTTGTAGACGCTATAACTTTTGCGCCAACCAATCAATATATGTTTATTGGGATTTTTTACCAAAAATATGTAGTAGAATAGATATTTGCCAAAATTCATGAAGAAATTAGATTTTTTACATTTTTTTTTTTTATTGGGATATGTTTTATAGCAGAAAGTAAAAAAAAAAAAAATAATATATATATATATATATATTTTTTTTTTTCATTGTTGCTCATTTTTTTGTTTATAGCACAAAAAATAAAAGCGCCAAAGGTGATCAAATACCACCAAAAGAAAGCTCTTTTTGTGGGAATAAAAAGACATAAACTTTTATTGGGTACAGCGTTGCACGCCCAATTGTCAGTTAAAGTAACGCAGTGCCAGATCACAAATAATGGCCTGGTCATGAAGGGGGTAAAACCTTCTGGGGCTGAAGTGATCAAACAGTTAGGATTAGCCTAATAAATATTTAAAAGTCTTGATCTCTATCTACCAGTTATAAAAAATAAATATAAAATATTTATTAACAGTACATTATACTATAAAGTAAAATAAACATGAAAAATGAATAGAAAAAAAATGTTTAAGTCCTGAACAAAATAAATAAAAAATACATTAAAGAAGAAGAAGATAGGATGCATTAAAAATACTAAACATTAAAGTGTCATACTGTATAAAAGAGTTATTGTGAACACAAAACCACATCATAAACAACCACATCAGAATAATACATATAAAGTATATAGTAAAAATGACTCAAGTCCATAATAAAACTACAGTCACTGTGATCTTAAGTGAAAAATGCTTCTTACTTCACCACATCAATACACAGTTCTGCTTATCAGATGCCTAGACCCCACAGTAAAAAAGGTTGATATGTGTTTGTTTGAAATGGTGTAAACCACCAGCCTCATAGATGTCACTCATACAGTATATGTGCTCAATCAGCCCAGGCAATAAAGCACCAGAGGAAAGAGAAAAAACTCTATAGTGTAGAATTATATTTAAGCTTTTTACTATAAAGTAGAGGTACTCACAAAGAAGTGTAAATTAAAAGCACATCCAGCAAATAATGCTTCAACCCAGCTGGTGAGTAATCATGATGATGTCATATTTGAAGCACCACCCTCTGCGTTTCATCATAATCAAAGTCGTCAAGAGGCACAGGCCTCTGGTGCTTTATTGACTGGCCTGATTGAATTTGAGGGCACATAAGAGTGACATCTATATGAAGGGCTGGCCCAAGACATTGTGCTGCCTGGGTCCAAGACCAAGAATGAAATGCTGCCCACCCCCAGAAAAAAAAATTCATGCCCACCAAAATGCCCCCACATCTATTATTTTATATAAATATAAAATTTAGAAGATATTGTGCATACTGTCATCTTCTTCCATAATTCACCACCGGACCGTTCCACCAAACACCCACTGTCTGTCCTCAGTCCTCCTGTCACTCCTGCGTCTGCCGTGCCCACCACCCTAGAAGATCCAGCCTGCCCTGCGTGAGATGGAGTGCGCTGATGTCTGATGTCATTGTTGGTATCATTGGGAGGAATAGTGCCCCATTGTTGGTTTCATTGGGAGAAATAGTGCCCCATTGTTGGTGTCATTGGGAGGAATAGTGCCCCATTGTTGGTATCATTGGGAGAAATAGTGCCCCATTGTTAGTGTCATTGGGAGGAATAGTTCCCCATTGTTGGTGTCATTGGGAGGAATAGTTTTCCATTGTTGGTGTCATTGGGAGGAATAGTTCCCCATTGTTTGTGTCATTGGGAGGAATAGTGTCCCATTGTTGGTATCATTGGGAGGAATAGTGCCCCATTGTTAGTGTCATTGGGAGGAATAGTTCCTCATTGTTGGTGTCATTGGGAGGAATAGTTTCCCATTGTTGGTGTCATTGGGAGGAATAGTTCCCCATTGTTTGTGTCATTGGGAGGAATAGTGTCCCATTGTTTGTATCATTGGGAGTAATAGTGCCCCATTGTTAGTGTCATTGGGAGGAATAGTTTCCCATTGTTGGTGTCATTGGGAGGAATAGTTCCCCATTGTTAGTGTCATTGGGAGGAATAGTTCCCCATTGTTTGTGTCATTGGGAGGAATAGTGTCCCATTGTTGGTATCATTGGGAGGAATAGTGCCCCATTGTTAGTGTCATTGGGAGGAATAGTTCCCCATTGTTGGTGTCATTGGGAGGAATAGTTTTCCATTGTTGGTGTCATTGGGAGGAATAGTTCCCCATTGTTTGTGTCATTGGGAGGAATAGTGTCCCATTGTTGGTATCATTGGGAGGAATAGTGCCCCATTGTTAGTGTCATTGGGAGGAATAGTTCCTCATTGTTGGTGTCATTGGGAGGAATAGTTTCCCATTGTTGGTGTCATTGGGAGGAATAGTTCCCCATTGTTTGTGTCATTGGGAGGAATAGTGTCCCATTGTTTGTATCATTGGGAGTAATAGTGCCCCATTGTTAGTGTCATTGGGAGGAATAGTTCCCCATTGTTGGTGTCATTGGGAGGAATAGTTCCCCATTGTTGGTGTCATTGGGAGGAATAGTGTCCCATTGTTGGTGTCATTGGGAGGAACAATGGCCTATTGTTGGTGTCTTAGGGAGGAATAGCAGCCCATTGTTAGTATCTTTGGGAGGAATAGTGGCCCATTGATGGTGTCAGTGGGAGAAATGGTGCACCTTTGGTTGCAGTTGGTAGTATAGTGTGTCATATCAGTGGGAATAGTTCCCCAAGGGTCAGATAAAGGCAAGCCAGGGGCCACATCTGGCCCCTGGGCCACAGTTTAGAGACCACTGGTTTAAAGGGACAGAGAAACACTATTTATTATTTCATGTGCACAATATCTGTATCCTTGTATCAGTGAGTCCAGCTGCCTGTTTTCACATTTGATTGCTATACTTTATTTATTTGATTTCTATGCTCATTTTCTTTCACTGAAGGTTTTTGTGACATGAAGCATAGATTTTATTTATTTTATATTTTTTGAGGAATATATGTATCTGAAATTTTTTAGCCTGGAGAACAGCCTAAAATTGTCACCAGCACAGGCATTGAGGGTAACATCTTCCAGGAAAGACTCTTGTTTCAGTGATATAATGATATCTAATGGCACTTTTCCACTGCAAGTATCGGCTCGTACCGGCTCGGCTCTACTCGGCCCTGCTTTGACCGGTTTGCTTTTCCACTGCTGGTTCCGCATGGTACGGTGGAAAAGCAAACCTATACCGTACCGTACCGAACTGTTCCGACACTATACCATGCGGTACCAGCAGTGGAAAAGCACAAAAGCGTGCCAAACCGTTACGGTTCCATGCAATGGAAAAGCGCCATAAGAGGGGATTTCCCTCACTTTGAAAATATTTCCTCATACTTTCTGTTGTGTGTATATGACAGGAAGTAAATGGAAATTTACCCATGGGGTACTGAAGGCAAAAAGACAAAAAAGCCAGGAGTTTAAATTTTTCACTGCTTTATCCAAAATGAAAAAAAAAGTTTTGACTTTAAATATACTTTAGGGGTAACTTAAAATTGATTTCAGTGGAAAGTTTATCCAAGACATAAATGCAATGTTTCTGTAATGTATAATTTATTATAGATTTTGTACAAAGAGATAACTGACTGCTCATTAATTTTGTTTACGCTAACTGTACAAAGAATACACATAAAATGTATTTTTTTTACAAGATTTCATGTAGTAATGTCAATTTTCACTCCAATAATGCTGCAAAGCATGTCTCAAGTCTGACCTCTAGCAGTTTTATTCGCAGGTATTTCTAAATCCACACTCCGTTAGAAATGGCTATTTTCTGATCCTCTTCCTACATAAGCATCAGCGGCAGTCTAGCATAGCTCAAGTATTCATCTCTATGTACTCCAAATTTCACAGACATTTCTAGAGAGTATTAAAGAATATCAGAGGATTTAAAAGTTTAAACAGCTCAAATTCTACCAGGCGCTCTTTTCTATTTCTGTAAATGTTATTCATTGTAAATAATATAGTTTTCTTTGGTTACTTGCAGTCCAGTACTTTGAAGATGTCTGCCTGCGTATCCAAGACCATTTCTGCTACGGTATCCATAGACATAGGGGTTGATTTACTAAAGGCAAATAGTCGGGGGGGAGGGGATTTACTACACATAACTGGTACACATAATTCGGTGCAGCTATGCATAATCAGCTTCTAGGTTTTATTGTCAAAACTTAAGATAGAACTATAGACAAAACTTTCATTTTTGGCAGGGGCGGAACTACCAGGGTCGCAGAAGTCGCACTTGCGACTAGGTCCTGGAGTTCTGCCACTATGGGGGGGGGGGGCTGCCTGCCCCTTCCATCATTGTGGGGGGGGCTGCACATGTTCCACCACTGTGGAGGGGGGGGGCTGAAGGGGGAGGTGGTAGAGTGCCAGGGTTCTCGCCCGCCTGCTGCTGCCTCCTATTGCCTGACCAGCTAACAACAAGTAGAGTGGAGGGGGAGGCGACCTCTGTTCTGTAAGGAGACCCCATGTGAGGAGAGGCATCACTGGAGGCACAGGAAGGGAGAAGAGAGACAAAGACACACTGAGCATGGATGAGGGGGAATCCAGTAAGACTAAGAGCAGGGGGGTGCCAGTGTCACTGATCCCACCCCCCCCCCCACCCACTACTATCCCTCTGCCACTTATCCCATCCCTGCCCCCTCCCATGAGGCAGTGGTAATGGGGGATAGGAATGACTTCAGTGGTGGTGATGGTGGGAATAGGGATAACATCAGTGGCAGTGGACATTGTCCTCCCTATCCCCACTAATGCCACTGATATCAATCCTATCCCCACCACCACCACAGATGTCATCCCTATCCCCACCACTGCCACTGATTACATCCCCTATCCCCACCACCACCACCACTGATGTAATTCATATCCCCACCACCGCCGCTGATGTCATCCCTATCCCACCATCACTGATGTCATCCCTATCCCAACACCACTAATGTCATCCCTATCCCACCACCACTAATGTCATCTCTATCCCCACCACCACTTACACTGATGTCATCCCTATTCCACCACTGCCACTGATGTCATCCCTATCCCCACCACCACCACTGAAGTCATCCCTATCCCACCACTGCCACTGATGACATCCCTATCCCCTCCACTGCCACTGATGTCATCCCTATTCCACCACTGCCACTGATGTCATCCCTATCCCCACCACTGCCACTGAAGTCATCCCTATCCCACCACTACCACTGATGTCATCCCTATCCCCTCCACTGCCACTGATGTCATCCCTATTCCACCACTGACACTGATGTCATCCCTATCCTTACCACTCCCACTGATGTCATCCATATTCCCACCACAGCCACTGATATCATCCCTATCCCCACCACCACTGCCACTAATGTCATCCCTATCCCCACCACCACTTCCAATGATGTCATCCCTATCCACACCACCGCCACTGATGTCATCCCCACCACCACTCCCACTAATGCCATCCCTACCCCCACCACCACTGCCACTGATTTCATCCCTATCCCTCCATCACCAGTATGACCACTGATGTCACCCCTATCCCCACCTCCACTGCCACTGATGTCACCCCTATCCCCACCACCACTGCCACTGATGTCATCCCTATCCCACCACCGCCACCTCTACTGATGTCATCCCTATCACCACTGCTACTGTTGTCATCCCTATCCCCATCACCATCACCATCACTGTTCCCATCCCCCCCACCACCACTGCTGCCACTGACACCATTCCCCCCCACCACCCCAAGTGGACTTATCCTACCCCCCACCACCCTCACTGTACTGATTCCATTCCCCTCCACCTCCATCAGTGGACTGATCCCATCCCCCCAACCACCACCGCTGCCACTGATCCAATCCTCCCAACCACCCTCAGTGGACTGATCCCACCCCCCTCACCACCACCACCTCTGCCACTGACCCCCCCCCCCTTCACGGTTTCTTGCACCGGGGCCCTTAAGGTTCTAGTTACGCCTCTGTATTTTGGATAGAGCAAGGGAGGGTTATAAGCTCTGTAAATTTTGTTTCTCCATCTGTGTCGCTTTGCAGAGATTTCTCTTCACTTCATGTCACATAGCCAAACAGGAAGTCAGAGGAAATCACTGCATATTAAGAGAATTCCTTGGGGCCCACGGGTCACCAGAACTAGTGTCCTCGTTGGAAGATTTCCCCTCTATTACTTTTCTGGGGAGAACCCAAAATGTGGCATTTTCGTTTATTTTCACTTTGGTGATAATGGTAAACAGGATAAATAGAGAGGGTGAATCTCCTTAACCACTTCTGGACCGGAAGATTTTCCCCCTTAACCATTTTACCCCCGCCCACCGTGCATATACTGCGGCACTCTGCCGCTGCTGGGCAAAGTGACGTATCCGTACGTCGCTCGCCCAGCCGCCTGTAGGGGGCGAGCATGCACCGCCGGCGGTGCGCTCTCATCCCCGCTCATTCCCTGGGGAGCTAGTGCGCGTGACCAGCGGCTCCGATGGCCGCCGGTCACTCATGATCTCCTGCAGCAGAGGGAGAAAGACAGATGGCTGATGTAAACACAGCCGTCTGTCATTCTCCCTTAGATCCTCACAGAGGCTATGCAATCCTGCTATGTAGGATCGTATGTCTCTGTGATGATCTAACAAGCCACGCCCCCTGACAGTTAGAATCATGCCCCTAGGGTCACACTTAACCCCTTGATCATCAATAAAATGAACCCCTTTCCTGCCAGTGTCATTTTGACAGTAACAGTGCATATTTATAGCACTGATTACTGTAGTAATGTCACTGGTGCCCCCAAAATGTCAAAAATGTCAGTTAGGGACCCAATCTGCTGCAATGTCGCAGTCCCGCAAAAAAAATTGCAGATCGCTGCCATTACTAGTTAAAAAAAAACAATAAATATTACATAAATCTTTCCTGTAGATAGTAAAAGTAATAAATTTTGTGCAAACCAATCAAAATACGCTTATTGCAATTTTTTTTACCAAAAATATGTAGCAGAAAACAAATTGGCTTAAAATGTTAAAAATTTAGATTTTTGCATTTTTTTTTGAGAAATTCATATAAAAAAATGTGCAAAATATTGTTATTTTTTCAAAATTGTCGCTATTTTTGTTTATAGCGCAAAAAGTAAAAATCGCACAGGTGATCAAATACCACCATAAGAAATCTCTGTTTGTGGGAAAAAAAGGACGTCAATTTCATTTGGGTACATCGTCGCTTGACCGCTCAATTGTCCGTTAAATCACGCAGTGCCAAATCGCAAAATAGGGCTTGGTCTTTGAGCAGCCAAGGCTTAAGTGATTAATGACCAGGCCATATTTTGCGTTTCAGCACTGCGTTATTTTAACTGACAATTGCGCGGTCGTGCGACACTGTACCCAAATAAAATTGATGTCCTTTTTTTCCCCCAAATAGAGCTTCATTTTGGTGGTATTTGATCACCTGTGCGATTTTTATTTTTTGTGCTATAAGCAAAAAAAAAGCGAAAAAAAAAAAAATATTTTCATTTTCTGCTATATGACATTCTCAAAAAAAAATTTAAAAATCAAAATGTTTTAACATTTTAGGCCAATTTGTTTTCTGCTACATATTTTTGATTAAAAAAAATTGCAATAATTTTGTATTTTGATTTTGTATTGGTTTGCGCAAAAGTTATCGCGTGTACTAACTACGGGAATGATTTATGTCATTTTTTTGTAATGGCGCGATCTGTGATTTTTAGCAGTACTGCGACATTGCGGCAGACAGATCGGACCCCTAACAGAAATTTTTGACACTTTTGGAGGGACCAGTGTCATTACTACAGTAATCGGTGCTAAAAATACGCATTGTTACTGTAATAATGACACTGGCAGGGAAGGGGTTAAATGTGAGCCTAGGGGAGTGATTCTAACAGTGGGGGGGGGGGGGGGGCGTGGCTTGTGAAATGATCATAGAGACCTGTGATCTTATATACAAGGATCACAGGGGCTCTGTGATTATTCCAGGGAGAAGAACGGTCAGCTGTGTTTACAACAGCTCTCTCAGCGGGGAGCGATTGCGGGTGTTCGGTGACAATCAGAGCAACCTGACCTGTGCATCGGCTTCCCTGCTGCCGAGTGGGGGCCGTAGCGAGCCGCCGGCGGTGTGTGCTGGCCCCCTAGCTGCAGGCACGTGACCGACATAGGTCTACGCCGGTTTGCGCAGTAGGGCCGTACTGCCGCAGTAAAAAGGCGGCGGGCGGTCGGGAAGAGGTTAATGGGGGCACAGACAGCAATAAAAACCTGACCATTGTTCTAATCTCTCTCCACTCTATCCAAAACTAAAAAAAAAAAAAGGTTTGCCTTTAGTTATACTTTAAGTGAACAGGCTGAAGTTAGAAGCTGGTTACTATGCACAGCTGCACCAGATTCTATGTGCTCCAGTTTTAGTAAATCTCTCCCAGTGTGTGCAATATGTAAGTGCATTTGAACTTTTCAAGTGTACCGTATTTTCCGGCGTATAATTTTCATCTACCGGTAATACTTATACTTAGGTTACCTTGGAGATATTGTACTCGGCGTATAAGACGACCCCCCATTTTTTGGGAAATTTTTTTGAGGTTCAAAAGTAGTCTTATACGCCAGAAAATACAGTAATTGCAATCTGCAAGTGCAGTTGCCACAGAGCTTAGTGAATTAGGTGAAGCTTCACTTTGCAAAGAATACCTAATCACATTCAAGGAAGAAAAAAACTCTGACACACTCTCCCCACAGGAAGGAGGAGACTCCATGATGAACTTCTAAATGATGAAAGGACACTGGCCACCATCTTTACTGCTCTTTAATGTGAAGAGCTATTATCAGAACTGTGGAATCATGTCTGATAATATCTCATTTGTGAATTGTTTTTACTGCTTATGGTTATTGTCACTGTTATACTCTGCTGGGTGTGCTGTTCAAATAAAAACCTTTTCACAAACCATGGTGTGTCAGAGGTTAATGTATTACTTGAAGGGTCACCATCATTAGGTACCAGGGAACTCAATCATTCAGTAGCTCCCTTGGGGGTAGTGATACAGTACTGTGAAAACCTTTTAGGCAGGCGCGAGGAAATGCTGTAAGGTAAGAATGCTTTAAAAACGATATTTTCAATTGTTTATTTTTATCAATTTTTAAAATGCAAAGTGAGCGAATAGAAGAAAAATCTAAAAATCAAATCAAAATTTGGCATGACTACCCTTTGGTTTTAAATTAGCATCAATCCTTCTAGGTACACTTGCACACCGTTTTTGAAGGAATTTGGCAGGTAGGTTGTTCCAAACATCTTGGAGACTAAACCACAGATCTTCTGTTAATGTAGGCTTCCTCAAATCATTCTGTCTCTTTATGTAATCCCAGACAGACTCGATGATGTAGATTGTAAACTCTTCTGAGCAGGGCCCTCTTAATCCTCTTGTATTTTATTGTATCGTAACTGTATTGTCTCCCTCTAACATTGTAAAGCGCTGCGTAAACTGCTGGCGCTATAGAAATCCTGAATAATAATAATAATAATCAAGGCTCTGTGGAGGCCAAACCATCACTTACAGGACTCCCTTTTCTTCTTTATGCTGAAGATAGTTCTTAATGACCTTTGCTGTATGTTTGGGGTCATTGTCCTGCTGCAGCACTTATTTGGGGCCAGTAAAACGCCTCCCTGATGGTATAAAATGATAGTTAAGTATCTGCCTGTATTTATCAGCATTTTGGCCTCCATTGATCGGGAAACATTGAAGACCACAGATGTAGTGGTCGGCCAAGGAAACTTAATGCAGCAGATGAAAAGCACATCTAGCTTGCTTCCATACAACATTGGAAGATGTTCAGTAGTGCCATCAGCGCAGAACTGGAGGCAACCAGTGGGACACAGGTAGACCTACCTACTGTCCAAATAAGTCTGGCTATAAGTGGTCTTCATGGAAGAATTGCAGCAAAAAAGCTATAGACTCCTCAGACGTGGAAACAAGACTAAGTGGCTCAACTATACATGAAAACATAGGAACTGTGGTACAGAAAAGTGGCAGCAAGTGCTCTGGACTCCTGAATCAAAATATTAAATATTTGGCTGTAGCAAGGGGCATTTTTTTCGTCGAGTGAGCTGGAGAGTGTCTTTAAGCAACAGTGAAGCATGGTGGAGGTTCCTTGCAAGTTTGGGGCTGCATTTCTGCAAATGGAGTTGGAGATTTGGTCAGGAACTATCTTCAGAGTAAAGAACAAGGAGTCCTTGAAGTGAAAGTTTGGCCCTTGCAGAGCCCTGGGTCTGTTTGGGATTAAATGAAGAGACAGAAGGATTTGAGGCAGCCTACATCCACAGAAGATCTGTGGTTAGTTCTTTAATATGATTTTAACAACCTACCTGCTGAGTTCCTTCAAAAACTGTGTGCAAGTGAACCTAGAAGAACTGAAGCTGTTTTGCAAGACAAAGGTGGTCATACCAAATATTGATTTGATTTGGATTTATCTTCTGTTCATTTGCTTTCCATTATGTTTATTGATAAAAAATAAACTATTAACACTTCTATTTCTGAAAGCATTCTTAATTTCCAGCATTTTTTCCACACCTGCCTAAAATTTGCTGTTTTTTGTGGTAAAATATAAAATCTTCCACAAACTCAACATGCCTCTCAGCAAATAGCTTGGAGTGTCTACTTTCCAAAATGGAGTTATTTGGGGGGGGGTTGTGCTATCTTGACATTTCAAAGCCTCCGAAACTGTGATAGGTAGTGAGGAAGTAAAATAAGTAATAATTTACGTCCTAAGAAAACCTGAAGGCAGTGTTTGGCTTTCAGGGTCCCATACACAGCTAGGCTCCCAAAAAGTCTCACATATGTAGTATCCCTGTACTCAGGAGAAGCAGCAGAATGTATTTTGGGGTGTCATTCCACATATATCCATAGCATGTGTAAGCAATATATCATTTAGTGACAACTTTATGTAAGAAAAAAAAAATTGTAATTTCCCGAACCTTGTGGCAAAATATAAAATAGTCCATGGACTCAACATGCCTCTCAGCAAATAGCTTGGGGTGTCTACTTTCCAAAAAGGGGTCATTTGGGGCGTGTTTGAACTGTACTGGCATTTTATGCCCAATATTAGAAGTTCATGCCACACATCACCTCTCTTCTAACCACTTGAAAACCAAGCCTTTCCTGACACTTTTTGTTTACATGAAAAAATATATTTTTTTTTACTAGAAAATTACTTTAAACCCCCAAACATTATATATTTTTTTAAATCAGAGGCCCTACAGAACAAAATGGTGGGTGTTGCAATTTTTTTTGTCTCACAGTATTTGCGTAGAGATTTTCCAAACGCAATTTTTTGGGGAAAAAAACACTTTTTTAAATTTAATGCACAAATATACTATATATTGCCCAATTGTTTGGTAAACTATAAAAGATGATCTTATGCCGAGTACAGAGATACCAAACATGACATGCTTTAAAATTGCACACACACCGTGCAGCAGCAACAAACTATGTACATATTTAAAAGCCTTTACAGGTTACCACTTTAGATTTTTTTTTTTTTTTTCAAATATTTTATTGTAGAAAAGGAACCACAGTTGAAAAACAAGCTGAAACACGTTCCATACAGATATTTGTAACTGAAAGGGCATAACACAGATAGGTGAACAATAACATCACATCGAAATACACAGGATAACCCGATATAATCCAATAACCAACCCTAGATTCGGGGAAGGTGCGGGCACCTCCACCCTAAGCCATGAATGACCAGGCCCCACACAACTATGCGAGGAAACCGTATTATATGAGAAAGGAAGAACCGCTCCCAACCGCCGCTCCCTACTTTTTTCTAAGAGAAAGAAAAGGAAGAAGAGAAAGAGAACGGGGTCCCAGACGGGACCACAAACAAATACCACAAGAAGGGATAATGGAGGAAAGAGGACGAGAAAAAAGGACAAAGGGGGGGGGGAAGGGGGGTGAGAGGGCCAGAAGGGGAAACTCCCCGCATGGACGAACCCACGGGCACACCCGGAGCAATAATCAACCGCAAATCAGAGACCTGCCCTTGTCGGATAGCACAAAGGCATTCCAGAAACCCCAAATCTGAGTATATCGTTCCCTGCGATGCTGCCTCGTGAGGGTGAGGTCCTCCATCCTGTTTATATCCTCCATCCTGCGCATACAGTCCCCAATAGTCGGCACTCCTGTCGTCTTCCAAAGTACCGGAATGCAAGCCTTCGCGGCGCTCAGAACATGAGGGATAATTGATTTTTTGCACTTCGAGATAGGCATGGGGGAAACCTGGAGCAGGAAGAACTCCGGGGTATCCGGGATCTCCCGATCCGACAATTCCCCCAAAAGGGCCCGGACGTCCCGCCAGAAGGGGCGTATTCGAGGACAGGACCAAAAGACATGGAGCATGGTGCCTACTTCACCCTGGCACCGCCAGCAGAGGTTCGACGTGCCGGGGTAGAATCTGCCCAAAAGAGAGGGGACCCGATACCACCGGGTGAGAATTTTATAATTTAACTCCTGCAATTTCGCGCAGGTCGGGGTCTTCAAAGCCAGGGTATACACCTTGAGGCGCTGCGCCGGAGTAAGGTGCAGCCGTAGATCCCGTTCCCACTTGGCCAGCCCCGGCAGGACATAGTCTTCCCCCGGGGAGATCAGCAGGCTGTACAATTTAGACAGCGTGCCCGGTAGGTTCCCGCTCCCCACGCAGTATTCCTCAAACGGAGTGAGATCTCTGGAGAAAGAAGATGGATCCGGCAGGGAGCGAAGATAGTGGTGTACTTGGGCTGCATGCCAGAACCCCAGCACAAAGGGGCCGCTAGGCGACATCAGCTCCTCTATCGTTGGCCACCGAGACCCCCTGAGGAAGTGAGTGGCTTGGGAAACGCCCCGGGACATCAGTCCGCGAAATGCCGCTTCCTTCAGCCCCGGGGAGAACTCCGGGTTCCCCAGAACCGGGTAAAGCGGGGACGTCTGTGTGGAAATGGAGGGGTGGGACAAAGCGCGACGAACTGTCGCAAGCGTCACGCCTATCGTCGGGTGTTCTCGAAGGTCCCGTGGCAGGTCCCCCCTGATCCATGGCAGACCCTCCAGGGAAGCGACCGACTGCCCCCGCTCCAACTGCACCCACAATTTGCCTTCGCTATGTCTCCTCCAGTCAATCAGCCGGCCTAGGTGGACCGCAAGATGATATTTAGCAACGTCCGGAAGGGCCAGGCCCCCCGAGTGTTTCGGTAAAGTCAGCTGGGCACGAGACAGCCTAGGCCTCCCCTGAGCCCAGATGAATTTCAAAAATACACTGTGGGTTTGAGTAAAGAAAGAGGTCGGGATCCGCACCGGCAAAGCGTGCAGTAGGTACAAGATCTTAGGGAGAATCATCATTTTTATTAAATTGCACCGTCCGAACCAGGAATGAAGACCGACATTCCAGGTCTGGAGCAGGCCACGAATACGGGCCAGGAGGGGAGGGAAGTTCAACTCGTATATCTTGGACAAATCCGATGAAATCTGGGTCCCAAGGTATGTCAGGGCACCCCGAGTCCACTTGAAGGGCAGCGTAGAGGACAAGTGCGTCAGTAGGGGGGCCGGGACGCCCACCCCCAAAGCCTCGGATTTGTGAAAGTTCACCTTCATATTGGAGCACTGGCCGTACAGGTCCAGTTCCCTCATTAGGTTGGGTGCCGAGATTGCCGGGTTCGAAATGGAGAAGAGCATATCGTCGGCGTAGGCCGACACCTTACACTCCAAGTCCCCAATCCGAATGCCCGAGATGTCCGGATTGGCCCGTACTCTGCCCAAGAGCGGCTCAAGAGAGAGCGCGAACAGCAACGGGGACAGGGGACAGCCCTGCCGGGTGCCATTTGAAATGTGGAAAGGGCTAGAAAGTATCCCGTTGCACTTCACTTGGGCCGATGGGCAGGAGTAAATGTGCCCTATCCAAGACATCAACTTGTCACCGAAGCCCATTGCCCTCAATGTGGAAAGCATGAACCGCCAGTTGACGCGGTCAAATGCTTTCTCCGCGTCCGTATTAAGTAGAACGCAGGGTGTGCCTGACGTCTGGGCTGCGTGGATAAGGCTCAGGACCTTGGAGGTGTTGTCCCTCGCCTCCCGAGAGGGAATAAAGCCCACTTGATCCAAATGGACCAAATGCGGCATATGTTGGCTGAGGCGATTGGCCAGAATTTTTGTAAACACCTTCAGATCCACATTCAGCAGAGAAATGGGCCTGTAGCTGCCACAGCAAGAGGGGTCCTTTCCGTCCTTGGGCAAAACTGAAATATGAGCTCTAAGCGTGTCGGGGGGGAAGGACGACTCCCCTCTGCCCAGCGAATTGAGCCAAGTCACCCAGTGAGGCCCAAGTACGTCCATGTAAGTGGAGTAGTAAGGCAGGGTAAAGCCATCAGGACCCGGGGCCTTCCCAGCCTGCAACGCGCCCACCGCCGCCTGAAGCTCCAGCAAGGTAATAGGGGCCTCCAGCTCCTCTCTGGCCTCAGCCCCCAGGGACGGGAGGTCCACCGAGGCCAGGTAGTCCTCCACAACGGGCGAGGCTCCCCCACGGTCCGGGAGGTTGTACAGGGAGGCATAGAAATTCCGAAATTCGCCCGCGATCTGCTCGGGCAACGTAGCCGCACCCCCCGACGGAGGCTGAATACGGGGTACGTAAGACGCAAGTCTTTGCGCCTTGACCGAGGCTGCCAGCAGCCTCCCGCATTTGTTCCCCTCCATGTAAAAGGCATGGCGCGCCCTCTGGAGATCCGCCCTGGCCCTGGAAAACATAAGGTCCTGCGCCTGACGACGTAGTACAAATAGTTCCTGTTCCTCCGTCCTGTCTAGACGTTGCTTATGGGAGGTTTCCAATTTGTGGATCGCCTCCAAGAGGCGCTGTAACTGTTGCGATCTCTGCTTCTTGAGCCGAGCCCCATGCTTCATAAACACCCCGCGAATGACCGCTTTATGGGCCTCCCATATAATCCCCCTGTCGCAGTCTTCCGCTGTGTTGGTGCGAAAGAACTCAGTAAGTTCCTTCAGGACGTCCGTCCGGACTTCCTCGTTGTTGAGGAGGGAGTCACTTAGACGCCAGAAGCGCGTCCTACCCCGTGTCCCTTCAGATAGTTTATATACAAGTGAGATTGGTGCGTGGTCGGAGAAGGTCATCGTGTCGATCGTGGAGTTTATCACCGCGTGAAGCTGTCCATGCGGGATCAGGAAATAGTCGATTCTGGAGTACAGCCTGTGGGGTGGCGAGAAGAAGGAGTAGTCCCGCTCCCCACTGTGCTGCATCCTCCATACGTCGACAAGTTGCGAATCATGAAGAGCACGAAGAATCCGCTTCCGGGCAGCGTGGGACACCGAAGAGCTGCCGGAGGAGGTATCCAACCCCGGGGACAGCGGGACGTTGAAGTCGCCGCCCAAGATCAACTGTCCCATCTGGAAGGAGGCCAGTCGTTTGAGGACCCGGGCGATGAACACGTCCTGTCCGTCGTTCGGTGCATAGACGCTCGCGAGCATCACCACAGTCTCCCCAACAGTACCTCGCAAGAACACATAGCGACCATTGGGGTCCAGCAGGGAGTCCTGGCAGGTCCAGGGCACCCTGGCAGCCACAAGAATGGACACCCCCCTCGACTTGGCAGCCGCATGCGTGGAATGATATGAATTAGGGTAGAATCTATTAGTCAGTCTCTGAATACGGTCTGTACGAAAGTGCGTCTCCTGGAGAAACGCGATATCAGCCCGCCGGCGATGCAGGTCGTTCAGAAGGACCTTGCGCTTCTCCGGGACATTGAGCCCCTTGGCATTAAGGGAGACCACAGTGAGCTCGTCCATGGCAAGGGGAAAGAGAAAGAGGGAACAACACCAAGGGAGCGGGGGGGGGGGGGTCAGGGAGGAGATGGATCCGACAATAGGAAAAGACAACGAGAGACAGACAGAAAAGAGAAAGAGAAGAAACGAAAAGAGAGAGGGGTCGGGGTAAGTACCACCCCCCTCTAGCTAAAGGCAGCTAAGCCACCAGGCACTCAGAGACCCGTAGGGGTACACAAGTGCAGGCCTATGGGGGGAAGTGGGTAGATCAGGCACGGTTCGAACCGCTGTCTCCGGCCCCCACCCAGCCCATTACCAGGAGATGGCAGCGTGGAGAGGGAGACAGAGGCAGTAAAACAGTCAAGGGGGCCGTCATGGAGGCCTCTGATAAGCAGCACATGGAGAGACCCCGGAGACCGCCCCGAGACAAGGCATCCCAGAGGGCCGCTCCAGGACCACAGACATTCAAATCAGCAGCAAAAAACCAAAACTTAAATGTAAACTCTAAATTGCAGTATAAGGAACAGTAACAATAGCATCCCCCCTCCCCCCCCCCCCACAATCCACAGACCCGTAAAGACCCAGCGTCCACCAAAGTCCACCATCTCCCCCCGCCCTCCCCACACACCCCACCCCGCCTAGCCGAGTAAAGCATACGTCCACAGTCCCCCCACAACCAGGAACCCTGAGTAAAACTGCGCAGCCCGCGGCCGCCGCGCGGACCCCGGACCCCATCCCAGCACCTAGCTCCCCCACCCGCCACCCCCCCCCCCCCGTCCATCAGAGACATTATCCATCGCAGGTGAAGGGGTCCCGGGATCCCACGGGAACCCCCCCCACAGAGGACTTCAGCCCAGGGTCACGAGGCGGCGGGAGGGCCAGAGCAGGCAGCGGTAGAACAGTCCAGATGAGGGGGATGGGATACCCCCAGGCTCCCGCTACAACCGGCTCGCGGAGCGCACCACACGCCACGGGGTTCCGGCAGTTCATGGCAGGGGAGGCCATCCTGAGGCGGTGGGGTCAGTGCGGGCGCTCGGGCAAAAAACGCCTCGTGGGTAAACCGGAGAGGGGGGCGGGTAAACAGCACCAGTGGGGCAGTGGGAAGTCAATGCAGGTCGGGCACCAGCAGCACGTGGAAGGGATGGAGGGGGTAGGGGCCAAACCGGGGGGGGGGATAAGTACTCACACAGCTCACAGTTCCGTAGTGGAAGAAGCTCAGTCCTCCCTGGGAGCCACCGAGGCACTCGAGCGCTGCCGCTGTCGCTGTGGTCGAGGAGGAAGAGGTGCATCACCGCCAGCGGGGCTCCTGCCCCGGCGATCCGACGGGCGCGGGAGGAGTACCAGCCAGTCCGGGACCTGCACCGGCTTCACCCCCAGGAAGGCAAAGAGGGCTGGTAAGTCCGAGGGGGAGCGTAAGGTGAATGAGGTGTTAGACTTCCGGACAGTCAGGGCTAGCGGGTATCCCCATCGGTAGGTGGCTCCCTCCCTGCGAGTCATGTCCAGGACAGGGCGAAGCAGCGCCCTCCGGTACAATGTGGCCCTCGAGAGGTCCGGGAGGATCCGGATCTGTGCTCCATCAAAGTCCACTGTGCGCGCCTCCCAGGCCTTCCGTATCACCAGCTCCCGGTGCGAATAACGGTGGAAACGGCACACAACGTCCCGTGGGCGTTCCGGATCCGGTGACCGGGGGCCCAGGGCCCGGTGGATTCGATCGAACTCCAGGTTTGGGGGGAGAGAGTCACCCAACAGAATGCCAAGGATCGCCGTCACGGATGCCGCCAAGTCCTCCAGTCCTGTAGCTTCAGGAATCCCTTTAAGGCGGACATTGTTCCGCCGACTGCGGTCCTCCATGTCCTCCATGTGAAGTTGCATGGCCATAGCAGTGTCCCTGTGTGCTGCCTGGGTCCGCTCCACAGCCAGAAGGCGAGCGTCCATAGCGGACAACGCCGCTTCTCCGGAGGACACCCTGTCCGCCACCTGTTGCACCTCCTTCCGCACTTGTTGCACCTCCCGCCGGTGCGCGGCCTCCAGGCGGCCGACAATAGATTCAATGTCCCGCGTGCTAGGCAGGGAACGTAAAATAGTCCGCAATTCCTCGTCCATGCCCAGCGATGGAACCATGCCGGTCGGCAACGGGCGGAAGGCTGCAGGAGTGGTCAGAGCTGTGTCTGCTGAGGACACAGGGGAGGCCGCCATGTCGTTCCCGCCAGATGGCCCAGGGCTCTCCACCGCCGCCATATTGCCCACGGGAGAAGAGGGTTGGGAAGCCACAAAAAAGCGCTGTATCTCCCCCGAGGGACGCGACTTCGTCGATGTCCCGGCTCCTCCAGAGGTCCCCTTGGTTTTCCTCTTCTTGGACGTCCGCATATCTCACTGCCAAGGCTGATTTTAGTCGGGCTGGGGAGGAAAGGCACGGAGCTCAGCAGAAAGACGTCCTCAGCCGGCCATGTCCAGACCACGCCCCTCTACCACTTTAGATTTACTGAGGAGGTCTACTGCAAGAATTACTGCCCTCGATCTGACGTTTACAGTGATACCTCACATGCATGCTGCAATTGCTGTTTACATATGACACCAGACCAATGCCTTTGCTCGCAAACACAGAGGGACAGGGGAGCTTGAATTTGTTTTTTATTATTATTTATTTTGCCTTTTTATTTTATTTTGATACCTTCCCTTTCGTTTTTGTTGTTGTTGTTGTTGTTATCTCAAGGGATTTAAATATCCTCTATGATAGCAATAAGTAGTGACAGGTACTCTTTTTAAAAAAAATTTGGGTCTATTAGACTCTAGATCTCTCTTCTGCCCTTAAAGCATCTGACCACACCAAGATTGGCGTGATAAGATGCTTTTCAAAATTCCCAGTGGCACTGTTTATATTTGTAGCTTCCGCCATCTTAGGCCAGAGAGATGATTGGAGACATTCTGGTCTCCAATCAGCTCTATGGTCAGATGACGGAACCACCGGCTGCAGTCTCTGGTTACCTGGTGGGACAGAAGGTCCCTAGAAAACCGTGGGAGTATACCCCTCCCACTGCTTGTAAAAGCAGTCTAACGGCTAATTATCTGCTAGGATTGGTTTTACATGAAAGCTGTAAAAAACGATACCAGTAAGGGTGTGGTATGCCCAGGAGAGGAGATTGCATAATTTCCTGTGCCTGTGTTTACATTACACGGGCACAGGACATTCTGCAAATAGTCAGAACCCATTACCAGGTCTAGGCCAAAAATCATTGGCCTGATGACTAATCGGTTCTGAACCGAATCAGAACCGGCGGTTACGGCGGTTTGTGCAGCCGAGCCACCTTCCTGCAGTAAAACTGTGGCGGGCAGTCGGCAACTGGTTAAAGTAATTTCTTTAATGACAAATTCTATTGCAGTGTGATAAAGAGGCATTTCTGATCTTTTTATTTTCTGGGGTGAAAATGTGATTTTTTTTTTATATACTTAGAATACTATAAATTGTCAACCAAGTGAAAATTTCCCTCTAATTTAGATGACGACTTCCCAGTTTTTGCCAAGTTGCAGAATTACAGAATGCGGTAACAAGTTGGTGAGCGGGTTTAATATGTTGTTCCCGAATGCTGTTGAAGAGATTATTATTTTGTATCATCACTTATTTATAACTAATATACATTTGCCAGAGCAGCACAACCGTCTGTGAGAGATAATTAGATAATATATAATAGCAAGTTCCCAGTAAAAGGTACAGAGGATCTCATCAATGTATCACGCAGCTCAGAAATAATAATACTGTATGGTAGAGAAAGAACATTTGCATAAATTAAGATAAAATACTAGAGGAGTGCATTGCATGTGATACTGTAGGAGAAAGGAAACATTATCTTTAAAATAAGCAGAGCCCCAGGCGTTGCAGCCAGATGGGTTTTTTGCAGATTCAATAAAAAAATTAAAAAATGACACAGGTTTGGTTAAAGGGGACCTGTCATCTAAGTGTGCAATCTACAGTAATGCTATCTTCAATGTGCAGGTATTCCTTTTTCTTATGCACAACTTTTTTCTGTGCCCCATGGGAGATCCATATGATTTCCAATTTACATCAATAACGATTTGTGTTCACCCTAATCGCTTGCCGTCCATTTACTGTACTCCTGTGCAGAATCACTTACCTGTAGGTGATCCTGCACTTCCGGGCTGGGGCGCGCATGCACGTCACCAGCGACCCACCCCTGCTGTGATTGGACACAGCAGAATCCAATTAGTGGGTCAGGCAGACTCTATGTCTGCCGGGACCCGCTGATCGTTCAGGAGAGAAGCGGAACGGCAGCCTGCCTATGTAAACAAGGCAGATCGCCGTTCTGTAAGAAGGGAAGGTAGTAATCCTGTGTTCCTACAAAGCAGGAACACAGATCTCCGCATTCCCATAGTACAAGCACCTCCCCTACAGTTAGTAAGCACTCCCTAGGCACACAGTTAACCCTTTGATCGTCCCTGATGTCAACCCCTTCCCTTCCAGTGTCATTAGTACAGTGACAGTGCATATTTCTAGCACTGATCACTGTATTAGTGTCAAAAAAAGTGTCAAAAGTGACCATTATAGGCCATACACACTAGAAGATTTTCTGAAGACTTTTTCCTTTAGACTTACCAAAACCATATAATATGAGGTCAAAACTAAACATTTCAATTTGTATGCAATCTGGCAGACCCTTGCACTACATAGAAAAGGTAAATCTGAAGGAAATCTACCAACAAAAGTTGAATAGTGTGTATCAAGCTTAAGTGTCTGATTTGTCTGCTGCAATATCACAGTCCTGCTATAGGTCGCTGATTGCTGCCATTACTAGTAAAAAATAAATACAAATACCTGTATATATTCCATAGTTTTTAGATGCTATAACTTTTGTGCAAATTAATCAATATATGCTTATTGAGATTATTTTTACCAAAAATATGTAGCAGAATACATATTGGCCTAAATTGATGAAGAAATGTGTTTTGCTTTGTTTTTTACTTCTTTTTATTGGATATGATTTGGAGCAGAAATGAAAAAGTATTGTTTTTTTTTTTTTTTTTTTTTTCAAAGTTGTTGGTCTTTTTTTTGTTTATAGCACAAAAAAACAAAAAATGCAGAGATGATCAAATACCACCAAAAGAAAGCTCCATTTGTGGGGAAAAAAGGGGCATAACTGTTACTTAGGTACAGTGTCGCAATTGTCAGTTAAAGTAGCGCAGTGCCGTATCACAAAAAATGGCCTGGTCATGAAGGGGAGCTGAAGAGGTTGAAGGGACCCTGTCGTCATTTTTTTCAACAACAATCTTCCTATAAAGTTATGGGTGCAATTAGTATAATGTAGGCATGATTTTTTTCCTGTAAAAGCCTCCCTAGTGTAGACATGTAATAGTCCTGAGACTGCCATTGAGTGCTGCCATCTTGGATGTGATATCAGCAGCCCCAGCAGACTCAATTAAAACTACACAGTCGTTTCTTTTGGTGCTGTACTAACATCGATAATGGTATTGGTGCAAGAAAAAGCATTTGGACAAGTACTTGTCCTCGTGCAATTGCCCTGATACTAAAAGCTATACCTTCAGACCCGGTTCACATACTGTATGTGTGGGCTGGTTGCAGTGCGATGCGAATGAAAGCGTGTGAGACAGAAACTGCCTTAAATCGCACTGTGGCTTGCCCGCATATATGTGAACAGGCTGTAAATACTCACTGAAACGCACATGAAAACTGATGTGAAACTGATGTCTCTGCAAGTGAAATCTGTGCAATTTTCCCATCAGTTTCCTTGCATGTATGGTGTGAACGAGGCCTAAAAAACTGTCACGTGACACTAAAAATAGGTATCGGTAATTGGTATCGGTGAGCTAGGTCAGCACAGAGAGAAGTTAGATACTCTTGGAAGAGGAGAGGTCGCTTGCATTGACAAAGGGAGGGGATTGTGCCAGGGAATAACTCGTCCTCAAGTGACAGCATTCAGCCATATGTAGGGAGGTGATGGAAGGGGTGAAAGGGTAGGGCCAGAACAGACAGTAATTAGACAACCCTAAAAGAGGAGGGACTATGATGTGCAAGGAGGGAGGAGTCTGTACTAGGGAATTGACACTTTCTTGAGTGTCAATTCCCTAGAGAGCTCAGAGGCACGTTGCATTCAATCAAAATTGTTCATGGACAGGGAAAACACTGCAAGTAAGAATTAACCACCTGCCGACCACCTAACGTACATGTACTGCGGCAGGTCGGCTCTATTGTGCAAAATCGCATGCCTCTACGTCATCCCGTGCAATAGCCACTAGATGTCCGCCGGCCACCGCCGGCCACCGCCGGCCACCGCCGGCCACCGTCGATCATTCCTGAGAGAGGTAGAACGGCGGTCTGCTTATGTAAACAAGACAGATCGCTGTTCTGACAGGGGAGAAGATAGAGATGTTGTGTTCCTGCTCCCAGTCAGAGCAAGCCCCACACAATTAGTAAGCACCTCCTAGGTCACTGATGACAAACCTTGGCACCCCAGATGTTTTTGAACTACATTTCCCATGATGCTCATGCACCCTGCAGTGTAATTTAGCATCTTGGGAAACTGTAGTTTCTAAACATCTGGGGTGCCAAAGTTCGCCATCAGTGCCTTAGGGACACATTTAACCCTTTGATCACCCCTGATGTTAACCCCTTCCCTGCCAGTGTCATTAGTACAGTAACAGTGCATATTTTTAGCACTGATCACTGTACTAATGTCACTGGCCCCCAAAAAAGTGTCACTTAGGACACTATTTGTCTGGTGAAGTGGATAAAAAACTGATAGAAACATTAGTGGCTCCTTCTGAAAATTCCCCTTGCCTAAATACCTTTCATGTACCTGGATGATGATGCTGCAAGTAAAGTAACAAACTCTGCAAACTCGTTTCAGATCAATGGCTCAGTATACTGAAGTCAAATGATGAGCAGGGTTGCCAAGAAGTTATTACTTTCAGAACGAGGCCCAAAAATGCTAATTAACAGAAACACTCCAGTCAAAAGTATAAATCAAACCATGAGACATAGGTTAAGTACAGACTACTAGCTCAGCTTATCAGATTTTTTCTTATGCAGATGTTGTTGTAATGTATAAAGCTCCTTAGTCCCTTCTGAGGATCTGAGAATACCTGCTTGGGATGCAGGACAGGATTCTGAAATAAACCCACAGCCTTTTTCAACCAGGATGCCCAGGCATTTTTGGGGAATGTTATATGTCAGAATGTTTTTTTTTTTCCAAATTGTCGCTCTTTTTTCCAAAAATTAAAAATTGCACAGGTGATCAAATACCACCAAAAGAAAGCTCTATTTGTGGGGAAAAAGGACATAAATATAATTTGTGTACAGTGTCGCATTACCGCGCAATTGTCCGTTAAAGTAACGCAGTGCCGAATCACAAAATATAGCCTGGTCAGGAATGGGGTAAAATCTTCTGGTCTTAAAGTGGTTAAAAATAAGCTCATTGAGAATTTTTTTGTCAAAGACATGTAGCTAAATACATTTTGGCCTAAATATATGACAAAAATTGAATATATTGGATATTTTTTAACTGTCAAAGTATAAAATGTCAATTTTTTCGCAAAATTTTTGCTCTTTTTTTATTATTATCGCAAAAAATGAAAGGTGCAGAGGTGATCAAATACCGCCAAATGAAAGCTCTGTTTGTGGAAAAAAAGGGACGTAAATTTTGTTTTGGTACGGCATTGGCATGACCCTGCAATTGTCAGTTAAAGTCGCGCAGTGCCAAGTTGAAAAAAGTGGCCTGGACGTTAAGCAGGAAAATCCTCCGGTATTAAAGTGGTTAAAAGCATTTTGTGTGGAAGCATTAGAATCTCAATGAGATTTTTTATTTCTAAATGTGTCCCTATTTGAGAGTTTTCACTGACTTTCTTTAAGGTCTCAGGGATGGGAAATAATGGGCTATCTACCAAATTTAGATGGCATTTCAGAAATCTGATGGAGGTTTTCAACTCTTCCCCATTCTACCAAATACATAAAAAAATTGATTGTCTTCTGCTTGTGTACCTCTTGAGGACATAGGAATCTGTTTAAGTTATAAGTAGGGTTCCAAGAACATGCCACTAGAGATGAAAGTTTTAGTGTGCCTTGTGATAGGACTAGTCCTAGCTGACTGGTTGCATTGGTTTTCTGTACTTTGCTCATTCTCCTTAGTTTATTAAAGTGATCCTGTCACCAGCCTTAAGAAATATTATAGTAACAGCACAGAAAATGTATTTTAAGTGCTTACTTGCAGTATTATTCTTTTCCATATTTGTTATTCACTTGCAATGCATCTTTGAACTAGTAAAAATAGTCAGTTCCCAAGCACAGTTCCCACCCTCACCTCCACCTCTTCCACTCCTCCACTCCTTCCCTCGCCTCCCTACATACATTTTGGTTAGCCTCTGGGGGCAGAGCAAATGGCAATACTAAAGATTATAACTTGAGTAAAATCTCTGCCGAGGATGCTCACACCACATTCAAGATGGTGTCATTCAGCAGCAGGCTCAGGGCTTTTGGATTCCTACCATATGTGTGCGCAGCCTATTGCATTAGGGTGTGCACCCTAAAACTCAAACGTACATGCCTTTCTCTGAAGCCACAGCTGAACGGGACAGCAAATGAATGGGAAGTGCTAAGTGGCTTCCTGTTCATTTACAAACTGAAGCATAGTAAACCCAGTTTACTATGCTTCAGGTATGAATGGACACAGTGAGCAAGTGTGTTCACTGTGTTCATTTAGAAAATAAACCATTTACTAGCCCATTCCCCCGCTCTCCATCCTGAAATATCCCCCGCAGCAGCCGGGCAGAAAGGAGAGGAGGAAAGCCAGCAGCACGGCCGGGCGGGAGGCCAACAGGGGGGGGGGAGCTGGGAAATAGGGGGAATCCACAATGCACATAGTGATTAGGGTGTGCTCATGCACACCTGGCACACCCTCTGCGCACACCTATGATGCCTACACAAGGGAAGCTTTTAAAGGTGAATAACATTCAAAACATTTTTTAATGCACATATAAACTTACAAGAAGATTTTGATTAGAAGGATTGGTCAGGCGACATGGTCTCTTTAAGGAATGCAGGACGTTCAGGTAAAAGTAACAAGTTCACTTAGTTATCTAAAAGAAAAAATGTATCTTAGTTATTCGGTGGAACATAGGCTTCTTCTTTTTGATCTTCCATTGTATATACAGTATCGCATAAAAGTGAGTACACCCCTCACATTTTTGTAAATATTTTATTATATCTTTTCATGTGACAACACTGAAGAAATGACACTTTGCTACAATGTAAAGCAGTGAGTGTACAGCTTGTATAACAGTGTAAATTTGATGTCCCCTCAAAAAAACTCAGCATACAACCATTAATGTCTAAACCGCTGACAACAAAAGTGATTACACCCCTAACTGAAAATGTCTAAATTGGGCCCAAAGTGTCAATATTTTGTGTGACCACCATTATTTTCCAGCACTGCCTTAACCCTCTTGGGCATGGAGTTCACCAGAGCTTCACAGGTTGCCACTGGAGTCCTCTTAAACTCCTCCATGACGATATCGTGGAGCAAGTGGATGTTAGAGACCTTGCGCTCCTCCACCTTCTATTTGAGGATGCTCCACATATGCTCAATAGGGTTTATGCCTGGAGACATGCTTTACTAGCCCATCACATTTACCGTCAGCTTCTCTAGCAAGGCAGTGGTCCTCTTGGAGGTTTGTTTGGGGTCATTATCATGTTGGAATACTGCCCGAAGGGAGGAGATCCTGCTCTGCTTCAGTATGTCAGAGCACATGTTGGCATTCATGGTTCCCTCAATGAACTGTAGCTCCCCAGTGACGGCAGCACGCATGCAGCCCCAGACCATGACACTCCCACCACCATGCTTGACTGTAGGCATGACACACTTTTCTTTGTACTCCTCACCTGGTTGCCTCCACACACACTTGACACCATCTGAACCAAATACGTTTATTTTGGTCTCATCAGAACACTGGACATGGTTCCAGTAATGCATGTCCTTAGTCTGCTTGTCTTCAGCAAACGGTTTGCAGGCTTTCTTGTGAATAATCTTTAGAAGAGGCTTCCTTCTAGGATGACAGCCATGCAGACCAATTTGATGTAGTGTGCGGCATATGGTCTTAGCACTGACTGGCTGACCCCCCACCCCTTCAACATCTGCAGCAATGCTGGCAGCAATCATACATCTTTTTCCCAAAGACAACCTCTGGATATGACGCTGGGCACGTGCACTCAACTGCTTTGATCGACCATGGGGAGGCCTGTTCTGAGTGGAACCTGTCCTGTTAAACCACTGTATGGTCTTGGCCACCGTGCTGCAGCTCAGTTTCAGGATCTTGGCAATCTTCTTATAGCCTAGGCTATCTTTATGTAGAGCAACAATTCTTTTTTTCAGATCCGCAGATAGTTCTTTGCCATGAGGTGCCATGTTGAACGTCCAGTATGAGAGAGTGAGAGCGATAACACCAAATTTAACACACCTGCTCCCCATTCACACCTGAGACCTTGTAACACTAATAATTTACATGACACCGGGGAGGTAAAATGGCTAATTGGGTCCAATTTGGACATTTTCAGTTAGGGGTGTACTCATTTTTGTTGTTTAGACATTGATGGCTGTGTGTTGAGCTATTTTGAGGGGGCAGCAAATGTACACTGTTATACAAGCTGTACACTCACTACTTTACATTGTAGCAAAGTGTAATTTCTTCAGTGTTGTCACATGAAAAAATTTAATAAAAATGTACAAAAATGTGAGGGGTGTACTCATTTTTGTGAGATACTGTATAATCCTATGAGAAGATAGTCTGTTGACAGGGTCTCTTTAACCACTTCAAGACTGGGCCTATTTTTGACACTTTTTGTTTACAAGTTAAAATCAGTATTTTTTGCTAGAAAACTACTTCGAACCCCCAAACATTATAACGGAAAATTTATATCAAATACTTACTGTAATTTTCCTTTCCTGATGGACTCCATGGCAGCATACGTATCGGGTTTGGCCCCGCCTCCAAACCTACCCATAGGACCTCACTCCCATAAATCTTTGCTCCTGTTCAGCACACGTGTTCTGTAACTATCCTCCACAGAAATCCGGGAGGGAACTCCTGCTGCCATGGAGTCCATCAGGAAAGGAAAATTACGGTAAGTATTTGATATAAATTTTCCGTTTTCCTGACAGACTCCATGGCAGCATACGTATCGGGAAATAACTCGCCGTACACACATGGTGGGCAGGTGCTGAACAGAAAAGTTTAATGCATTTTGTCAAACAGACAGGACTTGCAAACCAAAATTCACAGACGAAAGAGCCGCTGGCTCAACACAGTAATGGGACAAAAACGTGTTAATAGAGGACTATGACACTGCTCTACAGATGACTTCAGGAGCCACATGTCTGGAAACTGCCCAGGAGGTAGAGATGCTCCGCGTCGAATGAGCTGTAACTACTGCTGGAGGGGTCAAGCCCTTAGCCCTATAAGCCCACTGGATGGTCTGAATTATCCAAGAGGAAATGGATCTCGTCGAGGCCCTTGAACCTTTGTTTTTACCATAGAAGGTAACGAAAAGATGTTCCGATTTTCTAAAAGAAGTGACTTCCAAATATTTCTTAATACATTTCCCAACATCCAGCGGATGAACCGAGGATTCTTCTTCCTGTCTAAAGGTCGGTAATACTGTTTCGATGTTTTCATGGAAGACAGAAGTCCTTTTTGGTCTCGCATCCAGCATGGGAATGAGCACCACTCTGTCAGGAAAAAATGACACTCTTTTTGCTGAGGTTACAGCTACCAGAAATACTGTTACCAGAGTAAGTTCCCTTATGGTCAAGGATTCGAACATGTCTTGAATCCGATCCGACAGGAAATCCAGAACTAGAGGCAGATCCCACTTGGGAAACCTAGGTTTTCTTTGAGGTCTGATTCTTACTGCTCCTTTAAAGAATTGACATATTAAGGCATGACTGGCCCAGGAGATCCCCGTGAAAGCGGAAATAGCCGAAACCTGGACTCTGAGCGAACTCACCGATAGCGGCAAATCCAATCCTGATTGCAGAAAGCTCAATACATCCTGGATCTTAATGGAAGATTGAGGATCAGGCCTTGCAGCCAACTGTGCAGAAAAATTTTCCCAGATTCTCTGTTAAACTCTGTTCGTTGAGTTTCTTCTGGCACTAAGCAACGTAGAAATCGCCGTTTCCGGACAGCCGAAAGCCTGTAACCTCCTCCTTTCAACATCCAGACCCTCAGATGTAGATGGGCTGGGCATGGATGGAGTACAGACCCCTGGGACAACAGATCCGGTCTGAAGGGTAGCGGGATTGGGTCTCGGACACTGAGTAGCGTCAGAAGGGGAAACCATGGCCTGTTCGGCCAGAAGGGAATCACCGCCACTACCTCCACTGGCTCCAACCTGAGTCTCCGAAGAAACTGTAACACAATCGGAATTGGTGGGAAGGCGTATGCCCTGTGGAATCTCCACTGATCCGAGAGTGCATCCATCCCTGATGCTTGTGGATCTCTGAATCTTGTATAGTACTTCGGCAGTTTGTATTTGCAGGGGGAGGCGAAGAGGTCTACCTCTGGAGAGAACCCCAATGTTAGGATCCAGTCGAATGTTTCCCTGTGAAGGGACCACTCGTTGTTGTCCAGGTCTACTCTGGACAGGAAGTCTGCTTTGAAATTCTGGACTCCTGGAACATAAACCGCTGAAAGATTCGAGAGATTTCTTTGTGCCCAGGACATAATCGGTTCCACTTCCCTCAATAGGGACCAGCTGCGCGTTCCCCCCTGCTTCCTGATGTATGCTACTGCTGAGGTGTTGTCCAGAGGTAGCATGACAGGTTGGTCTTTTGTTAGGTGAGAAAATGCTCGTAGAGCTTGGAATGCTGCTCGGAGTTCCAGTATGTTGGACACTATTCCCTGAGTGGAAAACTCCCACCTGCCCTGCGCCACCTCCGACAAACAGTGGGCACCCCAGCCTATGTTGCTGGCGTCCGAGGTGATCACTACCCACGGAGCTGGCTTCAGAGAGTGGCAGTTCAGCAGGTGGTCTCTGCATAACCACCATCGGAGACTCGCTCTCATGGAAGGGGTTAGGAAGATGCGTTCATCCAGATGCCACGTATCCCATTGCTGTAGGAATCCCTTCTGAAAGGGTCTCATCCTCCACAGGGCCCACTTCACCATGGGGACTACTGCGACCATAGTCCCGACCACCTTCAGGCATTGACGTGCCTGAAGATGAGAGGATGAGAGGGCAAAGCGAATCCTGTCTCGGAGTGTCCCTATTTTCTCCTCTGGAAGAGAGATAGTCGCCTTCTCTGTGTCGAACAGGGCGCCCAAGTAGATCAGGGACTGAGTTGGAATCAGGTGGCTCTTCTCCTCGTTGAGTAACCATCCAAACTTCTAGAGAGTGGACACAACCTGCTCCAGATGAATTAATAGTTGATCTCTGTCTTGGGACAACAGGAGGAGATCGTCCAAATAATGGTGAAGTCGGATACCTCTCAATCTCAGCAGGGCTACTGCGGCCAATAAGATTTTTGAAAAGGTCCGTGGAGATGTTGAGAGCCCGAATGGGAGAAAGATAAATTGAAGATGTAATCCTCCCACTTCGAACCGGAGAAACCTTTGAAAATCTTCGGCCACAGGGACATGAAAGTAAGCGTCCTTCAAGTCGATGGACACCATCCAATCGGCCGGCTGGACTGATTGCTGTATGGACAACAGGGTCTCCATTTTGAACCTTTCTTTTTTTATAAATTTGTTCAAAAAGGTCAAATCTATGACTGGTCTCCATGATCCGGTTTTCTTTTGGACCAGAAAAAGCGGAGAGTATATTCCTTGGCCTCGCTCGGACTCTGGAACGGAGATGACAGCCCCTTGGACAATAAGAGATTCGACGTAAGAAAATAAAATCTGACGCCTTTCTTCTAGGAATGGTATGGCAGTAGGCAGGAACCTTGAGCCTGGCATCTCCTTGAAGACCCAATTGTGGCCTGAGGACACCGTCCTGACGGCCCAGGGGTCCTGAATCAAAGCCGCCCAGACATGACGGAAGGAGCGTAGACGCGCACCCACTTGACATGCCTGAGCGGGCCCACCTTCAAAAAGACTTAGTGGGCTCGTGGTCCCCTGAGGAGACATTCTTCGTCGTCTTCCTGGAAGACTATAAAACAAGTATAGAAAATATCAGCGCACAGAAAATGCAAATAAGTTTGAAGCTGCTGAACACTCAGGCCAAACTATAAAACCAGTAAGCAGGAAAAAATAATAATAAATAGTGCAGCGCTGAACAATCAGACCGAAAACAGAATAATAAAATAACTAAATTATTAGAAAGGGGTCCATGCAATAGGATCAGTCCATACAATGCCCGTGTGATAAAGGGTGAAAAAAGAGGGATCCTAGATGGAACAGTTGGTGCTCTCAGTGCACTAAAATCCACCACCTGCAGAATTGGCCTCTCACCTTCAAAACACTGGAATCAAGCATAAATTCCTTGTGCAGACTGCACAGACTGTGTTCCCAAAACGAACTCCCTCTTAGGCAGATACACCAATCAGCAAGCACTCCAAATCAGTATAACACTTCCTGGGTCCACTTATCCCTTATTGGCTCCGCTCATACACATATATGAAAATACAAATGGGCAGAACCATAGCGTAATACTGATAACTTTTATTCAGAATGCATGAAAATAGACAGCCTCTTACTTGTGAATGGATGGAAAAACGGCATATAAGTAGCAGGTTTTCGGCGAGTCCTCCTCGGATCTCACCACTTTCCAGATGGCAGCGGGTGACGTCAGTAGCTCCACCTTCCCCCCGTACGCGTGGCGTCTCCCAATGGGCGGAGACTTCTTCAGCGGTATTAGAGGATGTGCGGGACGTCACCCCTTATAACAGCCGAACCGCCCGCTGATTGGCCGGGCGATCCGTATCTCTTCATTGGTTGATCCAGTTGTCATGGCCACAGGGACGCTAGATTCCCCTGAACAGCGGAAGTAAGCGGAACGATGTGACAATAGACAGCCTGGATCAGAAAAACGGCTTAACCGAATCACTCTAGTAACCTATGCACCCCATTCTGCTATAAACCAGAACAGCAACAAATCGGTGCTAGATTCCTTTCTAGAGAAGCCAATCATTAATAATAAATGCTAATACACTCAGCCAAGCTCCCATCCACATATGAGCCCAGGCTAAGTATATTAAAAACACAAAAACTCCTGGCCATGCATAATCTAAAACTTTAAAAAATGCCAACACAGACTATATCTGTGTATATTGACTCAATAGATATTAGGCATAGAATAAATATGATAAAAGGAATAAATAAGACCCCTTTCATCTCTGCTCCCATGACTATTGTATAAATGGAGCTGAAATGCCCTCAACATAAAAATTGTCTTAAATAATCATCTTTAAAAATCGGAGCTATAGACGTTCCGCTGTCATCTGGATTACAATATAAATATAATAAAATAATAATAAAAAAACATCAAGTTTAATATATAATCAAATACAACCTAAATATTATAAAAGTATTTAAAATTCAAAACCCCTCCTAACGATCGGAAATAAAACAATTTAAGTCGAAATCGACATTCAACCCCCGGGGGACCCCTACTTTAGTTTCATAAATCCAAAAGGATTCCCGCTTGCTGAGCTGCCTTATAAAATTCCCTCCTCTCCAATGCTTATTAACCCTTTCTACTCCCCAAAATTTTAAGCATCGTGGGTCTTTGTTGTGACATTTTTTAAAATGTTGAGTAACATGATGAGGTGTTTTTCCCTTTTTAATACTCCTTACATGCTCCGCTATCCGGGTTTGTAAAGCCCTCGATGTCCTTCCTATGTACTGCAAACCGCAGTCACATTCTAGCATGTACACCACACCTGTGGTAGAGCATGTAATCAGGTCTTTTATCGTATATGTCTTTCCTGTGGCATTGGCTGTAAATTCCTTCCTTCGTTTGAGGTTGGATTTGGCCATGCGGCATACCACACATTTTCCACAGGCATAAAATCCTGATAAAAAGGAAAATAATCTGTTGTTATTTTGCACCGGTGGATCAATTACCCCTGGGGCTAAAAGATTCCTAAGTGTAGGTGCTTTTTTATATACAAAGGAGGGTCTGGACGGCAGTGTTGTTCCTAAGATCTTATCTTGCTGTAAGATGGACCAATGTTTATTGATTATCTTTTCAATCTTCTTATACTGGATATTATAATCCAGTATAATCCTTATCCCATCTTCCTTGGTGTTTTGCTTTTTAGGAACGTTAGACAATAGGGAATCTCTCTCAATAGCCTGCACTGTCTTCATATCCTTTTCAAGCTTCTCCATGCAATATCCCTTTTGAGCAAACCTCTCAGCTAATAATTTTGACTGTGAGTCATAATCAGCTGCAGAGGTGCAGTTACGCCTAAGGCGCATGAACTGGCCCTTAGGGATATTGCATAGCCAGGTGTGATGGTGGCAGCTGTCCAACGGGATATAGGAGTTACGGTCAGTGGGTTTTAGGAAGTTACAGGTGGTATACCTATCGCCATCTTTAGAGATGACTAAATCTAGGAACACCACCTTTTCTTGACTCGTGGTCCAAGTTAGCTCGATATTTTTGTCATTCTTATTTAGTTTTTCCATAAATGCACGAAGACCATCCGAGTGTCCATCCCAGACCAGGAACACATCATCAATATATCTCCTGTAACAGAGCAGTTCCGGAGGGCGATTGTTAAACACGACCTCTTCCTCCCAGTGGGCCATAAAAAGATTGGCCACACTGGGAGCAAAGCGTGCACCCATCGCCACACCCCTGGTTTGCAAATAATACGTGTTGTTGTACCAGAAATAATTTCTGGACAGACAAAACCAGAGGCTACTCAACAGAAAGCTTCTTAATTTCCTGGGAAGGCTCGAGTGTGAAAAAGCCCATTTTACGGCTGCCTCAGCTGCATTGTGGCCAATAATGGTATACAGGGAGCCTACATCCGCTGTAACCAATATTGATGAGGTCGTGCAGGGTAGTTCTTGCAAAATCTGTATGATGTGCTTTGTATCCTTTAGGTAGGCTTCTGTGCTGGTTACTAAAGGTTGGAGATGCACATCAATAAATTGGCCTAATCTAGAGGTCACTGACTCTATGCCGTTAACAATCGGCCTTCCCGGTGGAAGATCCATTATTTTGCCGTACCCCCATTATATATTTTCTGCCAAAGGTTCATAAAAATAAGGAGCATCCACCGGGAAGGCCGATTGTTAACGGCATAGAGTCAGTGACCTCTAGATTAGGCCAATTTATTGATGTGCATCTCCAACCTTTAGTAACCAGCACAGAAGCCTACCTAAAGGATACAAACCACATCATACAGATTTTGCAAGAACTACCCTGCACGACCTCATCAATATTGGTTACAGCGGATGTAGGCTCCCTGTATACCATTATTGGCCACAATGCAGCTGAGGCAGCCGTAAAATGGGCTTTTTCACATTCGAGCCTTCCCAGGAAATTAAGAAGCTTTCTGTTGAGTAGCCTCTGGTTTTGTCTGTCCAGAAATTATTTCTGGTACAACAACACGTATTATTTGCAAACCAGGGGTGTGGCGATGGGTGCACGCTTTGCTCCCAGTGTGGCCAATCTTTTTATGGCCCACTGGGAGGAAGAGGTCGTGTTTAACAATCGCCCTCCGGAAATGCTCTGTTACAGGAGATATATTGATGATGTGTTCCTGGTCTGGGATGGACACTCGGATGGTCTTCGTGCATTTATGGAAAAACTAAATAAGAATGACAAAAATATCGAGCTAACTTGGACCACGAGTCAAGAAAAGGTGGTGTTCCTAGATTTAGTCATCTCTAAAGATGGCGATAGGTATACCACCTGTAACTTCCTAAAACCCACTGACCGTAACTCCTATATCCCGTTGGACAGCTGCCACCATCACACCTGGCTATGCAATATCCCTAAGGGCCAGTTCATGCGCCTTAGGCGTAACTGCACCTCTGCAGCTGATTATGACTCACAGTCAAAATTATTAGCTGAGAGGTTTGCTCAAAAGGGATATTGCATGGAGAAGCTTGAAAAGGATATGAAGACAGTGCAGGCTATTGAGAGAGATTCCCTATTGTCTAACGTTCCTAAAACGCAAAACACCAAGGAAGATGGGATAAGGATTATACTGGTTTATAATATCCAGTATAAGAAGATTGAAAAGATAATCCATAAACATTGGTCCATCTTACAGCAAGATAAGATCTTAGGAACAACACTGCCGTCCAGACCCTCCTTTGTATATAAAAAAGCACCTACACTTAGGAATCTTTTAGCCCCAGGGGTAATTGATCCACCGGTGCAAAATAACAACAGATTATTTTCCTTTTTATCAGGATTTTATGCCTGTGGAAAATGTGTGGTATGCCGCACGGCCAAATCCAACCTCAAACGAAGGAAGGAATTTACAGCCAATGCCACAGGAAAGACATATACGATAAAAGACCTGATTACATGCTCTACCACAGGTGTGGTGTACATGCTAGAATGTGACTGCGGTTTGCAGTACATAGGAAGGACATCGAGGGCTTTACAAACCCGGATAGCGGAGCATGTAAGGAGTATTAAAAAGGGAAAAACACCTCATCATGTTACCCAACATTTTAAAAAATGTCACAACAAAGACCCACGATGCTTAAAATTTTGGGGAGTAGAAAGGGTTAATAAGCATTGGAGAGGAGGGAATTTTATAAGGCAGCTCAGCAAGCGGGAATCCTTTTGGATTTATGAAACTAAAGTAGGGGTCCCCCGGGGGTTGAATGTCGATTTCGACTTAAATTGTTTTATTTCCGATCATTAGGAGGGGTTTTGAATTTTAAATACTTTTATAATATTTTGGTTGTATTTGATTATATATTAAACTTGATGTTTTTTTTATTATTATTTTATTATATTTATATTGTAATCCAGATGACAGCGGAACGTCTATAGCTCCGATTTTTAAAGATGATTATTTAAGACAATTTTTATGTTGAGGGCATTTCAGCTCCATTTATACAATAGTCATGGGAGCAGAGATGAAAGGGGTCTTATTTATTCCTTTTATCATATTTATTCTATGCCTAATATCTATTGAGTCAATATACACAGATATAGTCTGTGTTGGCATTTTTTAAAGTTTTAGATTATGCATGGCCAGGAGTTTTTGTGTTTTTAATATACTTAGCCTGGGCTCATATGTGGATGGGAGCTTGGCTGAGTGTATTAGCATTTATTATTAATGATTGGCTTCTCTAGAAAGGAATCTAGCAACGATTTGTTGCTGTTCTGGTTTATAGCAGAATGGGGTGCATAGGTTACTAGAGTGATTCGGTTAAGCCGTTTTTCTGATCCAGGCTGTCTATTGTCACATCGTTCCGCTTACTTCCGCTGTTCAGGGGAATCTAGCGTCCCTGTGGCCATGACAACTGGATCAACCAATGAAGAGATACGGATCGCCCGGCCAATCAGCGGGCGGTTCGGCTGTTATAAGGGGTGACGTCCCGCACATCCTCTAATACCGCTGAAGAAGTCTCCGCCCATTGGGAGACGCCACGCGTACGGGGGGAAGGTGGAGCTACTGACGTCACCCGCTGCCATCTGGAAAGTGGTGAGATCCGAGGAGGACTCGCCGAAAACCTGTTACTTATATGCCGTTTTTCCATCCATTCACAAGTAAGAGGCTGTCTATTTTCATGCATTCTGAATAAAAGTTATCAGTATTACGCTATGGTTCTGCCCATTTGTATTTTCATATATGTGTATGAGCGGAGCCAATAAGGGATAAGTGGACCCAGGAAGTGTTATACTGATTTGGAGTGCTTGCTGATTGGTGTATCTGCCTAAGAGGGAGTTTGTTTTGGGAACACAGTCTGTGCAGTCTGCACAAGGAATTTATGCTTGATTCCAGTGTTTTGAAGGTGAGAGGCCAATTCTGCAGGTGGTGGATTTTAGTGCACTGAGAGCACCAACTGTTCCATCTAGGATCCCTCTTTTTTCACCCTTTATCACACGGGCATTGTATGGACTGATCCTATTGCATGGACCCCTTTCTAATAATTTAGTTATTTTATTATTCTGTTTTCGGTCTGATTGTTCAGCGCTGCACTATTTATTATTATTTCTTCCTGGAAGACTGTCTGGATCTCCAGTTTCGGTTGAATTCACGACCAGGTCTATAAGAACGAGCCTCCCTGGCCCGATCGGGAACGAACTTCCTACTAGGCTGTCCTTTTTTTGATGTTGAACTGGCGCCGATCCTGGGGAAGAAACCCAGACTTACCGCCCGTAGCCCGGGTTATGGCCTCATCAAGTTTGTTCCCGAAAAGGGAGGACCCCTCAAAGGGGATACGGCACCAAACTTGCTTTGATGCCGGATCCGCAACCCAAGGGCGGAGCCAAAGGGCTCTCTTAGCTGTGACCGAGGACAGCATAACTCCAATAGATGGATCAGGTCTATGGAAGCCTCCCCAAGGAACGACGAGGCCAGCCTAAGCTCTTGGATTGGGGCACTTCTGGCCACCTCTTCCGACACCGATCTGACCGATTCATCTACCACATCAGCCCAAGATTCCATAGCCTTGGATAGAGCGGCTAAAGCCAGGCCTGGCTTGCAGGCCATACCTGCTGTGAGGTAGATTCTTTTCAAATCAGAGTCCATCCTTCGGTCCAACGGGTCTTTAAATGAGACCGTATCCTCTAAGGGAAGGGTCACATGCTTGACCAGTCTCATGACTGCTGCGTCAACTAGAGGAGGAGACTCAAGATGTTTCACATCTTCCTATTTGAAGGGGTAAAGTTTCGCTATCTTGGATACTAAGGAATTCTTTCGTTCCACCTTTCTCCACTCCTCCGAAATAATTTCTCCCAACTCTCCCAGAAAGGGAAAATTAACACGCTCCTTGTTGAGCTGTTTTGTACTTCTTTTGTTTGGGAGGGGGAACAGCTGACTCCTCCCAGTTTAAGGTCTCTCTGACCGCTTTAACCAGGGAAGGCACCAAAGCATATTCGAAACCCAGGCAGGGATCCTCATCTTCAGAGTCGCTACCTGACAAGAGCATCGACTGATGGCTTGTATGGGCCGACTCAAAATCTTCCTGTACTTGAAGTGCTACAGGGGAAGGGCTTGGGGAAGCCGTTGCAGTGTCTTGAGAACGACTGACACCCATCTCGGCCAAAGAGTCCTTCACTACCCTCTTGACCATAGCCTCAATGCGTTGATCGGAAGTATCCCTTTCTCCCGCAGCCTGGGAGAAACATCCGTCACAGAAGGACTTCCTTTCCGGGACACTAGCGCCACAGCCCCTGCAACCTGCTTTGTCAGGTCTCCGTGCGTGGCTGGCTGAAGTGGACGCCTTACGATGATGGGAGCCCGAACAGGATTTCCCTGTAGAGTGCCGGTGGCGAGAACTCGAACGACTTTCACTTCTTTGAGAAGAGTGCCTAGTCTCTGAATGAGGAGGGCTGAAAACAAAAGAAACAAAGAAAAAACAGACAGGAAGCTAGGAACACTTGAGTTCCAACCCCCACCCCCTATAACCCACACCCCCACTAAGAAGCCCCCAATACCTGTTAGGGGCGGGCTGACCACCGGAGGGCAAAGTAGCTTCCATTCTGGTGCTGACCTACAGGGATGAGCCAGATGAGCAATGTCAGAAACCATGAAGCAAAAAGAGGGGGGGGGGGGGCGCTCCCAAACTGGGGCCAGTTACTCACCAGGAACCAGGAGGATACCAGGCAGAGTGGCAGCGAACAGCAGGAGTCCAAAACCGATCTGCTGCAGTATAAATTACACTCAGTATCAGCAGTGTGTATAAACACAACACTGCTGACAGTTCTGGGGTTTAAATATGGCGCCTGGTGACGTCATCAGCGATCGCCACCGACGCCGGCTTACTGCGCATGCGCCGTGCTCCTACTGCGCATGCGCGAGAGCCAAGCCTCGTTCCCGAGGCGCCGCACATGCGCAGTAGCGTACCGCACCGGCGGCCGGTCAGGAAGTGAATCGCTGACCGGCCCCGGACCACTAGCCACCAGGGAAAGCATGAAAAACCAGGTAAGAACAAAAAAGGCTATATATGAGCAAATAATACACAAATAGCTGCCATGGAGGACTTTGTACTCACAAACCGCAGATCACCAGGGATGGATGCACACACCGGACTTATCTCATTCTAGGGTACCGGCCACCCGCAGCAGCTGGGCTTTTTGGCCAAGGCTGCATACATCTTCACCCCTACTCCATACCCCGCAGCAGCTGGGGCTTATTGGAGAGTAGTGATGTCGCGAACCTAAAATTCGCCGTTCGCGAACGGCGAACGCGAACATCGGCAAATGTTCGCGAACCGGCGAACCGGGCGAACCGCCATAGACTTTAATAGGCAGGCGAATTTTAAAACCCACAGGGACTCTTTCTGGCCACAATAGTAATGGAAAAGTTGTTTCAAGGGGACAAACACCTGGACTGTGGCATGCCGGAGAGGGATCACACAAAAAAAAGTTCTTAAAAATTGTAATTTTTTGATAGAGAGACAATTATTGGAAAAATTAAAAAAAAAATAAAAATAAAAAATTTCTTTGGATTTAGCATCTGGGGGGTCTAAAAAGTGTACCTGTGAAGTTTCAGCTCTGTAGCATGTCCAGAACCAGAAAAAAAATAGAATTAGGGTTAGGGCTAGGGTTAGGGTTAGGGTTAGGGTTAGGGTTAGGGTTAGGGCTAGGGTTAGGTTTAGGGTTTGGGTTATTTTTATGGCTAGGCTTAGAGGGTTAGGGTTAAGGTTAGAGGGTTAGGGTTATGGTTAGAGGGTTAGGGTTAGGTTTAGTGTTAGGGGCTAGGGTTAGGGTTACGGTGAGATACTTAGGGTTAGAGTTAGTAGCCCTACCCCTACCCCTCTAATTCTAACCCTAAGCACTAAAAATAACCCTAACCTTAGCCCTGACCCTAACCCTAGCCCTAACCCTAACCCTAACCCTAACCCTAGCCCTAACCCTAATTCTATTTTTTTTCTGGTTCTGGACATGCTACAGAGCTGAAACTTCACAGGTACACTTTTTAGACCCCCCCAGACAATAAATCCAAAGAAATTTTTTTTTTTTTTTCAATAATTGGCTCTCTATCAAAAATGACAATTTTTAAGAACTTTTTTTGTGTGAAGTTTCAGCTCTGTAGCATGTCCAGAACCAGAAACAAAAGATAATTTTTCAGTAGAGCAGGGACACCTGGACTGTGGCATGCCGGAGGGGGATCCATGGCAAAACGCCCATGGAAAATTACGTAGTTGACGCAGAGTCGGGTTTTGATCCATAAAGGGCATAAATCACCTAACATTCCTAAATTGTTTGGAATAACGTGCTTTAAAACATCCAGTGTGTGAATACGATCAGGTATGATGTTTTATCGGTCAAGTAGTGTAAGGGTTACGCCCGCTTCACAGTGACAGACCAAACTCTGACAGACCAAACTCCCCGTTTAACAACAGTCAGTCAGTCAGTCCATTTGCACAACCGCAAACTCCCCATTTGCACAAGGTTGGATACCAAGCTAGCCATGTCCCGTTCCTTGTCCTCACTGACATCATTGAAGGTCTCTTCCTCCACCCAGCCACGTACAACACCAAGGGTCCCCGAAAGGTGACAACAAGCCCCCTGGGACGCCTGCTGTGGCTGGTATTCCACCTCCTCAAAGCCACCTTCCTCCTCTGACTTCTCTTCTTCAGACTCCTCTCTCTGCGTTGCCACAGGTCCAGCAATTGACAACGACAAGGCTGCTTCTGGTGGTGATGGGGACCACAACTCTTCCTCTTCATGCTCATCTACAGCCTGATCCAGTACTCTTCGCAGGGCACGCTCCAGAAAAAACGCATATGGGATGAGGTTGATGATGTTGCCTTGGGTTCGACTGACCACCAGGGTTGTCACCTCCGCAAAAGGACGCATGAGCCTACAGCCATTGTTCATGAGCATTCAGTAACGCGGCCAAAAAATACCCAGCTCCGCAGAAAGAATGAAAGAAAATGAATGTTTTTTCTATGAAAAATTATCCTGCGGATTGCTTTTGGTCTGTACACAATGAAGCAACGACCTTATCATCTGGGGTGTGCCAACACAATCCTAGAGGTGATCGCTTCATTGTGATACGCAAGCCCCTTCACCACGACAAGGTAACGATCACGAAGGGGAATTGACACATGTATGTGCCTTTTTTTTTGTTTTTTGTTTTTTTGCAGCCACAGTGTAGCACCAGAGGCCAGAAAAATTAGGCATGTACACATGCATGAAAAAGCAGGTATTGTTGCAGCCGCTGCTGTACAGCGGCCTGAAAAATTGAGGTTTAAAGGCAGAAAGTGCACTAAAACATTGCGGCTTGAACCGTAGTTGGTGGCGGAGACGTCACGTAAGTCATCCGGCATGCAGAGAATGATTATATACAGCAGCGTGTGGACCATTTTTAGGCCAAGGCATCTCAGTCATCACCAGGCCTTTTTTAGTCAAATGCATCCCCCACTGTCAGTCCCTTCGGGATCCATGCCTCATTCATCTTAATAAACGTGAGGTAATCTTTTTTGACCTAGGCCACTTCTCTTCTCAGTGACAATACCTCCTGCTGCGCTGAAGGTCCTTTCTGACAGCACACTTGAAGCGGGGCAGGCCAGAAGTTCAATGGCAAATTGGGATAGCTCAGGCCACAGGTCAAGCCTGCACACCCAGTAGTCAAGGGGTTCATCGCTCCTCAGAGTGTCGATATCTGCAGTTAAGGCAAGGTAGTCTGCTACCTGTCGGTCGAGTCGTTCTCTGAGGGTGGACCCCGAAGGGCTGTGGTGATGCATAGGACTAAAAAAGCTCCGCATGTCCTCCATCAACAAGATGTCTGTAAAGCGTCCTGTCCTTGCCAGCGTGGTTGTGGTGGTAGGAGGAGGATTACTTTCACCTCTTCCCCTGTTGGATTCCCGTTGTGCTGTGACATCACCCTTATATGCTGTGTAAAGCATACTTTTTAACTTATTTTGTAGCTGCTGCATCCTTTGCGACTGCTGGTAATTGGGTAACATATCACAGACTTTCTGCTTATACCGGGGGTCTAGTAGCGTGGCCACCCAGTACAGGTCGTTCTCCTTCAGCCTTTTTATACGAGGTTCCCTCAACAGGCATGACAGCATGAAAGACCCCATTTGCACAAGGTTGGATGCCGAGCTACTCATGTCCAATTCCTCGTCCTCACTGATGTCATTGAAGGTGTGTTCTTCCCCCCAGCCACGTACAACACCACGGGTACCAGATAGGTGACAACGAGCACCCTGGGATGACTGCTGTGGTTGGTGTTCCTCCTCCTCAAAGCCACATTCCTCCTCTGACTCCTCTTCCTCACACTCCTCTTCCAGTGTTGCCGCAGGTCCAGCAATCGATGGTAAGGCTGTTTCTGGTGGTGGTGATGGTGACCACAACTCTTCCTCTTCCTCTTCACGCTCATCTACGGCCTGATCCAGCACTCTTCGCAGGGCACGCTCCAGGAAAAAAACATAAGGGATGATGTCACTGATGGTGCCTTCGGTGCAACTCACTAGGTTTGTCACCTCCTCAAAAGGACGCATGAGCCTACAGGCATTGCGCATGAGCGTCCAGTAACGTGGCAAAAAAATACCCAGCTCCGCAGAGGCTGTCCTAGCACCCCGGTCATACAAATACTCGTTGACTGCTTTTTCTTGTTGGAGCAGGCGGTCGAACATTAGCAGTGTTGAATTCCAACGTGTCGGGCTGTCGCAAATCAAGCGCCTCACTGGCATGTTGTTTCGCCGCTGAATATCTGCAAAGTGCGCCATGGCCATGTAGGAACGCCTGAAATGGCCACACACCTTCCTGGCCTGCTTGAGGACGTCCTGTAAGCCTGGGTACTTCTGCACAAAACGTTGCACAATCAGATTCAACACATGTGCCATGCACGGCACATGTGTCAACTTGCCCAAATTCAATGCCGCCAACAAATTGCTGCCGTTGTCACACACCACTTTGCCGATCTCCAGTTGGTGCGGGGTCAGCCACTGATCCACCTGTGCGTTCAGGGCGGACAGTAGTGCTGGTCCGGTGTGACTCTCTGCTTTCAGGCAAGTCAACCCCAAGACAGCGTGACACTGTCGTATCCGGCATGTGGAATAGCCCCTGGGGAGCTGGGGGGTGCAGTTGGTGTGGAGCAAGACGCAACAGCAGAAGAGGACTCAGCCGAGGAGGTTAGCAAAGAGGATGGAGTAGGAGGAGTAGAGGAGGTGGCAGCAGGCCTGCCTGCAAGTCGTGGCGGTGTCACCAACTCCTCTGCAGCAGAGCCACGCATTCCATGCTTGGCAGCCGCCAGCAGGTTTACCCAATGCGCAGTGTAAGTTATATACCTGCCCTGACCGTGCTTTGCAGACCAGCTATCAGTGGTCAGATGGACCCTTGCCCCAACACTCTGTCCCAGATGGGACATGATTTCCTTTTCCACAATAGAGTACAGGTTGGGGATTGCCTTTTGTGAAAAATAATTTCGGCCGGGTACCTTCCACTGCAGTGTCCCAATAGCGACAAATTTTTTGAAGGCCTCAGACTCCACCAGCTTGTATGGTAAAAGCTGGCGGGCTAAGAGTTCCGACAAGCCAGCTGTCAGACGCCGGGCAAGGGGGTGACTCTGTGAGATTGGCTTCTTACGCTCAAACATTTCCTTGACAGACACCTGACTGTGGGCAGGTGAGCAGGAACTGCTGAAGGTGAGAGGCGGAGGGGCGGGTTGTTGATAGGGGGCATGGAGGACAGCAGTGGTTGACGTGGCTGAAGATGCTGGACCAGGAGGAGGATGGTGGCTTTCAGTTTGTGTGCTGCTTTTAATCATGTGTTGATCCCATAGGCATTTGTGATGTGAGATCATGTGCCTTCGCAAAGCAGTTGTACCTAGGTGGGTGTTGGACTTCCCACGACTCAGTTTCTTTTGGCACAGGTTACAAATGGCATCGCTGATATCAGAGGCAGACACACAAAAAAAATGCCACACTGCTGAGCTTTGCAAGGACGGCATTCTGGTGGTGGCAACAGCTTGCGTTGATTGGCGTGCTGTCTGGCTGACCCCGGGTGCCGAATCTACATGCTGTCTGACTGCGCCACTAGCTCCTTGCGATGACCTCCTCCCCCTGCTTCCAACTCGTCTCCTCCTCCTCTCTGTCTCCCCATCTGAACTTTCCCCCTCTTCTTCTGCTCTTCGAGCAGGCACCCAGGTGACATCCACAGACACATCGTCATCATCAGCCGCTTCACTTGACAACTCAGCAAAGGCAGCAGCAGCAGGTACAACATCATCATCATCATCATCACAATGTACGTCCATGTGTATAATGCTGCCTGACTGAGACATATCCCCGTTATCTACATCCTCTGGCACTAATAGTTGCGCATCACTTATTTCTTCCAACTGATGTGAAAATAACTCCTCTGACGGATCAAGTGAAGCGGCTGTGGTGCTAGTGTTGGTGGTGGTGCCGGCGGGCTGGTGAGTGGTAAATTGAGAGGTGCCCGAAGCTGAGCTGGAGGAGGATGGTGCATTAAGGTTCCGAGCGGAAGCTGTAGACGATTGGGTGTCCTGTGTAAGCCAGTCAACTATGGCCTCAGAATTTTTTGAGTTCAGGGTCTGTGGTGGCCTCTGAACACTGGGCATTATTCTAGGGCCTAAGGAAATCACAGCACCACGACCACGACGGCCCTTGCGGGGTGGCCTGCCTCTGCCTGTCATTTTTTTTTTTAATGTGTTGTTACTGTTGTACTATGAGTGCAAGCTGCTGTGCCACCTTATATATCAGTGGTGGGTGGGCAGTGGCACAGTACACTCTCTGTGGACCTGACAGCAGTCACTGGCACCCAGGCAACTGCAATTTAAAAAAATATATATTTTTTTTTACTTTGCAAGCTGCTGTGCCACCTTATATATCAGTGGTGGGTGGGCACACAGTGGCACTGCAGTGGGCACAGTACACTCTGTGGACCTGACAGTCACTGGCAGCCCAGGCAACTGCAATAATAAAAAATATTTTTTTTTTCAATTTATTGCAACAAGATGCTGTGCCACCGTATATATATCAGTGGTGGGCAGTGCACTGCAGTGGGTACAGTGCACTCTGTGGACCTGACACAGCACTCACTGCAATTATGACAGAGGAAAAAAAAAATATTTTTTAAAATGCCAGGTACTGTGCCTGTGCCACCCGAAATGAGTGTGGTGTGCACACAGTACAGTCTGTGGCCTCTCACACACAGCGGGCAGGCAACTGCAGTCACAGTGTACAATATATATATATATATATATATATATATATATATATATATATATATAGAAAAAAACTCTATTACCTTACCAGCCCTTAAAAGGGCTTTTGGGGACGCTAGATATATATATATGTATATATATAAATAAAAAAAAAAACTCAATTACCAGCCCTTAAAAGGGCTTTTGGGGACACTAGATAGATATATATATATATATATATATATATATATATATATATAAGAAGAAACAACTCAATTACCAGCCCTTAAAAGGGCTTTTGGGGACGCTAGATATATATATATATATATATATATATATATATATATATATATATATATAAAAAAAAAATTACACAAATACCAGCCCTTAGAAGGGCTTTTTGGGGTGCTGTCCTTACAGCAGTAGTGGACCAAGAACACTGCAAGACCAGGAACACTGACTAACTGTCCCTAGCTTAACAGCAGCAGCAGCAGCAGCAGCTCTCCCTACTCTCACTACACACACTGCTTCAGAATGATCTAAGATGGATGCTGCCCTTGCTTATTTATAGGAGGTGGGAGGGTGTGGGAGGGAGGTATTCTGATTGGCTGGAAATGTGTCTGCTGACTGTGAGGTTCAGGGTCAATGTTTGCCTCAATGATGTATTATGGGGGGCAGACCGAACATCGCATATGTTCGCCCGCAGCGGCGAACGCGAACATGCGAAGTTCGCCGGGAACTGTTCGCCGGCGAACAGTTCTATACATCTCTATTGGAGAGCTCAATACCCGACTGGTAGAGCCATCCATCACCCGGAATCCATCTTCAGGTAGGATATCAGGTAATCCTTTGGAGGACAAAAAAAGAACACGTGTGCTGAACAGGAGCAAAGATTTATGGGAGTGAGGTCCTATGGGTAGGTTTGGAGGCGGGGCCAAACCCAATACGTATGCTGCCATGGAGTCTGTCAGGAAATATATTTTTTTAGCAAAGACTTTGGAGAATAAAATGTCATTGCAATATTTTTTGTCACGCGGTATTTGTGCAAGGGTCTTTCAAACGCCATTTTTTTGGGAAAAATTACGAAAAATCACATTTCACTGCATTTAAAAAAAACTAAACAGTGAAGTTAGCCCATTGTTTTTGTATAACATGTTACAGTTTAAAATTGCGCACACCTGTGGAATGGCGACAAACTACGGTCAATAAAAATCTCCAGAGGCGACGCTTTAAAAATTTTTAACGGTTACCAGTTTAGAGTTGGAGTGTAGCTCTTTTTTTTTAATTATTGCTCACGCTCTGTTGATCGCAACAATACCTCACATATGTGGTTTGAACAGCAATTTCATTCACGTGCGAAAATCTGATCACGTTTATTGCTGTCACAAGCAATGTAAACATCCCTTGTGACAGCAATATGCAGTGACAGGTACTCTTTATGGAGGGATCAGGGTCTAAGGGATCAGGGTCTAAAAGACCCTAGACCCCTCCACTACACTTCCATGTATTCAAAATGCTGAAAACAGCATTTTTGAATACAGTCACTTTTTGAATCTGCCGCCTTTAGCAGCCGAGTAACCTGGATGTGACGTCATGGACGCCGCCTCAGGGTTACGTCATCGGAGACCTGATCGAAGCCACATCCGGCTTAGATCGGGACTCCATCCAGCCGGCGGACACCCCGGCTGGTTGCTCGGGTCTCGGGGGACGGGAGACCCTGGCAGAGCCGCGGAAGGCGGCGGGAGGGGGGGGACGTCCCCTCCTGCTTACCAGGATAATGATCGAGCGGCTCCTGAGCCGCATTGGTCATTACCGCCGGAAAGCCGACCGGCGGCTCTAAACAACGGTACCGGGATGATGCCTCTAGCTAGAGGCATCATCCTGGTACAACCACTTAAAGTCAGGCGACATAGGTCTACGTCAGTTTGCGTTAAGTGGTTAACTACTTGCGTACCACCCCCCTGCAATATACTGCAGACAGGCGGCCTGTACAGGCAAAATAACGTACTGCTAGCTCGATGCCTGTTTTCAGGTTTAGGGCATGCACATGAGTGCCCCCCTGCTGACTCCCGCTGTAATTGTACACAACGGGAGTCTGTCAGCAGGTCCTGGCCAATGATTCATGGCCGGGACCTGCTGATCGTCTGTGTCCAATAACAGCACAGAGCTCTTTAGTAACATACAGCACACATTACACACATTACACACATTACACATTGTTAGGCACACATTTAACCCTTTGATCACCCTAGATGCTAACCCCTTTCCAGCCAGTGTCATTAGTACAGTGACGGTGTATATTATTAGCACTGATCACTGTATTAGTGTCATTGGTAATGTCAGTTATTCAATAACACTTTAAATCTGAACTCATGACACCTATAAAAGACACAAATGAATGTAGCTAAATGCACCAAAATAAAAAGTGTTGCTAGTGCAACCTAAATTTGACTAAAGGGCCATACACACTATAAGATTTTCTGAAGACGTTTTCCTTCAGATTTACCTTTTCTATGTAGTGCAAGGGCCTGCCAGATTGCATACAAATTGAAAGTGTTTAGGTTTGACCTCATATTATATGGTTTCGGTAAGTCTAAAGGAAAAAGTCTTCAAAAAATCTTATAGTGTGTATGGCCCATTAGTATCAGTCTCTTGCAATCCCCTATACAGCAGCACTTAGACTGGGCAGCAGTGGGAGCCAATTACTTGTCCTGCATGCAAATATGCTGACAGGGAACCTGTTGATAGGAAACAACATAGTTGTCAACATTTGAAAAACATTTCCAGGGACACTTTGCAGCACAGCTATCAATTACTTACCACACCCACTTCCCCGAAGCTCCGCCCACTCCGCAGAATTAATCTCCGCCTACTTATCAGATTATAGGGTCTACTTCATAAAGAGAGAATTACAGGAAATTGAAAACGTAAGGCCAAAGTAGCAGAGTTTGAATAATTCTCCCATTCAGCTGCACTACTTCTGCCTAAAGTTTAAAATTCTCATCACAATTCCCTGCAATTCTAAAGTGTGAAATGTGCTCAGGTGTGACCATACAAAAATGTAATATGGAAATATAAATAAAGTGCAAGGTGTAAATAAGTATGATTATACTATCTGGTATAATTAGATTTTTTGGTACTTATTTACACCTAATACTTTATTTAGATTTACATATTCCATTTTTTGTATGGTCACACCTGAGCATATTTCACACTTTATTCACCTGTCTTTGAACTCAGCCCTCTGTAAGGTGATAATTTTCATTTGCATAAAACAATGTAGCATCCTTTCCTTCCTAACACATTACCCAGTCCATACCAGTATAGATCCTAACATATTACCCAGTCCATACCAGTATAGATCCTAACATATTACCCAGTCCATACCAGTACAGATCCTAACACATTACCCAGTCCATACCAGTATAGATCCTAACACATTACCCAGTCCATACCATCCTTACACATTACAGAGTCCATACCAGTATAGTCCATACCAGTATAGATCCTAACACATTACCCAGTCCATATTATCCTAACACATACCAAGTCCATACCAGTATAGATATCCAGCATGAGAATTTTCCCATTGAGGATTGAGGTCTGTTTTCATTTTTTTGAGCAATATATATATATATATATATATATATATATATATATATATATATGCACACACATACACATACACGGATATGTACACACATTTATCTAGAGCTAGAAAACTATATATATGTATCAATTAACAGGTGTATCAATTATATCTATAAAAAAACATTATTGATAGTAGTAATTCATTAAGTGTGAGGCCTCCAGCTTGTCGGAAGGTGCTCTGCCTCCCCCTGCTGGCGGATTTTGGAAAGTGCACCATGCTGACACCCTGCCTTCGGTGACACGTTAAATTTGCGACAGGTGGGAAGAGTGATCGGGCACAGAGAGAGAGATAACCTGCTGCCAGAACTACAACTAGCTGCGGTGAGAGCAACACTGTGTGGCACAAAATTAAAAAAAAAAAAAAAAAAAAAATTTTTTTTTTTTTTGTGATTTACATTGTCCCTGATTAACAGGGACACTGTAAAATACCCGGGACAGGCTCCTATTTGCCGGGATTGTCCCGGGAAAAACGGGACAGTTGGCAGGTATGCTCTTTCGCTGTCTAGTCAGAAGGCTGGGAATGGAGAGAGGACACCTCAGTATTCCTTATCTGTAAGTGGTGTCACCTAACTGGTTGTGCTGTTTGGCAGACCTGTACAAATCTCAGGACTGGATAGACAAAAATAGAAATCCCTTGGCAGATAGCATATCTGTGTATGTAAAAGCTAAATTTAGACAAAATTTTTTTTTTTTTTTATTAGCACAAGGGACAGGTTTTTCTTTTACAATCAATCAATTAGCACAGCATATACAGTATATGCAAAGCCAGCCTTAATTTATTTTATTCCTGATTAAGATCAGCTGAGCTGCAACTGGGATAAAAAGCAAAATAGCACTTCTCCCATTTTTGCATTTCTGTAAAAGCCATGGCAAACCCACAATTCAAGGTTTTCTGATATTGCTCCAGGGTTATGTTATGTGGACAGTTTTATGTTAACAATGCTAACACAGATCTTCTATACAGATGGAAAGTAATACATTTGCAGGCTGACAGTTGCTGCTCTCTGTCCTGCACAACCTTGGTATTAATAAAGTTTTGTATTAATGCAGTTGGCAAATGGAATGGTCATTTATCTTCTGATGCGTGGGAGGAGAGAGCCAGCCAAATATTTTTTGATGTGCAAAATTCTCCCCAGCGTGTTATGTAAGACACAACAAGTCCCCTATACCCCATTCTGTCTGCGCTCCCTCCAATCTGCTAAGGATCATTTGTTTCAGTGTTTTAATGAAGACCCTGCATGGTATCATTATTTCATAAAGAGTAAGCGATGCCAAGGAGAAAGAATTGTTTTTCTGTTAATCGGCTAGGGAAAAGTTAACCCGATGGTTTTTGGTACATATATTTTCCTCTACTGCTAAGGAGACATTTATGTTGTAAAGCTGAACATTTTAACCCCCTTGACAATGAACATGATGCCTAATTATGCTGAACATCTGGATTCGACTTTAAAACTATTGTCTTACAGTTTAAAGGCAGTTAGAAAATGTTCTAGAGGTTACATGCCTTTTGCTTGAAGTTGGCCATGACATTGATGAGAAAGGGGAGATGGGATGAAGTATGTTTGCTATAAATATCTACAGCTATACAAGCTATACTATAAAATAATACTGGGCAATCATTCCATGAAGATCCTTGTTCAGTCACTTTCTGTTATGGGGTGACAACTGTCTCACAATTGTACTGCTCTGTTGTCACCCTGCAAAGTCCACTGCTGTCACAATCAGGAAGCCGGTCCAGAGCAAAGAGGTGCAGCCAATGCTGAAGATAGTGCATATAGGCAGCATGTGACTATAAAAAGGGCAGGAGGAAATTAGGAGTACTGAGACTAAAAAAAGAATGAAACAAGTAACAATCAGTATATTATAAAAATTATATGAGGCCCTATTCCTAACACTAGCACCAACTGTGGGGCAAAACTCCCCCAACTGACACCAATGATGGGGTACTATTCCTCCTACTAATATCAATGATGGGGCACTATTCCATCCACTGAAACCAATGGTGGGGCACTATTCTTTCCACTGACAGCAGTGATGGGGCACTACTCCTCCCACTGATAGTAATGATGGAGCACTATTCATCCCACTGACAGTAATGATGGAGCACTATTCCTCCCACTGACAACAATAGGATGCTGTTACTCCTGGTAATACCAATGATGGAGCATTATTCCTCCCACTGATGCCAATGATAGAGCACCATTCCTCCTACTAAGAGGCTTAACTAGGACCTTCTGGGCCCCGGTGCAAGAAACCATGAAGGGTCCTTCTGAACCCCCCCCCCCCCTCCATCCAAGTCGCGGGCTTCCAATTTGGGAGGGCACCCATGGACATCCTCCCAGAACCCTGCCTTCCGTTTGCCCCCTGGGGTATGCATCCATCGCTCTGTGACTGTTGTGTCCTACAGACACAGCTGATTGCAGATCACAGAAAAGGGCCAATTACAGCGATCCTTTGCCATGTGATCAGCTGATCACATGTAAAGAGACTTGCAGTCCCTTCCTCCCAAGCTTAAACAATGTGAGGAAGGGAAAGCCGTTAACTAACAAGACACTCAGTACATTGTTTACACAGATAATCAGAGCACTGATCATCAGTGCCTTGATTATCAGTGCCCATCAGTGTAGCCTATCAGTGCTGCCTATCAGTTCCACCTATCAGTGCTCATCAATGCCACCTATTAGTGCCCATTAATGCCGTCTATCAGTGCTGCCTACCGGTGCCGCTCATTAGTGCTCATCAATGCTGCTTATCAGTTCCCATCAGTACTGCCTATTAGTGCCACCTATCAGTGCTCATCAATGCTGCCTATCGGTGCCCATAAATGACACCTATCCATGCTCATCAATGCCACCTATCAGTGCCCATCAGTGCCACCTATCAGTGCTTAACAATGCTGCCTATCAGTGCTTATCAATGCTCATCAATGCCTCCTATCAGTGCCCATCAGTGCCACCTATCAGTGCTCATCAATGCAGCCAACCAGTGCCCATCAGCGCTGCCTATCAGTGCCACCTATCAGTGCTCATCAATGCCACCTATCAGTGCTGCCTATCAGTGCTAATCAGTGCCGCCTATCAGTGCCTTCTCAGCAGGACTCTGAGCTAAGAGAATCTCTCTCATACAGTTTAGAGCCTACACTGAAAGTTACCCCCCCCCTCCCTCCTCACTAGCACGGATGGGAGAGGAGACAGCCGATCTGCTCCTTCTTCTCCCGCCACTCTCTTCCTGTGTGCACTGCAGGAAGTGTGAGCTGCTTAGCTTCCAGAATGGAAATGTAGGGCCTGCCATGGCTGACTTGAGATTGACAGCAACAACAGGTCCTGAGCTGTCATGATGATCCTGGCCAAACACAAGAACAAACGGGCACTGGATTTAGATTGTCTAAGAGTCATTGGACACACAGGCTCCAGTTCGGCCATGCTTCACAAAACGGGGACTCCCTCCAGTAATAGGAAAAGGACCCAGAGTTGAGAATTCACAGAAATACAATCCAATAGGAGCGCCAAACAAATGTTTAAGAGTCCAACGTAGTTAATTGATAAAATAGATTCATAGCAAAAAAAAGCCAACATATTTGGGGGGGCAAACACACTCCCTCTTCATCAGGTATTGTATATAAAAAAAGTACAAATATAAAGGTCATAAATCTTAAGGTAAAAGATCATGAACATAAAAACAAATATACAAGTAAAAATATTAAGGATTAAAGTCAAAGGGTAATAATCTATAATTTGATAATATTATCTGATTCCAGTAAATAGCTGACTCAGAGATTATAATAGCTTACATACAGACATCAAAGATCACAATTCTTCATTAGCAAACAGTAACATGAATAGAATGATAGGCAATACCTTAAAGAGGACAATATCATAGTCAATATACGATATATTAAATCTGATTTGTCTATTAAACACACTGACAAATGATAGTGAAAAATCATACGTAATATACTGTATATTAACTGTAATATTGTTCCTGATTTATTTATTTTTTTTAGATGTTTCTATCATTCTATTTGTTTCAATGTTTGCTAATGAAGTATTATGACCTCTGGGGTATGTAAAATATTATCTTTGAGTCTGCTACTTACTAGATTCAGATATTATATGCAAATGGGTACACTATCCATAATAAATCCAACCTCTCTATACCATTGGAGATACTTACTCCTTACATGGGAGAGATGTGCAACTGCACTATAAGGAACTCCTCCTATATGTGCTTGCTGGTGGACAAGCAGATATAGGAGGAGTCCCTTATAGTGCAGTTGTACATCTCTTCCATGAAATTTGTCTAAAACCTTTGTTTTTGTATGTTTTTTCAGTTCTTGTTTTAATACCAAACCAAAGACATTGGTGATAACTAGAACCCACATTTTCTCCCACCTCAACATCAGACAGTCGATTCCCATTTGTAAGTACTAGGTCTAGAATACGATCACCTAGGGTTGGGCTTTTTACCAACCCCATTTAGTGCTTCCAATACATCCCTGCTCCTGCTTGTAATAAAAGTTTGAGAATTCCAGGTAATGTTAGCCATGTTGAAGTCACTCATAATGAAAACCTCTCCCTTCATTGCCATTTGAGTTAGCTTGTCAATCAGCAAGTTATAATAATCTTCAGTCACTCTTGGGGGTCTGTATACTACACCAGTTCTAAGGGAAGATCCATCTGTGGTTGGAAGGCAGACTCTGTGGGTTTTCGAGTATTTCCTTTGTTTTTTTAATTAATGTTAGCGTTATGCTATTTTTGATATATAGAGCAACTCCACCTCCCCTCCTCCCTACTCTGTCATTCCTGTATAGTGTGTACCCTGGTATAGTTTTTTCCCAGTCATTTGAATCTTTGAACCATGTCTCTGTTCTTTTGGAAACAACAGACTTACTGGATGGATTACCAGATAGAAATAGAAGAAAGGAATGCTTAAAAAGAAAACTGATGCAGCCATCACATCTAAGAATTAATATGCAACAATTTAATAAATGTTTGCTCTTGGATTTAAAGGATTTGTTACCCCCAACACTTCATTTTCCTGATATGTGGCTGCTGTACCTGTACTTGTATGAGAAAGTTCTCTTTGTATTGCTTCCTTCATGTGAAATCCCTGGTGTTCCTGCTAGTCCCCTTGCTTTCCTGTTAAAAACTGACCACACTAAGCAGAAGAGCACACCGTAGTCAGTTCTCTAGCTATGCTGGGAACTCATTGTACTCTCCTCCAATAATCTGACTTGTCCTGACACGCCACTGCTACACAGCTATTCACGGGGTAGCATTACTCTGCACAACACATCAGGCATCATACCGCAGAATGTATGTATTTGATTGAATGTATTTATTTGTATGACCGGAAATGTATTGTAATGTAGTGTATTTATGCGCTGCGTCGCAGTACAGGGGAGAATGTACCCCGACAAAGTATTGTTTTTTGTATATCTTTTATGCAAATAAAGATTACATTTTCAACTGCTACACAGCTATTCAGTAGCAATCTCAGAGTGCTACTGATGCTTCTCCTCCCCCAGCTCCTATGCAGCTGAGAAAAGAGAGGGAATGTGATCACTTATAAAAAAGGGAAAAAGGGTATTTATCATTTTTTTTTATTAATCTATACAAAGAATCTATATAAAGATGTTTTGCCTTTCATTTGTATTTTAAACTGAATGGGTTGTTTTACTGGGTGATCGTTTGCAATCACTACTTTATAAGTCCCGGAGCATGCATATTTAAAATAACCCAGCATTAGCAGCTCCCATATATTCACCCAAACAGCCATTTATAGCATTCACAAATTGCAAACAAAATATTTGGAAAAATTTCACAACCAAAAATGAATAATGGAGTAATGAAATGTGTTATGTTTTATTAGCCAAATAACGAAGGTTTAGAGACCCTTTAAAGAATTACATCACCAACATTTCTTGCAAATAGATCTGAGAATGTCCCTAGGTGTGAATACAGTCATTCTGCCAATTCATATGTCCCTTTTAATCTATTACACATAACCGCTGCATTCTCTCTTCTGAATAATCAGGGAGCTAGTAATTCTAAAAGGGAGGTCCAATCTGTAGAAAAGTACAGTGCCTGCAAACAGAATCAGATGGGCAGATTTGGGAACATTGAGCCAAAATAATGGGGCTGAGGTGTTCCCAGAACATCAGAGTTTTTTTAGCAGCATGGTCTGCTGGATTCGAACATGGCCAAGGTAAAAAGCAGTAGCCCCGGGCAGCTAGTTTGGTTCCCTTACATATATTTCCATGTTAAATGTTTAGGCTTGATTTTAATAATTTTCTTTTTTACTCTTGCCACCACCTAATCAGTTACATTAATGATCACACTAGTTGATTCCCAGTATCTATATTTAATTTATTTTATCTGAGCGCACATGGCTTCTTACAAGCAAATCTCATCTGTTCCTCTCTTTGATACTGCATTGCAGGTACAGTTTTATGGAGATCGTAAAGAGAAAGACTGAGAGAGGGAAAGTGAGGGAGGGAGAGAGCAAGCCAGGAAAATGTTGATTTGGAACAGAGAGAGAGAGAGATAAACTGTATGAGCCAGCGTCTAGTATAAAATATGAGCATGTGATCGAAGGGCAAAAAATAGTGTTCTCCTGGGAAATCTGGAACAAATATCGGTACACAGAACAACCTAATATATGAGCCTGAAGGGTAGAAATAGAAATAAAATTTTAAAATTAAGCCAACTCTAATGCTATTTGAGTGTCGCTAAAATGATTGCCAAGCCCAGTTCCCTAGCCGAATCATAATGCTTATAATTGAGATTTATTCACAAAGCAATTTTAGATGGGATACAGAGTAAATATTTCAATGCTAAGCCCTGAAATTTAATAAGCAAATGTAATATTGTACTGTATGAAAGGAAAACAGAAAAGAAAATGTATGTGTGCGTGTGTATATTTACACAGAATATATATATATAATTATTTTTTTAATATGCAGGCGCTATAAAATAAGGTTAGCATTATTTCGGTTTCCTGGGGACAGTTCAGGCTGCTGGGATTTCACACTGAGAAATTTGTGAGCCTCGAAGCCAAAGGAATGAGGTACAATATATTTTAGTTTCATTTCTTTTTAATAATTTTTGCAGAATTTTGACAGGGTCTACATACAAAGAAGACATGCAAAAGTAAATTGCCCTTAAGAGGCTTCAGAGATAAATATACTATAACTGTATTAGAGAGCCTCCAGACAATGCAATAGAAATGGTAAAAATATATACATTATATGTACTGTATTTCTGGACAACTGAGTGAAAATTCTTTGCAGTATGATACACAAATTTTCTTTTAGGGATAAACATCAATGAAGCTGAAGGACTGTGGGAGGCTCAGATCCACCAGACTGATCCACCTGAGGATCTCTGCCCCTCAGTGTGCTTGCATGTAAGCATTAGGGAATAAATGAATGAAGAAAAATAGAGTATAAGAAAAGAAAAGAAAAAGAAAGGAAAGCATATATAGATAAAAGGTCAGTAATTGAACTCCGCGTTCTCCATATCTTGTGGTATTTTGGTCACCAGACTGATCCACCCAAGGATCTCTGCCCCTTGGTGTGCTTGCATTTAGGCATTAGGGAATAAATGAAAGAAGAAAAATAGAGTACAAGAAAAGAAAAAGAAAGAAAGCATGGAGAGATATAAGGTCAGTAATTGAACTCCGCGTTCTCCATATCTTGTGGGATTTTGGTCACCAGACTGATCCACCCGAGGATCCCTGCCCCTCGGTGTGCTTGCATTTAGGCATTAGAAAATAAATGAAAGAAGAAAATAGAGTACAAGAAAAGAAAAAAAAAAGAAAGAAAGCATGGAGAGATATAAGGTCAGTAATTGAACTCCGCGTTCTCCATATCTTGTGGGATTTTGGTCATGTATAATGGATGGAGGACTGTTAATCCCAGCTTTAACAAGGTGGGGTAACTGTAATATTACTCCTATAGTCCAAATATGTCAATAGCCCAAGTAATCAGGCATGTATCATTAGACCCCGGTCTTAGATCAGCATGTGATGAATCTTGCATTTCCATCCTGTCAATTGAGGGGTATTAGAATTTTGTTTTTTATTATTTAATTATTTAATTTATTTATAGAATCCTGGTATCATATTTAATAAAGTCATTTGAAGGGTGTTAGAAATTACATCTCCAGTAAGATTGTTATATAGTCAAAAAATGTGTTCCCAAAAAGGAGCGATAAGACGACATGTCCCCCATATATTCTATATGTCATTGTACCTTCAGCAGAGGAACAATTCCAGCAGATATCTGGGAGGAAGTAATAATTTAATAAAGGATAGAAGGGCAACAATAATATCTAGAAAAGATCTTGTAATTTACTCCTGAACCTTTGAGCAAATCATTAACTTCTGAGTAAAAACCAATGCTTTCTCGCAGTCAAGGTCTTTTGCTGTGGTCACCAATTCCCCTCGTATTTAGTTGCAAAGCTTGGAGTGTGGGATTGATTTTCAGTACTAAAAAGGTTATAGATTGTGGACATGAAGTGGTCGGGATTGTTTGCTTGAAACAGTAGCGACTCCACTGGAGTTAGCGACTTTGAGAATATGCAAACTCAACATTTCATATTCCTGTTATGTGCCTGCTGTACCATGTACAGTACTTGTATGAAAAAGTATCCTGTTCTCCTTCCTTTGTGTGAAATCCCTGGTGTTTCTGCCAGTCCCTCTGCTTTCCTATTAATGGAGGTCAGTTCTCTGGCTGTGCTGGAAACTCAGCCTGCTCTCTTCTAATGATCATACTTGTTCAGACAGCAATTTACAAGGAAGACCAGTGTACTGAGGTTTTTCCTCCTCCAGCTCCCTGAGCTCCTTATGCTGCTGAGAACAGAGTGCATGCAATCACTTGTTTTGCCTTTCATTTCTATTTATAAACTGAAAAGTTTGTTTTACAAGGTGAGGGTCTACATATACTTTTAGATAGTGGGACACCTGAGAAAATTTCAGCTTGGCTGTAGGGTTGTTATAGCATGGTGGTAATAGCTGTGTTAATGGAGGAAGCTTCCAGCTTGTAGATTTTGAGTAACCAGGATGTTGTCTGATCCATGCCCTATTAAAAAAAGTGGGGTGAGCATGGCTGGGGAGAACCTAGGATAACCAAACAGGGCACTCAGAGGGTCAGGGTATGAGGAAAGGAGGCCACCTGCTATATACATACCTCATGTTGGTAGAGTAGAGTGTACCAGAAGTGGTAATGCATTTTTTTGTGCTCCAGAGATATCTCTGCTATACAAGAGACACTAGGGTTAGACTGGTAAAGGTCATCCTACAATTGACCCAATGTTTATAACGTTTATTGTGTGAAACCAGCTCTTTATCCTCATGAGGGTATTGGCATGGAGATAGAGAGAAATATTTGGTATGGTGACCATCCCCCCCTCAGTTTCACTCTTTCCACTGCATTTTGTTAAGACAAAGGTGTGTCTTTGTAACATGGATTTTTTGACTCTATACAAAAGGACTTATGAGACAGGTGACTTGGGAGAGAAAGTCTGAAGGTAGCAAATGGGGGCCGTTTTAAAGATATATAGATGTTTGGGCAGTATGTCCATTTTGATTATTTTGATACGTCCTATTCAAGAAAAGCATGATTTGTCATATAATTAAAAATATGCACATATAAAACAGAGCAAAAGAGTATAATTTTCCTTTGCTAAATATTGTGGAGTCTTGAGAATACTGATGCCCAGATATTTCACAGCAAACTTCTGCCAGTGAAATGAGAATTTAGACAGGAATAAGAAAAGATTGTGAGAGGGTACGGATATATTTAGAGCCTCCGTTTTGTCAAAGTTAACTTTAAAGTTGCTGATAGAGCCAAATTTGTCAAACTCCTTAATAATAAAGAAGGTCGTCAGCATATAAAGGCAATTTATAAGGATGGTCTGAAACTTGAATCCCAGAGATGTCCTAGTTGTTACACGGTGCAATTGCCAAATGCTCCATAACAAGAATATAGAGCAGTGGGGATAAGGGACATCCCATTCAAGAACCATTATGAATCCTAATAGGGTCTAATAAAATTCCTTTATTGAAAATGTTAGCAGAGGGGTTATAGAAGAGCGCCATGATCTTTTAAAGGAGATTGGGATCCAGACCTTTTTGGCTTAGGGATTCCTGAATAAAACCCCAGTCTAACCTTTCAAAGATCTTTTGGGCATCTACGGAAATGAGACAAGTTTGGACATGAATATTCATCTGGTGTGAGTGAATAAGAGTGGGGATTAGATATTTACAGTAAGCCCATTTGCTATGAGTTTGGAGTAAAGACAGGTATTTTTCTTTGTTAGGGTATGAGCCTTTAGCTTCCACATAAGGAAATACCTTTACTAGTTTTTGGATTTACTGTATGAGCTTCCCCGGCATGTGGGGCAAATGGGCCAGGATAATTGCATTTTTAGTGTTATTGAGAAAGGGTGTCAAGGCTTCATGAAATATTTTATAAAATAAGGAGGAAACAACATGTGGGCCAGGGCTTTGGCCATTTTTAAAGAGGCAATAGAGAGTGGCACTTCCTCTTGTAGGAATGTATGCCTGCTAGTGAACAAGTGTTATAGTGTGTCCTGGTCAGGGTGCTTTCTGTGTGTCTTTCCAAGGTTGCTATGCGATGGAACAGGTCATTTATTGGAGTTCCAGGTATTTTCTTCAGAGATGCTACATGTTTGGTAAATACTCCCCTAAATGCACATTTGAGTGGCTTCCATTGTAGGCATAAGGAGGTATAATCCCTTTGGTGATCTATAAGAAAATGTCTGATTGCGTCATTTATTTCAGTGGCACAAAGAGTATATTGTAAAAGGTTTTCATTACGTTTCCATGTCCATATTTGTTATGGTAGATCTGGGAGAGAAAACCTCAAGTAGATCAGGGCATGGTTTAAACAAAGTACTGTATATTACCTATAAAAGAGGTGGGATGTAGTGTTGAAGCATATTTGCTGAAAAAGAAGTGAATTTGGTTGTATGAGCCATGGACTGAAGAGAAAAATGTGTAGTCTCGATCCTTTAGGATCAAGGTGATGAAGGGTTAAAAAGCATTTGAGTCAGTTAATACGAGAATGGGCGATGGCACGTTTACCTGCAAACACATCTAAAGTGGATTTTACAGTCTAAGGTCCAGTATGCAGTTAAAATCATTGGATTTTTTGTATTTAAAATATAAGGAGTCTAAGGTCCAGAATGCAGGTAAAATCCCCCTCAATAATTGCTGCCCCTTCTGCTAATCTTGTAAGGTCTAAAATATATTGTGAACTAGAAGTCCTTTTCTTAGTTAGGGATGCATAGGTATGATTTGCCTGCAATAAAGAGCTTGAAAACAGAAATCTGCCACCTGGTGCATCTCTAGTTCCAGGTAAACCAGGTGGGAAAATACTGACTATTGAGAACAGGTGTTAGACCTGTATGAAAGTATGTCTCCTGAAAGAAATAGAAGAATAGAATAGAATAGAATAAAATAGAAAAATAGATGTAAAAGATAGAGGTGGTGGGGAGGGGGTTCACACAGAAAACAAAAGAGAGGTAGTCTAGGAGGAAGTTTAGGAGTAAACAAAAAGTTAAAAAAGAGGAGAGCCAAAAATAAGAATAATACATAGGAAAGTGAAAATTAAAACTATAATCGGCACTATAATGGCAGAAACTAAAAAGAAATACCCCTATCCAAGGCAAAGGCGGAAGAGGGGAAGGTATTAGGTAGGGGAAAAGTGGAAGAGAATAGAGAGGTAAAAGTGCAAACGTCCAATCTGCACCCCACGGCAGAGAAAATATAACAAGTTCAATAACAACCAGGAGCAGTGGTACAAACTTGAGGGTATTTAACAAGCGCCTGAGTTTAAAACAAAAGAGCTACAATAGTGTATGTAAACCTTATTACGAGAATGTGCGTGAGTATAGGATTAAACCTCTTCAACATAATTAAACATAATAAACTGGTCAATTAGGGTTGAGCGAACACGGACTGTATTATTCGGGTCCGTACCGGATAATTGGATTTTTGTTACCCGGACATGGACCTGAAAACTTTACTGTATATTTTGGTTTAAAATCCGTGTTCGGTCATTTTATTTAATGTTTTGTATGTAATGGCGTGGTTTTAATGGCGCGGTTTCAACAGCCAATCAACAAGCGTTTAACTGGTGTGCCATAGAAGCCATCACAGCCATGCCTACAAATGGCATGGCTGTAATTGGCCAGCTGAAGCATGTGACCCAGGTCTTTATAAGCTAGAGACACAGCACGATGCGCGTCAGTCTGTTCTAGTGTAGGGAGAGAGCCTACACAACGGTGCTGGCTGCTGCTGATTAGGGACAAAGACAGGAAAAAAAAACATTATGGCTGTTAAAAAAGAATGTAGGGACAGGTCGGAGTATAGGCAGGGAAAGATAGAAAAGCATTTTAGGGACAGGCTGGAGAGAGTAGGCAGGGAGAGATTAGGAGACACAGGACAGAACAATCGTCCGTTAGCGATCTACATCGATTTTGCTGTGTGGGGGGTGGTGCAGTGAACGATCTTTTTGCCCTCACTTGAGCCCACTGAGGAGGAGGAGGAGGAGGGAGAAAACAAAATATTTTTATCAGTCTGTTGTTTGCAGCGTTCAGCTATATTTTACTACACAGTGCTGTTCTAATTTGCTATTTAAAATTTTCAAATTGAAAGGGGAGTTTTTTCTTTTTTTTCCCTTCATAGCCTTCTGCTGACCGTGACATAAAACATAAGACACTGCTGTGTTCACATCTGCTATTGAAAAATCACCAATTAAAGTGAAAAATAATAATTCATTTTTTCATTCATACGTTACTGTGACATACAGCCCTTACACACAGTGCTGTTCTAATCTGCTATTTAAAAATTACAAATTTAAAGGGGAATTTTTATTTTTTTTTTTTTTACATTTTTTCCTTCATAGCCTGCTGACCGTGAGATAACACATACGACACTGCTGTGTTCACATCTGCTATTCAAAAATCAACAATTTAAGTAAAAAATAAAAAATATTTAATTCATACGTTCCTGTGAGATACACCAGTTGTATACTGTTGTTCTATTCCGCTATTTAATAAACACCCTTTTGGGGATAAAAAAAATTTAATTTCGGCATAGTCTGTATCGGTACGTGTAAGATACACCTTTTAAATTTGTTTGGCGCATCTCCTTCCACCGCCGAGGATTGCAGGGCGCTTCAGTTTGCCTCCTGTTCCGAACTCCTTTTACTCCTCTTCCTCATCCTCATCCTCATCCTCCCTTTAGGGTACAAAAAATTGTAATCGGGGCCTAGTCTATGTTTGTTCGTGTGAGATACACCGTGTTACATACTTTTTTCTATTCCGCTATTCAATATACACCCTTTTGGGGTGAAAAAAATTAAATTGCGGCATACTTTGCATATTTGACTGTGAGATACACCCGTTGTATTTGTATACTGTTTTTCTATTCCTCTATTTAATAAACACCCTTTTGGGGTGAAAAAAATTAAATTGCAGCATAGTTTGCATATTTGACTGTGAGATACACCCGTGGGATACTGTTGTTGTTTTGTTCCGCTATTCAATAAAAACCTTTCTAGGACAAGATCATAAATTACAGAAATATGAGGAGAACGTCAAATAGGGGCCGTGGCCTGGGTCGTGGTGCTGCTGGTAGAGCTCCTGTTGCAAGGAGAGGACGTGGTCGATCTGTGCCAGCTACACGCACAAGTGAAACACCTTCCTCAAGTGTGAGTAGGCGACAGAACCTGCAGCAGTATTTGGTAGGGCATCATGCGCCTCTACAAGTGTTGAGCCAAGAACAAGTACAGGCGATAGTATATTGGGTTGCTGACAGTGCCTCCAGTTCCTTCACATTGTCTCCTGCAGAAAGTCTACTGCAGAAAGGTCAGAGTTGGCACCTGCAGCCGATGTCCAACCGTCTTTCACCTCACCCCCTTGCAAATCAGGCAAGCAGTCTGAGCCCCAAGTCATGCAGCAGTCTCTTCTTCTTTTCGATGACTCTGTCAGCAGCGTTTCCCAGGGCCATCCACCTAGCCCTTCCCCAGAAGTGGAAGAGATTGAGTGCAGCGATGCCCAACCACTTATTTCTCAAGATGAGTACATGGAAGGACCATCGCAGCACGTCTCCGATGATGACGAAACGCAGGTGGCAACTGCTGCGGCACTCAGAATTGTGGAGACCGACAAGGAGGGCAGGGGTGAAGACTGGGAGGAAGATGATGTGGAGGACGATGAGGTCCTCGACCCCACATGGAATGAAGGTCATGCAGATGACCTGAGTAGCTTGGAGAAAGAGGCGGTGGTCGCACAGAGCCACCAGCACAGCAGAAGAGGGAGCAGGGTGCAGAAGCGGAACGGCCGTGCCCTAGACACTACGCCTGCTACTGCCCAACGCAGCAAGGGACCGAGCGCACCAAAGCCAGGTCAAAGGAGTTCTCTAGCGTGGAAGTTCTTCAGACAATGTGCTGATGACAGGACACGAGTGGTTTGCACGCTGTGCAATCAGAGCCTGAAGCGAGGCATAAACCTTCTCAACCTGAGCACAACCTGCATGATCAGGCATCTAAGTGCAAAGCACGAGCTGCAGTGGAGTAGACACCTTCAAAACCAAGAAAGGTCTCTGGCTCTTCCTGCTTCCTCTTCTGCTGCAGTCTCGGCCTCTTCATCCACCTCTGTAGTGATACCGGCACCTGCCACCTCGCAAACAGAGGATCTGTCAGCAACACCACCACCTGGGTCACCAACCATCTCCACAATGTCCCGTGGAAGCGTTCAGCTTTCCATCTCCCAAACACTTCAGAGGAAGAGGAAGTACCCCCCTACCCACCCACGATCCCTGGCCCTGAATGCCAGCATTTCAAAATTCTTGGCCTTTGAAATGCTGTCATTCAGTCTGGTGGAGACGCACGGTTTTAAAAGCCTTATGTCGGTGGCTGTCCCACAGTACGTCGTGCCTAGCCGCCACTACTTTTCCAGGCAAGCCATCCCTTCCCTGCACAACCAAGTGGGGGAAAAAAATCAGATGTGCACTGCGCAACGCCATCTGTGGCAAGGTCCACCTAACTACCGATACGTGGACCAGTAAGCACGGTCAGGGGCATTATATCTCCTTAATGGCACACTGGGTAAATGCAGTGGCGGCTGGGCCTGAGGCGGATAGCAATTTGGCGCATGTCCTTCCACCACCAAGGATTGCAGGGCGCTTCAGTTTGCCTCCTGTTCCTAACTCCTCCTACTCCACTTCCTCATCCTCTACCACCTCCTCATCCGGTCAGCGTAACACCTTCACCACCAACTTCAGCACAGCCAGGGGTAAACGACAGCAGGCAGTTTTAAAACTTGCCTGTTTGGGGGAAAAACCACACACCGCGCAGGAGTTGTGGAGGAGCATGAAACAGCAGACCGATGAGTGGTTGCTGCCAGTGAGCCTCAAGCCCGGCCTGGTGGTGTGCTATAACAGGCGAAATCTCATAGCAGCTCTGGGCCTAGCCGGTTTGACACACATCCCTTGCCTGGCACATGTGCTGAATTTGGTGGTGCAGAGGTTCCTTAAAAATTACCCCGATATGTCAGAGCTGCTGCAGAAAGTTTGGGCCGTCTGTGCGCACTTTCGGGGTTTTCATCCTGCTGCTGCTCGCCTGTCAGCGCTGCAGCGTAACTTCGGCCTTCCCACTCACCGCCTCATATGTGACGTGCCCACAAGGTGGAACTCCACCTAGCACATGCTGGAAAGACTGTGCGAGCAGCAGCAGGCCATAGTGGAGTTTCAGCTGCAGCACGCACGCGTGAGTCGCTCTGCGGAACAGCACCACTTCACCACCAATAACTGGGCCTGCATGCGAGACCTGTGTGCCTTGTTGCGCTGTTTTGAGTACTCCACCAACATGGCCAGTGCCGATGACGCCGTTGTCAGCTTAACTATCCCACTTCTATGCCTCCTTGAAAAAACGATTTGGGCGATGATGGAAGAGGATGTGGCACAGGAGGAGGAGGAGCAAGAGGGATCATTTCCAAGGCTTTCAGGGCAGTCATTCACAAGTGGCCCTGAGGGTGGGTTCCTGCACCCACAAACGCCAGGTACACAATTGTCCAGCAGGGGCACAGTTCTGGAGGATGAGGATGATGAGGAGGAGGAGATGGAGGAGGAGATGGAGGAGGAGATGGAACCATGTTCACAGCAGGGTGGCACCATGGCCAGCTCATGGCCATCACTGGTACGTGGCTGGGGGGATACAGAGGACACAGACAATACACCTCCCACAGAGGACAACCTTTCGTTGCCTCTGGGCAGCCTGGCACACATGAGCGATTACATGCGGCAGTGTCTCCACAACGACCGCCGAGTTGCCCACATTCTAACTTGTGCTGATTACTGGGTGGCCACGCTGCTGGATCCCCGTTACAAGGACAACGTACCGTCCTTAATTCACTCACTGGAGCGCGATCGCAAGATGCGCGAGTACAAGCGCACGCTGGTAGACGCAATGCTGCTGGCATTCCCACCTGACAGCAGGGCCACAGTGGAAGCACAAGGCCAAGGCAGAGGAGGAGGAGGAGGAGGAGGAGGAGGAAGAGGTCGCCAACGCAACCAGGGCACCGCCAGCACCTCAGAAGGCAGGGTTAGCATGGCCGAAATGTGGAAAAGCTTTGTCAGCACGCCACAACAAACAGCAGCACCAGCAGCTCATATGAAACGTCTTAGCAGGAGGCAGCATTTCACCAACATGGTGGAGCAGTATGTGTGCACACGCCTACATGTAGTGAATGACGGATCTGCCCCCTTCAACTTCTGGGTCTCCAAATTGGGCACATGGCCTGAGCTTGCCCTTTACGCCTTGGAGGTGCTGGCTTGCCCTGCAGCCAGTGTATTATCTGAACGGGTATTTAGCATGGCTGGGGGCGTTATCACAGACAAGCGCAGCCGCCTGTCCAGAGACAATGTGGACAAGCTCACATTCATTAAAATGAACCAGGCATGGATCCCACAGGACTTTTCCGTACCTTGTGCAGAATAGAGCTGGATACCGGCCTTACCCAGCCATTGTTATATTTTTGATCTTTCTCACTCTTTTGGGGTGTACCCTAATTTAAAATGACTAAAAAAAAGCAGTGTTGGCTACCTTGTCCCCCTCCACCGCCGCTTCCACCTACACCGCCACATCAACCTCCCTCCTACTCCATATGGGCCTCGTCCTTCACAGATGAAGAAAATTGTTTTATTTTTCTGTTTGTTTTGTTGTTTTAAGTTATTTCCCTATCCACATTTGTTTGCAGAGCACTTGCCATGCTCTTAACTACATTTTGCTGCCATTTGCAGCACTTTATCCCTTTCCATTGTTTTTTTAGAGCCATTTTAGTGCCTGAAAGTTCGGGTCCCCATTGACTTCAATGGGGTTCGGTGTCCGGGTCAAGTTCGGAAAAAGTCCGGGTCAAGGACCCGGACTTTTTTTTCAAGTTCGGCCGGACCCACCGAACACGGACATCCAGGTGTCCGCTCAACTCTATGGTCAATATAGACAAGAATATAATATAACCCCAGTAAAGTATGTATGATCAAGAGGCCTGATTTTGTCCATGTTATAGAGAGCGGTCTATGTTAGTGAGTGATCACCAGCTTGGTGATATCTATTTTTCCCAGTCACTTTGTTAAGTAGGAATGGTACTATCAGAATAACATACTATGATATAACAGGTAATAGCAAACAATATTAGTAACCAGAAAAAAACTATATTTCCTCTGCAGATAAACAACATTCAGTATATATGAAGCAGAAGAAATTCTCAGTGTAGATGAGCTGTTATCTTAAAGTGGGACTGCGCTGTATCTGAGCACCACAAAAATGCAATATATTCATTTTTATTATTCAAAGCAAACTCCTCCATCCATCCATGTCTCCATGCTTTATTTTTCTGAGAAATCATTTTGAAAAACACACCCCCTAGCATTTCTGCCAGAGGCCATCTTGAGTAAGGGCAGCTGATTCATGTAGCATTTACTTCCTGGAATTCATCTGCGCTTAGCTCAGGCATGGGCTGAGCTGAGAATCATCCCTCCCTTCCTGAAGACTCCTGAGATGTATGACATCATTTTCCTAGGCATGGAAATCACAGAAACATACGATCCTACATAGCAGGATCGCATAGCCTCTGTCATTACTGAAGGGAGAATGACAGAAGGCTGTGTTTAGATCAGTCGTCTGTCTTTCTCCCACTCCTGAGTGAGATTGCGAGTGGCCGGCGGACATCGGAGCCGCCGGTCACACGCGCTGGCTAGGCAAGGAACCAGTAGGGGTGGGAGTGCGCTGCCAGGTGGTGCACGCTTGCCCCCTACAGGCTCTTTGGCAAGCGATGTATTACTAAGTCACTTTGCCTGTAAGCGGCCGCGTGCCACAGTAAATGTGCAGGAGGCGGTCGGCAAGTGGTTTAAAGTGAGCATAGTCAGTAGGGTGTCCCCGGATTTAATTTTTTAAATATGGTAACCTTACCATCAAAAATAAATTTTTATATGTCCAATACAAACTGAAATTTCAAATCTGTCTCAGAATAAAATGAATGGATAGGAAGCAGTTAGGTAATTAGTTAGTTAGTTAGATGAATTCCAAATACCTAACAAAGTCCTGCTTGCTGCATCTTTAATATAATTTTCAGTGAAACCCAACATCCATAGGGATGGATGTAAAATGTGTGTAAAACATGCCTAAAAAGCACCCTGCATAATGAAGCCAGGATGAAGTCAGGATGAAGAACAAACTGGCTGCTGTTTCAACTTTTATGTATTTAGATAATAACTGTAATGAATTTATTTGCTGTTAAATGGATGGAAAATATTTGTTCAGAAGGACGTTCCTTGTGGAATCAGGACATACAACTCAGCATGTGTTTCATTTATGAAATGTACAAAATTCCCCTAGTCCCCTCAATGACCTGTTCCACCAGTCATTCCTTTCCCCAGCCCAACTGGTCCTCTTTTAGCTACTCCTTGCTGTAGCCCTCCCATGCATCCACAAAATGCAAAAGCTGGTGCAGTTCTGCATAGAAACCAATCAGCTTTGTCAAAGCTTAATTGAACAAGCTGAAGTTAGAAGCTGATTGACCATAATGCACAGCTGCGCTCTCCAGTTTTAGTAAATCAACCCCACTGTCCCATGGATTTGAAAAGGATGTTGCTCTTGCAATATGGGTTACATTTCATTAAAGTCTAAAGGATGTTATTGTGCAGAGTTCTAGAACAGATGGCCAGAGCTTCATGGTTTGGCCAGAACACACAACTGTTTTACTTTCTTTATTTTTTCAAAATGCTTTGCATCTGCCTCTATTTCACCTTTTACACCCTGCTACAAAGCTTAAAAAACTTTGCCACCTTGCCCATGCAGGGAAAAGTGATACTTTTTGCCAAGGGCCCCCCTTGCTCACCTTGCCTGCTTTCCCTTATTATTTATTTTTCCATTGCAGCCAGCAACACTACTTGGTACTAGGGATGATCAAACTTTTCAAAAGTTTGGTTCGGCCAGAACACCCGAACTTCCCGAAAGTTCGGCCTGGATTTCAGAACCCCATTGAAATCAATGGGACCCGAACTTTGGCAATCAAAAAACACAATTTTGAAGCCCTAAAACCCAATAAATGCCTATAAAAAGTGCCTAGGGTTCTGGGTCATGCCCCAGGGACTATTAATCACACAAAAAAAGTTCTTAAAAATTATCATTTTTGATAGAGAGCCAATTATTGAAAAAATTATTGAAAAAAAAAGAGATTTCTTTGGATTTAGTGTCTGGGGGTCTAAAAAGTGTACCTGTGAAGTTTCAGCTCTGTAGCATGTCCAGAACCAGAAAAAAAAGTTTGTTTGTATTAGAATTAATATAGAAAAGGTTAGTAGCTTTGCTACTTTTACACCCGGCTTTTTGTTGCAGGCGTTTTATTGGGCTTTTTTGAGGACATGTTTGGAGTCAGGCATGACATCAGAACTTCTGTGTAGGGGTATATATACACACACACACATGTATGTATATATACACATACACATATATAGGTGTGAAAGTAGCAGAAACCTATGCTTGCGCTAATGAAATAATTAACAGGCATATGTCTCCGCTCCTATAACACCTATATATGTGTATGTGTATAAATACATATAAGTGTGTGTGTATATACAGTATACCCCTATACAGAATTTCAGATGTTTTACCTGCCTCCAAAGACCCCGAAAAAATGCCCCAAAAAAACGCCTGCTGCAAAAACACACCTGGGCGTTTTTGTAGCTGGCGTTTTTTTGGGCATTTTTTGGGCGTCTTTGGAGGCAGGCATAACATCTGTACTTCTGTGTAGGGGTATATACACACACACACACATGTATGTATATATACACATACACATATATAGGTGTCAAAGTAGCAGAAACCTATGCTTGCGCTAATGAAATAATTAACAGGCATATGTTTCCGCTCCTATCACACCTATATATGTGAATGTGTATAAATACATATAAGTGTGTGTGTATATATACCCCTACACAGAATTTCAGATGTTTTGCCTGCCTCCAAAGACCCCCAGAAAATGCCCACAAAAAACGCCTGCTGCAAAAACACACCTGGGCGTTTTTGTAGCTGGCGTTTTTTTGGGCATTTTTGGGCATCTTTGAAGGCAGACATAACATCTGTACTTCTGTGTAGGGGTATATATACATATATACACACACAAATGTATGTATGTATATATACACATACACATATATAAGTGTGAAAGTAGCAAAAACCTATGCTTGCGCTAATGAAATAATTAACAGGCATATGTCTCCGCACCTATCACACCTATATGTGTGTATGTGTATTAATACATATAAGTGTGTATGTATATATACCCCTATACAGAAGTTCAGATGTTATGCCTGCCTCCAAAGACGCCCAAAAAATGCCCAAAAAACGCCTGCGCCAAAAAAAAAACACCCAGGTGTGTTGTTGCAGGCGTTTTTTTGGGCATTTTTTGGGGGTCTTTGGAGGCAGGCATAACATCTGAACTTCTGTATAGGGGTATATATACACACACACTTATATGTATTTATACACATACACATATATAGGTGTTATAGCAGAGAAGCCATATGCTTGTTAATTATTTCATTAGCGCAAGCATAGGTTTCTGCTACTTTGACACCTATATATGTGTATGTGTATATATACATACATGTGTGTGTGTGTGTATATATACCCCTACACAGAAGTACAGATGTTATGCCTGCCTCCAAAGACGCCCAAAAAATGCCCAAAAAAACGCCAGCTACAAAAACGCCCAGGTGTGTTTTTGCAGCAGGCGTTTTTTTGGGCATTTTTTGGGGGTCTTTGGAGGAAGGCAAAACATCTGAAATTCTGTATAGGGGTATATATACACACACTTATATGTATTTATACACATACACATATATAGGTGTGATAGGAGCTGAGACATATGCCTGTTAATTATTTCATTAGCGCAAGCATAGGTTTCTGCTACTTTCACACCTATATATGTGTATGTGTATATATACATACATGTGTGTGTGTGTGTGTATATATACCCCTACACAGAAGTTCAGATGTTATGCCTGCCTCCAAAGACGCCCAAAAAATGCCCAAAAAAACGCCAGCTACACAAACGCCCAGGTGTGTTTTTGTAGCAGGCGTTTTTTTTTTGGGCATTTTTTGGGGGTCTTTGGAGGCAGGCAAAACATCTGAAATTCTGTATAGGGGTATATATACACACACACTTATATGTATTTATACACATACACACATATAGGTGTTATAGGAGCGGAGACATATGCCTGTTAATTATTTCATTAGCGCAAGCATAGGTTTCTGCTACTTTCACACCTATATATGTGTATGTGTATATATACATACATGTGTATGTGTATATATACCCCTACACAAAAGTTCAGATGTCATGCCTGACTCCAAACATGTCCTCAAAAAAAGCGCTATAAACGCCTGCAACAAAAAGCAGGGTGACAGGAGAGAAGCCACCATCCTGTTCCGTAAGTGTTCTAAGAGAAACAAACTTTTCTCTATAGCGGTCACCCTGACATGGAAGGGTTTTGTCACCCTGCCATAGCAGTCAGAGTCAGTTAACCCTACACTACACTACGGTCCCCTTACACTTAACACTTTCCCTACAGAAACTAGATTATTAAATCTAACTATAGTGGAAAATAGTACCCTAACTACACTAGATATCCCTTTCCTCACACTAATAATTGCTGAATGACACTTTGAGAGCAGAAGTAACAGAACTGCTTCCACTCTCTTCCACAGCCCTGTATTACAATGCTAGAGATTTGGCAGGGCTATCTTATATACTGGGGGGGCGTATTCACTAATGATTGGCCTCTGGACCCCCTAGTCACTCCAATCACATTCCTAGCATTCTCCTGCCCCCTCAATTGGCTTTTACTGATGGTTCTGGTCCAATCACGGGCTTTTAAAGCCCAGTTCCTGTCCCATTGCATTTTGGTCGGTTCTGGTTGACGAATTCTGAACTTTTTCAGCAAAAAGTTCGGAATTCGGCCGAACCTCGAACAGTCAATGTTCGGGTCGAACCGATGGTCGACTCGAACCGTTCGATCATCCCTACTTGGTACTTCCCAGTATGGGGGATGACGCTCTACTGTGACATTGCAGTGTATTCACTACTCCCCTGGGTCACCAACACCACTGACCTCTGTACCAGCTGTAATGAGGAATCCCTGAGGGAGCACACGCAAGGGGAGTATAAGGGGGTTAGGGGAGCCCATTTGCAGACACTGTCACTTTGCCCAGTGTCTATTTGCCTATATACATAACACGTAACTGTGAATCACAAATCCTAATTTGTTAATCTACCCGAAATACATTGCTGAAAACTGAAATCTGAATGGCAGCTATGGATGATGGCAAAAGCACTGCTGTTGGCAATATGCTGTTAAGTAAAATCCTTTGTGCTGAACCTTCCCCAGGGCATATGGCACTTTCAGCATGAAATCTCTGAATGAATGCTTAAATATCAGAGGACTAATAATATGTCAGTCTGCTTGGCACAACTCTGCAGATCTATAAGCTGTGGCCAAGGAGAGCTAGCCATAATGCAGTTTATTTAGTAGAAAATCTGCAGCCTTGTGAAAATTCAGTAATTCTGTATAGCGTAGGTGGATTTTTAATTATGGCTGAGCAGTGGGGACCACATGTATGTATAGAACGGTGCGTGCTAAGCAAAAATGAGCTATAATGTTTACATTTTTTTGTCATCACTGCTACTTTGGAATAGTATTGTTGTCATTTTACTATTTTATTAATGCAAGATAAAATTAATTTTCAAAGTTCCCAGCAATTTCCTGCAACCCACAAGTACTCTTAGAGACATCAACTCATTGGGGAAATTTCAGAATTTTTAGTCAGGGCCAAGTGTTAGGATAAGCAGAATCTCTCAGCCTTGCACACACAAGATTCAGAAGACAAATTAACAATTTATGTTACAATAGTTACCATCACAAGACAATTACCAGCTCAAGAAACCAAGGGTCCTGTAGTGCTGATGTCCTTTAGCACACTGAAAACACTTTTGGTGATTGACCATAAACACAGGAACATGTGAAAACCTGTGCTAAGGGTTTTAAAGACAACCCAGAGTGAAAGTGCATAGCAACTAAGTTAACTAACCTACTAAGTTGTCTGCCTTTACCTTTATAACTTTACCCAAATTGACTGCCCCCACCCTTCAAAAGTCATTTTTAAAGGGTAACTTCACTTTCATGGGGAAAAAAATAGCAAATAAAAAAATAATAATATAGCATATACATAGTTTGTTTTCATTGATACATTTACCCCAGGGCTATACCCAGGTCCCCATACACTTGTAGCAGGTTTTCCAGGCCTGTGGCCTGATGTGCGTCTGCCATTGTTACTGGTTACCTCTCCAGCCCATGTGAGCTGCGACCCTGGGTGTGAGAACTGAGACATGGATGACTCTGGCATCTTGATTTTGTGGTTTTTATTGTAGAGAAGGTTATGGGAGAATGGAATGAGTGGGATATTCCTTTAGGCTTAACTAATTACTCTTGGGACTTAATCCTAGAAAAATGCCCATTGGCGCTTCCTTGACGCCAGCCGACGCCAGCCAATGCTCCTTAACACTAAGAACACACTGTAGCTTAATAGAAGTGCTGAATCCTCGACAATAAGTCCAGAAGACCCAGGACTGTGAATTGTAGAATTACTGACACTGCTGTACTGCAAAGTCACTGAATACTCCCCTCCCGCCTTGTACTGGCTTGTGGTAGTATGCTGTAGACTTCTGTAAAGCTGCAACTCTCAACTGTCACACTCTGTCCAATTCAGGGCCCAAATGCAGGTGCCCCCTTTAACCTTGAACTCTTTGGGGTTCACTGACTATGTTCCCCCCTCTATAACTTCAGGGTCCTCAACCTAGGTACCCCCTTTTAGCTAGCTGGCACTGGATCCCAGAACCTCTTCAGGAGTGGTCCCCTCTGACTCTGGCAGTCCCCCAGGGGCAATCTGCAGTACTCACAACCTGTGGAGGATCCAGTGGAGCTGACAGTTGAGCTGCTGGCAGAGTCTTATGGGAAAAACAGTGTCCGTGAGTGCCAGGGGACTTGCCAAAGGGTCTGCCCAGGAAGGGGGACCACTCCAGTGAAGTCAGAGGATCAAGGAGCTAGCTCACACAGAGAGTATTACGGAAAAGGGGGTGCTGTATAGATAACCCTGAAGAATAGGGACAAGAGGGTGCCAGGAACGGCCCTGAAGAGTGTTCTGCAGTACAGTCAAGTTTATCTCAATAGCTCATTAACTACTTCTTCACCGCTACTGACAAGGTGAAGCAGCGGCCTTGCCACATTCAGCAATATTCAGTCATCCCAGCAGTTTGTGCATAGTTATATAAGTTGGAGTATCCCACTTATTCCCTTTTCCTACCCAAGTTCTCAATAAAAACATAAAAAAAAAACAAAGCTACTGGACTGTTTCGTGACTGAGCTAAAACAGTTGGGAAAATTTTGAACGGTCATGCTGTTGCTAATGGTAACCCAGGGGAACCCGTAACCAGCAGCTCCCAAGGGAGTAGTGCTACATGTAGATACCTGTATTTTAATATTTACAAGATGCAGTAATGTTTTATTTATGTTATATGCTATTTTTTTTTAAATAAACAGAAAGCAATGCCTGTTATTTCTATATACTCATATATTCCTCTGAAAAAGTATAATGCCATTAAAGACTTAAAGTGATGTTAATCCCTTGTACATTGTGATGTTTTTCCAGGGAAGATCCTAAGAGGCAGGATGTTGGTGTGATAATCTTGCTATATGTTGCCCATAGATCGGATTATTTTAAAATATTTTATAATGGATATAACAAACTAAAAATTGTCATGGCAATACCAATATAGATAACAATAATGTCTACTCTAAACTGTTGGTATGTCTTATAGAAACTGCTTAAGTCCCCAATGTCTGTGCAAAAATTTCCATTTAAAATAAATTGAAATCAAATTTTGATTGTTGTTTTTTTTTTTGTTTTGTTTTGTTTTTTTTCTTGCTTATTTGATGTAATTTTTCATGTGACTCTTATGAGCATCCTGCTCTAAATGCCTTACTAAAGCAATCTTATTACTATGGTACATTACCATAGTACATTATTCTTCCATACTTCAAGACTAAACATAGTAATTTCTCCAAAATCAGATATGATTTTGGTACCCAAACCTTTTGAAACATTAAAAGGAGCGTGTATTGGTACTTGTACCATCAGATTGCTTGTTATAGCTTCTTCTTTGTAATTTTATAATATTGTATTTTATTTCATGTTTGCTTATATTACTTTTTAATTTCTTGGAAAATAATAACATTTTAAAAAAGGAACATGTACAATCAGAAAAAAAAAATGAATTGAAAAAAATATTTGGAGTTTTAATTTAAATATTTATATTGTAATAGATAAATTATACGTTATAAATTGGACAGTTATTTGCAGCAAATTTGATAGTTATGAAAGAAATTTGGGGATTTTTATTTGTTTTATGTCAAACGCAACTTTATTTACACACAACATTTCTCAAACACTTGTATTAGAATGTGGAAAGCAGCATTTGACCAATATGATCAATATGACCTGCTGCCCCCCAAGTATTGGAGTGCAACAAAAAGCAGGTTACACACAGCCTCTGAACTTATATCATATTTTTCCTGTACTTCCCTACAGATGTGAAAAAAAATCCTACAAACCAAGCTTCTGTAATAATAACTAGATGATGATGCAAATAAATAATCTGAAGAATATACAGTGCTTCCCAAACTCAAATGCAAATACACTCATTCAAAATACAATAAAATAAATGAATCAGTGCACAATACAGAGCAATAATACAGACTTCAAATAATGTGAAAGGTCCTCCATTATTTCTGAATTCTATATAAAATGCTCCCATCAATACTGCTGTGCAAATAAACTAAAGCAATTCACTCTTCAAAGGTGCCGAAGTGTTTTTTCATCGCACACTACAGTAATTATTCCCCTACGGCAAACAAACTCACCAAATTGCACTGACCTCTTTTACGATAAGAAGGTCAAATAGTACTCAGATCTCATCCACATACAGGAGAGATGGTGTCCTTCCTCCAATGTTACTTCCTAATACAGGAATCTATTAAGAAGAGTTAGAAAAAGATAATCCCATTGTGTAAAATTTTATTTTTTTAGGGCCCCTTCACACCAGAAACTGCGCATTTACTGCACATTTATGCATGTGCAGTGATGTACATTTGACTTGCTTTATTACATTCATTTGCAGTGCATTTTTCCTAAGCTTTCATTTCCGTTGGGGTAACCTGATTCTTCTTTCCTTTTTAGGTATTTATGTGCATTTGTGTGCATTTACATGCATTTCTGTGCATTTGCAGTGCAGGAAAATGCAGCATGCTCTACTTTTTTCATTGCACTGCACTACAATAGTGTGAACTATGTTCATGGGATAACCTGGGTTTTGGACTGTCTATGCAGTTGGAGTGCAGTCAAAAATATATCCCACAGCATCTGATGTGAATGGGCCCTTAAAGAATAATTCTAGGCATTGGTATATTATACATAGTTACATTGTTTCCTTGTTGAACTAATGTACTGTAACTATGTATAAACCATACCTTACTGATGCACCTGGAAGCTGGAAATCACTTAAGCATTTAGTCCCGGTTTACACTGGGGCAACTTGTCAGGCGACTTAGCCACCTAACAAGTCGCGCTCCATTCAGTGCAATGGAACCATTCTAATTGGAGCAACTCAAGTCGCTCCGACTTAGAAAAAGGTTCCTGCACTACTTTGGGGGCAACTTGCATTGACTTCTATTAGAGAAGTCATTTGCAAGCCACGCCGAGGTTGCGCTGCATAGGTCGGCTTCAGAGTCGGGCTACTTTGAACCGCCCCTGTGTGAACCGAGCATTATGGCTACTTTAGTGATGTCCACTTGCTTCTGGGAACTTCACCGAGCAGCTGCTCTCCTGCATTGTGAGCACAGGAGGTCAGCCGCTCAGCATGGGTACCATTCAGAGAATGGATTGTATTACCTGAATGAATAAAAAGCATTCTCTAAATGGACAAGATGGAGATCGTGATGTCATGCTCTAAATGGCGCCCATGGCAAGTGGTCAGCCTCCTGTGTTCAATGCAGGAGAGCAGCCACTTGGTGCAGAACACCTAAAGCAAGTGCAGCTCACTGGAGTAACAGTGTCTATTTCAGTGATTTCCAGCTTCCAGGGGCATTGGCCACGTATGGTACATACATAGTTATATTGGTAAGCTGGACCAATGTAACTATGTACAATATACCGATGCCTAGAATTATTCTTTAAAAAAAAAAAATCACTGCCACTCACTGAAAATAGTGCTCGGCCCAGCAATCAGAATCAAAGCATTTTGCTGCTAATAGGATGTCACACTACTCATACATCCATCTTGGTGCATGCAACCATCCTTTAGTGCGTACCTACATCACAATGCTTTGCCCTGCCCGCCATATTTAATTTCAGAAGACTTCATCAGGAGCAGTCCTCTGAACTGTTATGTATACTACCGTATTGAAGTCACTAGGAATCTGCGGGCCTGTGTTTGACATGCTTTTTAAAATTCATGTATATGCAGGAAAATGGTGCGCAAGGCTTTATTCAAACACACATGTGTTAAAGCACAATCATATATGTGTGCACGTAAAAAGCAATATGTAAATATGCAAATAGAGAAACAATGCATTGGCTTTGTGGTGAAAATTGTAAGGTCTTGACGTCATCCTTGTGGTTTGTTTGTCTCAGGTTTATTCTGTCATTAGACATAGCCTAAAGATTATTTTCTCTAAGATTGAAGTAAAGTGGAGCCTAACCTAATCCTATGGGACCAATAAAGATAGCTCAGGCAGCTTTCAGAGGAAGCAGAATTTTATTTTTTGTTTTCTAAACTTCCAGGCACAGTTTCTATATTTCTGTGTCCTAGTACTGAAATTAACCTCAAATATTTTACTAAGCCCCCAGGCTTGCCCTGAGCTTAGCTGTCCCGCTAATATAAAGAACCCAACAGGCTTTGGATAGATGAATGTCAGTAACAGTGATAAATCACTACAGTGACCCAGAAGAAGTATAACGACAACTCACAGAGCTCCATCACAAAATCCTGGACCCTGGTGTATACAATGCAGACAGTAAAATGCAAAAGTGAAATACATATACAGGAGCTGTTTTACCTGCTAAAGGATTGCTAATTCTTTCCAGCCAGCCCTGAGATGTACAAAGCAATACAAGATAGCAGAGCCAGGTGAGAGGGCTCTAACTTTTCTCTGTTGTAGTACTGACAGGTCACCTCTATGCCCCCGAAAACGAATCGGACAGTGAAGAAGCAGTAGATGATTTAGAGATGAGTCATTCTTCTCACTCTGCTCTCTCTTCCTGTTAGTTCTTTGCAGGGCTGCTGATAGAAATCACGGGGCCCAGTACAGACTACCTGACAGGGCTAACCCCCCCCCAAGAAAATGTTAAAGCTATATTTTGATAAAAATACAATAAAATCATTATTAGCAGACACAAATACAACATAACTCACAAATTTCCTGCTAATTCTAAAAGATGAAACTGAGTTGATAAATCGTGTGTGAATGAGGTGTTGGGGCTCATGCACACAGCTGCAGGTCCTAATTTGACAGGCGGTGGGGATGCAGGTGTACAGCCCAAACACAGACAGTGTGCCTTTGGGGACCACTTACCTGCACACCGGTCCAATTAGGGCCTGCGGCTGTGTTCGTACAGGCACTACATCCCCATAGAATGACAGGCGGCTTAAGCCCAAACCCGTCCTTCACACAGCCAGAGAACCTGTGGAAATGAGCCCTTAATTATATTTTTCTAACCTACAAAAAACAGATCTCTCCAGCGGTGTGCTGTCACTACTAAGAGGGATTTCATCTTCGTCTAGTCCTCTCTCTGGGTTCTTGGGCTCCAGTGGTTTGGCCAAACTGCGATGATGTAACTCACACAAATGCACGCCGGGGTGTCATGGTCACAACAACACAGCTCTCTAAATGGATGGTATGCCATCCATTGAGAGTGCAGTGCACATGCGCTGACGCTATCACGGCTGCTACATATAGGAGATATTCACTGGACCTACAAGTAAGCCCTATTATGGGCTTACCTGTAGATACAAGATAAAAAATGGAGTTTACTACTGCCAGATCAGTTAGAAAATGGTTAGATAGAAGGAGTTGATACATGGGAAGAAGCAAAATTGCATAGGTCAGGAAGCAGTCTGGGGGAGAGAAGCAGGAAGCCAAGCTACATAAAGCACATTAAACTGTACTGAGACAAGATAAAAGGCAGCTATGGAACCGGTGTATCAGTAAATTCTTAACCCCATGGGAATGCAGCTGATCAGCTGTGACTGTGTCAGGAAGATAGAGCAAAGGGGAAGAGAGATGAAAAAAATATACAGACTGGGACAAGGAGATTTGGAAGAATTGCAGGGAGAGAAAAAAAGTTACAGAGATAAACTCCTAGCAGAGCTAACATTGGAGCCAGGGATAGGGGGGGGGGGGCACACAGGTAGGGGGATTAGTGAGGGGCAACTGCCTCTTTCTCAGCAGATAAAAGCTAGCAGCAGTGAGAAATCAGCTTTCATCTGCTGGAGGAAGAGAGACACAATTGTCATCTGTCAGTAATCCCCCTCCCTGTGTGGGCCCCCCTGTGTCCCCCTACTAGATGAGTGGTGGTCCCCCTATCAGCGGCCCAGGTTTCTTGCCCTCATATGTATCAATAGTATAACCGTGTGAATATATATGCAAGCTGCAGCTTATTTGTGAGACAACATAAAAATCAACAAAAATAGAAAAGCTGCACTAAATATGACCAAAATACAAATAAATATATCTATAAAATATATAAATATAATAATAAGTAATTAAGTGAATAATTCCAACTTTATTAATAGTCCCAAAGATGGTGATAAAAATAATCAGTGTAGAAAAACTTATAATGATAGTCCCAAAGAATAGTGACAAAAAATGATGAAAAATATATAATAAAAAAAAAAAAGCTGGAAGGTATAAAGTGCAAAAGTGTTGTCCTCCACCACGGTGCATCGATCACCAAAGCATACCAATAAGCTTACCAGATGCCAGTAAGTAATGTGCCAACAAGCAACCACTACATATGGGTTCGGATGACGATTCCTACAAAGGATCCAGGCACCAGGGAGACACCAGTAAGGCAGGCATCGCACCACAGAGCAGCTAGAACACTCAAGGCACACTCAAAAGCACCGGTCCGGGATATCACCATAAAAGACATAAAGGTAGCTCCATAGTGCAATATGTTTTAAAATTGGTTTATTAAATAAAAGAAAATAACTCACATGAAAGTAATGCAGTAACCACTAAAATCACAAACAAAGCCGGCCTGCTTCCGTATTAGCCCGTCCTTCCGGTAGCTCAGTCATGCTCTCTGGTGCTTTTTTACCGTTTCCTTCACAAACTCAGGTGATACTCTGTAAATATAAATGTCCCCAATAGTGTTCCCCCTTACATCAAGTGCCTCTACCAGGGTAATTAATTACATTGGTTGCCCCCATAAATCAGTTGCCACCATCAGGTTTCTTTATCAGAAGGCCTCCTTACATCTGGTGTCTCCCATTGGTGTGCCCCTTACATCATTTGTCCCTATCAGAGTGCTCCCTTACATTAGCTGCCATCATCAGTGTGCCCCTTTACAGCAGGTTTCCCCATCAAATCAGGTGTGCCCATCAGAGGGGTCCTTTTCAATAAGTGTACCCATCAGAGTGCCCTTTTACATCAGGTGTCCCCATCACAGTGCCACAGTGTGGCCCCACTAACATAATATGTGCCCATCAGTGATCTCCCTCATCAGCATGTCTCTTAATTTATGTTAGGGGCACTCTGATGGGTACATTTTATGTAAAGGGCCACACTGATGGGCACAATTATTGTGCCCATCAGAGTGCCCCTTAACATAAAATGTGCCCATCAGAGTGCCCCTTAACATAAAATGTGCCCATCAGAGTGCTCCTTAACATAAAATGTGCCCATCAGAGTGCTCCTTAACATAAAATGTGCCCATCAGCGTGCCCCTTAACATAAAATATGCCCATCAGAGTGAACCATAAAGTGTTTGTAAAGGCAGAAGGTATTTTTATTTATTTTTTATCTTAATGCATTCTATGCATTAGGATAAAAAAATCTTTTGTAAGCTGCAACCCCCCTCAACCACCCTTAATACTTACCTGAGTCCATCTCAATGCAGCAATTTTGCACGAAAGACTCAGCTGTAAGAAACTCTCCCTTCTGATTTGAAGCCGATTTGACACATTACACTGGTGGCCTGACGGTCCGGACAGGAGCGCCGCTCGATCAGTGTTTGGACCGCGGGCCGCCATTTAATGATGGTTGCTCTAAAGGGATTTCTTCTTACTCCCTGTTTTGGCTATGAGACAAGCAATAAAGGGAAATCTCCCCAATGGAACAGAGATGGCAAAAAAAAGCTGACATGGGCTATAGCCCTTCCTTGCTCTATCCAAATATTTTTTTAAAGTTTTGCCTTTAGTTCTACTTAACTGTAACAGTAACTGTCCTGAAGTTTGGAGGGCAGATAAGTTAGAGTGTTTTATACACAAGTTGATATATCCAGAAAACAGGAACAGATACTGGAACTAACTCGTACTGAGCATATAAAGTATTAGACATGTAACTAATGTAAATAGTGGCATCTACAGGCCAGAGGTATGAACACAATGTCTTCACAAACCAAGAATTGCTCATAAACATATCATCATCCTATAATCAAACTACTATCAGCAGGATTGGGAATTGATCAACCATAATTCAATGGTTACCTTGAAGTAGGTGTAAACTCTAGCCAAATGATATTTAGTATAATATACTTGTTTTCACCCTTTGTCGGCGGTCTCCTGCAGCTTCTTTGAAATCGTTACCCATCTACATGAATGCACTTCAGCAGGGCAGGTTTCTTGATGGTGAGCAGTGGACCAAGCCTTTATAATTTGTATTAGCTGTAGTCAGGTAGGGGTTAGGAAAAGCATATTTGTGGCCCTGCCTGCTTATCAGGAGGGCCTGATCTATTAGTTTAGCCTTTCAAATGTTTCCAGGTGTGATTCACTGGGTCTGAGGGAGTGTCCCCACTGCAGCCAATGAGGGACCTCATTGGACAGTGGAGGAAACCCAGCCAGTGGCACACTCTGTTTTATGTCAGTTCCAGTAGGAAGGCATTCCTGCAATGCATCCTGGGATTTCACATAAATAGGAAGGGAGCATGTGACAGAGTGTCTTTTGGGGAAGCATCAGTCCCAGGAGGAGGTGACGGCTGTCTATCTTCCTGCTGAAGTGTGAAGGTGGTCCGGGCAGTCGACCTAGGGGCCAGAGGTTGAGCTGGGCTGCAGAGGATCCAGAGTGGAGCTACTGGGTAGAGATCTTCTGGAAAAACAGTGTTGTGAGTACTTAAGATCTGCCCAGGGTTCTGCCTAGGAAAGGGGACCACTCCAGAGAGGTCAAGGGGGATCCAGGAGCCAGCTAACCAGGAGAGTACAGAAAAGGGGGTGCCAAGTACTAAAGCACTGACGTTTGGGGATTAAAGGGGGCGCCAGGAAGGGCCCTGAAGTGTTCAGCGATACAGATTGCACTACAAGTCAGCTACCCTAGGAAGGAGTACCTCAGGGGGCTCAAAGGACTTTTCACAGTTAGAGGTGAAGTCATAGTAAGAGGCCTAGCATGACCAGCATCAGACAGCGCTAATCAGAGTCAGCAAGCGTTAACCAGCATTAAGCAGCATTTTTGTAGAGTCCCTGCCTATTTGTGCATAGTTCAGTTGTTGGAGTGTCCCACTCAGCCCTTCTATCCAAGTTCTCAAATAAACCTAAAAACCCAAAGAAGCTGGACTGGTTCTTGTCTGAGGTATTCACACTTGGGAAACATGCTTAAAGGTACTACTGTTGCTAGCGGTAACCCAGGGGGACCCACACTCAGCAGCTCCCTTGGGAGTAGTGCTACACACGTATATATATATATATATATATATATATACAGTGCCTTGCGAAAGTATTCGGCCCCCTTGAACTTTGCGACCTTTTGCCACATTTCAGGCTTCAAACATAAAGATATAAAACTGTAATTTTTTGTGAAGAATCAACAACAAGTGGGACACAATCATGAAGTGGAACGAAATTTATTGGATATTTCAAAATTTTTTAAAAAATAAAAAACTGAAAAATTGGGCGTGCAAAATTATTCAGCCCCCCTAAGTTAATACTTTGTAGCTCCACCTTTTGCTGCGATTACAGCTATAAGTCGCTTGAAATATGTCTCTATCAGTTTTGCACATCGAGAGACTGAAATTTTTGCCCATTCCTCATTGCAAAACAGCTCGAGCTCAGTGAGGTTGGATGGAGAGCGTTTGTGAACAGCAGTTTTCAGTTCTTTCCACAGATTCTCGATTGGATTCCGGTCTGGACTTTGACTTGGCCATTCTAACACCTGGATATGTTTATTTGTGAACCATTCCATTGTAGATTTTGCTTTATGTTTTGGATCATTGTCTTGTTGAAAGACAAATCTCCGTCCCAGTCTCAGGTCTTTTGCAGACTCCATCAGGTTTTCTTCCAGAATGGTCCTGTATTTGGCTCCATCCATCTTCCCATCAATTTTAACCATCTTCCATGTCCCTGCTGAAGAAAAGCAGGCCCAAACCATGATGCTGCCACCACCATGTTTGACAGTAGGGATGGTGTGTTCAGGGTAATGAGCTGTGTTGCTTTTACGCCAAACATAACGTTTTACATTGTTGCCAAAAAGTTCGATTTTGGTTTCATTTGACCAGAGCACCTTCTTCTACATGTTTGGTGTGTCTCCCAGGTGGCTTGTGGCAAACTTTAAACGACACTTTTTATGGATATCTTTAAGAAATGGCTTTCTTCTTGCCACTCTTCCATAAAGGCCAGATTTGTGCAGTATACGACTGATTGTTGTCCTATGTACAGAGTCTCCCACCTCAGCTGTAGATCTCTGCAGTTCCTCCAGAGGGATCATGGGCCTCTTGGCTGCATCTCTGATCAGTCTTCTCCTTGTATGAGCTGAAAGTTTAGAGGGACGGCCAGGTCTTCGTAGATTTGCAGTGGTCTGATACTCCTTCCATTTCAATATTATCGCTTGCACAGTGCTCCTTGGGATGTTTAAAGCTTGGGAAATCTTTTTGTATCCAAATCCGGCTTTAAACTTCTCCACAACAGTATCTCGGACCTGCCAGGTGTGTTCCTTGTTCTTCATGATGCTCTCCATGCGCTTTAAATGGACCTCTGAGACTATCACAGTGCAGGCGCATTTATACGGAGACATGATTACACACAGGTGGATTCTATTTATTTATTATTAGTCATTTAGGTCAACATTGGATCATTCAGAGATCTTCACTGAACTTCTGGAGAGAGTTTGCTGCACTGAAAGTAAAGGGGCTGAATAATTTTGCACGCCCAATTTTTCAGTTTTTTATTTGTTAAAAAAGTTTGAAATATCCAATAAATTTCATTCCACTTCATGATTGTGTCCCACTTGTTGTTGATTCTTCACAAAAAATTACAGTTTTATATCTTTATGTTTGAAGCCTGAAATGTGGCAAAAAGGTCGCAAAGTTCAAGGGGGCCGAATACTTTCGCAAGGCACTGTATATATATATATATATATATATATATATATATATATATATATATATATATATATATATTTATATATCCAATGTCAAATGTCCAATATGTCTGCCGCAATATCGCAGTCCCCATTTAAGTCGCTGTACATCGCCATTTCTAGTAAAAAATTTAAAAATAAATTAAAATATCTTATAGTTTGTAGATGCTATACCTTTTGTTCAAACCAATCAATCTACGCTTACTGGGATTTTTTTTACCAAAAAAAAATGTAGCAGAATACATATAGGCCTAAATTGATGAAGAAATACGATTTTTTACATTGTTTTTTATTGGATGTGTTTTAGAGCGGAAAGTAAAAAATATTGTTTTTTTTTTTTTCAAAATTGTCAATCGTTTTTTGTTTCTAGCGCAAAAAAATTAAAATGCAGATGTGATCAAATACCACTAAAAGAAAGCTCTATTTGTGGGAAACAAAGTACATAAATGTTATTTGGGTACAATTGTCTAATGACCACGCAATTGTCAGTTAAATGAAAGCAGTGCCGTTTCACAAAAAATGGCCTAGACATGAAGGTGGGGGGGGGGGGGGTAAACCTTCCAGGGGTAAAGTGGTTAATATTATTGAAAATTACTTCTGAAATTACATTATCATATTAGGGCACATATGAAATATTAGTGGTAGGGTCTACATACGCTTTCAAACTAAACCAACTTTGCTGTATGCTGTTTGCTTTTATAGCATTCCGATAAAGCTTCCTGAAATATATATACATTTATTTCAACCACAATTATTTAGTCAATTCTGTGGTGGGCTTAATAAATCATAACACATAACACTGTGTTGTTCCTAGCAGTCACAAGGATTTCTCTGGCTGTAATTATGCCCTGGTGAGCCAGCTTACTGTATTTCAGTAATTAGGCAAGCCTGAGTTGCACAATTGGTCTTTTGCTTATGAAATTACTACTGTTTATTTTACTGCTGTCATAAATACATTAAATAATGGAAAAACAGTTATATTGCCCTTTCTATTGATAACCCATAGGTGGTAGAACTATTAAGAATTCACATCATTTTTTTTTCCATAGGTATATTTATTGATTGTTTTATTTTGCTTCAAGCATATATATAATGGAAGGGCATCAATTACTTCTTGTGTTATGGAAGCCTTAAACACAAATGAAGTAACCTGTGATCCATTGAAGCAGACTGCCTATACAGTGCATGCTACACATTAAATTACATGCATGCCACCATTCAAATCTTATAAGAGATCTTTGACAACACATATGATCAATGCAGCTCGGATGTGCATTTCGGGCCCTTTTGAGAAACACACGAGTTCCTAGCTTTAAGGCTTGTACACATTATAAGAAAATGGGGCGAACATTTTCGTCCAAAGAATTTTCGTATGATTTTCGTATAGTGTGTACACAACTTTCTACAGCCGATTTAGAATTTTTGTACAGGACAAACTCCAAAACATTTCTCGCACCGGAAAAAACAAACGATTTTTGTTTAATGTGTACCAATTTTGTATGATTTTTGAACAAGAGAAATCATAAAAGAAAGACTGAGCATGATCAGAAACAATAAACAACAAAAAAAAAAAAAAAGGCTTTGTCGTACAAGAATTTTCGTACGAATTTTCATTCATCGGTTTCGATTTGCTGTGAAACAACAAGGAAAATCAGACGATCGTTCGCCCAATTTTCTTATAGTGTGTGCCTCACTTTAGAGACTGACTTATCAGACTGAGGAAGATAGTGGAAATGGAAGAAATAATTAATATATCCCAAGATAAAATGGTTTCCTACACGAATACTTGGTCTTGTTGGATCCATTCCCAGACCACACAGATCTCTACAAACAAATTATGCACTAACCTGAAAAGCTAAAGAATGTGACTGGATTGCATGCCTGAATGTTCAGGGGATAGAATCAGACTAATATGGCATTTATCCTGCAAAAGCTGTTCGTGATGATATTATCGGGTTATGAGGGGTCTCTGGCCTCTTTCCCAATTGGCCCAGTGTCTTCGAGCTTCTTATTATCTATAGACTGTTTGAGCTACCCTATTTTCAATAAAAGTTGCAAGGAGTTAGTGTCCCAATATAGGATCTACACTACTAAACATCTTCAGCAATAAATCAAATTGTTCTGCACAGGAGGGACCGATCCCTCCCTCTTCTCTTCACTTCTCATCTTCTAATCCTTCTGTCTTCCCTCCCCCCCCCCCCTTTTTTTTTTTTTGGTGAGTACTTGGATACTCAGACTTGTGTTTCATTATTTACCTAATGTTATAAATTAGGTAAAAATAATAATTTATTTTTACCCAATGTTATAAATTAGGTAAAAATAAATTTCCCTCTACCAACAATCTCGTTACTTATTCTGAATTGTTATTACACTTAATGCACTTGACCTTTATTTCTACTGTAATTCTTTACTAAATATTTTAATAAAATATTATGGAATAACAAAAAAATAAATAAATAAATAAATTGGGGATATTATCAGGTTATGAGGGGTCTCTGGCCACTTTCCCAATTGGCCCAGTGTCTTCGAGCTTCTTATTATCTATAGACTGTTTGAGCTACCCTATTTTCAATAAAAGTTGCAAGGAGTTAGTGTCCCAATATAGGATCTACACTTCTAAACATCTTCGGCAATAAACCGAATCATTCCGCACAGGAGGGACCGGTCCCTCCCTCTTCTCTTCACTTCTCATCTTCTAATCCTTCTGTTTTCCCTCCCCCCCCCTTTTTTTTTTGGTAAGTACTTGGATACTCAGACTTGTGTGTCATTATTTACCTAATGTTATAAATTAGGTAATAATAATAATTTATTTTTACCTAATGTTATAAATTAGGTAAAAATAAATTTCCCTCTACCAACAATCTTGTTACTAATTCTGAATTGTTATTATACTTAATGTACTTGACCTTTATTTCTACTGTAATTCTTTACTAAATATTTTAATAAAATATTATGGAATAACAAAAAATTAATAAATTGGGGAAAGTATCAGCATCCCCATGTTAAGCTAGTCATAGATGGATTGAAATTTGATCCATCTATGGGCAGGCTGGTTATAAAGAAGTCGATGTCTCCACTGACTCCTGTACAACCAGCCTGTCAGTTTTTTTTTTTTTTTTGCTTGATTAGTGCCACCAGCTATACAGTGGGAACTCTCCCTGCTGTCAGAATACAATAGCTCCACGAGAAGGATTCCCTCATCAACAGTGTGTTGATGGAGGAATTGAATAATTTTTTAACAAAAGTTCAACCTGCTGGATAAACATAAAAAAAGCATCATCTATGAACTGCCTTAATGTGAATATATACTAATTTATACAATCTTGTTTTTACCTAATAGTTTGTTTCAAGGAAAACTCCATTATTTATATCTGAAACTGCCGTTATTAATTTTAAAAATGGCCCTACAAAATAATTGCAATGCAAATTCTGAAAAATAGAACTTTCTGTTTAAACGTCTACTTTAGGTTCTTCATGCATTAGGCCTCTTGCATGCACATAGACATAATAATTTACTGAGTTTATATGCAGAATCTTGCTGGCAAAAAGATCCTGAGTAAAAAATACATACGTAAACGTGCATAACTGCATACAAGTGTAACATGATTTCATACTGCCACTGTTTCAACGTTAGCGTATATTTTTTTATATTCTTGACTGCACTTCAAGGTAAAGTTTTTTATATATATAATTTTTTACAGCTCTGAGCCCATTTCTGCATTTTTAGAGCTTTGGGCAGCTATGTGCACTATCCCAAAAACAACAAGGCACCTGTTTTCAGACCCTCCATAACAAAAAAGCATTAGGCCCCTTTCACACAGTCCGTTCTGCTCAGCGGGGGATTGATCCGCCGATCCCCGCTGAGCAGGCGGATGACAGCTCCGTCTCTGCTCTGTGTGCAGAGACGGAGCTGTCAGATCCCCGCTGTCCTCTATGGGGAGATCGGATGAGAACGGACAGGCGGTCAGTTCTCATCCGATCCAATCCGATCCTCCAGACAGATAGAAAATAGGGTTTCCATCTGTCCGATCAGGTCCACCTGAAAAACTGACAGGCAGATCGGATCGCCCGTGTGAAAGGGACCTAACACAGCTACAAATGCAACATTTTTTTTGCCTGTGTGCAAGAGGCCTTAACCTCCCTGGCGGTATTCCCGAGTGTGGCTCGTGGTGAAATTTCAGTGCCATTAGCGATAACCCTGAGCCACACTCGGGGTACTGCCAGGGAGCATCGCTGGATCCTGGAAGAGATTACTTACCTTGTCCCTGGGATCCCACGATGTGTTCCTGCAGCATATGGTGGCCGGATCTTCCGTCTGATGCTCTGTGCCCGGCTTCCGTCTCCCCGGCGGCAAATTTGAAAAGTAAAACACACAAACACACTGATATATTGTAATCCTATTGGATTACATTACTAAATAAAATACATTGATATTAGTTTGCCTCCCCCCCCCCCAGTGCCCTTGCCTACAGTTTCATTTTGGATAGAGTAAGGGAGGGTTATAAACCTTGTAAGATTTTTTTTTCCCATTACGGAGATTTCTCTTCACTTCCTGTCCCATTGCCAAACAGGTAGTGAGAGGAAATCCCTGCAAATGAAGGGAATTTTTTGGGCCCCCCCCAGGTCACCAGAACTAGTAACCCCATTGGAATGTTTCCTCTCTAATACTTTTCTGGGGACATCCCAAAAAATGGATTTTTGTAAAATCTTACCGTAAAATCCTTTTCTCTTAGCTCATTGACAGACGTAGTCCTCGGTGATACACCACCTTCGGTTATGTTGCCTCCACAGGAGCAGGACTAGACAGGAAATTAAAAAGCTCTGGCCACACCCCAGGGGCAGTCCCAGAGGGTATATCCTCTCTCTCTCTGCCTCAGCAAATCAGTTATGTGAAAAAGCAGTCTTTAGAGATTTTAACCCAACTCAAAAAACAGAGGGGCGGGGACTACGTCTGTCAATGAGCTAAGAGAAAAGGATTTTACGGTAAGATTTTACAAAAATCCATTTTTCTCTAGCGCTCATTGACAGACGTAGTCCTCGGTGATACACCACCTTCGGGACGTCCCAGAGCAGTATCACAACTGAGGGGTGGGAAAATGGAAATCAAATCCCAATCTAGAAGGCCCAACCGGTGCCAACTAGAAGTTTACAATGCTCATCCTTAATGATGAGACTCAACAAAAAAAGAGAAAATTTTTTTTTTTTTTTTTTTTTTTCAAACAGAAAAAACCCTCGAGGTAGACCACCGGTGTCCTCAAATTGCGGCCTGCAAAACCTTGCGGCCAAATGAGGCATCCGCCGATGCCGTCACATCAATTTTATAGAACTTTGTAAAGGTATGTACCGACGACCAGGTGGCCGCCTTACATACCTGGACCACTGACGCCTGATGGCGAAAGGCCCAGGAAGTACTGAGCGCTCGAGTGGAGTGCGCCCTAACAGGGAACGGAGGACTCTGACCCTTAATAGAATAAGCCTGTACCACCGTTTGTCTAATCCATTTGGCAATGGTCGCGGCAGATGCAGGCAAACCCTTTCTGGGGCCATCCGTGATCACAAAAAGTGAATCCGTCTTACGGAATGATTCCGTAGCTTTCAGGTATACCCTGATTGCCCGAACCACATCTAAGGAATGCAACGCATGTTCCCGATGATGCTTGGGCTGAGGACACAAGGAAGGTAGTACAATATCTTCATTCAGATGAAAATCTGAAACCACCTTGGGAAGAAAAGATGGCTTAGGATGAAGTACTACCTTATCCCTATGAATCACTAGGTATGGTGACTGGCATGATAATGCAGCCAGTTCTGACACCCTGCGAGCAGAAGTAATAGCCACCAAGAAGGCCACCTTCTGGGATAAAGTAAGCAAGGGAATCTCCCTGATGTTTTCAAAGGGAGGTTTCTGTAGAACCGACAAAACCAAATTAAGATCCCAAGGCGGTAAGGGCGCGCGGACTGGAGGAGCCAGGTGCCGCACCCCCTGGATGAAATTCCGCACCAAGGATTTGGTAGCTAAAGGCTTCTGAAAGAAGATTGCTAATGCTGAAACTTGACCCTTGATGGTGCTCAAGGCTAGCTTCTGCTCAACCCCTTGTTGCAAAAAGGCCAATATTCGAGACACCGAATAGGTACGTGGAGGAAATCCTAAAGATTCGCACCACGCAATATAAGTTTTCCATGTGTGATAATAGACTTTGCTGGAAGTCGCTTTCCTTGCTTTAATAAGGGTAGGAATGACTGAAGCTGACAAACCTCTGTCCTTCAGTACTTGGATCTCAATGGCCAGGCCATTAAACCCAGCGACTGTAAAGCATGATGGTAAATTGGTCCTTGAGACCACAGACACTCCCTGAGACGAAGTTCCCACGGAACGTGTACGACTAACATGTCCAAGTCGGCCAGGCCGGCTTGAGGAGGCCAGCCTAGAATTTCTAGGACCACTGGCGCTGATTGAATCTGAACCAGGCGTCCCTAGAGGTATCTGGCCCCGACCATCCGAGAAAGTCTGGTCGTTTTCTGCTCCCACACATTTATCAGATACCTGATAGTTATCAGGAAAGGTGATCTTTTCTGGTTGAACCTCAGGGACCGAAGTCACCCGACTAGAGGCTACTTGGCCTATCTGGTCAACCAGATCCGATTCCTGTGAGGTATCGGGACTAATCTTGGGAAAAGGTAAAGGAAAAGATCTATTCAGGGAACGGTAACTACCGCTTCCTGTAGTACTTAAATGTTGGAAGGGAAGAATCGCACCGGTAGTAGTGGTTGATGCTCGATCTAATGTCCTGAATACCGGTGAAAACGTCCCCCCACCCTGAAACCGGGTGGGGGCGCACCTTCAGGCTGTGTACTCCTTTGCTTCGGGTTTGGCTGGGTTGGTCCCCTTCTTGAACCCTCCTGGAGGAGTCTTGCCTTTCCCGCTAGTACCAGCCGGGCGCCCTTTATGGGCGGTAAAGAAAGGTCCTCGCTTGTTGCGAGGTCCCTTAGCTTTAGCAGCCTGTGGCAAAAAAGTGCTCTTGCCCCCAGTGGCATCCTTAATGATTTCATCTAGGTTGGCCCCAAATAGACGATTCCCCTGAAAGGGGAGATTTGTCAAGGTCTTTTTGGAACCTAGGTCAGCTGACCAGCATTTTAACCACAGCACACGTCTGAGGATCACCGCTGTCTTAGATGCATGCCCTAATAAGGGAGTAGTGTCCAAGGCTGCGTCACAGATAGTGTTGAGCGAACATGGACTGTATTATTCGTGTTCGTACCGAATAATTGGATTTTTTGTACCCGAACACGGACACGGACACTTTACTGTATGTTCGGGTAAAAATCCGTGTTCGGTCGTTTTATTTCCGGGTTTTGCATGCTTTGGCGCTCTTTTCATGGCGGGCTTTCAACAGCCAATCAACAATCGTTTAACTGGTGTGCCTTAAGCCATCCCAGCCATGCCTGCAAATGTCTCAGTAGCTGTGATTGGCCGTCTGAAGCATGTGACCAAGTCTTTATAAGTTCGAGGCAGCCGCAGCGGCGTCATTATGCTGCTTAGATTCAGGGACAGAGAGCACACATCAACGTGCTGGCTGCTGATTAGGGAAAGATAGGCAGGAAAAAACCATTTGTGTCCGGATAGAATTGAGGGACAGGTCGGAGTGTTTAGGCAGGGCGAGTTGTAGGCATTTTAGGGATAGAGTCTGCTGAATTATATAGGGTCAGTGTCTTCTACAAACTACAATCGATATTGCTGTGTGGGGGGTGGGGTGAATCTGCACTCAATCCTGATCTACGATCTCTTCTCAATCCTGTTAGGGACAGAGTCTGCTGAATTTTAGGGAAACTGTGTTCTACAAACTACAATCGATATTGCTGTGTGGGGGGTGGGGTGAATCTGCACTCAATCCTGATCTACGATCTCTTCTCAATCCTGTTAGGGACAGAGTCTGCTGAATTTTAGGGAAACTGTGTTCTACAAACTACAATCGATATTGCTGTGTGGGGGGTGGGGTGAATCTGCACTCAATCCTGATCTACGATCTCTTCTCAATCCTGTTAGGGACAGAGTCTGCTGAATTTTAGGGAAACTGTGTTCTACAAACTACAATCGATATTGCTGTGTGGTGTGGGATTGGAGATAGGCAGGTGTCAGTGATCCACATCCATTTTTCTGTGTGTGAGCTGCAGTGAACACAATCTTTTTGGGCTGCAGTGAACACAATCTTTTTGGGCTGCAGTGAACACAATCTTTTTGGGCTGCAGTGAACACAATCTTTTTGGGCTGCAGTGAACACAATCTTTTTGGGGTGCAGTGAACAAAATCTTTTTGGGGTGCAGTGAACACAATCCTTTTTGGTGTGCAGTGAACACAATCTTTGTGGGGTGCAGTGAACAAAATCCTTTGTGGGGTGCAGTGAACACAATCTTTTTGGGGTGCAGTGAACAAAATCCTTTTTGGGGTGCAGTGAACAACATCCTTTTTGGGGTGCAGTGAACACAATCTTTTTGGGGTGCAGTGAACAAAATCCTTTGTGGGGTGCAGTGAACACAATCTTTTTGGGGTGCAGTGAACACAATCTTTTTGGGGTGGAGTGAACAACATCCTTTTTGGGGTGCAGTGAACAAAATCCTTTTTGGGGTGCAGTGAACAAAATCATTTTTGGGGTGCAGTGAACACAATCTTTTTGGGGTGCAGTGAACACAATCTTTGTGGGGTGCAGTGAACACAATCTTTTTGGGGTGGAGTGAACAACATCCTTTTTGGGGTGCAGTGAACAACATCCTTTTTGGGGTGCAGTGAACACAATCTTTTTGGGGTGCAGTGAACACAATCTTTGTGGGGTACAGTGAACAGAATCTTTGTGGGGTGCAGTGAACACAATCTTTGGGGGGTACAGTGAACACAATCTTTGTGAGGTGCAGTGAACACAATCTTTGTGGGGTGCAGTGAACACAATCATTGTGGGGTGCAGTGAACTCAATCTTTGTGGGGTACAGTGAACACAATCTCATACTGAAGGTTTGAGGGTGCTGCCTGTTCCATACTCCCCCTACTCCTCATCTAGCCTTTTAGGGGTACAAACAATAGTAATTGGGGCCTAGTGTGGTTGTGTACGTGTGATATACATACACTTTTTTGGGATCATATTTTCTATTCCGCTATTTAATCAAAAACCTTTGGGGATCAGTTAAATTGGGGGATAGTCTGTGTTGGTACGTGTGAGAGAGATCCACCTTTCCAAGTTGTTGGGGTTCATCTCATACTTCTGAAGGTTTGAGGGTGCTGCCTGTTCCATACTCCCCCCTACTCCTAGCCTTTTAGGGGTACAAACAATAGTAATTGGGGCCTAGTGTGGTTGTGTACGTGTGATATACATACACTTTTTTGGGATCATATTTTCTATTCCGCTATTTAATCAAAAACCTCTGGGGATCAGTTAAATTGGGGGATAGTCTGTGTTGGTACGTGTGAGAGAGATCCACCTTTCCAAGTTGTTGGGGTTCATCTCATACTTCTGAAGGTTTGAGGGTGCTGCCTGTTCCATACTCCCCCTACTCCTAGCCTTTTAGGGGTACAAACAATAGTAATTGGGGCCTAGTGTGGTTGTGTACGTGTGATATACATACACTTTTTTGGGATCATATTTTCTATTCCGCTATTTAATCAAAAACCTCTGGGGATCAGTTAAATTGGGGGATAGTCTGTGTTGGTACGTGTGAGAGAGATCCACCTTTCCAAGTTGTTGGGGTTCATCTCATACTTCTGAAGGTTTGAGGGTGCTGCCTGTTCCATACTCCCCCTACTCCTAGCCTTTTAGGGGTACAAACAATAGTAATTGGGGCCTAGTGTGGTTGTGTACGTGTGATATACATACACTTTTTTGGGATCATATTTTCTATTCCGCTATTTAATCAAAAACCTCTGGGGATCAGTTAAATTGGGGGATAGTCTGTGTTGGTACGTGTGAGAGAGATCCACCTTTCCAAGTTGTTGGGGTTCATCTCATACTTCTGAAGGTTTGAGGGTGCTGCCTGTTCCATACTCCCTCTACTCCTAGCCTTTTAGGGGTACAAACAATAGTAATTGGGGCCTAGTGTGGTTGTGTACGTGTGATATACATACACTTTTTTGGGATCATATTTTCTATTCCGCTATTTAATCAAAAACCTTTGGGGATCAGTTAAATTGGGGGATAGTCTGTGTTGGTACGTGTGAGAGAGATCCACCTTTCCAAGTTGTTGGGGTTCATCTCATACTTCTGAAGGTTTGAGGGTGCTGCCTGTTCCATACTCCCCCTACTCCTAGCCTTTTAGGGGTACAAACAATAGTAATTGGGGCCTAGTGTGGTTGTGTACGTGTGATATACATACACTTTTTTGGGATCATATTTTCTATTCCGCTATTTAATCAAAAACCTCTGGGGATCAGTTAAATTGGGGGATAGTCTGTGTTGGTACGTGTGAGAGAGATCCACCTTTCCAAGTTGTTGGGGTTCATCTCATACTTCTGAAGGTTTGAGGGTGCTGCCTGTTCCATACTCCCCCCTACTCCTAGCCTTTTAGGGGTACAAACAATAGTAATTGGGGCCTAGTGTGGTTGTGTACGTGTGATATACATACACTTTTTTGGGATCATATTTTCTATTCCGCTATTTAATCAAAAACCTCTGGGGATCAGTTAAATTGGGGGATAGTCTGTGTTGGTACGTGTGAGAGAGATCCACCTTTCCAAGTTGTTGGGGTTCATCTCATACTTCTGAAGGTTTGAGGGTGCTGCCTGTTCCATACTCCCCCTACTCCTAGCCTTTTAGGGGTACAAACAATAGTAATTGGGGCCTAGTGTGGTTGTGTACGTGTGATATACATACACTTTTTTGGGATCATATTTTCTATTCCGCTATTTAATCAAAAACCTTTGGGGATCAGTTAAATTGGGGGATAGTCTGTGTTGGTACGTGTGAGAGAGATCCACCTTTCCAAGTTGTTGGGGTTCATCTCATACTTCTGAAGGTTTGAGGGTGCTGCCTGTTCCATACTCCCCCTACTCCTAGCCTTTTAGGGGTACAAACAATAGTAATTGGGGCCTAGTGTGGTTGTGTACGTGCGAGATACATACACTTTTTTTGATCATATTTCCTATTCCGCTATTCAATAAAAACCTTTGAGGATCAATTGAATTGCGGGATAGTCTGTGTCGGTACGTGTGAGAGAGATCCACCTTTCCAAGTTGTTGGGGTTCATCTCATACTTCTGAAGGTTTGAGGGTGCTGCCTGTTCCATACCCCCCCTACTCCTCATCTAGCCTTTTAGGGGTACAAACAATAGTAATTGGGGCCTAGTGTGCTTCTGTACGTGTGAGATACATACACATTTTTTGATCATATTTCCTATTCCGCTATTCAATAAAAACCTTTGGGGATCAATTAAATTGCGGAATAGTCTGTGTCGGTACGTGTGAGATCCACCTTTCCAAGTTTTTGGGGTTCATCTCATACTTCTGAAGCTTTGAGGGTGCTGCCTGTTCCATACTCCTCCTCCTCCTCATCCATCCTTTTAGGTGTACAAACAATAGTAATTGGGGCCTAGTGTGTTTCTGTACGTGCGAGATACATACACTTTTTTTGATCATATTTCCTATTCCGCTATTCAATAAAAACCTTTGGGGATCAATTAAATTGCGGGATAGTCTGTGTCGGTACGTGTGAGATCCACCTTTCCAAGTTTTTGGGGTTCATCTCATACTTCTGAAGCTTTGAGGGTGCTGCCTGTTCCATACTCCTCCTCCTCCTCATCCATCCTTTTAGGTGTACAAACAATAGTAATTGGGGCCTAGTGTGCTTCTGTACGTGTGAGATACATACACATTTTTTGATCATATTTCCTATTCCGCTATTCAATAAAAACCTTTGGGGATCAATTAAATTGCGGGATAGTCTGTGTCGGTACGTGTGAGATCCACCTTTCCAAGTTTTTGGGGTTCATCTCATACTTCTGAAGCTTTGAGGGTGCTGCCTGTTCCATACTCCTCCTCCTCCTCATCCATCCTTTTAGGTGTACAAACAATAGTAATTGGGGCCTAGTGTGCTTCTGTACGTGTGAGATACATACACATTTTTTGATCATATTTCCTATTCCGCTATTCAATAAAAACCTTTGGGGATCAATTAAATTGCGGAATAGTCTGTGTCGGTACGTGTGAGATCCACCTTTCCAAGTTTTTGGGGTTCATCTCATACTTCTGAAGCTTTGAGGGTGCTGCCTGTTCCATACTCCTCCTCCTCCTCATCCATCCTTTTAGGTGTACAAACAATAGTAATTGGGGCCTAGTGTGTTTCTGTACGTGTGAGATACATACACTTTTTTTGATCATATTTCCTATTCCGCTATTCAATAAAAACCTTTGGGGATCAATTGAATTGCGGGATAGTCTGTGTCGGTACGTGTGAGAGAGATCCACCTTTCCAAGTTGTTGGGGTTCATCTCATACTTCTGAAGGTTTGAGGGTGCTGCCTGTTCCATACCCCCCCTACTCCTCATCTAGCCTTTTAGGGGTACAAACAATAGTAATTGGGGCCTAGTGTGGTTGTGTACGTGCGAGATACATACACTTTTTTTGATCATATTTCCTATTCCGCTATTCAATAAAAACCTTTGAGGATCAATTGAATTGCGGGATAGTCTGTGTCGGTACGTGTGAGAGAGATCCACCTTTCCAAGTTGTTGGGGTTCATCTCATACTTCTGAAGGTTTGAGGGTGCTGCCTGTTCCATACCCCCCCTACTCCTCATCTAGCCTTTTAGGGGTACAAACAATAGTAATTGGGGCCTAGTGTGGTTGTGTACGTGCGAGATACATACACTTTTTTTGATCATATTTCCTATTCCGCTATTCAATAAAAACCTTTGAGGATCAATTGAATTGCGGGATAGTCTGTGTCGGTACGTGTGAGAGAGATCCACCTTTCCAAGTTGTTGGGGTTCATCTCATACTTCTGAAGGTTTGAGGGTGCTGCCTGTTCCATACTCCCCCTACTCCTCATCTAGCCTTTTAGGGGTACAAACAATAGTAATTGGGGCCTAGTGTGGTTGTGTACGTGTGATATACATACACTTTTTTTGGATCATATTTTCTATTCCGCTATTTAATTTAACTGGGCCTCCATGCGAGACCTGTGTGCCTTGTTGCGCTGTTTTGAGTACTCCACCAACATGGCCAGTGGCAATGACGCCGTTCTCAGCTTAACTATCCCACTTCTATGCCTCCTTGAAAAAACAATTCGGGCGATGATGGAAGAGGATGTGGCACAGGATGAGGAGGAGGAGGAGGATGAAGAGGTAACATTTCCAAGGCTTTCAGGGCAGTCATTCGCAAGGGGCTCCGAGGGTGGGTTCCTGCACACGCAAACGCCAGGGACGCAATTGTCCAGCAGGGGCACAGTTCTGGAGGATGAGGAGGATGAGGAGGAGGAGGAGCTGGAGGAGGAGATGGAACCATGTTCACAGCAGGGTGGCACCCAGGCCAGCTCATGGCCATCACTGGTGCGTGGCTGGGGGGATACAGAGGACACGGACCATACACCTCCCACAGAGGACAGCCTTTCGTTGCCTCTGGGCAGCCTGGCACACATGAGCGATTACATGCTGCAGTGTCTCCACAACGACCGCCGAGTTGCCCACATTCTAACTTGTGCTGATTACTGGGTGGCCACGCTGCTGGATCCCCGTTACAAGGACAACGTACCGTCCTTAATTCACTCACTGGAGCGCGATCGCAAGATGCGCGAGTACAAGCGCACGCTGGTAGACGCCATGCTGCTGGCATTCCCATCTGACAGCGGGGCCACAGTGGAAGCACAAGGCAGAGGAGGAGGAGGTCGCCAACGCAACCAGGGCACCGCCAGCACCTCAGAAGGCAGGGTTAGCATGGCCGAAATGTGGAAAAGCTTTGTCAGCACGCCACAACAAACAGCAGCACCAGCAGCTCAGATGGAACGTCTTAGCAGGAGGCAGCATTTTACCAACATGGTGGAGCAGTATGTGTGCACACGCCTACATGTAGTGAATGACGGGTCTGCCCCCTTCAACTTCTGGGTCTCCAAATTGGGCACATGGCCTGAGCTTGCCCTTTACGCCTTGGAGGTGCTGGCGTGCCCTGCAGCCAGTGTATTATCTGAACGGGTATTTAGCACGGCTGGGGGCGTTATAACAGACAAGCGCAGCCGCCTGTCCAGAGACAATGTGGACAAGCTCACGTTCATTAAAATGAACCAGGCATGGATCCCACGGGACTTTTCCGTACCTTATGCAGAATAGCAATGGATACCGACCTTACCCACCCATTGTTCCATTTTTGCTCTTTCTCACTCTTTTGGGGTGTACCCTCATTTAAAATTTGTGAAAAGAAGCAGTGTTGGCTACCTCGTCCTCCTCCTCAGGGCCAGATTAATGTAGGGTCTATTGGAGCTGCAGCTCCAGGCCCCTACCTTTTATATAGGCCCCGGGTTGGCCATATTCACTGTTACCGCTCTTCTGTCACTTGTAAACACAGAAGTCTGGCTTCTATGCTCGCTTCCCCAGGCAGCACCCTCAGAACCTCCCCACACAGCGTGAAGGCCGGACAAGGAGGGACAGTTGGCGATGCATGGATGTGTTTATGGGCTTCAGAGACAGCATCCCATGTTGAATTAGGCATGCATGGCTGCACCCTTCCTCCTCTGGGTGCATGGCAAGGCACGGCCCTAAGGCCCTTCAAAATCCTCAGCACCAAGCCCATGATGCTGTTAATCCGGCCCTGGTCCTCCTCCACCGCCGCTTCCACCTACACCGCCCATAGGTGTGCGCAGCCTATTGCATTAAGGTGTGCACCCCAAAGTTGAAATACACATGCATGTGTTTGCCAGCAGGGAGAGTAATGTATCGGGGCCATGTACCTGTAGGCAAGGAGAAATAGAGCAGAGCAGGTCCCAGGGAGATCTTTCCCATCTCCTCACTGGCAATGCTATGTGCCCTAGGTGATTAGGGTGTGCCCAGGCACACCCAGCACACCCTGTGCGCACGCCTATGTCACCGCCACATCCACCACCACCTCAACCTCCCTCCTACTCCATATGGGCCTCGTCCTTCAGAGATGAAGAAGAACATTGTTTTATTTTTCTGTTTTTTTTTGTTGTTTTAAGTTATTTCCCTATCCACATTTGTTTGCAGAGCACTTGCCATGCTCTTAATTACGTTTTGCTGCCATTTGCAGCACTCTAGCCCTTTCCTTTGGTGTTTTAGAGCCATTTTAGTGCCTTAAAGTTCGGGTCCCCATTGACTTCAATGGGGTTCGGTGTCCGGGAAAAGTTCGGATAAAAGTCCGGGACACGGACCCGGACTTTTTTTTAAAGTTCGGCCGAACCCGTCGAACACGGACATCTAGGTGTCCGCTCAACCCTAGTCACAGATAAACTGTAGCCCTTGTATAATCTGTTCCATCAAATCAGATGTCTCCTGGGGAATATCTTTTCCCCTAAGTTCTTGGCGTACCATTTTCGCCCATTCCGTAAGTGTCTGGGAAACTAGACCAATAACAATTACTGGTCTAAAAGCTGACCCTATCAGAGAGAAGATGGTGCGGGACTCTGCTTCCATCTTTCGATCCACCGGATCCTTAAAGGACGAAGTGTCCTCCACTGGAATAACCGTGGCTTTATTCAGCCTGGAAATAGGCGGATCCACGACTGGTGGTACCGTCCATTTCTTAATGATGGATTCCTCAAACGGATAGCGTCTAGCAATACGCTTGGAAATAGTAAAGGTACGTTTAGAATGCTCCCATTCTCCTTTAATCTGATTACCGAAACATTTAGGTACAGGAAAAGCCTTCATCGTCTTGATGGGCTTATTAGTACCAAAAGGAATCTCTGTTTCAGTTGCCTCTGCCGGTAAAGCCTCAAGTTTTAAGGTTTCCTGCACTGCCACAACTAGTGCGTCCACCAATGCTTCTTCCTGAATAATAGCAGGAGAAGAAGCGTCCTCCTCACTGTCTGAGGGGGCTTTACCTGGGATAACAGCCCTTGCAGAGGAACCTGCAATTGCCGTGACCACCTCTGAATCTGAGTCAGAGGTGTCAGATGGTATAGGGGTAGGCGGGGGTCGCTTCCTTGACCCCCGTCCCTGACAGGCCGCCTCCACCCGAGCCACCATAGACTCCAAAATTGCTGTAAATGACTCTATACTCTGTGCACCGGCGGGTCCCGTGGCCCCCTCGAGGGAAACAGGTGGGGGAATATGTGTGGCAGGGTCCATGATAATTCCAGTTACTTCCTGGATAATATAATTCAAAAATAAAACTTTTTTTTTTTTTTTTTTTTTTCGACCCCCAGCGCCACAAAAGCCCCTTAGTGTTACCTGCTAGGGATCCCTATCGATCGAGAGAGAGAGAGAGATAGACCCCCAGGCTCACCACTTGATGCTCAGAGTTTAACTGCAACAGGTTACAGCGCTGTCTTGACAAACAGGAAGTCTTTTGGCTGGCTGCCCAGGAAAAAAGGAGGCGGCTCCGCCCCTCTGTACGCCTTCCGGCGCCTCCCCCAAGCTCCACGAGGTGTTTGGATCACCTCAAACATGGCCGCCCCCATGCTGGAGACACGAGGCTACGCCAAAATGGCGGCTCGTGCGATCCAGCAAAAAAAATGGCGGCGGCCCGTACTGAATAGCGGTGTGCTGCAGGGCACACAACACTCTCTCTGCATGGGGATATGGCGTGGTTGGCGGTACCGGCCCTGGCGGACCGCATGGTCGTTCGGGAGGCCTGCTAATAGCTGGAGATCTGATTAGGAAGGCAGTCTACATGTCCGTGGCTTCTGACTGGTAGGTAGCTTATTCTTAACCCATAAGATTCCCAGAATGCCACAGATTACATCTTTAAAACATGTATACAATTAGATTGTTAGCTCCCAAACCAAGCCTCCTGGCTTTTTGCACACATAAAATCACACTCAAAGTAGGAGGATCTGTGTCATGTTGTAGGATAGAAAGGGACTCTATCTTACCATACAGAGAGGGGCCCGCGTTCACCACAAAACCCGTCAGGGGGAAAGGGGGAACATACTACTCACCATACCGGAACCAGGCGGGCACCAACTCCTGACAGTACCCCTCTCCACCGGGGCGGGAGGGCTGTCGACCGATACGGACGCCGTGACTCATGGTCTTTGGCGTTTCAGCGAGACGTTTAACTCGCGTGGACAGTCCTTTAATGGGACTTTGTCGCGGCCGACCCAGCGCGGAGCTATGGCCTGCACGCGCTCGTAGGCTGAACTGGGGTGACCACCGGATCTCAACATCCAGCCCGTCGCCCAGTTCAGCTTTCTTGCTTGAAGATCTCACAGGAACACTGGAGAAAAAAAGCTGTCTAAAAAATCCTTTAAGAAAAAATTCTTGCCAGGACCTAAGATCCCAGCAAGGTATCTAGGTCCTTACTCCTAACTAGACAGAAAATAACTGATTTGCTGAGGCAGAGAGAGAGAGGATATACCCTCTGGGACTGCCCCTGGGGTGTGGCCAGAGCTTTTTAATTTCCTGTCTAGTCCTGCTCCTGTGGAGGCAACATAACCGAAGGTGGTGTATCACCGAGGACTACGTCTGTCAATGAGCGCTAGAGAAATTTTGTTTTTTCTCTTACTTTCACTTTCAATGAAAATGGTAAACAGGACCAATAGGGAGGTGAATCTCCTTCCCAGAAGCCGACTTGTTAGTGGAAACGCGTCGGGGGGAGCCAGCCGTGCTGTCATAGGTCCCGGTTTGTACTGCAGACACCCGCGACCGCCCTGTATTTGCTGTTTGTTTGTCCGGAATGTGTAAGTGTACCCTCATTCGTTTTATTATTAAAGTCGAAGGTAATGCACTATAGTCCTCTTCTTTTCTCTGGGTTGCTCTGTCTTGGCATCTCCCCCTGCTTGGAAGCCTACAGATCCCCCCCCCCCACTTCGGAAGCAGCTGATTGTTCCGGTCCACTCCGAGAGCCATCCCTGCCGGGTTGATCAGTTGGGGACTTCTAGATACAACCAAGTACATGCTCACATCTCTCCACATTGTGGTAAGAGTCCACTCCTAACACTGGGTGTCCACATGTGTATATCAGGCCACTGAGAATCACTTTGGATCATTTTTGGGACGAGGCCCCACCCACCTCCCAACACTCCCTTACCTTCACTCCAATTTGAAAAGAAAGACTTTTTCACAGTTTTTTGCACTTTTGTTTTGGACTGAATGCATATGATTTTTAAATCCGGTTACCATCTATGTACCTTTTGAACACTTGGTTCATTATTTGTTAGCGCACTTTGGTAATGTTTTCCATATTGCCATCTTCTCAAGAAAAAATTCTTGCCAGGACCTAAGATCCCAGCAAGGTATCTAGGTCCTTACTCCTAACTAGACAGAAAATAACTGATTTGCTGAGGCAGAGAGAGAGAGGATATACCCTCTGGGACTGCCCCTGGGGTGTGGCCAGAGCTTTTTAATTTCCTGTCTAGTCCTGCTCCTGTGGAGGCAACATAACCGAAGGTGGTGTATCACCGAGGACTACGTCTGTCAATGAGCGCTAGAGAAATTTTGTTTTTTCTCTTACTTTCACTTTCAATGAAAATGGTAAACAGGACCAATAGGGAGGTGAATCTCCTTAACGAGGGCACAGGCCGCAATAAAAACTCTGTACAAAACTAAAAAAAAAAAAAAAAAAATGTTTGCCTTTAGTTAAACTTTAAAGTGTACTGCTAGCTAAAAAATTTGTAGCACACCCATTGGTATTAGCTTTAATAAGTATGTGAGTACTGCTCTTAGTTCAATATGGTGACAACCTCAAAATCCCTTGAAACATTGACAAACAAAACAAGTTCAGCCAGTTCTAAAGACAATCCACTCCATCCACATCTAAATGTTAGAAGACTATTGACAGAAAAAGAGGAAGGCTAGATAGCCATTCTCATAAATAGTATGGACTTATTATTATTACTAATATTAGACCCGGGGGCCGGACCAAGAGTAGATGGATGGTGTGCCCCCTTTCAATGCAGAGAGACCAGCGTGCCCCCTTTCAATGCAGAGAAACCAGCGTGCCCCCTTTCAATGCAAAGTGACCAGCGTGCCCCCTTTCAATGCACAGTGACTAGTGTGCCCCCTTCAAAACAGCGACCAGCGTGCCCCCTTCAATGCAGTGACCAGCGCGCCCCCTTTCAATGCAGTGACCAGCGTGCCCCCTTCAATGCAGAGACCAGCGTGCGTGCCCCCTTCAATGCAGAGACCAGCGTGTGTGCCCCCTTTCAATGCAGACACCATAGTGCGTGCCCCCTTCAATGCAGAGACCAGTGTGCGTGCCCCCTTAAATGCAGAGACCAGCATGCGTGCCCCCTTCAATGCAGAAACCAGTGTGTGTGCCCCCTTTAATGCAGAGACCAGCGTGCGTGCCCCCGTTAATGCAGAGACCAGCGTGCGTGCCCCCCTTCAATGCAGAGACCAGCGTGCGTGCCTCCTTCAATGCAGAGACCAGCGTGCGTGCCTCCTTCAATGCAGAGACCAGCGTGCATGTCCCCTTCAATGCAGAGACCAGCGTGCGTGCCCCCTTCAATGCAGAGACCATCATGCGTGCCCCCTTTCAATGCAGAGACCATCGTGCGTGCCCCCTTTCAATGCAGAGACCAGCGTGTGTGCCCCCTTTAAATGCAGACACCATAGTGCGTGCCCCCTTTCAATGCAGAGACCAGCGTGCTCCCTTCATTGCATAGACCAGCGTGCGTGCCCCCTTCAATGCAGAGCGGAGGGTGCGTGCCCCCTTCAATGAAGAAACCAGTGTGTGTGCCCCCTTCAATGCAGAGACCAGCGTGCGTGCCCCCGTTAATGCAGAGACCAGCGTGCGTTCCCCCCTTCAATGCAGAGACCAGCATGTGTGCCCCCTTCAATGCAGAGACCAGCGTGCGTGCCCTCTTCAATGCAGAGACCAGCGTGCGTGCCCCCTTCAATGCAGAGACCAGCGTGCGTACCCCCTTCAATGCAGAGACCAGCGTGTGTGCCCCCTTCAATGCAGAGACCAGCACGCGTGCCCCCTTCAATGCAGAGACCAGCGTGCGTGCCCCCTTCAATGCAGAGATCAGCGTGCGTGCCCCCTTCAATGCAGAGACCAGCATGCGTACCCCCTTCAATGCAGTGTGGGCCCCCCTCCCAAGACCAGTGTACTTACCTGCAGCAGCAGCGGCAGCTTCTCCTCAGTCCCCCGGCATCTCAAGTCCTCCCGCCAATGGCATGGGGTTTGCCTTGCGGCCAATCAGGAAGTGGGTATTAGATCCGCTTCCTGATTGGCCAGGAGGAGGATCCGTGTGACAATAGCGAATTTTAATTCGCTATTGTCACACAATGGGTGGGCTCGGGGCGCACTGGGTCCACCCTTTGCTGAAGCCTGGCCGGGCTGGATTAAAAGGTCTGCCGGGCCGTATATGGCCTGCGGGCCATAGATTGCCCATTCCTTCTCTAGGCACTAAGCAGACAGGAATCTGACTCAAAATGCGACATAATGTCTTCTTGAAGACTTTATTTCACAGAATGGGTACAAAAACAGACACTTTATAAAAGCATCATGTATTTCAAAAACATACTTAAAAAACTCCATAAAGTTAAAGCGGTATTAAACCAAAAAAAGCTAAATTTTATATGTTGTAGCTTACCAATCATTAGATGTGGTGGCTGCATCAGGTATCTTTTTTTCTCTTTTTGCCTTTTTTCTCTCTGTTTTCACCTTGGGATCTGCCCTGTAACACACCTTCTGTATTAGAGTGCCTCCACTCTGAATGAATGAGCACAGGGGACAACTTTGGACAGCAGCATTGTCAGTCTGGGTGGAGGGGAGAGGTAAATGTACTAGCAGATTTAAATACATTACCAAAATGAAGCCAATCTCCAGTTAATGATTTTTAAATTAGTTACAGCAATAGTGTTTTTCTTTTGGGAAAAAGGTTTTAAATAAATAACATCTGATAATTGTATGCACTCCTGCTAGTGTTAAATGGTTTGTCTCATCTCTGTAACTGAAACATTCTGCTGGCAAGCTTGTTCATTTGAAAAACAACAGACTTACTGGCTGGATCACTAGAAGAGAATAGAAGAAAGAAAGCCTTAAAAAGAAAATGAATGCAGACATTACATCTAAGAAATTGTAAGCAATGAAATAAATGTGTGCTATTGGGTTTAACACTACTGTAAGGCTTATAATGTATACATTATATATTTGCTGCAGCAAAATATAAAACTCTATAGATTTATTTTTCAACACATTTACAGTATCCAATATTAATGTAGATATCCATAGATTTTTCCATTACTGTTCGTTTGTACACAAATTTTTCTCTCTACATGTATTATGGACAAGAAAAATCTAAAATTATACATATAATAGTTTTATTAATACATAATACAACATTGTACAATCCAAAATCAATGTATAACTAATGATTATTACTTACACAAACATGCAAGGAAACCAACCAGTGTACCTTTAAAACAATTGTTGGACGCTGCCTGCTGTTTGCACATCACCCATATGGGGTAATGAGCAAATAATTTGCTTCCTTAAGAGGGTTGGTGGGTGATTTTTAACCAATTAAAAAAAGAGCAGATTACTATAAAAGATATTTAACCTTTTTGTTGCCATGTCTCTTTTTTTTTTTTTTGCATTTGTAACACATGTTAAAATGCATATTCAAAACCTGAAGAGTAGCTAAAATCTCCAAACAATATATATTTCCTGACGGCAGAGCCATTGAGAATAAAATGGAGGCTGTTCCAATGTTTAACCACTTTAGGACCGGAGGATTTTCCTGCTTAATGTCCAGGCCACTTTTTTCAGCTTGGCACTGCTTGATTTTAACTGACAATTGCGCGGTCATGCAACGCTGCACCCAAACAAAATTTGCGTCCTTTTTTTCTCATAAACAGAGCTTTATTTTGGTGGTATTTGATCACCTCTGCGCTTTTAATTTTTTTGCAATATTAATAAAAAATGAGCGAAAATTTTGCAAAAAAATTTACATTTTTACTTTGACGGTTAAAAAATATTCAATATATTAATTTTTTGTCATGTATTTAGGCCAAAATGTATTTAGCTACATGTCTTTGACAAAAAAATTCTCAATGAGCATATTTTTAACCCCTTTAAGCCCAGAAGATTTTGCCCAATTCCTGACCAGGCTATATTTTGCGATTTGGCACTGCGTTACTTTAACAGACAATTGCGTGGTCGTGCGACACTGTACCCAAATAAAATTTATGTTATTTTTTTCCCCACAAATATAGCTTTCTTTTGGTGGTATTTGATCACTTGTGCAATTTTAAATTTTTTGAAAAAAAGAGCGACAATTTTGAAAAAAAAAAACAATATTTTTCACATTCTGATATACAGTATAACATTCCCCAAACAAAATTTATAAATCAATATTTTTTAAAATTGTAGGCCAATTTGTTTTCTGCTACATATTTTTGGTAAAAAAAATCACAATAAGCGTATTTTTATTGGTTTGCGCAAAAGTTATTGTGTTTACTAACTACTGGAAAGTTTTGTAATTTTTATTGTTTATTTTTTTATTTACTAGTAATGGAGGTGATCTGCGATTTTTTTTTTTTTGCGGGACTGCGACATTGCGGGGGACAGATTGGACCCCTAACTGACATTTATGACACTTTTGGGTGGACCAGTGACATTACTACAGTAATCAGTGCTATAAATATGCACTGTCACTGTAATAATGACACTGGCAGGGAAGGGGTTAACACTGTTGGTGATCAAGGGGTTAAATGTGTGCCTCATGCTTACTGACGTGGATTGTATGACACAGATCCCATGTTCAACTATACTGAATCTTGTGATCTGTCCCTGCCTGTCACAGAGGAGATCCGTCCGCTTTGTTTACACAAGCGGGCGGATTTCCTCACTCTTTCCCCGACGATCGGGGAAGAGCGGCGGTGATAACCGCCTCTCCTCCCCTGGCCTGACTCCCGCTGTGTCTGAATAGGGAGGAACAGGGAGGAATCCAGCCACATAGGTCTACGTCGCTGGACCCAGCCAAGCCGCTCTGCTGCAGTAGCAGCAACGTGAGCGGTCAGCAAGTGGTTAATGTCACACAGTATTAGTGCAACAGTTGATTTAACGCATATTTTCAGTAAAAATACACTAATGGTAATTTTAATGCACAAAAATACAAGACAGATACACTCTTCACCCTGAAATGGTGAGAAACTTCTGTACCCAAAATTATCAATAGATGATGCTTCAAAAACCTTTACAGGTTATCATTTTAAAGCGGAGTTCCACCCGAAATTTATACTTACCTCCATCTTCTCGCTCCCGGTCACCTGAAAAACAAATGGATAATCGCAATTTTTTTTTTTTTTTTTCACTTACCTTTTAGAGAAAATATACTCACCTTACTTCCTTCTTCCTCCCCTCGGCGGCCACGGCGATTCGTCACTTCCTGGCTTTTGCAATGATTCCTGGGAGCTGAACGTCATCGCTCCCAGGAATCATTGCGCCTGCACCGGCCCCGACGTCAGTTCCGGGGCGCGCGCGTCATTCCCTTCTAAACAGCTTCTGGGCATGCCCAGAAGCTGTGGAGGGATGACGCGCGAGACCCGGAAGTGACGTCGGGGCCGGTGCAGTGCATCGTGGGACCAAAGAAGAAGGAAGAGGACCGAAGAGGACGCGGAAGAGGATCGTGCTGGCTTCAAGCTGCCCACACCTGAGATGGCAGCGCTGGACAAGACAATTTCAAGGTAAGTATTTCTCCTGAAAGGTAAGTGCAACCCGGGACAGATCAGAGGCTAGCCATTGTGGAATGTGGTAGCCCTGACTGTCCCGGGGGTATTTTTATAAAAAAATGTATAACGAGGGTGGAACTCCGCTTTAAGGTTAGCTGTAAATAATGGCCCTAGAATTATTGCTGTCACTCCAGCATTCCAAAGCAATATACACTGCTCAAAAAAATTAAAGGAACACTTTTTAATCAGCGTATAGCAGCAAGTCAATAAAACTCCTGGGATACATCCAGGGACAAGGGATTGATAGAATATACGGTTCCCTTAACACTTCCTTGCTCCCAGAAAAGTCCTCAGCGATAGTCCGGTGGGAGGCTGACATTGGCGAGGAGTTCTCCACTGAAGAGTGGACAGATATGCTCTCTAATATGCATAAATCCACTCGCTCGATGGCTCTCAAGGAAATGGCTGTCAAACTCCACACGAGGTGGTACTTAACCCCCGACAAGGTTCATAGGTTTTACCCAGCGATCACTGATCAATGCTTCAGGGGCTGCCCCGGAATGGGTACATTATACCACACTTTTTGGAGCTGTGAGCTTATTAAACAGGTATGGGACCAAGCTGAGACAATGATCGCCCGATGGACAGGCACCCAGGTAGTACTGTCCCCAGTCATGGGTCTGCTCTTTGCCTCTCTACCCTGGGTGTCAGCTCCCACGCAAAAGTTGGCTCACACTTTGTTTTGCTCTATCCATTGGGCAATTGCCTTGAATTGGCGCTCCTCTTTGATGCCATGGGCCCAGGTAACCCAGAGAATAGAGACCATCAAATTAATGAAGCAAATTATCACACTATTTATGATACCATGCACATCTTCCACAATAAATGGATGTCTTGGGCTTAGGCGGGGTCCATCGATCTCATGGGGACAATATGGGTGATGCGGAGTATCGCCCTGGGGGGCTTGCAGGAAGAGGAGGTTGTCCCATCCTTTTAATAAACTGCTGATTTTATTGAACCTGTTATACCTATTCTAGACTCTTTTTTCAGGTTGTGGCAGTTTTTTATTTCTCTCCTTCTTTTTTCTTTTCTTTGCTACTATTCTTTTCTTCCTTACCAGCGCTTACTTGTACTGTATACCTCTATATTGTAAGTCCTGAGCCATCTATATGTTCTAAAGTGACGCTCGCAAACTATGATGGTTAATGGTACACTGATTATAGACGTTCTTGACCTAAGTACAATATTGTTAACTGTTTATGCAATGGAGCAATTTGCCTTTTCCGACCTCTTGGGTCGTAGTGGGTGATATGTCTACAACTGAGTCTTTACTGTATGCATGTACTACTATGCTTACCTATATTCGGGAATGTTATACATGTTTGCTCTGTTTTATCTTTCAATAAACGTTTGTATTAAGAAAGAAAAAAAAACTCCTGGGATATTGATCTGATCAGTTAAATATCAGAGGGTATTGTTAATCAGTTTCAGCTGCTTTGGTGTTTATGAAATTAACAACAGGTGCACTAGATGGGCAAAAATGAGAAGACCTCCAAAACAGGAATGGTTTGGCAGGTAATGGCCACTGACATTTTTTTCCCTACTTCTTTTCTGACTGTTTTTCACTAGTTTCGCAGTTGTACAGGCAGTCCAACTCCTTCAGGATGGCACATCAATACGTACCATTGCCAGGAGGTTTGCTGTGTCTCCCAGCACAGTCTCAAGAGCATAGAAGAGTTTCCAGAAGACTGGCAGTTACTCTAAGAGAGCTAAACAGGGCTGTAGAAGGTTCTTAATCCATCAGCAGGACCCGTATCTGCTCCTTTGATCAAGGATGAGCACTGCCAGAGCCCTACAAAATGACCTCCAGTAGGCCACTGGTGTGAATGTCTCTGACCAAACAATCAGAAACAGACTTCATAAGGGTGGCCTGAGGGCTCAGCGTCCTCTAGTGGGCCCTGTACTCACTGCCCGGCACTGTGGAGTTTGCCATTGAACACCAGAATTGGCAGGTCCAGCCACTGGCGCCCTGTGCTTTTCACAGATGGGAGCAGAATCACCCTGAGCACATGTGACAGACATGAAAGGGTCTGGAGAAGCTGTGGAGAATGTTATGCTGCCTGTAACATCATTCAGCATGACCGGTTTGGTGGTGGGTTAGAGATGGTCTGGGGAGGCATATCCACGGAGGGACACACTGACCTCTACAGTCTAGACAAAGACACCTTGACTGCCATTAGGTATCAGGATGAAATCTTTGGACCCATTGCCAGACCCTATGCTGGTGCAGTGGGTCCTGGGTTCCTCTTGGTGCATGACAATGCCTGACCTCATGTAGTGGGAGTATGCAGCCAGTTCCTGGAGGATGAAGGAATTGATACCATTGCATGGCTCCCACTTTTGCCTGGCCTAAATCCAATGGAACACCTCTGAGACATTATGTTTCAGTGCATCCGACGCTGCCAGGTTGCACCTCAGTCTGTTCAGTGAAGCCCTGGTCCATATCTTGGAGGAAATACCCCAGGATACCATCCGTCATCTCATTAGGAGCATGCCCCAACATTGTCAGGCATGCACGCAAGCATGTGGGGCCATACAATCTACTGAGTACCACTTTGAGTTGCTGCAAATTAAATTTCAGCAAAATGGACCAGCCTGCTGCATAATTTTTTCACTTTGATTATCGGGGTATCTTTGAATTCAGCCCTCTGTAGGTTGATCATTTCATTTCCAACAAACGATGTGGCATCTTTAGTTTCTAACACATTTTCTAGTCTATATCAGATATCCAACATAATATTTTTCACAGTTGAGATCTGATGTGTTTTCAAAGCGTTCCTTTAATTTTTTTGAGCAGTGTATAACTTGTGTGGCCCAATTGTTTTGGTATGTAGCCACACCCAACACCTGCATTTAGATATGTACAGTATGTGCATGTATAAGCGGGTGGGGGACTTTACGTTTTTTTTTATATGTCACTTTGATTTTTTAAACCTTTTTTCACATAACTTGGTGTAAGAAAATGGGGGGTGATTACACCAACAATTATACGAACATGAATATATAATATCAATGTTATTAATCGACGCCCACTTCTTACCATTCTTTTTTAAAAGTAGGTCAGCAATGAAACACACAACACACACTGTAGGAAAAAAGGTTATATTGTACAAAGAATTATTTTGAACAGCTTTGTCACAGACAAGGAAATATTACTTGAATCAATATTTTAGAGATACAAACATTACAGACACATTAACAGTGGCACCTGATGCTAACAAATAATAGAGCCCCTGCAACTAAGAAGACAAATTACTTTCAAATGTATAACAATATTCAAGCATCGACTAGAGTTCTAGCTAGCAAGTACATCCAATATTAGACTTCTCAGTCAGGTCTGCCCCTCAAGTCTGCAGTCAAGGTCCCCTCCAGTCTCTCTCCTAATCTAGCTATTTAGTCAGGGTCTCACTAAGACACTCCTCAGTAAGACTCTTTGTCAAGCTTCCATTAAAGCTCCCAGTCATGCCGCCGTCAGGGTCTCCCCTGTCCTTTATGGCCTTCAGTCAGGGTTTACTAGCTACTCCTCTGTCTAGCTCTCCTCAGGTCTGCCTTGTCAAACTCCCCGTCAGGTTACCAGTCCAGCTTCCCAGTCCAGCCACAGCAAGTCTCAGTCAAGCTCCTCTGTGAAGCTCCCCCTTGAAGCTCTTTTTCCCAAGTCCAGTCTTTGGCTCTTCTTATACAAGTTTCCCCCATTCACCTTCATTGAGCAACTCTGATTGGTCCATTAAATCTTTCTCAAGAATGTGACTGGATGGAACTCAAGCCTACTTGGCTATGATGCTTATCACATAATAATTAAGATCTCTGGTGATCCAATGTCTACAGCATTGTTTACGTTCGTTAAGTCTGCCATTACCCTAGGCTCTAGGATAAACAGTCCCCAAATTAGCATGTTAAGGCCCTATAACCAGATGGAGACACAATGTTTGGTCAGCATCAGCAGTCCTAAAGACAAAAGGGGCATTCTTAATTACAATGCCTAATGTTTGGCTTTGACATGCTACTAAAGGCAGGGAAGAGGCAATCTTGTCCTGTATAGTATACAAAGATACTTCAGACTAGCGACGTTCATAAACATATCACTATGTATTCCCACATATCATATTAATCCCATAAAAGTGTATCACATACATCATTTATATATTTTACAGGGTATGGAAATTTCTTACATTGGGACCAATAGCCCCCATGAGATAGCATTTTTACAGTGAGAGCTTCTCTTTCTATTAGACTCCCACTGACTCTCCTGCACTCCACTTGAGTTAAGTTTGAATGCTTATTGTGTTCCATTAGCTTTGCAGGGAATGACAGCTCTGAACCGTGAAGTGATGTAACACACATTGCTTCCTGGCTCATTTACCACAGGGATGATCACTATATCACTTCATCAGGGGGATGTGACATCCCCCTGATGAAGACACGTCCCTATGTAATCACGCATAGGGGAGGAGCAAGGACGGACGGAACGCTGTACTGGGAATTGGGTCAGCTGTTACCTCTTGCACGGGGCTGTCATTCTCACCACACCACTACGCTATTGATCTGGATGCCTGTAAGAGATTGGTGCACTGTAGCACCTTATGAATGTGAATTATCTGGCTTATTTATTTAATAACTTCTTTTAAAAAGGATTTCAGCACTATTTAGTTTTTCTCCATTTGCATACATGATACGATTACTGTACACTAGAAGGAGTAATCACCTGTGAAGGACCCCCATCTGGGAGGAATGAATAGGCTCCATTGAACCACCATGCGTTGTTTGACTGTGCTTAAATGCTAAGTCACACTCTTTAAGCCCATTCACAAGGGGGTGCATGTGTTGGGGGAGTTCTTCACTGTGTCACCTTGGAACACTGGCCACTTTATGTGATTTCGTGGTTGCACATACTCAGCACTGACCCTTTTGGAGGATTGGATTTGTGGCTACAATAATACCTGCACTGGTTCATCCGGAATTATTTGCACAAATGGACTTTATATATGTGTATTTTTATTGATTATATTATTATCTATTTGCGATTAATGTATACTTGTTATTTATCACAAACTCAGCACTATTGGCACTTTGAAGGTTTCACTGTAGGTATTTGCTCCTGAAATAGTCGATTGTGACTTATTTGCACAATACGTGTTGATAAGGAAATTATTTGCACATTTTTTTTAAATATTTTGTTTATTTATCTATCTATCTATTTATTTATGATCACTTCATATATGGTATTTATTGATCACATATTCATTGTGTCACATTTATATATGATCACTATATATTTATGATCACTATTTATATATGATTGATTCACCATTCATTGCACCCCTATACTCACGATACTGGTTTTCTAGGGTCTCCAGTGTGTTTAACCCTCCAGTCAGCTCTCATGGACCTCTGGGTTCAGCTCCTTCCTTCTGGTCCCCAGGCTGACCACCTGTGACCGCGTACCATTGCTACAGAGGAGGAGGCACCCGCCACCCTCCCTCCGGGACTCTGCTCACCAGCCAAAGACCCAGCAGCAAATGTGCTCCTGGCTTTTATACTAAACCCTAGAATGCACAGAGACAATCAGTCTGTGCCAATCACTGGGGCTGTATCCAAGCCTGTGAATCCATTGGTCAGATTTCCTCCACTGTCCAATATGCCTCCCTATTGGACCAGTGTGAAACACTCTCTAGACCAGATGAATAACACACTGAGCACCATGAGCAGACCTAACTCACAGATCCTGCTCTCTGGTAGGCAGAAAGCAATATAGATTTCCCTGCTGCTCCTCTGATAGGCAGACAGAGCCAACAATTATACTCTCTCACTAGCACCTACTTAGGAGGGTGCTACATCTGGAATTGGTTTGATGATGTTCTTTCTATGTCTGCATTTACGGGAAAAAGAATAAAGCTTTATTCTAAAATAAAAAATAAAAAAATAGTTAAGAAAGGTAGGGGTTAGTTATGGGCTAGTTGTGGTTCATAATGTGTCAAAAGAAAATGCCATGTTTTATAATAATAATATAGCACACATAGTATAATTTCTACACAAGGCATTTTTTAACATGACCTTTCCATTTCCCTTCCTTGCAATATGGAGACCTGGAGGGCATTCTTTTCAGTGTGTGTCAGAACTCCCCCAGAAAGTTAATGCCTTGCTTGTGAGATTGGCTTCCTGCCTTTCCCCGGTCTTCACTGAACTAAAAGTCAAATTACAGGCAACTTTAGCAATATGAGTTATATTTTTTGGTGCAATACTTTCTAATACACTGCCTTGCCTGAAGGGTAGCAAACACTGAAGCTTGTGTTATTACAACATGAGATTGCTCAGGTGATTATAATGAAGACAGAGCATCCCATTCAGAAATCAGTTTTAGAAAGTACATAGTAAGACAAAAAACAATTCCTTCAAAACTGAGAAGTTTGCGAATGTACAAAAATCTAGAATCCTTGCAATATAAAGTTCAGTTTTATATGGGGTATTTTTTTTTCCAATAACAACAGAAGTCCCCCTTGATTAGGACTTGAAGTGGTTATAAAGAAAAATGGTTGGTTACCTTAACCACTTAAGGTCCGCTCTGTGGCAGTTATACTCCTAGAGGATGGTTGAGGGCTGCTGCACAGAGAAGGGTAAAAAACCTTGAGCCTTTAGAACCACTTTAAGTGTGTTGGCTGTTGTGTGGTGGCAAGTAGATCACCAGATGATTTATTTAGTCAGTAAAGTTTTCCTGTCTCCATTCTGAATAGAAAAGAAAGAGAGTCACCCTTGTGCATTGTCATTCTGGGTAGAGGTTATTGTAAAGGCCCGTACACACGAGTCGAAATTCGGCCGGGAATTTTCGTCCGACGACCGATCTGCCGATTTTCGGCTTGTTAGTATGATGCTTCCGACAACCGACTCCGACTTTTCGGCCGAAAAAAATCTGGTGTGCAGGCTATAAAATTTCTGTCCTCCGTCAAAACACGTCCGATTTTCGTGCAGTCAGTACAGATTTCGACAGGGAAAAACCTTATGAGCAAACTGGGCATGCTCAGAGAAGAAAGAACACAAAGAAAGCAAACCAACACATGACATCACTTCTGAAGTAGTGTCACATTTATATATTTTCGTGTGGGAAAATTCGTGTGCAGTCTAGGCACATTCCAACCAACAAAACACCACTCTGGACAAAAGATGGACGACCGGTCGGCGGAAATTAGTTGTGTGTGTATGGGGCTTTAGATGTACTAGCAGTTTTAGATAGACTTGACTAACAAATTAAGGGTGAGCTCCAGCTAACCCTTATCAGTGTTGGCTTGTCTCAACCCTCTAACTTCCACTTCTGCTGGATAACATGGTCTGTTAAAGAAAGTTGAAAAATAACAGGTAAAAATGGAAAAAAATATGTGTTTATTGTAAGTTTAAATAGTGTCTATTCTGGAAAATAAAAATTATCTTTATCTTGACATTTTCAGATGCTATACGCTCATTTTATAAAGCAAATACAGTACACCAGGATGAATATGTATGAGTGACCGCTATTTTCAGGTAAGTCCAATTTGATTTGTAAATTACAGTCATGCGACTAAAATAAAGATCCTTAGCCTTGTCTAAAACTTAGAGAATTGAGTGTTAGGGTCCTTTCACACGGGGGGGACCGTATTTTCCTCCGCTCAGGCACTTTTTTTTTTTTTACACGGACACGGATGACACTCTGGAGTGTCAGTTCCGTATGTCCGTTTATCATTCCATCCGTTTGTGGATGACAAACGGAGATAATGTATGTCAATGGGATTGCGGATGTCAGCGGATGACACCGCTGACATCCGTTTTTGCGTCCGTTCCATTTTTTTAAACGGAAGAAAAATAGGGTTCTCTTCCATTTAAAAAAATGGAAATGATCGGAAAGGACGCAAATTGGATGTCAGCAGATGGTCATCCGCTGACATCCGCAATCCCATTGACATGCATTATGTCCATTTTTCATCCGCAATCGGATGGGATGAAAAACGGACATACGGACGCCCGTGTGAAAGGACCCTTAGACTATATCTAAACCTCAACAATGAACTTCTATTATTTGCTTCCTTTCCTAGGGTGAAAATACTGCTCTTCAATAGACAGTACTGTGCGACCATAGGAAAGGAAGTGTGTTACTAGCAGGATCACCAGGTAAAAATAAAGGAAAAAATAAGAGTAAAAGGGAAAGGGGAAAGAACAAAAAAAAAAGCAAAAAACATGGAGTTCCATTAGGACTGCATTAGCTCTGCTAGATTCACAGGTTTATTTGGCTGTCCCCTCTTTGTAGATATTACTTTGTGGCTACCAATAAATGGCCTGCCAAGGTTGGGGTTTTTTCAGGAAGCTGTCCTCAGACTTTTTCTTGTCCCTAGGGTATTCTACACCCTCCAGCATTTTGTTTAAGATCTGCAATAAACAGCAAAAAAATCCCTGGACTGGAGCCTGAGTTTGTCAGTGAGCTACGGGATCTGGAAACATGGTGGGCAGCCTCCTGACAGGTAGGGGAACCCATTCATTTCCAGCAATTCCTTTGGGGAGTCATTGTTACACAATGGTCTGTTATGTCCGAAACGCACACAAAGGGTTTGTGTCGCTATTAAATTATTTTCTTACAATTATAAATCTATTGGTTTTGCAGGAATTTACTTCAGCCAAACAATGCATTTACATACAAAAAAAAAACAAGACAAAGGTAAACAGCTAATTACAAACTATAATTCTTACAAATGCTAATGTTTAGTCTAGGCTCTGGAGTGTTCTAAAACATTGAGATTTGTGATTCTTTACAGTCACCGCTGAGCTTAAAAGGGACTCTAAACCAAGCACAAAATCAGTAAGGAATTTACTATCAAGCTTGTTCAACGGGGCAGTGCAGTGATAGAGTGTGGTCATAAGCAACACAAAACAATTACATTTTACCGTTATCATTTCAGAGAAGTAAAATGTTAAAGATGCACATTTTGATTATTATGAAGTACTGTAGTTTGCGCTTTACTATATCAAAGAGTAAGCCCCCGTTCGCACCGTGTGTGACTTGACATGCAAATGCAATTCCAAATCAAATGACAAGTCACACCCCGGCAATGGAACCGTTCATATCGTCGTAACTCATGTCACAGCAATAATGAAAAAGGTTCCTTCACTATTTTTCACGGATTTCATTGCGACTTGCATGGACTTCTGTTAAATGAAGTCGCAAGCTGCAATGAAATCATCAGTTCAAATCACACTGATGTGCGGATTTGAAATTGCGCTGATGTAGCGCGATTTCAAAGCTGAACCGGTGTGAACCAGGGCTCAATGTGCAGCACTTAAAGGAGTTCTAAAGGCAGAAGGTTTTTTATCTTAATGCATTCTATTACACAAATTATATACACAAATGTATTAGATAATAGGAAATGGGTGATTTTATGCACTTTATTTAATGAAATGGGGTGTTTGGTGCACAATAAACTTTGTACAATTGAGGACTGCCACTTACAAAAAATTAAAAAGCTAGCAAAACAAGAAAATTGGGGGAACCCCAGAGTTGCAGTAAGACAAACTGGCTGACAATTTGAAAAAAGGGGGCAGGGGAACAACAACAGTAATAAAAAAAGACATAGCCAAAAAAAAGAGAGATCTGACAAATTACTGTGATGGTTTGCCACAAGCGTGAAGATCAGTGGTGGCCTGTCCATACAGGGCGCAGGGGCACCTCCCCGCTAATCCATGCACCCCAGCCCTAATCTACAAGCAGATGATTAGAGCCTGAGGCTCTAATTGGCTTCAAAAAAGGGTGGGCTCGGGGCACAGAGCACTGTGCATTGAGCCCACCCAGTTGTGTGACAATAGCAAATTAATATTCGCTTTTTGTCTTCCTGAGTCTCCTCCCAGCCAATCAGGAATCGGGTCTTGAGACCCGATTGGCCAGGGAGTCTGAGTAATCCCGACCAATCGGGTCCCAGGACCCACTTCCTGTTCAGCAGGGAGGAGAAGCAACGGCCCCAGAAGAAGGAGTACCTGGAACACAGAGCAGCAGTCTACCCCGGATCCTTGTCATCTGCCTCCTAAGGTAAGGAAGCCTCTGATCACCGCCACCCCGTCCATCTCCCACGCAGAGGGAGGGGGTGTTCTCCGCCTTTCCCTCCATCTCCCACGTAGGGGGTGGCAGCGTCGGTTTGCTGTCCCCCCCCCCAAATATTGAGCACCAGCCACCACTGGTGAAAATGCACATGTGCACATAGCAATTGGCATGCACACTTGGCGCCCAGTTGCCTATTTAAACTGATGTGTCACTAAGAAAAGTTGCTGAATGATCTTCAGCTTGTTGCCATGTGCCCTGAGACCTGATCAGGTCTCTGCTTTCTGCCTCAACACTGCTCATCTGGTTACCTTCAACTTTGGCTTGATTATTGGACTTATCTTTGTCTGCTGATTCTGTACTGCTTTGCCCAGCTGTTACTGATTCTGTTCCAATGCTGCCCCGTTGTTACTAACTTTCAGCTCTGGTGCCAAGCTATTCCAATGTCCTGAGGCCTGTGGTTTCCAATTCTATCCACTTGCAGTGCAGATACCATCAGCCAGCTACCACGGCACTTCTGCCACTCTGTGACTTCACACTTTCTGTCTCCACCTTTGGGAGTGTTGGGCAGGAGGTGCAAGAGAGGCCCCCACAATGTTCCAGTCTCCACCAGGTAAATGATAATAGGCCTCCAACAGCATTCTTCCTTCATAGGCCTAAACATGCATGTTCAGCATATTTGGAAACTCAGGGAAAGATCTTTTGCATAAAAGATCATTAGATGCTCTGATTTACAAAGACAATCTCTTTTCTGTAAAGAGCTGTACGATGTGAGTTCAGCTTGAGACAGTTTGGGCAGGTGTTACTCTGACAAGATGGCTCAAAAATATAATAGCAGCAATGACCCTGAAACAGATTTGCAGATCTTACTTTGTCCTTTCTTCCTATGGCAGTCCTCTTCAGCCTCTGTCTTGAATTATTTACATAGATTTTTTTAGATATCATCAATAGTGCGTCTACATAAACCTGATTGCATTTAGAATTATTGATCCTTTAACATACATTTACTTGTTCAAGTTTGTGATCTATAAAGGTTTGCTTAAGATTGATAATAGAGATATTAATCATGATGGAACCAGATGTCTCCGTCGCTAGATTAATTATATGTGTCAGGATAACAGAGAAGCCACACCTGTTCTTCCGTTAGTGATTTCACAGCTTGTCCGCACCAAAGAAATTCAAATAATCTCTCTGTTTAATTTAATGTCTTCACATCTTTTCTATTGAATCTCAGGTGGATATATACAATATTGTAAGCCATGATAGATGGTCTTATAATACGGGACTCATGTATAATATTGGAGGATAAAAAAGTGTCTGTAGTCTAAAGGTATTAACCAGATATCCACTGTTATTTTTTCAGTGCAGCATACAGAATAAAATTGATGTGTTGACAGAATAAAATTGATGTTGTAAAGCTACATGGAACTCTCATACTATGTATGAATAATACCTAGCAGTTGTGGTATGTTGTAGCAATGTGCAATGCACTATGCATGCATTCTGGTGTCAATCATCTTCAATGGAGCACCAATGATGCACATGCTTTGCAGCACAACACAATGCATAGTAATGTACTACTATGCATTTTGATATGCTGCATCAGAAAAAAAATGGGCTGCATTAAAGCAAAACTTGTTAGCATGTCATTTAGTGCACATACATTAATACACTGCAACTAGCTGCCTGAGTATTAGGCTCTATGTACACGGGAGGTTGTAAATGGCCATTTAGGAGCAGTTGGGCGTTTTTTTCAGAAGCCCCTGAACCCATCTACATTTTATCTTATTTGTCCATGTACACAGGGTCGTTTACAGTCATTTGCAGGCAGTTGAGTTCAGGGACGTTTTGCAATTATTTGCGTTCGAACGTGTGTTTCCCGGCGTTTCAAACGCAAAAACGCGGCCGAACGTGACCGAACGTGATGAACCTACTTTCAGCCACGTTATAAGTTTTTTTTCTTCCATTCAAAATCAATGACTATATAACAAGCTGCAGAGACTGGAGACCGGCATAATCACCGGAGACTTTGTCGGAGGAGGACCGGAGGAAGAAGAAGAGAAGAGCCTAGGGCAAAAGAGCAGAAGAGAGGACAGCATAAGAGCAGAAGAGCGGACAGCAAAGGAGCAGAAGACCAGGAGAGGGAGAAGACCAGAGCAGAGAAGAACAGATGAAGATTTTTAATAAACTTTCCAACGCGTCTCCTGTCGTTATTTACATACACTGCCTTTTATGGGTTGAATGGTTAGGGGTACAGTGTACCCCATACCCATTCACATAGGGAGGGGGTCCGGGATCTGGGGGGCCCCCTTGTTAAAGGGGGCTTCCAGATTCCGATGAGCCCCCTGCCCGCAGACCCCCACAACCACCGGCCAGGGTTGTGGGGATGAGGCCCTTGTCCTCATCAACATGGGGGCAAGGTGCTTTGGGGTGGGGGTGCAGAGCTCCCCCTGCCCCAAAGCACCAGCACCCCCCACCATGTTGAGGGCATGTAGCCTGGTATGGTACAGGGGGGTGGGGCTGCTCGCTCGTCCCCTCCCTGCCCTACTGGGCTGCATGCTCGGATAAGGGTCTGGTATGGATTTTGGGGGGGATCCCACGCCGTTTTTTCGGCGTGGGGCTACCCTCAAATTCCATACCAGACCCGAAGGGCCTGGTTTGGAACCTGGGGGGGGGACCCCCACGCAGTTTTTTTCCCATTTTTGGCGTGGAGTTCCCCCTCAAGATTCTCACAGCACAAGTTGCGCTGCAAGTTGGATCATCCTGATCCGACTTGCGGTGCGACTTCCATTTAAATCAATAGGCTCCCATAGGGAACCATTGATTTTGAATGGAGGCAGAAAAAAAACTGCTAAAAGCAACGTGGCCAAAAGTGCAATAACGCAATTTAACAGTTGCTTTTTCCCGGCGTCAGAACTAGCAGCACGTTTTTTCTAATGTCCCGTGTACATGGAGCCTTAATATTAATACCTCCCTTATCCTCCTTAACCACTTGCCTACTGTGCACTTAAACACCCTTCCCATCCAGGCCAATTTTCAGCTTTCAGTGCTGTCACACTTTGACTGACAATTGCGCGGTCATGCTACACTGTACCCATTTGAAATTTTTATCATTTTTTTCACACAAATAGAGCTTTCTTTTGGTGGTATGTAATCATCTCTGGGTTTTTTATTTTTTACAAAAAAAAAGAATAAACACAGAAAATTTGGGAAAAAAAAAGTTTTTCTTATTTTCTGCGAGTAAATTTTGAAAATAAATTTTTCTCCTTCACTGATGTGAGCTGATGAGGCGGCACTGATGGGCACTGATAGGCTGCACTGATGGGCACTGATGAGGTGGCACTTATGGGCACTGATGAGGTGGCACTTATGGGCACTGATGAGGAGGTACTAATATGCCGCAATGATGAGCACTGATAGGCGGCATTGATAGGTGGCACTGATAGGCGGCACTGATAGGCGTCACTGATAGGCGGCACTGATGAGCACTGATAGGCGGCACTGCTGGGCACTGAGAGGTGGCACTGCTGGGCACTGAGAGGTGGCACTGCTGGGCACTGAGAGGCAGCACTGACGGGCGGCACTGATGGGCACTGAGAGGCGGCACTGATGGGCACTGGCGGAAGGCACTGATGGACACTGACGGGTGGCACTGATGAGCACTGATGGGCGGCACTGATGGGCAGCACCATCAGTGCGCACACTCAGTGCCCATAGTGCTGCCAGTCAGTGCTTATCAGTGCCTAGATGAGCAGGCACTGATGGGCACTGACTGGCAGCACTATGGGCACTGATTGTGGGCATTGATGGGGGACACTGATGGCGGGCACTGTGGGCACTGATGGGGGGGGCACTGTATATGTTTTTTTACCTTTTAGTAATCAGGGCACTGGTGATCAGTGCCCTGATTACATGTCTCTGTGTCCCCGGCGCTGTGAGGCTCCTCCTCCTTCCTCACACTGCAGGCTCCGTGTGAGGAAGGAGCGCCGGCGATGAGAGATGATCTCATATGTTTACATATGAGATCATCGCTCATTGGACGGCCCGATCACGTGGTGAATGGCCGCTGTGATTGGCCATTCACCACGATCTGTGATCGGCTGTGTCCAAGGGACATGGCCGACACAGATTCTCCCCGCTGCGCGCTCGCGGGATCGCGCGGGGGGCGTGTCACTGGGAGGCCGTTTAAAAACGGCCTCCCGAAAATTCGAGTCCGCACTGCAGCCGTATATAGGCTGTAGCGCGGATGGGAAGCAGTTAAAATAACTGCACAACAATTTTATTTGTCATTATATTCTTACACGTGTTATGTAGACCAAATATTTGTGCAATGCATACATGGGGGTTCATTTTCTAAATTACTGGGCAAATTGACTGGGCACTTTGCAAAGGCAGTTGCTCCGAAGCTTAGTAAATGAGGTAAAGCTTCGCTTTGCAAAGAATACCCAATCACATCCAAGAAAAAAAAAATGCATTTTTACTTGCACATGATTGGATGATGGAAGTCAGCAGCTTCTGCTCTTTCACCAAGCTCTGGAGCAGCTGCTTTTTCTCCTTCAACCACTGTGTGGTCATTTTTGCTGTGTGCTTTGGGTCATTGTCATGCTGGAAGATAAACATTCTTCCCATTGAAACTTTCTGGTTGAGAGCAGCAGATTTTCCTCAAGAATTTAACTGTATTTTGCCCCACCCATTTTTCCTTCTATCCTGACAAGTGCTTCAGTCCCTGCTGCAGAGAAATACCCCCATAACAGGAAAAAGGTTAAAGTCCTTGCATTGCCTAATCAGAGCCCAGACCATTAAAAATCTGTGGAATGTCTTGAAGACTGCAGTCCACAAACGGTCACCGTCAAATTTAACTTAACATTAACTTTATTGCAAAGTCTAGATGTGCAAAGTTAGTAAGTAGAGACATATCCCAACTGACTGTAATTAAAGCAAAAGGTGGTTCAGCAAAATAATGACATAAGGGGGGGGGGGGGGGGGGTTGATCCGTTTTCTAACTCAGTGATTCTGTTTTTTACATTTTTCTGACATGTTGGAGTGACACAACAAGGGCTTTTTTTGTTTATATATTTAGTGGACTTAGTTTTGAATTTTGCGCTATATAGTGTTGGTTATAGTGCGGTGCTAATTCATTGTTTTTTCATTACTGCTTTACAAATATTCCCTCTGCTTTGCTTGTTTCAGGACTCCAAGGCAATCAAAGCTTCAATAATAAATAAGAAATAAAAGATAGTCTGTCACATGGCCTGTCAAATCCAAGTAACCAACATCTCCTCCAATCATATGTTCGAGAGAGAATGCTCTGAAAGCACGGGCTCCGTAACGTGCCTTGCATTTTATGAACGATGCGGTATGGAGTAAACACTGCGGAGTCTGTCAGATAGCCATATCCTCACTCCTTTATAAATCAGCCTCTTACTCATTCTGCAAGCGGCCATGGGGATTACATGTCTGAATGAGAAGGCATGCAGAAGCTTTACATTGACAGTAAAGCAAGTAATCTGTCACAATAGTGCCATTTGCTAGAAAAAAAAGGGCTCCTGTATATTCTATTGGCTTTCCAACCATGAGAAATTGATATGCAAAACATTTTGGTAGTTTATTAGTGCGTTTATAAGGGTTCCAAATACCGGACCAAAATGAGAGTCAACCCAGGAGTAAACAGGAGCAGAGAGATTTGCTTCCTGTAGTTCCAAGCACAAGACAATCCCTCCAAAAAAGGGACAGTTAGGAGCTATTTTGTTGTAGTGGTTGTCCCTTGAGAATATACTTGCTGTGGTGTATTATTTCTTTATGTGGATTATGAAACAGTGGGAGCTCTTTGGAAATATATTGGATGCTTTCCTTTTTCTAGTATTGCCCACCATTCAAGTTATGGACGGTATTTATGTATATAAAATAGAGATAGAGGTTATTGTCTGCTGGTTCTTTAACCACTTTAAGACCGGAAGATTTTACCCCCTTCCTGACAAGGCCCTATTTTGCCATTCGGCACTGCTTTATTTTAACGGACAATTGCGCGGTCGGGCGACGCTGTATCCAAACAAAATGTATGTCCTTTTTTCCTCACAAATAGAGATTTCTTTTGGTGGTATTTTATCACCTGTGCGATTTTAAATTAAATTTTTTGCGCTATAAACAAAAAAAAGGCGTCAATTTTGAAAAAAAAAAAAAAACAATATTTTTCACATTCTGCTATATAACATTCCCAAAAAAAAATGTAAAAATCTAAATTGTTTAACATTTTAGGCCAATTTGTTTTCTGCTACATATTTTTGGTAAAATCGCAATAAGCGTGTTTTAATTGGTTTGCGCAAAAGTTATTGCGTTTACTAACTACGGGAAAGATTTTTATTGTTTTTTTTTACTAGTATTAGCGGCGATCTGCGATTTTTTGCAGGACTGCAACATTGCCGTGGACAGATCGGACCCCTAACTGACATTTTGTCACTTTTGGTGGGACCAGTGACATTACTACAGTAATCAGTGCTAAAAATATGCACTATTACTGTAATAATGACACTGGCAGGGAAGGGGTTAAGCCTATGGGTGATCAATGGGTTCGATGTATGCCTCGTGCATACTGACGTGTGGGGGGGGTGGGGGTTCTGTGACACAGACAGAGGTTGCAGGTTCAGCTATGCTGAATCCTGTGATCTCTCCCTGTCTGTCACTGAAAAGATCCGCCTGCTTTGATTACATAAGCAGGCCGGTCTTCTCACACTTTCCCCGACGGGGAAGGGAGGCGGCTGTCTAAACACAGCGGGAGCGAGCCCCCACTAGGGGTCCAGCGACGGGTCTACGTCGGGTCTAGGTCTACGTCGATGGACCCAGGGGAGCCGCAGTGCAGCAGTAGGATTACTTTGAGCAGTCGGCTAGTGGTTAATGCTGTATAACATGATACTGTAAAATCCAATACTTTATGTGTATAGATATTTGTATGTCAAAGTTTTATTTTTTCAAAGTGTATTTTTCAAAAGTATACTATACAGTTTTACAGTTAGGGCTCATTTACATGGGTGCAGAGGCCCATACAGCGTGCAGAAGGGCACCAAGGAAGCAAACCTATTCTATACAGCTGCCAGCAGTAATCTTTTAACAATCAATAACCAGCCAAAAACAGGAATAATATCTTGAGATATAAAAAAAGAGCTGGATAGTCCCTATTTGCTAGGAACCTTGATGGGAGGAAAGCACACATCTAATGCGAAAAACAGGAAGGCTTATGGTGAAACGGTACTTACACAAGTGTTCAAGATATCTGGTGCACTATAAATCCTGAACTTTATCCATTTTCAAACTTTTCGGTTGTGGGTCGAGCTGATTCGGTTTGAGGGTGGACTAGAGAGGGAGGGCGGGGGATATATATATATATATATATATATATATATATATATTTATTTATTTATTTATTGTTTTTGGGGAGAATTTTTTTTCTATTTTTCTAGTCTTAGTTTCTAGTGTCTAGTTTAGATACAGTGTCACAACCTAGGGGCTTTGCCCCATAGGTGGTGTATCTTTACATACACTGCCTTAAGGTTGTATTTTTTTATACCTTCTTTGTTATGTATAATGTGAAAATCCTAATAAAAAGAATTAAAAAAAAAAAAAACATTCAATAACAACTTGACAGACGCAGCCGCTCTATAGATCTTCCTGGACATCCGAGCATTTACATCTATATAGGGATGGACACACAGCCCTCGCCCTTCATGCATGACCATGCATCTGTCCCCGTATAGATTTACATGCTTGGATGCGCAGGAAGATCTGTAATCTGCATCTGCAAAGCAGGGATAAGAAACAAAAATACATTTAGTAATAAGCAGCACAAATTACAAATATTAACACTTGTTAGACACACATTTAACCCTTCGATTACCGGAAATGTTAATCCCTTCCCAGCCAGTCTCATTAATACAGTGACAGTGTAAAGCATTATCACTGATCATTGTATTAGTGTCACTTCACTGGTGATATCAGTGGCAGTTAGTCAGTTCCCGTCAGTGTAAGTTAGTGTCAGATTGTCCCCCACAATATCACATTCCCACTAGAAATTGCTGATCACTGCCATTAGTAGTATAAAATAAAAAATTCCAGTATATATACCATAGTTAGTAGATGCTATAACTTTCCAATTAATATACACTCATTTGGATTTTTTTTACCAACGACATTTAGCAGAATACACTTTTCTTAAATTTATGAAGAAATTAGATTTTTTTTTATTGGGTATGTTTTATAGCAGATAGTAAAAAATATTGTTTATTTTTGTTTTTTCAAAATTCTAAAGGTTTTTTTATTTATATAATAACAAATAAAAAAAAAACAGTGGTGATCAAATACCACCAAAAGTTGTATCTGTGTAAAAAAAAAAAAAATAGAAATTTCCTTGTGCACAGTGTTACATGACCGTGCACTTACCAGTTAAAGCAGCACAGGGCTAAATAGGAAAAAATGGCTTAGTTATGAAGGGGGTAAAACCTTCCGAAGCTGAGGTGGTTAAAGCTAGAGCTGTCCCCATGCAGTCCCTCATTTCCATCACAAGATGGCCTCAGTCTCCTCAAATGAATGACATCAAAGTCACCCAACCTGAAAGACTAAGGTCAATATTGTGTGGGCCCCACACCATTTATTTACATTATATTGATGCAGAGAGTAGTGCTGACATCATCACATCACCACTGTTCTCTGCATCTAAAGGGCTGCTTACCACTGGGAGAGGACTGAAGAGGACCCGCTGCTTCACATGAAGGGACTAAAGACTTAAAAGGTAAGCATATTAAACAAAAAACAAATAACATACAGATACAGAGTGCAAGACTCTGGGGAACGAAGGGGAGGGGATCATCTAGACAATGTATGGAGAGAATGGTCCTATTGTTGGGCTTTACGATATTTGCGAATCTGGTGAGTGAATCTGTTTTAGCTCAATTGTCCTAATAAATATTCTAAACCAGAAAGACAGCACAGATGTGCTTTCCTAGAGTTTGTATTTTACTTTCTACAGATAAGTGCAGTTTATATTGATTACTCCACATTTTTGTGTCCAGGCAATGTCCTACAAGGTCCTTTCAGGGCACAGAGTACAATAAGTGACTAGTAGAAAATTTAATATAACTCTAGTAGAAATGCTGTTCTTAGTGCTTCTCCCGAGAGTCTCCTTATTATGAAGGAAAAAATATCATAGCTCTAGACATGGCAGAAAGTAATTAAGGAGAAAAGAGGACCGTAGGGAATTCTGTCCCCGTAGTACCGTCAGAGCAAAAATGGAACATCCTGATTTTGATTTTTTGGTGATGACATTCACATTCATATTTTTAAATGCCCCTCTATTTTTACAACCCCTAACAATGAAGAAGAGGTATACACTGTACAATACAAATCATGATATTGGTATAATAATGTTACAGATATAAAACCCTTCTTGTAGGCCTGCAATGAAAAGCTTTATGGTCAATGAATAAGCGCTGGGAAGAGATTAGGAATGTAAAGCAAACTAGAAAAGCTGAATTTAATAAGGAAAAAAGCTTAAATATGATACCAACTATCGCAGAGTTGTTTTACTTCCAGGGCAGTAACCTTGGTAGCTTCTTCAGTGTACCTGTCATGCAACACTAATATCACAAATATCAGTATTAAAAAAAACTTGAGTACCGATATGGTATTTTGATATGCAATGAAAATTCAAGGGCAATCTTTTTATTGATATACACTATATTGTCAAAAGTATTGGGACACCTACCTTTAAATGCACATGAACTTTAACCACTTTACCACTAGAGCATTTTGCTGTCTTACGTCTGGGCCACTTTTTGCGATTCGGCGCTGTGCAAATTTAACTGACAATTGCGCGGTCATGCAACGCCGTACCCAAACAAAATTTACGTCCTTTTTTTCCCACAAACAGAGCTTTCTTTTGGTGGTATTTGATCACCTGTGCGATTTTTACTTTTTGCGCTATAAACAAAAAAAGAGCGTTTATTTTGAAAAAATAACAATATTTTTAACTTTTTTTTATATGAAATTCCCCCCAAAAAAGATGTAAAAACCAATTTTTTTTTTAATTTTTGGCCAATTTATTTTCTGCTACCCATGTTTGGTAAAAAAAATCACAATAAGCGTATTTTGATTGGTTTGCGCAAAAGTTATTGCTTTTACTAACTATGGGAAAGATTTCTGTCATTTTTGGTGGGTTTTTTTTAACGCGTAATGGCAGCGTTCTGCGATTTTTTTTTGCGGGACTGCGACATTGCGGCGGACAGATCGGACCCTTGACTGACATTTTTGACACTTTTGGGGGTACCAGTGACATTACTGCAGTAATCAGTGCTATAAATATGCACTGTTACTGTAAAAATGACACTGGCAGGGAAGGGGTTAATTTTATTGGAGAGGGAGGGGTTAATGTATGCCTGGTGCTTACTAACGTGTGTGGGGGGAGGTGACTGAGTGAGCCAGGGACAGATCGCATGTTCAGCTAAGCTGAACACTCCGATCTGTCACTCCCTGTCACTTAGGAGATCCGCCCGCTCTGTTTACACAGGCGGGCGGATCTCCAAACTGGATTCCCCGACGATCGGGGCAGAGCAGCGGCGATCGCCGCTGCTCCTCCCCTGGTCCGACTCCCGCTGTGAATGAAAACAGCGGGATCGCGCCTCCGGCGGCGCGCGAGCGCCGCCTACAGGGGGAGGAGTCTGGCGACGTAGGTCTACGTCGTCAGACGATAACGAGCCACTTTGCCGCAGTAGTACTACGATACTCAGCGGTAAAGTGGTTAATGGCATCCCAGTCTTAGTCCGTAGGGTTCAATATTGAGTTGGCCCACCCTTTGCAGCTATAACAGCTTCAACTCTTCTGGGAAGGCTGTCCACAAGGTTTAGGAGTGTGTCTATGGGAATGTTTGACCATTCTTCCAGAAGCGTATTTGTGTGGTAAGGTACTAATGTTGGATGAAAAGGCATGGCTCACAGTCTCCGCTTTAATCCTTCCCAAATGTGTTCTATCAGGTTGAGGTCAGGACTCTGTGCAGGCCAGTCAAGTTCCTCCACTGGCTCATCCATGTCTTTATGGACCTTGCTTTGTGCATTGGTGCGAAGTCATGTTGGAACAGGAAGGGGCCATCCCCAAACTGTTCCCACAAAGTTGGAAGCATTAAATTGTTCAAAATGTGTTGGTATGTTGACACCTTAAGAGTTCCTTTCATTGGAACTAAGGGGCCAAGCCCAACCCCTGCAAAACAACCCCACGCCATAATCCCCCCTCCACCAAATGATTTGGACCAGTGCACAAAGCGAGGTCCACAAAGACATGGACGAGGGAGTTTGAGGTGGAGGAACTTGACTGGCCTGCAGAAAGTCCTGACATCAACCCGATAGAACACCTTTGGGATGAATTAGAGTGGACACTGTGAGCCAGACATTCTCATCAGTGCCTGACCTCCAACATCAGTGCCTGACCTCACAAATGTGCTTCTGGAAGAATAGTCAAACATTCCCATAGACACACTCCTTAACCTTGTGGACAGTCTTCCCAGAAGAGTTGAAGCTGTTATAGCTGCAAAGGGTGGGCCAACTCAGCATTGAACCCTATGGACTAAGACTGAGATGCTATTAAAGATCATGTGCGTGTAAAGGCAGGCATCTCAATACTTTTGGTAATTTAGTGTATCTACAGTGCCTTGCGAAAGTATTCGGCCCCCTTGAACTTTGCAACCTTTTGCTACATTTCAGGCTTCAAACATAAAGATATAAAACTGTAATTTTTTTAGAAGAATCAACAACAAGTGGGACACAATCATGAAGTGGAACGAAATTTATTGGATATTTCAAACTTTGTTAACAAATAAAAAACTGAAAAATTGGGCGTGCAAAATTATTCAGCCCCTTTACTTTCAGTGCAGCAAACTCTCTTCAGAAGTTCAGTGAGTATCTCTGAATGATCCAATGTTGACCTAAATGACTAATGATGATAAATAGAATCCACCTGTGTGTAATCAAGTCTCCGTATAAATGCACCTGCACTGTGATAGTCTCAGAGGTCAGTTTAAAGCGCAGAGAGCATCATGAAGAACAAGGAACACACCAGGCAGATACTGTTGTGGAGAAGTTTAAAGCCAGATTTAGATACAAAAAGATTTCCCAAGCTTTAAACATCCCAAGGAGCACTGTGCAAGCGATAATATTGAAATGGAAGGAGTATCAGACCACTGCAAATCTACGAAGACCTGGCCGTCCCTCTAAACTTTCAGCTCATACAAGGAGAAGACTGATCAGAGATGCAGCAAAGAGGCCCATGATCACTCTGGATGAACTGCAGAGATCTACAGCTGAGGTGGGAGACTCTGTCCATCGGACAACAATCAGTCGTATACTGCACAAATCTGGCCTTTATGGAAGAGTGGCAAGAAGAAAGCCATTTCTTAAAGATATCCATAAAAAGTGCTGTTTAAAGTTTGTCACAAGCCACCTGGGAGACACACCAAACATGTGGAAGAAGGAGCTCTGGTCAGATGAAACCAAAATTGAACTTTTTGGCAACAATGCAAAACGTTATGTTTGGCTTAAAAGCAACACAGCTCATCACCCTGAACACACCATCCCCACTGTAAAACATGGTGGTGGCAGCATCATGGTTTGGGCCTGCTTTTCTTCAGCAGGGGCAGGGAAGATGGTTAAAATTGATGGGAAGATGGATGGAGCCAAATACACGACCATTCTGGAAGAAAACCTGATGGAGTCTGCAAAAGACCTGAGACTGGGACGGAGATTTGTCTTCCAACAAGACAATGATCCAAAACATAAAGCAAAATCTACAATAGAATGTTCACAAATAAACATATCCAGGTGTTAGAATGGCCAAGTCAAAGTCCAGACCTGAATCCAATCGAGAATCTGTGGAAAGAACTGAAAACTGCTGTTCACAAATGCTCTCCATCCAACCTCACTGAGCTCGAGCTGTTTTGCAAGGAGGAATGGGCAAAAATTTCAGTCTCTCCATGTGCAAAACTGCTAGAGACATACCCCAAGCGACTTACAGCTGTAATCGCAGCAAAAGGGGGCGCTACAAAGTATTAACTTAAGGGGGCTGAATAATTTTGCACGCCCAATTTTTCAGTTTTTTATTTGTTAAAAAAGTTTGAAATATCCAATACATTTCGTTCCACTTCATGATTGTGTCCCACTTGTTGTTGATTCTTCACAAAAAAATTACAGTTTTATATCTTTATGTTTGAAGCCTGAAATGTGGCAAAAGGTCGAAAAGTTCAAGGGGGCCGAATACTTTCTTATCTCTATCTATCTATCTATCTATCTCTATCTATCTATCTATCTAGCTATCTCGAACAATTGTTTGCATTTGAACAGTAGTTGACTGCGGGGGTTGGTCTTTTAGACTGGCCCTACATTCATTATACAATTTTTGTGTACAATTTTCCTTTAGATTTACCAAAACCATATAATATGAGGTCAATCCTAAACACTTTTTCAAATTGTATGCAAGTGTGACCTTTGCATGGTAATCTGTACAACACTCTGCTAATTCCATTTTTGTACCTGTGAATAGAAACCTATTAGCCTTACATGTAACTGTCCATATATAGTATAGTTCACACCTACAGTACATATACATTGGAAATATATAATCATTCTCTATATATACCTACCCTGATTCCAACTTTGTATTTTTCAATCAGGGAGTTCCATTCAGCTCTACAAGTGGCCTTTTTGGCCCAAATATTTGTCATTTGTCCCCATCTTACTTGCGGCACCTCTCAACGTACAAACTACTCAGTACTTGATCATAGGTAGGCAGATGTGTGTGGTGAATATTCCTACAGTATCCTATTACTTACTTATATATATATTTACACATATAAATACTACTATATATTTTTTTTGCCAATTCCTTCCCTCTTTCTAGTGACGCCCTGTGGTCTCAATGTGTTTGTGTTGGGGCCCACCTGTGTTTCCCGAGGTGTCTCACCTACATCTCCCCCCCCCCCCCCACCACATTTTAGGGATTTTTGGTCGGTCACTGACATGATATTTGCTTGTATTGCTTTTGCTTTTTTCTTCCCAACTGGTATTGAGCCATGGATCTGAGGATTGTAAGTATTGCCCAACATTTTATCTTTTGCCATTGGAACCAGTCATATATGCTTATCTGATTAACCTTTTAACATGATTGATGTTCTTAGTCTTATAGAACATACCTCTAATAAATGCATAACCGACCCTGAAGAAGGAGCGAAAATACATGAAACATGTAGGATATGGTTAAGCAATGTGTATTACAAAACTTATACAGTTGTATTAGGGACTTTATTCACAAAATATGGTGTGGTAATATGTACCTCATTCATTTTATTATGTTGTATCATTTTTAAACAAATGTATGTATGTCTTTTTTGTAAATTTTATATGTACAATTAAGCTTTGATAAAATTATTTTTTAAACTACTTTGATACGTTTTCTTAAAGTCCGACTTAGAGGGGGAAATTTTGGTTTTCCGTACATTCTAGGGATGTGGCTGGAACAAAGCAAATAATATAATCCTCCTTTTTCTTGCTCTTAGTGCACAAATCAAGGTCCATCAAGACTTGGATGAGCGAGTTTTGGGGTGGAGAAGTCCTGACCTCAACCTGATAGAACACCTTTGGAATAAATGAAAGCGAAGACTGCAAGCCAGGTCTTCTCGTCCTCACAAATGCACTTCAGGAAGAATGATCAAACATTCCCATAGACACACTCCTAAACCTTGTGGACAGCCTTCCTAGAAGAGTTGAAGTGAATGTGTGAAAAACATGCACAGTATAAATAATAATAAATAATAATAATAGTGTGTGGTAATGTACTAAAAACCTTGATTCTGCATATAAAATTGTAAATATGCATGTACATGTGGGCAGCTATATTTGTTCATTACTAGTGTTCAGCGAACACGGACTGTATTATTCGTGTTCGTACCGAATAATTGGATTTTTGTTACCCGAACACGAACACGGACACTTTACTGTATATTCGGGTAAAAATCAGTGTTCGGTCGTTTTATTTCCGGGTTTTGCATGCTTTGGCGCTCTTTTCATGGCGGGCTTTCAACAGCCAATCAACAATCGTTTAACTGGTGTGCCTTAAGCCATCCCAGCCATGCCTGCAAATGTCTCAGTAGCTGTGATTGGCCGTCTGAAGCATGTGACCAAGTCTTTATAAGTTCGAGGCAGCCGCAGCGGCGTCATTATGCTGCTTAGATCAGGGACAGAGCACACATCAACGTGCTGGCTGCTGATTAGGGAAAGATAGGCAGGAAAAAAACATTTGTGTCCGGATAGAATTGAGGGACAGGTCGGAGTGTTTAGGCAGGGCGAGTTGTAGGCATTTTAGGGATAGAGTCTGCTGAATTATAGGGTCAGTGTCTTCTGCAAACTACAATCGATATTGCTGTGTGGGGGGTGGGGTCTGCACTCAATCCTGATCTACGATCTCTTCTCAATCCTGTTAGGGAGAGGCTGCTGCTGAATTTTAGGGTCAGAGTGTTCTACAAACTACAATCGATATTGCTGTGTGGGGTGGGGTCTGCACTTAGTTCTCCTGATCTACAATCTCTTCTCAATCCTGTTAGGGACAGAGTCTGCTGAATTTTAATGAAACTGTGTTCTACAAACTACAATCGATATTGCTGTGTGGTGTGGGATAGGAGATAGGCAGGTGTCAGTGATCCACATCCATTTTTCTGTGTGTGGGCTGCAGTGAACACAATCTTTTTGGGGTGCAGTGAACACAATCCTTTTGGAGTGCAGTGAACAAAATCTTTGTGGGGTGCAGTGAACAAAACCTTTGTGGGGGTACAGTGAACACAATCTTTGTGGGGTGCAGTGAAGACAATCCTTGTGGGGTGCAGTGAAGACAATCCTTGTGGGGTGCAGTGAACAAAATCTTTGGGGGGTACAGTGAACACAATCTTTGTGGGGTGCAGAGAAGACAATCCTTGTGGGGTGCAGTGAACAAAATCTTTGGGGGGGTACAGTGAACACAATCGTTGTGGGGTGCAGTGAACAAAACCTTTGTGGGGTGCAGTGAACACAATCTTTGTGGGGTGCAGTGAAGACAATCCTTGTGGGGTGCAGTGAAGACAATCCTTGTGGGGTGTAGTGAACAAAATCTTTGGGGGGTACAGTGAACACAATCTTTGTGGGGTGCAGTGAACAAAACCTTTGTGGGGTACAGTGAACACAATCTTTGTGGGGTGCAGTGAACAAAACCTTTGTGGGGTACAGTGAACACAATCTTTGTGGGGTGCAGTGAAGACAATCCTTTTGGAGTGCAGTGAACACAATCTTTGTGGGGTACAGTGAACACAATCTTTGTGGGGTGCAGTGAACAAAACCTTTGTGGGGTACAGTGAACACAATCTTTGTGGGGTGCAGTGAACACAATCTTTGTGGGGTGCAGTGAACAAAACCTTTGTGGGGTGCAGTGAACACAACCTTTGTGGGGTACAGTGAACACAATCTTTGTGGGGTGCAGTGAACAAAACCTTTGTGGGGTACAGTGAACACAATCTTTGTGGGGTGCAGTGAACAAAACCTTTGTGGGGTACAGTGAACACAATCTTTGTGGGGTGCAGTGAAGACAATCCTTTTGGAGTGCAGTGAACAAAATCTTTGTGGGGTACAGTGAACACAATCTTTGTGGGGTGCAGTGAACAAAATCTTTGTGGGGTACAGTGAACACAATCTTTGTGGGGTGCAGTGAAGACAATCCTTGTGGGGTGCAGTGAAGACAATCCTTGTGGGGTGCAGTGAACAAAACCTTTGTGGGGTACAGTGAACACAATCTTTGTGGGGTACAGTGAACACAATCTTTGTGGGGTGCAGTGAACAAAACCTTTGTGGGGTACAGTGAACACAATCTTTGTGGGGTGCAGTGAAGACAATCCTTGTGGGGTGCAGTGAAGACAATCCTTGTGGGAGCAGTGAACAAAACCTTTGTGGGGTACAGTGAACACAATCTTTGTGGGGTGCAGTGAACAAAATCTTTGTGGGGTACAGTGAACACAATCTTTGTGGGGTGCAGTGAAGACAATCCTTGTGGGGTGCAGTGAAGACAATCCTTGTGGGGTGCAGTGAACAAAACCTTTGTGGGGTACAGTGAACACAATCTTTGTGGGGTACAGTGAACACAATCTTTGTGGGGTGCAGTGAACAAAACCTTTGTGGGGTACAGTGAACACAATCTTTGTGGGGTGCAGTGAACAAAACCTTTATGGGGTACAGTGAAGACAATCTTTGTGGGGTGCAGTGAAGACAATCCTTTTGGAGTGCAGTGAACAAAATCTTTGTGGGGTACAGTGAACACAATCTTTGTGGGGTGCAGTGAACAAAATCTTTGTGGGGTACAGTGAACACAATCTTTGTGGGGTGCAATGAAGACAATCCTTGTGGGGTGCAGTGAAGACAATCCTTGTGGGGTGCAGTGAACAAAATCTTTGGGGGGTACAGTGAACACAATCTTTGTGGGGTGCAGTGAACAAAACCTTTGTGGGGTGCAGTGAACACAACCTTTGTGGGGTACAGTGAACAAAACCTTTGTGGGGTACAGTGAACAAAACCTTTGTGGGGTGCAGTGAACAAAACCTTTGTGGGGTGCAGTGAACACAACCTTTGTGGGGTACAGTGAACACAATCTTTGTGGGGTGCAGTGAACAAAACCTTTGTGGGGTACAGTGAACACAATCTTTGTGGGGTGCAGTGAACACAATCTTTGTGGGGTGCAGTGAACAAAACCTTTGTGGGGTGCAGTGAACACAACCTTTGTGGGGTACAGTGAACACAATCTTTGTGGGGTGCAGTGAACAAAACCTTTGTGGGGTACAGTGAACACAATCTTTGTGGGGTACAGTGAACACAATCTTTGTGGGGTGCAGTGAACAAAACCTTTGTGGGGTACAGTGAACACAATCTTTGTGGGGTGCAGTGAACACAATCTTTGTGGGGTGCAGTGAACAAAACCTTTGTGGGGTGCAGTGAACACAACCTTTGTGGGGTACAGTGAACACAATCTTTGTGAGGTGCAGTGAAGACAATCCTTGTGGGAGCAGTGAACAAAACCTTTGTGGGGTACAGTGAACACAATCTTTGTGGGGTGCAGTGAACAAAATCTTTGTGGGGTACAGTGAACACAATCTTTGTGGGGTGCAGTGAAGACAATCCTTGTGGGGTGCAGTGAAGACAATCCTTGTGGGGTGCAGTGAACAAAACCTTTGTGGGGTACAGTGAACACAATCTTTGTGGGGTGCAGTGAACAAAACCTTTATGGGGTACAGTGAAGACAATCTTTGTGGGGTGCAGTGAAGACAATCCTTTTGGAGTGCAGTGAACAAAATCTTTGTGGGGTACAGTGAACACAATCTTTGTGGGGTGCAGTGAACAAAATCTTTGTGGGGTACAGTGAACACAATCTTTGTGGGGTGCAGTGAAGACAATCCTTGTGGGGTGCAGTGAAGACAATCCTTGTGGGGTGCAGTGAACAAAATCTTTGGGGGGTACAGTGAACACAATCTTTGTGGGGTGCAGTGAACAAAACCTTTGTGGGGTACAGTGAACACAATCTTTGTGGGGTGCAGTGAACACAATCTTTGTGGGGTGCAGTGAACAAAACCTTTGTGGGGTGCAGTGAACACAACCTTTGTGGGGTACAGTGAACACAATCTTTGTGGGGTGCAGTGAACAAAACCTTTGTGGGGTACAGTGAACACAATCTTTGTGGGGTACAGTGAACACAATCTTTGTGGGGTGCAGTGAACAAAACCTTTGTGGGGTACAGTGAACACAATCTTTGTGGGGTGCAGTGAACAAAATCTTTGGGGGGTACAGTGAACACAATCTTTGTGGGGTGCAGTGAACAAAACCTTTGTGGGGTACAGTGAACACAATCTTTGTGAGGTGCAGCGAAGACAATCCTTGTGGGGTGCAGTGAAGACAATCCTTGTGGGGTGCAGTGAAGACAATCCTTGTGGGGTGCAGTGAACAAAATCTTTGGGGGGTACAGTGAACACAATTTTTGTGGGGTGCAGTGAACAAAACCTTTGTGGGGTACAGTGAACACAATCTTTGTAGGGTGCAGTGAACAAAACCTTTGTGGGGTACAGTGAACACAATCTTTGTGGGGTGCAGTGAAGACAATCCTTTTGGAGTGCAGTGAACAAAATCTTTGTGGGGTACAGTGAACACAATCTTTGTGGGGTGCAGTGAAGACAATCCTTGTGGGGTGCAGTGAAGACAATCCTTGTGGGGTGCAGTGAACAAAATCTTTGGGGGGTACAGTGAACACAATCTTTGTGGGGTGCAGTGAACAAAACCTTTGTGGGGTACAGTGAACACAATCTTTGTGGGGTGCAGTGAACAAAACCTTTGTGGGGTACAGTGAACACAATCTTTGTGGGGTGCAGTGAAGACAATCCTTTTGGAGTGCAGTGAACACAATCTTTGTGGGGTGCAGTGAACAAAACCTTTGTGGGGTACAGTGAACACAATCTTTGTGGGGTACAGTGAACACAATCTTTGTGGGGTACAGTGAACACAATCTCATACTTCTGAAGCTTTGAGGGTGCTGCCTGTTCTATACTCCTCCTCCTCATCCATCCTTTTAGGTGTACAAACAATAGTAATTGGGGCCTAGTGTGCTTCTGTACGTGTGAAAAACATACACTTTTTTTTGATCATATTTCCTATTCCGCTATTCTATAAAAACCTTTGGGGCTCAATTAAATTGCGGAATAGTCTGTGTCGGTACGTGTGAGATCCACCTTTCCAAGTTTTTGGGGTTCATCTCATACTTCTGAAGCTTTGAGGGTGCTGCCTGTTCTATACTCCTCCTCCTCCTCTTCCTCATCCATCCTTTTAGGTGTACAAACAATAGTAATTGGGGCCTAGTGTGCTTCTGTACGTGTGAAAAACATACACTTTTTTTTGATCATATTTCCTATTCCGCTATTCTATAAAAACCTTTGGGGCTCAATTAAATTGCGGAATAGTCTGTGTCGGTACGTGTGAGATCCACCTTTCCAAGTTTTTGGGGTTCATCTCATACTTCTGAAGCTTTGAGGGTGCTGCCTGTTCTATACTCCTCCTCCTCCTCCTCCTCATCCATCCTTTTAGGTGTACAAACAATAGTAATTGGGGCCTAGTGTGCTTCTGTACGTGTGAAAAACATACACTTTTTTTTGATCATATTTCCTATTCCGCTATTCAATAAAAACCTTTGGGGCTCAATTAAATTGCGGAATAGTCTGTGTCGGTACGTGTGAGATCCACCTTCCCAAGTTTTTGGGGTTCATCTCATACTTCTGAAGCTTTGAGGGTGCTGCCTGTTCTATACTCCTCCTCCTCCTCTTCCTCATCCATCCTTTTAGGTGTACAAACAATAGTAATTGGGGCCTAGTGTGCTTCTGTACGTGTGAAAAACATACACTTTTTTTTGATCATATTTCCTATTCCGCTATTCTATAAAAACCTTTGGGGCTCAATTAAATTGCGGAATAGTCTGTGTCGGTACGTGTGAGATCCACCTTTCCAAGTTTTTGGGGTTCATCTCATACTTCTGAAGCTTTGAGGGTGCTGCCTGTTCTATACTCCTCCTCCTCCTCCTCCTCCTCCTCATCCATCCTTTTAGGTGTACAAACAATAGTAATTGGGGCCTAGTGTGCTTCTGTACGTGTGAAAAACATACACTTTTTTTTGATCATATTTCCTATTCCGCTATTCAATAAAAACCTTTGGGGCTCAATTAAATTGCGGAATAGTCTGTGTCTGTACGTGTGAGATCCACCTTTCCAAGTTTTTGGGGTTCATCTCATACTTCTGAAGCTTTGAGGGTGCTGCCTGTTCTATACTCCTCCTCCTCCTCCTCCTCCTCATCCATCCTTTTAGGTGTACAAACAATAGTAATTGGGGCCTAGTGTGCTTCTGTACGTGTGAAAAACATACACTTTTTTTTTATCATATTTCCTATTCCGCTATTCAATAAAAACCTTTGGGGCTCAATTAAATTGCGGAATAGTCTGTGTCGGTACGTGTGAGATCCACCTTTCCAAGTTTTTGGGGTTCATCTCATACTTCTGAAGCTTTGAGGGTGCTGCCTGTTCTATACTCCTCCTCCTCCTCTTCCTCATCCATCCTTTTAGGTGTACAAACAATAGTAATTGGGGCATAGTGTGCTTCTGTACGTGTGAAAAACATACACTTTTTTTTGATCATATTTCCTATTCCGCTATTCAATAAAAACCTTTGGGGCTCAATTAAATTGCGGAATAGTCTGTGTCGGTACGTGTGAGATCCACCTTTCCAAGTTTTTGGGGTTCATCTCATACTTCTGAAGATTTGAGGGTGCTGCCTGTTCCATACTCCTCTTCCTCATCCTCCCTTTAGGGTAGGAAAAAATTTAATCGGGCCTAGTCTGTGTTTGTACGTGTGAGATACACAGTTTTTTATCCTATTCCGCTATTCAATACACACCCTTTTGGTGTAAAAAACATTAAATTGCGGCATAGTTTGCATATTTGACTGTGAGATACACCCGTGCGATACTGTTGTTCTTTTGTTCCGCTATTCAATAAAGACCTTTCTAGGGCAAGATCTTAAATTTCAGAAATATGAGGAGAGCGTCAAATAGGGGCCGTGGCCTGGGTCGTGGTGGTGCTGCTGCTAGAGCTCCTGTTGCAAGGAGAGGACGTGGTCGATCTGTGCCAGCTACACGCACAAGTGAAACACCTTCCTCAAGTGTGAGTAGGCGACCGAACCTGCATCAGTATTTGGTAGGGCATCATACGCCCCTAGAAGTGATGAAGCCAGAACAAGTGGAGGCGATAGTAGATTGGTTTGCTGCTGACAGTGCCTCCAGTTCCTTCACATTGTCTCCCACCCAGTCTACTGCAGAAAGGTCACAGTTGGCACCTGCAGCCGATGTCCAACCGTCTTTCACCTCACCCCCTTGCAAATCAGGCAAGCAGTCTGAGCCCCAAGCCATACAGCAGTCTCTTCTTCTTTTTGATGCCTCTGTCAGCAGGGTTTCCCAGGGCCATCCACCTAGCCCTGCCCCAAAAGTGGAAGAGATTGAGTGCAGCGATGCCCAACCACTTATTTCTCAAGATGAGTACATGCAAGGACCATCGCAGCACGTCTCCGATGATGACGAAACGCAGGTGCCAACTGCTGCGGCACTCAGAATTGTGGAGACCGACAAGGAGGGCAGGGGTGAAGACTGGGTGGAAGATGATGTGGAGGACGATGAGGTCCTCGACCCCACATGGAATGAACGTCATGCAGGTGACCTGAGTAGTTTGGAGGAAGAGGCGGTGGTCGCACAGAGCCACCAGCACAGCAGAAGAGGGAGCAGGGTGCAGAAGCGGAGCGGCCGTGCCCTAGACACTACGCCCGCTACTGCCCAACGCAGCAAGGGAACGAGCGCACCAAAGTCAGCTCAAAGGAGTTCTCTAGTGTGGAAGTTCTTTAGAAAATGTGCTGATGACAGGACACGAGTGGTTTGCACCCTGTGCAATCAGAGCTTGAAGCGAGGCTTCTCAACCTGAGCACAATTTGCATGATCAGGCATCTAAGTGCAAAGCACGAGCTGCAGTGGAGTACACACCTTCAAAACCAAGAAACGTCTCTGGCTCATCCTGCTTCCTCTTCTGCTGCAGTCTCGGCCGCTCCAGCCACATCTGTAGTCATACCGGCACCTGCCACCCCGCAAACAGACGATCTGTCAGCAACACCACCACCTGGGTCACCAACAACCATCTCCACAATGTCCCGTGGAAGCGTTCAGATTTCCATCTCCCAAACACTTGAGAGGAAGAGGAAGTACCCCCCTACCCACCCGCGATCCCTGGCCCTGAATGCCAGCATTTCAAAATTATTGGCCTTTGAAATGCTGTCATTCCGTCTGGTGGAGACGCACAGTTTTAAAAACCTTATGTCGGTGGCTGTCCCACAGTACGTCGTGCCCAGCCGCCACTACTTTTCCAGGCAAGCCATCCCTTCCCTACACAACCAAGTGGGGGAAAAAATCAGGTGTGCACTGCGCAACGCCATCTGTGCCAAGGTCCACCTAACTACCGATACGTGGACCAGTAAGCACGGTCAGGGGCGTTATATCTCCCTAACGGCACACTGGGTAAATGCAGTGGCGGATGGGCCTGAGGCGGATAGCAATTTGGCGCATGTCCTTCCACCACCGAGGATTGCAGGGCGCTTCAGTTTGCCTCCTGTTCCTAACTCCTCCTACTCCGCTTCCTCATCCTCTACCGCCTCCTCATCCGGACAGCGTAACACCTTCAACCACCAACTTCAGCACGGCCAGGGGTAAACGACAGCAGGCAGTTTTACAACTTGCCTGTTTGGGGGACAAACCACACACCGCGCAGGAGTTGTGGAGGAGCATGGAACAGCAAACAAATGAGTGGTTGCTGCCAGCGAGCCTCAAGCCCGGCCTGGTGGTGTGCGATAATGGGAGAAATCTCATAGCAGCTCTGGGCCTAGCCGGTTTGACGCACATCCCTTGCCTGGCGCATGTGCTGAATTTGGTGGTGCAGAGGTTCCTTAAAAACTACCCCGATATGTCAGAGCTGCTGCAGAAAGTGCGGGCCGTTTGTGCGCACTTTCGGCGTTCTCACCCTGCTGCTGCTCGCCTGGCAGCGCTGCAGCGTAACTTCGGCCTTCCCGCTCACCGCCTCATATGTGACGTGCCCACAAGGTGGAACTCCACCTTGCACATGCTGGAAAGACTGTGCGAGCAGCAGCAGGCCATAGTGGAGTTTCAGCTGCAGCACGCACGCGTGAGTCGCTCTGCGGAACAGCACCACTTCACCACCAATAACTGGGCCTCCATGCGAGACCTGTGTGCCTTGTTGCGCTGTTTTGAGTACTCCACCAACATGGCCAGTGGCAATGACGCCGTTTTCAGCTTAACTATCCCACTTCTATGCCTCCTTGAAAAAACAATTCGGGCGATGATGGAAGAGGATGTGGCACAGGATGAGGAGGAGGAGGAGGAGGAGGATGAAGAGGTAACATTTCAAAGGCTTTCAGGGCAGTCATTTGCAAGGGGCTCCGAGGGTGGGTTCCTGCACACACAAACGCCAGGGACACAATTGTCCAGCAGGGGCACAGTTCTGGAGGATGAGGAGGATGAGGAGGAGGAGGAGCTGGAGGAGGAGATGGAACCATGTTCACAGCAGGGTGGCACCCAGGCCAGCTCATGGCCATCACTGGTGCGTGGCTGGGGGGATACAGAGGACACGGACGATACACCTCCCACAGAGGACAGCCTTTCGTCGCCTCTGGGCAGCCTGGCACACATGAGCGATTACATGCTGCAGTGTCTCCACAACGACCGCCGAGTTGCCCACATTCTAACTTGTGCTGATTACTGGGTGGCCACGCTGCTGGATCCCCGTTACAAGGACAACGTACCGTCCTTAATTCACTCACTGGAGCGCGATCGCAAGATGCGCGAGTACAAGCGCACGCTGGTAGACGCGATGCTGCTGGCATTCCCATCTGACAGCGGGGCCACAGTGGAAGCACAAGGCAGAGGAGGAGGAGGAGGAGGTCGCCAACTCAACCAGGGCACCGCCAGCACCTCAGAAGGCAGGGTTAGCATGGCCGAAATGTGGAAAAGCTTTGTCAGCACGCCACAACAAACAGCAGCACCAGCAGCTCAGATGGAACGTCTTAGCAGGAGGCAGCATTTTACCAACATGGTGGAGCAGTATGTGTGCACACGCCTACATGTAGTGAATGAGGGGTCTGCCCCCTTCAACTTCTGGGTCTCCAAATTGGGCACATGGCCTGAGCTTGCCCTTTACGCCTTGGAGGTGCTGGCGTGCCCTGCAGCCAGTGTATTATCTGAACGGGTATTTAGCACGGCTGGGGGTGTTATAACAGACAAGTGCAGCCGCCTGTCCAGAGACAATGTGGACAAGCTCACGTTCATTAAAATGAACCAGGCATGGATCCCACGGGACTTTTCCGTACCTTGTGCAGAATAGCAATGGATACCGACCTTACCCAGCCATTGTTCCATTTTTGCTCTTTCTCACTCTTTTGGGGTGTACCCTCATTTAAAATTTGTGAAAAGAAGCAGTGTTGGCTACCTCGTCCTCCTCCTCAGGGCCAGATTAACGTAGGGGCTATTGGAGCTGCAGCTCCATGCAGGCCCCTACCTTTTATATAGGCCCCGGGTTGGCCATATTCACTGTGACCGCTCTTCTGTCACTAGTAAACACAGAAGTCTGGCTTCTATGCTCGCTTCCCCAGGCAGCACCCTCAGAACCTCCCCACACAGCGCGAAGGCCGGACAAGGAGGGACAGTTGCCGATGCATGGATGTGTTTATGGGCTTCAGAGACAGCATCCCATGTTGAATTAGGCATGCATGGCTGCACCCTTCCTCCTCTGGGTGCATGCCAAGGCACGGCCCTTAAGGCCCTTCAAAATCCTCAGCACCAAGACCATGATGCTCTTAATCTGGCCCTGGTCCTCCTCCACCGCCGCTTCCACCTACACCGCCCATAGGCTTACCTATAGGTACTGTAAATATCTCCTAAACATGTACCGTTTAGGACAGGGGGGGGGACCTATGGTTCGGGGGCCGTATGCGGCCCCCAAAGAAATTTGGTCCAGCCCCCTGTGCAGATGAGTCTGTGTCTCTTTCAGCAGATATGTCAGAACGGAGCCGTATAGTCCGTGCTTCGTTATGACAGTCTGAGTGAGTCACAGGCGGAGAGCTATCAAATGCACTCCGCCTGTGACAAATACAGGAAACATCACCTCTTCCTCCAGCGTGGCGCTGCTACACTTCTCCTAGCCAGCATTTCCCGCCAGCAGCACACACAGCAGTACCAGCCAGAACCAGCAGTACCAGCCTGAACCAGCAGTACTCACAGCAGTAAAAGCCAGAACCAGCAGTACTCACAGCAGTACCAGCCAGAGCCAGAAGTACTCACAGCAGTACCTGCATTACTCACAGCAGTACCAGCCAGAACCAGCAATACTCATAGCAGAACCAGCAGTACCAGTCAGAGCCAGCAGTACTCAAAGCAGTATACCAGCCAGAGCCAGCGGTACCAGCCAGATCCAGCTGTACTCACAACCGTACCAACCAGAGCCCGCAGTACCCACAGCAGTACCAGCCAGAGCCAGCAATACCAGCTAGAGCCAGCAGTACCCACAGCAGTACCAGCCAGAGCCAGCAGTACCCACAGCGGCACCAGCCAGAGCCAGCAGTACTCACAACAGTACCAGCCAGAGCCAGCAGTAACCACAGCAGTACCCATAGCAGTACCAGCCAGAGCCAGCAGTACCAGCCAGAGCCAGCAGTACCCACAGCAGAGCCAGCAGTACCCACAGCAGTACAAGCCAGAGCCAGCAGTACCCACAGCAGTACCAGCCACAGCCAGCAGTACCAGCCAGAGCCAGCAGTACCAGCCAGAGCCAGCAATACCCACAGCAGAACCAGCAGTACCCACAGCAGTACCAGCCAGAGCCAGCAGTACCCACAGCAGTACCAGCAAGAGCCAGCAGTACCAGCCAGAGCCAGCAATACCCACAGCAGAACCAGCAGTACCCACAGCAGTACCAGCCAGAGCCAGCAGTACCCACGGCAGTACCAGCCAGAGCCAGCAGTACCCACAGCACAGTACAAGCCAGCGGTACCAGCCTGAGCCAGCAATACCCACAGCAGTACCAGCCAGCTGTACCCACCAGCAGTACCAGCCAGCTATACCCACCAGCAGTACCAACCAGCAGTATCCGCTAGCAGTTCTTTTCAAAACTTACCACCGCAAAACTGTGCTCCAGACTGACCGACGCAAACCTTGAAAACGAGTTGCGAGTAGCAACATCATCAATACCAGCTAACATCACACACCTCACCAAAGAGAAGCAGTTGCAGCCATCACATTAGGGGTGAGTTAATTAAATGTTTGACCAAAAAAAACAGGCTAATTTTTAAATTGATAATTTTGTACGGCCCCCGAATGATTTTATAAATACCCAAATGGCCCTTTGCAGAAAAAAGGTTCCCCACCCCTGGTTTAGGAGATATTTACCTTACATGCAGCCAGTGACGTCACTGGCGCATGCGCTCTGAAGGAATGGCCGCTCGTGCCGTTCCTTCAGAGCCCCATGCCGTGACCGTCGGCTCCCGCGTGCGTGCACGGGAGGGACGTCACCGCGGCTCCGGCCAATCAGATGGCCGGATGCCGCGATCCCGGAAGACGGGCGACTGGACATTGCGCCCGTCATAGAGGTAAGCGAGCGGCACGGCGGATCTCATTCTAAGGTAAGTATTTGATAATGCATACTAGCTCATTATGTCTTTCTCTTTCAGGATGGAAATAAATAAAAAAAATTTTTTTGGTTTACAACCTCTTTAACTCTTTTACTCCCTATCACAGTGTACACTATATACAGTATACAGATAATTTACTGATCACTGTATTAGTGTCACTTGTGACTTCAGTTAGTGTGAGAGATAGTTAGTGGTAGTTAGAGGCAGTCCCAGCTAGGTTTAGGGTACCCGCCTTACATCCCCTATTAAAAATTTAACCCCCTGATCACCCTCAGTTAACCCTATCATTGCCCTGTCACAGTGTCACTATTATAGTGTACAGATCTTTTTTCTGATCACTAGATAAGTGTCACAGGTGACATCAGTTAGCGTTAATGTTAGTTAGCGTCAATACAGTATAGCGTCAGATTGCCCGCTGCCTCATATGTGATTGGTCCCGAGTTGCTGTCCCGGTGTGGAAGTCTAAGGGAAGATATTTACTATCTGCTTGTTTGCTCTTTCATGAGAGTGATTGAGCCTATGGAGCTGGTGAGTGGGTATTGCCTATCCCCCTTCAGAGCACATTGGTGACGGTTTGGTGACCCCATACATCTGCACCTACAATCTGCTCCTCCTAACCGATGCTTGTGGATCTGTATTTCATAGCATTTATGAACTGTACCTCATTGGTGTTATTTATTTATTTCTGTCAGTGCTTGTTGACAAAGTGGAAGGGGCTGGACCATCGATCTCCCCTTGCGCTACAGGAATATTTTACCTATGTGTGTTTGATTATTCTTTTATTTATGTATATTTTATTAAGTAGCAGCATAAACCACACCATTGTTGAGAGATATTTCCTCATTTAGCGCTTGGTTGCTTGCAATTAGTTTGGTATCCGTGTGTTTGTAAGCAGTTTATTTCTAATGTATTTTATCTGATCAGAACTATACTAGCGTCCTCAATAGTTTAGTATAGTGTTCCCAAAATGCACCGTTAGCAGGATCAACCCCGACACCTGCCAGCACCTGCGTTTAGCCCCTCCGCCCCCACACAAGAAGTGCATAATCAGCAGATTACTGTCACTTCCGATACACGGCACACTAAACCGCAGCGCTAGCAGAGTCAGGCCTGATCTCTGCTAGCACTAGCTGTTAAATTTTGTGGTAGCGGTTCAAACAGTCCTTGACAACAAGGTGCTTTTTTACCTGTAAGTCACACTAGGTACCTATAAACTTATTGGACAAAATGTCCAAACAGAGGTACACTGGTGAAGAGGCCTACACGATGCTGAGCATGACAGATGAGAGCGATGGGGAAGCCTCACTGTCAGAATCAGGCTCAGTATTCAAACCTGTAGAGAGCAGAGGCACCCTGACAGATATCTCTGACAAATGATTTGTGGTTCCTGCTAAGTTCAGTCATACCCAACGCCGTTCTTCTGTTGCTGAGGTGCAACAATTGCAGGGTTCTCGTATGCAGCAGAAATTTGGTACTAGTGCTGCTCAACCTCCTGGTGAATTGGCAAGCACTATCGGCCTAGTACATCCTGGTCATAGTCAAATCAGCACTGCAGTAACACTTGGTGACGTGGTAAGTCGCATAAGTGCAGTTCAAGCTGGTGCGTTGGCTAGCACAAGTAGTGTCCTGCAGCCACCAATAATTTGAAGACAGGCCCGTAGAGCCCATAGTATCCTTCCTGATGTGCTTGCAAATCCTGATTGAGAGCACATCACTTCTGCAGCGCCCATACTTCCACCGTTCACTGGCCAACCTGGAATTCAGGTGGAAACAGCTGATTTTACTCCCCTTGGTTTTTTGATTTTTTTTTTCACAGAAGATCTTTACAGATCTATTGTGGACTAAACCAATTTAAATGCCGATCAATTAATCGCCGCAAATCCAAATTTGACCCTTACCAGATAGTTTGCATGGAAATATATCACTGTTTCTGAATTTAAAACCTTTCTGGGCCTATCCCTCCTTATGGGCTTTACTAAAAAGAGTGAGTTGCAGTCATATTGGTCCACTGACCAAATTCATCATATGTCCATGTTCTCTGCTGCCATGGCCAGGACTAGATACGAGCAAATCTTGCGGATCATACACTTCAGTGACAATGAACTCTGTCGTCCCCGGGGTGACCCTGGATATGACCGGCTCCACAAAATTTGGCCCCTTGTAAATCACTTCAACCAGAAGTTTGCAGCCTTGTATACGCCCCAACAAGTTGTCTGCATTGATGAGTCCCTGATTACATTTTCTGGCTGCCTTGCTTTCCAACAACTTCTCCCCAGCAAACGTTCCAGATATGGGGTCAAGATGTATAAGCTCTGTGACATGGCAACAGACTATACATGTAGTTTCCAGATTTACGAGGGAAAGGATGGCAATGTGGAGCCCCCCAACTGCCCAGACTACATGGGGAGCAGCGGCAAGATTGTTTGGGACTTGGTTTCACCCTTATTTGGAATGGGGAACCATTTATACATGGACAATTATTACAAAAGCGTGCCACTTTTTAATTTTGGAATTGGCACATGTGGCACCGTGCGACCTAATCACCGGGGCTTCCCCCAACGGCTTGTAGATTCCTGACTTAGACGGGGGGAGAGAGCCTGCTTGAAGTGTAATAAATTGCTTGCAGTGAAGTGGAGGGACACACAGAATGTTTTTGTTCTGTCCTCCATTCACGCAGATACGACAGTCCAAATTGCAACTGTTACTGGTGTTGTTGAGAGAAGCCCCTCTGTGTCCACGAAGACAACTGTAACATGGGAGGGGTAGACTTCAACAACCAGATGATGGCACCATACTTAATTGCTCATAAGGCCAGACGCTGGTACAAAAAAGTGTCTGTATACTTATTCCAATTGGCTCTGCTGAACGCTTATGTGGAATCAAAGGGTCAGGAAGAAGTGGATCCTTCCTAAAATTCCACGAAAAAATCATAACAGCCCTTCTGTATCCAGAAGGTACTGTGGCCCAAATTCACAATCCAGATGCAGTGAGCTGGCTGCATGAAAGGCATTTTCCGGATGTCCTCCCTAGTCCCCCTACCCAAAGAGCACCCCAAAGAAGATGTTGTGTCTGTAGAAAGCGCGGATACTGGTGTGACACCTGCTTTTTTTTGTCCCTCCTGTCCTGGCCAACCTGGTTTCTGCATTGGGGACTGTTTCCGTCGCTACCACACACTAGTAGAGTATTAGTATTGGTTACAGCACGGCACAGTCTAGGGCACACTTTCACACAGGGTCTGGAAAGATGTTAGATGGCTATCACATTTTGAGAGACCCTAGCCTGGAGCGTTTAAAGTTTTTTTACAGTTACAAAAAAAGTGTAAAAAAAAAAAAAAGTTACAAAAATTTTTTTTTTTAATTAAAAAATAAAAAAGCCAAAAATAGTTGTCATTTGAATGAGTTAATTTTCTGTTCTTACTCTACTTTTATACTCTTTCTACTTTTACTGTACTTTGTAATATACTGTTATACTGTAATGTTTTATTGCTACTGTTTTTTATTGTTAATCATAGTTTTCTTTGCAGATACAACCATTCTATAGTTTTACTGCACTGTATACTATTATATTGTAATATTTTATTGTTACTGAGTTTTATTGTTAACCAATGTTTGGTTTGCAGGTACGCCCATCAGCTGCAGTACTGCTTTGTTTTTTCTGACAGCAACAGTGTTTCCTCTCAGCATATACGTAAATCAATGATTGAAGCGCTGTAGGAGGTGATTTTACCACCGCAGTTAAAAAAAGAGCATATATGGTGAAGCATAGGGGATGGGGTGGACACAGAGTGTGGATCTCCCCTATGCTTTGCCATATATATGTTAACACTTTTCTTGGCAGAGATTTCTTCATCCACGTTGATCGATGCAAATGGAGGAATCTGCCATGTTCTTTTTTTTTTCCTTCAGCACATGGAGGGGAATTGCATCTATGCCCACCACCTGATGACAAAACTAACCAGGTTGTTGTTAAATCTGGGATGCAGGGAAATTCACATCTGGCTTCCCTCACCTGGGGCAAATGGCTTGGAATAGCTCTAAATGGAGAGCTAATGACTTAGAAAGTCCACCTGCAGAATTTCCATGCCTGAGATGTAGACAGTGGACAGAGCTTGAACTTGCATTTTTCCCAAAGGCAGAATGAGGTCCATTTCTCTTGGAGCAGCAGGCCTACTAATGCCTCCCTGATGGTTGATGTAGGTCATGGCTGTAGCATTGTCAGACAAGATTCTTTTTGGTCAACTTATTGATGGTTGGTTGATGGGAAAACCAAATCATCCTGAGCTACAGGATGTTAATGGGAAGACAAGATTTTATTGACAACCAAGTTCCCTGCATTGAGAGAGCATCTGGTACTCCTGCTCAATCTGATAGGCTGCCATTTTTTCTGGTATTTTTTACTTTGGTAGAAAAGGATTCATTAACTCCAGCTCTTGGTTGGAAATCCATTATGCCAGGGAGCATCTGAGCTTGCATGTCAGATGCATGGGGCTCTGCTTGCCCCACACTGACAGAATGTTCAGTTGCAATGGTCTGGACAAAATATGGTAGTACGCACTGAATCAAAGGAGGCTACCTCCAGGGGTGGGTGTCCCTGGGACCAAAGGGCCTGGACATGAAAGAGGAGGGATAGAAGTACGTCCTAGGGCAGAAAGATCCTGGTCAGGGACATATCCAATGTCAGGCTCAAGTACTCAAATCTGTGAGCCAGCTCCAGTGAGGACTTCTGAAGTTTGAGAAGCTTCAAGCCAACAAAATCCTTGCAAAGTCTGTACTGTCTACTGGACACTGGTTGACTAAGATAGGAAGAACTGATTCTTTAACAACAGATTATCTAGGTAACCTACAACATTTATACCCTAAGAAAGGAACAGAGCTGGGACTAGGGCAAGCAAGCACCTTGCTGAAAACCAAGGAGGCTGTGGACAGGTAAAATGGAAGTGGTAATGCCGATCACACACTGCAAAACGCAGATAGCGTGATGAGGAGGAAATTTGGGAATGTGTAAGTAAGCATTTTAAATGTCCACTAGGGTCAGAAAATCTCCTATAAGGAGAAGGCAATGACAGACCTAGCCGATTACATGAAGAAGTTTTGAACCCACAGGAACAGGTTGAGAGTCTTTAGATCAAGAATGGGCCAAACTCTTCCATATAGCTTGGAAACAGTGAAGAAGTTTAAGTAGAAACCCTGAAAACATTTCTCATTGAGGACTCCAGCAGTGACTCTCTGCAAGAGAAGATACTAAACAGCTTCAGGAAGATCCACCCGTGTTTGTGGGGCGATTGGAAAATTTGAAAGGCACAATTGGAAACTGCAGTTTGTGGCCCCTTGAAATTACACTCTTGACACTCTTGATGTCCTTATCCAAGGAGGAACTAAATAGTTTTTCTCCCTCAAATTGCAGCCATTTGAAGTTTCTTCCAGCGACCAGCATTTGAGCCAAAGAATCTTCCACATATGGAGGAGGGGACACTCATCCTGGAGATCTGGTGAAGCAAGATATGCTTACAAAGTGACAGCGCTGTGAACAGTTAATACTATATTCCAAAATCTAAAACCTCAAGGAAATGTCACATCTATGTGTGAACATGTTAAATGAATCTCTGAAATTGGTGCATGAACCTAAATAGCATGTCACATCTGTGTGTAAACGCGATTTTAAATCTATAAAAAATGTATACGATGTGAAAATTGTTAAATAAATAAGCTTCTATTACTCTATCCCATTAGTACTATAGTGCTATAGTGCTGTGCAGCAAAATTCACTGGTAACATGCAATGTCGCAAACCATATAAAGTGCTAGTATAGTGCAAAAAGTATTTTTTGCACTATACTAGCACTTTATATGGTTTACATCATATCATGTTACAAGTGGATTTTGTTGCACATCACTTTACTAATGTGATAGAGTTATAGAAGCTTATTTATTTAATAGTTTTCCCATCATGTAATAGATTTAAAATCATGTTTAGACACAGATGTGACATGCTATTTAGGTTCATGCACCAATTTGTCAGATTTATATAACAAGTTTGCATATAGATGTGACATTTCATTGAGATTTTAGACTTCTGATCATAGCATTAACTGTTCACAGCGCTGTCACTTTGTATGCATATTTTTGGGTTGAGCCAATCTCAGTAGCGCAGCAGCAGTAAAGTAAGGCCACAGGTAAATGCTCCATGTGGTGGAGAATGGAGGGATCTGTTAGGATGGAGCTAGGTTTATGCATTTAGTCTAAAGAACTAAGATCTGGCAGATGGACATTGATGCAACTGCAGGAAAAATGGGACCTTATTCCTATGTCCGCAGGGCCATTTAACATGGGAATATGCTCTACAGGGACCATTAGCATCTTGGTAAGGCAAGAGATAATGGGGTTGACACAGTGACTTTTCATTTTTTTAAAGAAGCTCTTCTCAATAAGATATTGAGACCCAAGAGTATATACAGTATCTCACAAAAAGGAATTCACCCCTCACATTTTTGTAAATATTTTATTATATAACTTTTCATGTGACAACACTGAAGAAATTTCACTTTGCTACAATGTAAAGTAGTGAGTGTACAGCTTGTATAATAGTGTAAATTTTCTGCCCCCTCAAAATAACTCAACACACAGCCATTAATGTCTTAACCACTGGCAACAAAAGTGAGTACATCCCTAAGTGAAAATGCCCAAATTTGGCCCAGTTAGCCATTTTCCATCCCCGGTGTCATGTGACTCGTTAGTGTTACAAGATCTCAGGTGTGAATGGGGAGCAGGTGTGTTAAATTTGGTGTTATTGCTCTCACTCTCTCATACTGGTCACTGGAAGTTTAACATGGCAAGTCATGGCAAACAACTCTCTGAGGATCTGAAAACAAGAATTGTTGCTCTACATAAAGATGACCTAGGGTATAAGAAGATTGCCAAGACCCTGAAACTGAGCTGCAGTGTGGTGGCCAAGACCATACAGCGGTTTAACAGGACAGGTACCATTCAGAAAAGGCTTTGCCATGGTCGACCAAAGAAGTTGAGTGCACGTGCTCAGCATCATATCCAGAGGTTGTCTTTGGGAAATAGACATATGAGTACTGCCAGCATTGTTTCAGCGGTTGATGGTATGGGGGGGGGGGGTCAAATCGGTCTGCATGGCTTTCATCTCAGAAGGAAGCCTCTTCTAAAGATGATGCACAAGAGAGCCCACAAACAGTTTGCTGAAGACAAGCAGACTAAGGGCATGGATAACTGGAACCATGTCCAGTGGTCTGATGAGACCAAGATAAACTTATTAGGTTCAGATGGTGTCAAGCGTGTGTGGCAGCAACCAGGCGAGGAGTACAAAGGCAAGTTTATCTTGCTTACAGTCAAGCATGGTGGTAGGAGTGTCATGGTCTGGGGCTGCATGAGTGCTGCCGGCACTGGGGATCTACAGTTCATTGAGGGAACCATAAATGCCAGCATGTACTGTGAGATACTGAAGCAGAGCAATACCCCTCCCTTTGGAGCCACAGGGTAGTATTCCAACATGACATAACGACCCCAAACACACCTTCAAGACGACCACTGCCTTGCTAAAGAAGCTGAGGATAAAGTTGATAAACTGGTCAAGCATGTCTCCAGACCTAAACGCTATTGAGTATCTGTGGGGCATCCTCAAACGGAAGGTGGAGGAGCGCAAGGTCTCTAACATCCACCAGCTCTGTGATGTCATCATGGAGGAGTGGAAGAGGAATGCAGTGGAAATTCTGTGAAGCTCTTGTGAACTCCATGCATAAGATGGTTAAGGCAGTGCTGGAAAAAAATGGTGGCCACACAAAATGTTGACACTTTGGGCCCAATTTAGACATTTCTACTTAAGGGTGTCTTCACTTTTGTTGCCAGCAGTTTAGACATTAATGGCTGTGTATTGAGTTAGTTTAAGGGGACATCAAATTTACTCTGTTATATAAGTTGTACACTTACTATTTTACATTGTAGCAAAGTGTAATTTCTTCAGTGTTGTCACATGAAAAGATATAATAAAGTATTTACATAAATGTGAGAGGTGTACTCACTTTTGTGAGATATTGTAGCACCATTATGGGTAGCAATAGTATCTTTAGTAGAGTTGAGCGGACACCTGGATGTCCGTGTTCGGCCGAACTTTAAAAAAAAGTCCGGGTCCGTGTCCCGGACTTTTGCCGAACTTTTCCCGGACACCGAACCCCATTGAAGTCAATGGGGACCCAAACTTTCAGGCACTAAAATGGCTCTAAAACACCAATGGAAAGGGCTAGAGTGCTGCAAATGGCAGCAAAACGTAGTTAAGAGCATGGCAAGTGCTCTGCAAACAAATGTGGATAGGGAAATAACTTAAAACAACAAAAAAAACAGAAAAATAAAACAATGTTCTTCATCTCTGAAGGACGAGGCCCATATGGAGTAGGAGGGAGGTTGAGGTGGTGGTGGATGTGGCGGTGTTATAGGCGTGCGCACAGGGTGTGCCGGATGTGCCTGGGCACACCCTAATCACTTAGGGCACATAGCATTATCGCTCTGTTTGCCAGTGAGGAGATGGGAAAGATCTCCCTCTGACCTGCTCTGCTCTATTTCACTTTGCCAGCAGGGAGAGTAATGTATCGGGGCCATGTACATGTAGGCAAACACATGCATGTGTATTTAAACTTTGGGGTGCACACCCTAATGCAATAGGCTGCGCACACCTATGGGCGGTGTAGGTGGAAGCAGCGGTGGAGGAGGACCAGGGCCGGATTAAGAGCATCATGGGCTTGGTGCTGAGGATTTTGAAGGGCCTTAAGGGCTGTGCCTTGGCATGCACCCAGAGGAGGAAGGGTGCAGCCATGCATGCCTAATTCCACATGGGATGCTGTCTCTGGAGCCCATAAACACATCCATGCATCGGCAACTGTCCCTCCTTGTCCGGCCTTCGTGCTGTGTGGGGAGGTTCTGAGGGAGCTGCCTGGGGAAGCGAGCATAGAAGCAAGACTTCTGTGTTTACAAGTGACAGAAGAGCGGTAACAGTGAATATGGCCAACCTGGGGCCTATATAAAGGTAGGGGCCTGGAGCTGCAGCTCCAATAGCCCCTACGTTAATCTGGCCCTGAGGAGGACGAGGTAGCCAACACTGCTTCTTTTCACAAATTTTAAATGAGGGCACACCCCAAAAGAGTGAGAAAGAGAAAATGGAACAATGGCTGGGTAAGGTCGGTATCCATCACTATTCTGCACAAGGTACGGAAAAGTCCCGTGGGATCCATGCCTGGTTCATTTTAATGAACGTAAGCTTGTCCACATTGTCTCTGGACAGGCGGCTGCGCTTGTCTGTGATAACGCCCCCAGCCGTGCTAAATACCCGTTCAGATAATACACTGGCTGCAGGGCATGCCAGCACCTCCAAGACGTAAAGGGCAAGCTCAGGCCATGTGCCCAACTTGGAGACCCAGAAGTTGAAGGGGGCAGACCCCTCATTCAGTACATCTAGGCGTGTGCACACATACTGCTCCACCATGTTGTTGAAATGCTGCCTCCTGCTAAGACGTTCCATATGAGCTGCTGGTGCTGCTGTTTGTTGTGGCGTGCTGACAAAGCTTTTCCACATTTCGGCCATGCTAACCCTGCCTTCTGAGGTGCTGGGGGTGCCCTGGTTGCGTTGGCGACCTCTTCCTCCTCCTCCTCTTCCTCCTCCTCTGCCTTGTGCTTCCACTGTGGCCCCGCTGTCAGGTGGGAATGCCAGCAGCATGGCGTCTACCAGCGTGCGCTGGTACTCGCGCATCTTGCGATCGCGCTCCAGTGAGTGAATTAAGGACGGTACGTTGTCCTTGTAATGGGGATCCAGCAGCGTGGCCACCCAGTAATCAGCACAAGGGTAAATGTGGGCAACTCGGCGGTCGTTGTGGAGACACTGCAGAATGTAATCGCTCATGTGTGCCAGGCTGCCCAGAGGCAACGAAAGGCTGTCCTCTGTGGGAGGTGTATCGTCCGTGTCCTCTGTATCCCCCCAGCCACGCACCAGTGATGGCCATGAGCTGGCCTGGGTGCCACCCTGCTGTGTAAATGAAGAAGAAAGTGGCACTTCCAGACCCAGGAACTTGGAAACTTGAGTATATTTCTTCAAATCATAGGTACAACATCAGACAAGACCACAAGACAGACTGGACAGAACCCTGCTGTGAACATGCTTCCATCTCCTCCTCCAGCTCCTCCTCCTCATCCTCCTCATCCTCCAGAACTGTGCCCCTGCTGGACAATTGTGTCCCTGGCGTTTGTGTGTGCAGGAACCCACCCTCTGAGCCCCTTGCGAATGACTGCCCTGAAAGCCTTGGAAATTTTACCTCTTCATCCTCCTCCTCCTCCTCCTCCTCATCCTGTGCCACATCCTCTTCCATCATCGCCTGAATTGTTTTTTCAAGGAGGCATAGAAGTGGGATAGTTAAGCTGAGAACGGCGTCATCGGCACTGGCCATGTTGGTGGAGTACTCAAAACAGCGCAACAAGGCACACAGGTCTCACATGGAGGCCCAGTTATTGGTGGTGAAGTGGTGCTGTTCCGCAGAGCGACTCACGCGTGCGTGCTGCAGCTGAAACTCCACTATGGCCTGCTGCTGCTCGCACAGTCTTTGCAGCATGTGCAAGGTGGAGTTCCATACATATATATGAGGCGGTGAGCGGGAAAGCCGAAGTTACGCTGCAGCGCTGACAGGCGAGCAGCAGCAGGGTGAGAACGCCGAAAGTGCGCACAGACGGCCCGCACTTTCTGCAGCAGCTCTGACATATCAGGTAGTTTTTAAGGAACCTCTGCACCACCAAATTCAGCACATGCGCCAGACAAGGGATGTGCGTCAAACCGGCTAGGCCCAGAGCTGCTATGAGATTTCGCCCGTTATCGCACACCACCAGGCCGGGCTTGAGGCTCGCTGGCAGCAACCACTCATTTGTCTGCTGTTCCATGCTCCTCCACAACTCCTGCGTGGTGTGTGGTTTGTCCCCCAAACAGGCAAGTTTTAAAACTGCCTGCTGTCGTTTACCCCTGGCCGTGCTGAAGTTGGTGGTGAAGGTGTTACGCTGAGGAGGCGGTAGAGGATGAGGAAGCGGAGTAGGAGGAGTTAGGAACAGGAGGCAAACTGAAGCGCCCTGCAATCCTCGGTGGTGGAAGGACATGCGCCAAATTGCTATCCGCCTCAGGCCCATCCGCCACTGCATTTACCCAGTGTGCCGTTATGGAGATATAACGCCCCTGACCGTGCTTACTGGTCCACGTATCGGTAGTTAGGTGGACCTTGCCAGAGATGGCGTTGCGCAGTGCACACCTGATTTTTTCCCCCACTTGGTTGTGCAGGGAAGGGATTGCTTGCCTGGAAAAGTAGTGGCGGCTGGGCACGACGTACTGTGGGACAGCCACCGACATAAGGTTTTTAAAACTGTGCGTCTCCACCAGACGGAATGACAGCATTTCAAAGGCCAAGAATTTTGAAATGCTGGCATTCAGGGCCAGGGATCGCGGGTGGGTAGGGGGGTACTTCCTCTTCCTCTCAAGTGTTTGGGAGATGGAAAGCTGAACGCTTCCACGGGACATTGTGGAGATGGTTGGTGACCCAGGTGGTGGTGTTGCTGACAGATCCTCTGTTTGCGGGGTGGCAGGTGCCGGTATCACTACAGATGTGGCTGGAGCGGCCGAGACTGCAGCAGAAGAGGAAGCAGGATGAGCCAGAGACGTTTCTTGGTTTTGAAGGTGTCTACTCCACTGCAGCTCGTGCTTTGCACTTAGATGCCTGATCATGCAGGTTGTGCTCAGGTTGAGAAGGTTTATGCCTCGCTTCAGGCTCTGATTGCACTGGGTGCAAACCACTTATGTCCTGTCATCAGCACATTTTCTAAAGAACTTACATGCTAGAGAACTCCTTTGAGCTGACTTTGGTGCGCTCGTTCCCTTGCTGCGTTGGGCAGTAGCGGGCGTAGTGTCTAGGGCACGGCCGCTCCGCTTCTGCACCCTGCTCCCTCTTCTGCTGTGCTGGTGGCTCTGGGCGACCACCGCCTCTTCCTCCAAACTACTCAGGTCACCTGCATGACGTTCATTCCATGTGGGGTCGAGGACCTCATCGTCCTCCACATCATCTTCCACCCAGTCTTCACCCCTGCCCTCCTTGTCGGTCTCCACAATGCTGAACGCCGCAGCAGTTGGCACCTGCGTTTCGTCATCATCGGAGACGTGCTGCGATGGTCCTTGCATGTACTCATCTTGAGAAATAAGTGGTTGGGCATCGCTGCACTCAATCTCTTCAACTTCTGGGGCAGGGCTAGGTGGATGGCCCTGGGAAGCCCTGCTGACAGAGTCCTCAAAAAGAACAAGAGACTGCTGTATGGATTGGGGCTCAGACTGCTTGCCTGATTTCCAAGGGGGTGAGGTGAAAGACGGTTGGACATTGGCTGCAGGTGCCAACTCTGACCTTTCTGCAGTAGACTGGGTGGGAGACAATGTGAAGGAACTGGAGGCACTGTCAGCAACCCAATCTACTATCGCCTGTACTTCTTCAGGCCTCATCACGTCTAGAGGCGCATTATGCCCTACCAAATACTGATGCAGGTTCTGTCGCCTACTCACACTTGTGGAAGGTGTTTCACTTGATGCGTGTAGCTGGCACAGATCGACCACGTCCTCTCCTTGCAACAGGAGCTCTACCAGCAGCACCACGACCCAGGCCACAGCCCCTATTTGACGGTCTCCTCATATTTCTGTAATTTATGATCTTGCCCTAGAAAGGTGTTTATTGAATAGCGGAACAAAACAACACCAGTATTATACGGGTGTATCTGACAGTCAAATATGCAAACTATGCCGCAATTTAATGTTTTTACCCCAAAAGGGTGTATATTGCATAGCGGAATAGGAAAAAGGATAAAAAAACGGTGTATCTCACACGTACAAACACAGACTAGGCCCCGATTAAAAATTTTTGTACCCTAAAGGGAGGATGAGGAAGAGGAGTAGGAGGAGTTGGGAACAGGAGGCAAACTGAAGCGCCCTGCAATCCTTGGCAGTGGAAGGAGATGCGCCAAACAAATTTAAAAGGTGTATCTCACACGTACCGATACAGACTATGCCATAATTTAATTTTCTTACACTCCAAAAGGGTGTATATTGAATAGCGGAATAGGAAAAATGTTATAATACGGTGTATCTCACACGTACAAACACAGACTAGGCCCCGATTACAATTTTTTGTACCCTAAAGGCAGGATGAGGAAGAGGAGTAGGAGGAGTGGGGAACAGGAGGCAAACTGAAGCGCCCTGCAATCCTCGGCGGTAAAAGGAGATGCGCCAAACAAATTTAAAAAGGTGTATCTCACATGTACCGATACAGACTATCCCGCAATTTAATTTTTTACACTCAAACAGGGTGTATATTGAATAGCGGAATAGGACAAATTTTACAAAACGGTGTATCTCACACGTACAAACACCAACTAGGCCCCGATTACAATTTTTTTGTACCCTAAAGGCAGGATGAGGAAGAGGAGGAGGAGTTGGGAACAGGAGCCAAACTGAAGCGCCCTGCAATCCTCGGCGGTAGAAGGAGATGCGCCAAACAAATTTAAAAATGTGTATCTCACATGTACCGATACAGACTATCCCGCAATTTAATTTTTTACACTCAAACAGGGTGTATATTGAATAGCGGAATAGGACAAATTTTACAAAACGGTGTATCTCACACGTACAAACACAATCTAGGCCCCGATTACAATTTTTTGTACCCTAAAGGCAGGATGAGGAGTAGGAGGAGTTCGGAACAGGCAGGAGGCAGACTGAAGCACCCTCAAATCCTCGGCAGTATGAGATGCGCCCCAAAAATTGGAAAGGTGTATCTCACCCGTACCGACACAGACTATCCCGCAATTTAATTGTTTATACCCAAAGGTTTTGATTAAATAGCGGAATAGAAAATATGATCAAAAAAATATGTATGTATCTCACACGTACAGAAGCACACTAGGCCCCAATTACTATTGTTTGTACCCCTAAAGGCAGGATGAGGAGTAGGAGGAGTTTGGAACAGGCAGCACCCTCAAATCTTCAGAAGTATGAGATGAACCCCAAAAACTTGGAAAGGTGGATCTCACACGTGCCAACACAAACTATCCCGCAATTTAATTGATCCCCAAAGGTTTTTATTGAATAGCGGAATAGGAAATATGATCAAAAAAAGTGTATGTATCTCTCACGTACAGAAGCACACTAGGCCCCAATTACTATTGTTTGTACCCCTAAAAGGTTGGATGAGGAGTAGGAGGAGTTTGGAACAGGCAGCACCCTCAAATCTTCAGAAGTATGAGATGAACCCCAAAAACTTGGAAAGGTGGATCTCACACGTACCAACACAAACTATCCCCCAATTTAATTGATCCCCAAAGGTTTTTATTGAATAGCGGAATAGGAAATATGATCAAAAAAAGTGTATGTATCTCACACGTACAAAACCACACTAGGCCCCAATTACTATTGTTTGTACCCCTAAAAGGCTGAATGAGGAGTAGGAGGAGTATGGAACAGGCAGCACCCTCAAATCTTCAGAAGTATGAGATGAACCCCAAAAACTTGGAAAGGTGGATCTCACACGTACCAACACAAACTATCCCGCAATTTAATTGATCCCCAAAGGTTTTTATTGAATAGCGGAATAGGAAATATGATCAAAAAAAGTGTATGTATCTCACACGTACAAAACCACACTAGGCTCCAATTACTATTGTTTGTACCCCTAAAAGGCTGAATGAGGAGTAGGAGGAGTATGGAACAGGCAGCACCCTCAAATCTTCAGAAGTATGAGATGAACCTCAAAAACTTGGAAAGGTGGATCTCACACATACCAACACAAACTATCCCGCAATTTAATTGATCCCCAAAGGTTTTTATTGAATAGAGGAATAGGAAATATGATCAAAAAAAGTGTATGTATCTCACACGTACAGAAGCACACTAGGCCCCAATTACTATTGTTTGTACCCCTAAAAGGCTGAATGAGGAGTAGGAGGAGTATGGAACAGGCAGCACCCTCAAATCTTCAGAAGTATGAGATGAACCCCAAAAACTTGGAAAGGTGGATCTCACACATACCAACACAAACTATCCCGCAATTTAATTGATCCCCAAAGGTTTTTATTGAATAGCGGAATAGGAAATATGATCAAAAAAAGTGTATGTATCTCACACGTACAAAACCACACTAGGCCCCAATTACTATTGTTTGTACCCCTAAAAGGCTGAATGAAGAGTAGGAGGAGTATGGAACAGGCAGCACCCTCAAATTTTCAGAAGTATGAGATGAACCTCAAAAACTTGGAAAGGTGGATCTCACACGTACCAACACAAACTATCCCGCAATTTAATTGATCCCCAAAGGTTTTTACTGAATAGCGGAATAGGAAATATGATCAAAAAAAGTGTATGTATCTCACACGTGCAAAACCACACTAGGCCCCAATTACTATTGTTTGTACCCCTAAAAGGCTGAATGAGGAGTAGGAGGAGTATGGAACAGGCAGCACCCTCAAATCTTCAGAAGTATGAGATGAACCCCAAAAACTTGGAAAGGTGGATCTCACACGTACCAACACAAACTATCCCGCAATTTAATTGATCCCCAAAGGTTTTTATTGAATAGCGGAATAGGAAATATGATCAAAAAAAGTGTATGTATCTCACACGTACAGAAGCATACTAGGCCCCAATTACTATTGTTTGTACCCCTAAAAGGCTGAATGAGGAGTAGGAGGAGTATGGAACAGGCAGCCCCCTCAAATCTTCAGAAGTATGAGATGAACCTCAAAAACTTGGAAAGGTGGATCTCACACGTACCAACACAAACTATCCCGCAATTTAATTGATCCCCAAAGGTTTTTATTGAATAGCGGAATAGGAAATATGATCAAAAAAAGTGTATGTATCTCACACGTACAGAAGCACACTAGGCCCCAATTACTATTGTTTGTACCCCTAAAAGGCTGAATGAGGAGTAGGAGGAGTATGGAACAGGCAGCACCCTCAAATCTTCTGAAGTATGAGATGAACCCCAAAAACTTGGAAAGGTGGATCTCACACGTATAAACACAAACTATCCCGCAATTTAATTGATCCCCAAAGGTTTTTATTGAATAGCGGAATAGGAAATATGATCAAAAAAAGTGTATGTATCTCACACGTACAGAAGCATACTAGGCCCCAATTACTATTGTTTGTACCCCTAAAAGGCTGAATGAGGAGTAGGAGGAGTATGGAACAGGCAGCCCCCTCAAATCTTCAGAAGTATGAGATGAACCCCAAAAACTTGGAAAGGTGGATCTCACACGTACCAACACAAACTATCCCGCAATTTAATTGATCCCCAAAGGTTTTTATTGAATAGCGGAATAGGAAATATGATCAAAAAAAGTGTATGTATCTCACACGTACAAAACCACACTAGGCCCCAATTACTATTGTTTGTACCCCTAAAAGGCTGAATGAGGAGTAGGAGGAGTATGGAAAAGGCAGCACCCTCAAATTTTCAGAAGTATGAGATGAACCCCAAAAACTTGGAAAGGTGGATCTCACACGTACCAACACAAACTATCCCGCAATTTAATTGATCCCCAAAGGTTTTTATTGAATAGCGGAATAGGAAATATGATCAAAAAAAGTGTATGTATCTCACACGTACAAAACCACACTAGGCCCCAATTACTATTGTTTGTACCCCTAAAAGGCTGAATGAGGAGTAGGAGGAGTATGGAACAGGCAGCACCCTCAAATCTTCAGAAGTATGAGATGAACCCCAAAAACTTGGAAAGGTGGATCTCACACATACCAACACAAACTATCCCGCAATTTAATTGATCCCCAAAGGTTTTTATTGAATAGCGGAATAGGAAATATGATCAAAAAAAGTGTATGTATCTCACACGTACAAAACCACACTAGGCCCCAATTACTATTGTTTGTACCCCTAAAAGGCTGAATGAGGAGTAGGAGGAGTATGGAACAGGCAGCACCCTCAAATCTTCAGAAGTATGAGATGAACCCCAAAAACTTGGAAAGGTGGATCTCACACGTACCAACACAAACTATCCTGCAATTTAATTGATCCCCAAAGGTTTTTATTGAATAGCGGAATAGGAAATATGATCAAAAAAAGTGTATGTATCTCACACGTGCAAAACCACACTAGGCCCCAATTACTATTGTTTGGACCCCTAAAAGGCTGAATGAGGAGTAGGAGGAGTATGGAACAGGCAGCACCCTCAAATCTTCAGAAGTATGAGATGAACCCCAAAAACTTGGAAAGGTGGATCTCACACGTACCAACACAAACTATCCCGCAATTTAATTGATCCCCAAAGGTTTTTATTGAATAGCGGAATAGGAAATATGATCAAAAAAAGTGTATGTATCTCACACGTACAAAACCACACTATGCCCCAATTACTATTGTTTGTACCCCTAAAAGGCTGAATGAGGAGTAGGAGGAGTATGGAACAGGCAGCACCCTCAAATCTTCAGAAGTATGAGATGAACCCCAAAAACTTGGAAAGGTGGATCTCACACGTACCAACACAAACTATCCCGCAATTTAATTGATCCCCAAAGGTTTTTATTGAATAGCGGAATAGGAAATATGATCAAAAAAAGTGTATGTATCTCACACGTACAAAACCACACTAGGCCCCAATTACTATTGTTTGTACCCCTAAAAGGCTGAATGAGGAGTAGGAGGAGTATGGAACAGGCAGCACCCTCAAATCTTCAGAAGTATGAGATGAACCCCAAAAACCCCAAATATCATTCAGCTCTGCTGCAGGCCACAATTTATTTTTTTTTAACCCAAGGCTGTATATTGAATAGTGGAATAGAAAAAAAGTGTATGATTTTTGAAACCACTCAATATTAGCACATGTGAACTGAACACAGCAGTGTATGATCAGTCACTCAGCACAGCACAGCTGAAGGAAAAATGCTGCACACAGTGCCTGATGGAAAAATACTTTTCTCCCTCCTCCTCAGTGGGCAAAAAAGATTGTGTTCACTGCACCCCAAAAAGACTGTGTTCACTGCACCCCAAAAATATTGTGTGCACTGCAGCCCACACACAGCAAAATGGATGTGGACCACTGACACCTGCCTATCTACTATCCCACACCACACAGCAATATCGATTGTAGTTTGTAGAACACACTGTCTGACCCCTAAAAATCAGCAGACTCTGTCCCTAAAAGGATTGATAAGATCGTAGATCGGGTGACTGCAACCCCCCCCCCCCCCACACAGCAATATCGATTGTAGTTTGTAGAACGCACTGTCTGACCCTAAAAATCAGCAGACTCTGTCCCTAAAAGGATTGATAAGATCGTAGATCGGTCACTGCAAACCCCACCCCACACAGCAATATCGATTGTAGTTTGTAGAACACACTGACCCTAAAAATCAGCAGACTCTCTCCCTAAAATGCCTACAACTCGCCCTGCCTAACACACTCCGACCTGTCCCTTAATTCTATCCGGACACAAATGTTTTTTTTTTCCTGTCTGTCCCTAATCAGCAGCCAGCACCCCAAAAAGATTGTGTTCACTGTACCCCAAAAAGATTGTGTTCACTGCACCCCAAAAAGATTGTGTTTACTGCAGCCCAAAAAGATTGTGTTCACTGCAGCCCACACACAGCAAAATGGATGTGGACCACTGACACCTGCCTATCTCCTATCGCACCACACACAGCAATATCGATTGTAGTTTGTAGAACACACTGACCCTAAAAATCGGCAGACTCTCTCCCTAAAAGGATTGATAAGATCGTAGATCGGTCACTGCAAACCCCACCCCACACAGCAATATCGATTGTAGTTTGTAGAACACACTGACCCTAAAAATCAGCAGACTCTGTCCCTAAAAGAATTGCTAAGATCGTAGATCGGTCACTGCAAACCCCACCCCACACAGCAATATCGATTGTAGTTTGTAGAACACACTGTCTGACCCTAAAAATCAGCAGACTCTGTCCCTAAAAGGATTGCTAAGATCGTAGATCGGTCACTGCAAACCCCACCCCACACAGCAATATCGATTGTAGTTTGTAGAACGCACTGTCTGACCCTAAAAATCAGCATACTCTGTCCCTAAAAGGATTGCTAAGATCGTAGATCGGTCACTGCAAACCCCACCCCACACAGCAATATCGATTGTAGTTTGTAGAACACACTGACCCTAAAAATCAGCAGACTCTCTCCCTAAAATGCCTACAACTCGACCTGCCTAACACACTCCGACCTGTCCCTCAATTCTATCCGGACACAAATGTTTTTTTTTTCCTGTCTGTCCCTAATCAGTAGCCAGCACGTTGATGTGTGCTCTCTCCCTGAACTAAACAGCAGAATGACGCCGCAGCGGCGCTGCCTCGAACTTATAAAGACTTGGTCACATGCTTCAGACGGCCAATCACAGCTACTGATACATTTGTAGGCATGGCTGGGATGGCTTAGGCACACCAGTTAAACGCTTGTTGATTGGCTGTTGAAAGCCCGCCATGAAAAGCGCGCCGAAGCATGCAAAACCCGGAAATAAAACGACCGAACACGGATTTTTACCCGACTATACAGTAAAGTTTTCGGGTCCGTGTTCGGGTAACAAAAATCCAATTATTCGGTACGAACACGAATAATACAGTCCGTGTTCGCTCAACCCTAATCTTTAGGCTTAGATTAAATTTCAGCCAAAATGTTACCCTGATCTAGTTTTTACAATGGGGATGGAGGGTTTTCCTCCTCCTCAGACAGTGTCTCAGGACGGAAAACTGAAAGAGGTCTCTTCTGACCTCCATTATCTACAGCCTCCAAAAAGAATGAGATTTTGTGCGTTTTCCGACATCGTGTTATAAAATTCCTTCCTAAATTAGCAGGAGGAAGGCTGTGCGGCTGAAGGCTCCGCAGAGTGCTCAGAGGAAGTCAAAGACCAGGATGGGGGCATCTATCTGAAGAGAGGGTACTGGGGCCCTGTTGAGAGAGAATTACCCCACCCCCCCCCCCATCATGCAATGTGCTGAGGATGGGCTGGAGAGGTCATCTGACCTCTTGCCCCTGCGTGTGGGATCTCAAAAGGAGTACTTACAATCTCAACAGCTGTGAAGAGGAGGGGATGAGACAATTTGCATGAGGCACTACTGTAGGCTGCTGAATCCAGGTAGGCATACAAAGATCACTGTCCTTTACTGTGGGAAGAAGCTGAAGGTGCCAATCTAAAGCTTGTCTGAGAGTTCAGAAAAAAGGGGGCAGAGAGCTGAAACTACACACTGTAGAGTTCAGTGAGAAGAGCAATGAGAGCTTATTGGAGGGAAGAGACACACCCCCTTCACACAGCTCACAGGAACAGAGCTGAGCCTGTTAATCTACTGGAGGTCCCTCCCTGTCACCATTTTTCTCTTGGTTTCAGGAAAACGTGTGTAGCTGGATTTCCAGCCTTTGTGCTGGATGTGGGTCTGCCAGGGTTACTGCTAGTAACAACAGCCCATTTAAGCATGTTCTCCAAGTGTGAGCACTGAGACAAGAAGCAGTCCAGCATCTTTGGTTTTTGTATTTATTTTAGGAACTTGGATGGGAGAAGGGAATGAGTGGGATACTCCTTTGGCTTGACTATACACAATGTAATGGGACAACTGAGAAAACGGATTCTGACGCTGACTTGACGCCGTCTGAATGCCGGTCAATGCCGGTTGGCGCTTGTTAACACTGACTTGCTGTCTGTGAACTTGAACTGACTTCTGAAACTTCCTTGTGGCTCAAAAGTCCTTTGTACTGCCCCCTTTAGCTTTCCTGACTGAGGTAGCTATTTGTAAGCACTGCTGCAACTCTTAACTCCTCAGGGCCCACACACACTGGCACCCTCTTTCTCTTCAGGGACTAAACACTGGCACCCCCTTTCTATAACTGCTGCACAGGCTAACTGGCTCCTGGATCCCTCTGACCTTCCGGAGTGGTCCCCTATCCTAGGCAGACCCCGGGGCAGTTTACAGTACTCACGACACTGCTTTCCTGGAAACTCCGACCCCCACAGCTCCGCTTGGTCCTCAGCATACTGGATCCCTCTCTGCAGCTCAGCTCAACCTTCTGTCCTCTAGGCCAGCCTCCCAGGACATCCGTTCCATGCTGACAGGAGGAGAGACAGACGTCACCTCCCTCCTGGGACTCTGCTTCCCGCCAAAGACGCCCTGTCATGTGCTCCCCTCAGACTTATATCCCCCTCCCAGGATGCATTGCGGCAGAATATGCCTTCTGGGATGGATACAAGCCCTGGTGTGCTATTGGACAGGTTACCTCCAGTGTCCAATGAGAGCCCTCATTGGATACAGTGGGGAGACTCCCCAACTCAACAGTCACACCTGAGAACACAGGACAGCCTGACTGATTAATTGGACCCTGCTGATAAGCAGACAAGGTCTCCCCTATAGGTTACCTAGCATCTACCTAGGAGGGTGCTACACTTGTCAGAAATGACTCACGCTTATAGCAGAGGAATGAAGCAGCAGACATAAATGACACTTAGTGCTCTGGATTTAGACAAGTACACATTATATAGGGATATGCTTTGTTCATGTGTAATATATGAGGTTTACAACCACTTTAAGTTAATTGTCACATACTGAAATTGCTAAATGCAGCCTGGTATCAATATGTAGAAAGGGTTAAAGAATAATTGTTACGGAAGAGCCAACCAATCAGCAGCTGTTAATTAATTCTGATCCTCTCCTGAGATATGCAAAGTGCAGTTACCAGTGGTAACCAATTAGAAGTCATCTTTTGTTATGAATATTATGAATATAATCTTATTAGTTTCTATGCATTACCAAATGCCTGACTGGTTAAATTCCTGTATATACTGTATTTTACATCTAATATAACAGTTTCTAATTATTCTTATTCAGAGAAACAAAAGAACAGAGCTATAAAGGAGAGCATGTGTGCTTACTGGATGGAGCCCACAGCTGGGAGTTAACATCTGATTTGTACAGATGATGTTCTGTGCCCTTACAAACAAGTCCCTCAACACTTCCTAATGAGATTATTATTATATCACAAAGACGTCCCTTTCTTCTTACACAACTCTCTTTATGACAATCCAATTAAAGCCATTTCCTATAATATTAAAGCTTTAATTTTACTCTGTACCCAGTAATGCCAGAATGACTGCGTTATTCATTTACAGAAGTACAAAATTTGACCAAGCGTTTCGGAGATGTCGTGTTGTATTAAATGGACATCAGATTGAACATGCAGCTGTTTAGCATTTGTGCAGCATTCATATGTTTATGTAAATCATTAAAGGAGAAGTGTTGAGAAATGACCAAGGATCCCTTATAATACCAGGTTATGTGCACTTGACTGTGAGCTGTAACAGTACCTGAACAATAAGACAGGCAATAGATCGCATAATTTGCCTATCCCAGTCAGTTTTGATATGGGAGTCCCTTCCATGGAGCTATTGTGTTCTCCTGACATCCCTGCTTGGAGAAAACAATGATCATTGCTAGCGGCTATAGCCATTGGCAACACTTGCATATAAAAATCCAACATGCTGGTTGTATATAGTGTATATGGGTCGACTTGGGTACAATCAGCCTGCCCATAGGTGATGTGAATCTCGGCTGGTCCTTGCTGAACCAGCTGAGATTCGAACCATCTAAGGCTGGCTTAACCACTTTCTTACTGGGCCATAGAAATTGTCTCTTTACCACGTGACCGGCTGTGTCCAATCACAGCCGGTCACAGAATGTCAACAGAGAACACGGTAACTAGCTGTCGTGTTCTCCTCCTCAAACACTGATCCTGTGTGAGGAGGAGATTGCTGTAACAGCTAGTTACCGATTACAGTGCACCCCAAAACACACTGATTGCCCCCCCATCTAATAAAGAGGACCTGTCACTAGCCCATCAAAGTACCTGTCACTAGCCCATCAAAGTACCTGTCACCAGCCCATCAGAGTACCCGAGTACCTGTCACCAACCCATCAGGTACTCTGATGACAGGTACTCGGGTACTCTGATGGGCTGGTGACAGGTATTCGGGTACTCTAATGACAGGTACTCGGGTACTCTGATGACAAGTGCTCGGGTACTTTGAATACCTGTCATCAGAGTACCCGAGTACCTGTCATTGGAGTACTCGAGTACCTGTCATCAGAGTACCCATCATCAGAGTACCCGAGTACCTGTTACCCGCCCATCAGAGTACCCGAGTACCTCTCTGTATCCCATCAGAGTACCAAAGTACCTGTCTCCAGCCCAGAGTACCCGAGTACCTCTCTGCAGCCCATCAGAGTACCCAAGTACCTCTCTGCAGCCCATCAGAGTACCCGAGAACATGTCATCAGCGTACCCAAGTACCTGTCACCAGCCCATCAGAGTACCTGGGTACCTGTCATCAGAGTACCCAAGTACCTGTCTCCAGCCCTTCAGAGTACCTATCTGCAGCCGATCAGAATACCTGAGTACCTGTATCTAGCCCATCGGGGTATCTGATTACCTATCTGCAGACCAATAGAGTACCTGAGTACCTGTCTTCTGCCCATCAAAGTATCCGAGTACCTGTCTCCAGCCCATCAGAGTACCCGAATACCTCTATGCAGCCCATCAGAGTACCTGAGTACCTGTCTTCAGCCCAGAGTACCCAAGTACCTGTCTCCAGCCCAGAGTACCCGAGTACCTGTCTCCAGCCCAGAGTACCTATCTGCAGCCCATCAGATTACCCGAGTACCTGTCTCTAGCCCTTTAGAATACCCAAGTACCTCTCTGAAGCTCATCAGAGTACCCGATTACCTTTCTGAAGCCGATCAGTGTACCTGAGTACCTGTCTGCAGCCCATCAGAGTACCTGATTGCCTATATGCACCTACGTTTTTGGCTGTTTTTGGCGTTTTTTTTTTTTTTTTTATATTTATTCCAATCCCATCTTCCCATCTCCCCATCCCCTCCCCTCTCCCTCCCCCCTGCCTTTGTTTTCCCCTTCCTTCCCCCGGATTTTTTTTCCCTTCCCCTTTCTCTCTACACATCACCATCCCCCATCTTATCATGGATATCTCTGATATAGAATCTCATAAGTACAGCATATTGGATGATTTATACACCACATTACCCACCACATTATTCACCAGTAATCCATCTCTTACCAAAACATTCCGCTACATGTTATGTGGTAAGTTCAAAAAATTAGAGCGGCTTATACATTCCACCAATGTCCAATGGTGGGACAAATTTTTCTTAAATAAATACATCACCACTAAAATGACACCCAGAGGGCTACGCACTATGAAAACCTGCTCCTTTCTGGATAAAGAAAATTTAACAGAATGGAACAACATTTCCGAATTCTGTACCTCCAAATGGATCAGTGTCTTGATTAAACATAGATCCTCCAGGTTTTCTCAGCTGACCCATCAAGTGCAAATCCTCTCACAAGAAATTGTGAACGCCAAACAGTGTTTACCTCTCTCTTGGCTGGACACTCTAAAGAAAAACACCAAAAGACAAGAAGACACCCTTATCCGCACAAAAATAGGTAAATTTAGACGTGATCTCCATGATTACACAAACAATAGGGTCTTCACTTGGAACCAACCACAGCAGTCATCGAATTCTGTTGACCTGGCCATCCCTCCCCCTCCCTCCACAACTCCCCCATCTTTGCTGACCCTCAACCTAGAACAGCCACATAGGCCCCATAATCGCCACACACATGGCAGGTCTCCCTTACCTCCTACTTCACATCCCGTCAGAGTCCACACACCAGTCAGATCCAACCCCAGACTTCTTCCCCGCAACACAAAAGGTTGTACCTCATCTCATACCAAAACATTACAACACCTCACTACCTTTTATAATCGGCCCCACCATTCTTACCATACTCACCCATCCACAGCTTTGCATAAAGCCAAGCATCGCCCTACCACTACAAAACATCCAGATCATGGACCACAGATACCAGCACATCCAAGTAGACCATCTACTGCACGTGAATCTGTAGCTCACAATTTATCAGTGATCGCTACAGTCAACGCTCTGAATAAACCCCTATCCCCTATATCCATGGCTACTACCTCCAGAGAGGTCATTGAGATCTCATCTAGGCAACCACCCTACCAGTCTCCCCATAACCCCGCTGCTCCTGTCTCATCAACCCACGGAGACACCCCAATTATGGAGGCATCCCCAGCTATTCATAGGACCTCTCCTGATTGTCCCCCCCCAAAACCCCTCCATCTCAACACCATCACTAGGGAGTCTTTTTTAGTGACGGGCCCCCCTCAGACAGGCTCATCCAAAAGAAAGCACACAGAAGAGGATGCAGAGGGGGGAAAAATAGAAACAAGCACAAAAAAACCCAAAACACTGAAACCATCAAAATATTCAATTTATCCAAACACACACTCTCTCAGGCAGAAACATCCCTCTCAAGCAGGGGCCTCAACTTTGCCCCCTGCAATAAACCAGATCCGTTTCTCCTTTTCAAGGATCTAAACAAATACATGAGAAACTTGACATTGAAAAGATTTTTCCAAATAAACCAAACCAAACAGGGTTCCAGACCCAACACCACATTGATTGCAGCCCTCAGTCCTACTCCTGAACCCCAAGAATTTGACTTTGAGACAGACATCATTGAGACATTGGAACAGCTATATAACGATGACACTCTCACTGACTTAGATTTGTTTACACAGCATTTAGCAACCTCCCCACCGGTCCAACATTCAACATTGAAACCCAAATCAGTCTTTTACCCTTACCAGCATAAAGGCCCACATCTTACCACTTTTTACAATATGGTCTATTCCGACTTCCCGAAATTATGCAAACCATCTTCCCACACCCCTACCCAGTTAGGCACCCTTACACCTCAAGAATCAAAAGCCCTTTCATCCTCGATTAATAACAATGACATTATCATTAAAAACGCTGATAAAGGAGGAGGCATTGTCCTCCTGGATCGAGATTCTTACATCCAAGAGGCCGAAAGACTTTTGGCTGATTCCAACACTTACACTCCACTCCATATGGATCCACTTCCAGAATACAAATTGGACCTGAAGGCTATCATTGACCATGCCATTGAAACCAAAACTATAGACTCCAATGAAGCCTCCTTCCTCAATAGGATGTTTTATCGGACCCCATATTTTTATCATATTCCAAAGATCCACAAAAGTCTCACCGATCCCCTAGGCCGTCCCATCATTGCATCCATGGAGAGTATCACCTCTGGTCTCTCCTTATACATAGACCATTTTCTCCAACCACTAGCCCAAAGTTTACCTGCCTACATCAGAGACGGTACTCATCTGTTGGAACTACTGTCCCCCTACACATGGGAACCTAGTTACACCTGGATGTCTCTGGATGTTAATTCACTGTATACATCTATTCCACACCATTTCGGCCTCACAGCCCTAGATCATTTTCTCCATCTGGATCCTTACATGAGCCCCAAACAAGCCCACTTCATTCTGGAATGTACAAAATTTTGTCTCACTCATAACTATTTTAAATTTAATGATCAATTTTATTTACAAATCAACGGAAAAACAGCCATGGGAGCAAATTTTGCACCTTCATACGCAAATTTAGTCCTTTTTGCTTTCCAAAATGGGGTCATTTTATGGGGGTTTTCATTGTCCTGGTTTTCCAGGGCCTTCAAAAGTGTGATAGGTCGTTAGGAAATTATATGTGTAATTTATACACCTTGAACACCTAACGGTGCTCCTTGCATGTTGGGTCTCTGTATGTGGCCAGGGTGTGACAAAGTCTCACATATATGGTGTCGCCACACTCAAGAGGAGTAGCAGAATGTATTTTTGGGTGTCATTTTTGCTATGTACATGCTATGTATTAGAGATATCTTATTAATTGACAACTTTGTGTGTAAAAAAAAAAGCGTTTTCATTTTCTTTCCACATATTCCAAAAACTTGTGGAAAAAAATGACACATTCAAAAGACTCATTATGCCACATAGAATATACATTGGGGTGTTTGCTTTCCAAAATGGGGTCATTTTGTGGGGGTTTCCATTGTCCTGGTGTTCCAGGGCCTTCAAAAGTGTGATTGGTTGTAATGAAATTATATGTGTAATTTATGCTCCTAGAACACCTGACGGTGCTCCTTGCCTGTTGGGCCTCTATATGTGACAGTGCTGGGACTTAAGCCCCATACACACGTACTGATCGTTGGCCGAACGATCAGCCGTCTTTTGTCCAGGGCTGTTGTGTCTGTTGAAAACTGCAAAAGACTGCACACGAATTTTGTCGGCTAACAACAGCCGACTGCAGAAGTGATGTCATGTGATGGTTAACTTTCCTTGTCTTTTTTCTTTTCTGAGCATGCCCAGTCTTGCTAATCTGCTGTCTGTCGGCCGAAATCTGTACTGACTGGCGAACAATCGGCCGTTCTGGTGACGGCCAACAAATATTTTAAAGTCTGCACGACAGATTCTGTTGGGCCGAAAATGCGCTGTCGGCTGTCGGAAGCATCATACTAACAAGCCTACAATCGGCCGATCGGTCGGCGGCCGAATGTATACGTCCGACAATCGGTACGTGTGTACGGGGCTAAAGTCCCACATATGTAGTATCGCCATACTCAGAAGGAGTAGCAGAATGTATTTTGGGGTGTAATCGCAAGTATGCATATACTGTGTGTGAGAAATAACTTGTTATTATGACAATTTTGTGTAAAAAGAAAAAAATTATTTCTTAATTTTCCCAAGAATTGTGGGAAAAAATTACAACTTCAAAAAACTCACCATGCCTGTTACTAAATACCCAGGAATGTCTACTTTCCAAAACGGGGTCATTTGGGGGGTATTTGTACTGTCCTGACATTTCAGGGCCTCAAGAAATGAGATAGGCCGTCGGTACATCAGGTGTGATCAATTTTCAATGATTGGCACCATAGCTTGTAGACTCTATAACTTTTACACAGACTAAATAATAACCACTTATTTGGGTTATTTTTACCAAAGATATGTAGTAACATAAATTTTGGCCCAAATTTATGAAAAATAATTACTTATTTGCAAAATTTTATAATAGAAACTAAAACAAAATGTTTTTTTTTTTTTTTTTAATTTTCGCTCTTTTTTCACTTATATTGCAAAAAATAAAAAAACACAGTGGTGATTAAATACTACCAAAAGAAAGCTCTATTTGTGTGAAAAAAATTACCAAAAATTTGATTGGGTACAGCATTGCATGACTGAGTAATTATCATTCAAATTGTGAGAGCGCTGAAAGCTGAAAATTGGTCTGGGTAGGAAGGGGGTGTAACTGCTCTGTATGGAAGTGGTTAATAGGTCTATTTGTAATGACTATCACTATCCGCTAGGGTTGCCACCTCATACCTTTAATCCTGGACACATATGAATTACACAGGTTCTGAGGCTGATATAATGCACATCAAGTGAGTTTAATTACCACCTTAATCAGCTTCAGAACCTGTGTAATTAATGTGTGTCCTGGTGTAAAGGGATGAGGTGGCAACCCTACGTATCCGCTTTCCATTAAACATTCATAAAATACAGGCTGCAGCATGCCTAACCCAGGAGAGGGAACTCCATGATTAAAGGAGAGCTGCTCATGTGACTTTGACAGGTCCCATGACCAGACCCTGGCTCTTTTTTTTTTTTTTTTTTTTTCTTTCTTACTGACAGCTTTTTAATAGTGCTGAGCTGGCTTCAGAGTCCTGATTTTATATAAATGTGCAGTAAGTAGCAGTATGACTGTGGTAAGGTCATACTGTTGCTTTATAAATTAGATCCTTAGACTTCTGAAGTCCCTGATGAGCGTTAGCTTCCATTTGTTAAAGGGGAAAGGTTCACTGCTGGTTAGAACTGCACAATTTGCAATGTCTATTTTTTGATCACAGAAGGATATTGTTATTTTAGTCCTTTAAAATGAAAATGTATACAGGACCGTTTACAAAGACCCATTTAGTGTCTGCTAATGTCTCTGCAATAAGCACACCCACGCATTACAGTCAGTTTATGTAGAAGCCAATTAACCTTTTTGTTTCTCGATAGTGGGAAGAAACCATAGTCCAAAAGGGAAAAATTCTTCATAGGGATTGGAAAACAATGGTGAGAGCAACAACACATCTATTGCTTTATCCTTCTCGTCTATTTACCATATAACATATACATTTATCTATTTAGCAAATAGGTAGGCTGCCATTGCTGTCCTTTGTCTTTAAAATTTTACTAACATGCCTATCCTCTGTTTTGAATCCTCTCCAGTCTTTGACCATGAGGACAATTATGCAGCAAGTAAAAGTGATGTGCATATTTATACTGGGTCAGTGACCCATAACAAATACCAAGTAAGTATGGAAGCCATTGGATCATCATAACAGCAAAGCAAGCAGCATTTTCAGATCAGGTCACCAATGATTTTAGTTTTAAGGCCCGTACACACGTACCGATCGTCGGCATACAAACGTCGGTGGACGAAGGATCTGCCGATTGTACGCGTGTTAGTATGGTGCCTCCGACAGATGTCTGCGCACAATCCGCGGACAAAAGTCTTTCTTGCAAACATGAAAATTTTTGTATGCCGACACCAGAACGGACGATTGTTCGCCTGTCAGTACACAATTCGGCCGACAGACCGCAGATTTGCAAGACTGGGCATGCTCAGAAAATAGAAAACACAGGGAAAGTTAACCATTACATGACATCACTTCTGCAGTCGGCGGACAAAATTCTTGTGCTGTCCTTGTGCTGTCTTTGCACTTTTCAGCAGACACCGACATCCCGGGGAGAAAAGAGGAACATTTGTATGCCGACCATCGGTACGTGTGTACGGGGCTTTATAACAACAGAATTGTAAAAACAACACAAACAATGGTTGTATTTGACAATCCAATATCAGATTACTGATCTTTTCATATTGTGAATGCTGCCTGTCTGGTGGCCATCACTCACCACAACTTTCTGGATTCCTTGCATGCTTTTCAGCTTTTCTTCTGCTGTTTACTTAACCGGTTGCCGACCGCCGCGCGACTATATACTGCGGCGGTCAGCCCCGGCCAGGCAGAATGACGTATCGGTACGTCACTCGCCTGTCACTGACTTGCGAGCCTATCGCGGGCGGGCGCGTGCCCGCCGAGGCGCGCGCCCGCCGCGGCTCGTTCACAGGCAAGTCAGTGCGTGTGACCGGCGGACTCGATGTCCGCCAGTCACACTGCGATCGCTCCTGTGAAGGGAGAAAGACAGAGCAGCTTGTGTAAACAAGCTGCCTGTCCGTTCTCCCTGTGTAAAAGTGAAGATCTGTCCGTTCTACTATGTAGAACGGTTGATCTTTGCTTTTACACCAATAGGAATGTCCCTACACAGTTAGAATCACGCCCCTAGGACACACTTAACCCCTCCCTGTCCAATAAAGTTAACCCCTTCCCTGCCAGTGTCATTTTTGCAGTAACAGTGCATATATATAGCACTGATTACTGCAGTAATGTCACTGGTAACCCCAAAAGTGTCAAAAATGTCAGTCAAGGGTCCGATCTGTCCGCCGCAATGTCGCAGTACCGAAAAAAAATCGCAGATCGCCGCCATTACGCGTTAAAAAAAAAAAACACCAAAAATGACAAAAATCTTTCCCTTTGTTAGTAAACGCGATAACTTTTGTGCAAACCAATCAAAATACGCTTTTTGCTATTTTTTTTACCAAACATAGGTAGCATAAAACAAATTGGCCGAAAAATGTTAAAAAATTTTGATTTTTACTTTTTTTTTTGGGGAATTTCATATAAAAAAATGTGAAAAATATTGTTATTTTTGCAAAATTTACGCTCTTTTTTTGTTTATAGCGCGTGATCAAAAAATCGCACAGGTGATCAAATACCACCAAAAGAAATCTCTGTTTGTGGGAAAAAAAGTTCGTTTAGGTACAGCGTCGCACGACCGCGCAATTGTCCGTTAAAGTCACGCAGTAAAAAATCGCAAAAAAACCCCTGGTCCTTTAGCAGCCAAATCCTCCGGGGCTTAAGTGGTTACATTTCTAAGGACGAGTGGACGACATATCCCATGGTACCTTGCTGCCTGAAAGCAGTGATTCCTATACTGACTCCACCTCCTGACACTCCTCTTTTCAGCACCTCTGTAGTTTAGAAGGCAGGCTCTATGAAATGTGTGACACAGCAATGCCTACTCACAGGGCATAGTGAATATGTGTCACAGAATTCAAGGAAATAAATGTGTGGGGATCTCCACAAAGAAAACTTCAAGATTAACTACTTACAATACAATGCACTTTCACCCCCTTTCTTCCCAGGGCAATTTCCAGCTTCCAATGCTGTCACAATTTGTATGACAATTGTGCGGTCATACTACACTGTACCCATATGAAATTTTTATCATTTTTTTTCACACAAATAGAGCTTTCTTTTGGTGGTATTTAATCACTGCTGGATATTTTATTTCTTACAAAAAATAAAGAAAAAAGAGAAAATTTTGAAAAAAAAAAGTTTTTCTTATTTTCTGTGAGTACATTTTGAAAATAAGCAATTTTTCTCCTTCACTGATGTGCACTGATGAGGCGGCACTGATAGGCTGCACTGATGGGCACTGATGAGGTGGCACTTATGGGCACTGATGAGGTGGCACTGATGAGGAGGTACTAATATGCTGCACTGATAGGCGGCACTGATGAGCAATGATATGCGGCACCGATGAGCACTGATAGGCGGCACTGATGGACACTGAAAGGCAGCACTGATGGGCCCTGAGAGGTTGTACTGATGGACACTGATAGGTGGCGCTGATGGGCGGCACTGATGGGCACTGACATGCAGCACTTATGGGCACTGATGGGCAGCACTGACGGACGGCACTGATGAGCACTGACAGGTGGCACTGATGGGCACTGATGGACAGCACAGATGAGCAGGCACTGGCTGGCAACACTATGGGCACTGATTGTGAGTACTGTGGGCACTGATGATAAGCACTGTGGGCACTGATGATGGTCCCTGATGGTGGGCACTGTGGGCACTGTTTTTGAGTTTTTCTGTAATCAGGGCACTGATGATCAGTGCCCTGATTACCTTTTCTAGGTTCCCCTTTGAGGAGGAGCCACTGATCGACTCTCCTCGCCTCACACTCTGACAGTGTGAGGCGAGGAGAGCTGGTAAATGGCACTTCCTCATTTACATGTGACCGACTGTGATTGGACACAGCCGATAACATGGGTAAAGAGCCAAGTCATTGCCACTTTACCAAGATCTGGGTCACGCCGCGTGCTAGCAACACAGCGCGGCCATGATTGCCGCACTGTGCGCCCCCGCGGGCACGCGAGAGATGCTGTTGACGGTCATTTGACGGTGGGCGGGAATTGGTTAAAAGACATAGGCTAGAGATATTTGAATAACAACAAGAATATGAATATTATAGTTTTACATTTTGACCATAAATATACTTTAAAGTAAAGTTTGCTTGGCAGCGAAACTTTCAGGAGAACAGCGAACACTGTGGGTGTGCTGCGACAGGATCATTTTTCATACTCTCTATTAATATCTGCTTAATGCCTGGTGATTTTTCACAGTATGAACCAAATTCAAGGTGAGGATAATACATCTAATTGCACGTGACCTAAAGCAAATCATTGCATTTTCCTGGGTTTTCCCCAGCCCTATATTTTTTAGACCAGTGTTTCTCAACCTTTTTTCAGCCAAGGCACCCCATTCCAAAATTTAAAAACTATACCAATAGTTTTACATACTGCAGCAGCATCGACACACATAGGACACTCAACATTAGAGGTGATTTATTCTTCCAAAGCAAATACAGCTTTGCACACAGGTATTGACTATTAATGACTATTGAGAGTTTCTCTCTCTCTCATTCAGCTAATGTGACCCCAGTGCTGATGGAGAGGGATGGGGGAGGGACAAACAAGGATGCCGTGTGGGCACTTGACATCCTCCATATCAACTGATGACGTCAGTGGTCGTTAGAACGCGGCTAGAAGGATGTAATGGTGCATAAATGAAAACCTGTGGCTTTGCATAACTAAAAGTCAGGCTTGACACACTAGCTGGCTTGTATAAATGTTTTGTCCAATTTTTAGGTAGTTTGCCAAGGCACCCCTGAACAAACCTGCAGGCACCCTGGTTGAAAAAAGGTATTCAAGACTGTAAGCTTGTTGGGCTGTGCTCTTACTGTCATTGTGTTCAGAGCTTGTTGCAAATGTCTTGATATGCAACTTTTTGGTAGGTTTATGAACCAAAGCACAGACTAGTGCAGTACTGAAGAGAGGAACAATGCAAAATTATCTGACAGCTTTACCCTGCAATCTGATCCATCAATACCCCACTGCCCATCGCTCAGATGCTGCTCCTGTACTAAAGCATACATTAACTTTTGAGAGTGAGCTTAGTTCCTCACCCATCCCCATGTCCTCCAAATTTGTAGAAAATATTCCTACCTTACCCTGCCCAGGGCTATGCAATACTGACCCTCACACTTCCTGACTAGATGTAGCAATTTGTTACCTTTCTATGCCCTACATGCAGCCACAGTTTTGTCACCTTAAAACAAAACTGTCAGCTGCTAACCTTTTCAGCTGATCTTCTTCCAGGTGCTGATCTTTTGCCAATTTAATTGTTCAGGCTGAAAGATATCACTCCTGTGAATATGGGAGTTCATTCATCTTTGCATTGTCAGAACTGTACGTGGAGCTGCGCGTGCGCCACTCAATGTACCAATGTCAGTTTTTCGTTGCCGATATCGATATTTTGGCCATTACATATCGGTATCGGTCGATATGGGCCGATATTTTGAACATTTAAAGTTTTGCAAAATAAACACAATTTTGGACACAAATCTGTTACTGAACATGTTAATATTTGTTTATTAACATTTTTAACATTAAGGGCTCGTTCTTCGGACCTTAATTGCAGGAAAACTGATAGGAAAACCGCACTTGCAGGGACATCAGTGTCACATAATCTGATTGTGAATGATGCATAAATTGCTGCAGTAGTGCACTCACTCACTGCAATACTTTTAAATCACTTCTGCAGTGCAGTCAGTGCAGGGGCATACCAAGGGGTTGGCCAAAATGGCACCCGCCAGTGGCGCAGGCTGAGGGGGGGCACAAAAAAATTGGAAGTGTTAGCAGTGATTGTCCCCCCCACAGCCTGCACCCCCGGCGCCCCCAGGTAGAATGCGGCTCCAATCCCGGAGCCTGGTGTCCACTTTAGGCGACATCAGTGGGGGCTCTCCAGAGCTCTGTCTCCATCCACACACGAGGCCGGTCAGTGGTCACATGACCGTGACATCATCAATCGGCTCCAGCGGCAGCAGGCTGGGGATCCTGTCACCCCCCTCTCTCTCTCTGTCACCCCCCTTTCTCTCCCTGTCACCCCCTCTCTCTCTCTCTCTTTCCCTGTCACCCCCTCTCTCCCTGTCACCCCCCTCTCTCTCCCTGTCACCCCCCTCTCTCTCTCTCCATCCCTGTCACCCTCCCCCCTCTCTCTCTCTCTCTCTCTCTCTCTATCTCTCTCTGTCACCCCCTCTCTCTATGTCACTCTCTCTCTCTGTCTCTGACACCCCCCTCTCTGTCACCCCTCTCTGCCTCTGTCACCCCCTCTCTGTCACCCCCTCTGTCTCTGTCACCCCCCTCTCTGTCTCTGCCACCCCCCATCTCTGTCTCTGTCACCCCCCCTCTCTGTCTCTCTGTCACCCTCCTTCTCTGTCTTTCTGTCTCTCTGTCACTCCCCCCTCTCTTTCTCACTGTCACCCCCCTCTGTCTTCTCTCTGTCACCCCCCCTCTCTGTCTCTGTTACCCTTCTCTGTCAACCCCTCTCTGTCTCTCTGTCATCCCCCCTCTCTGTCCCTCTCTCCCTCTCACCCCCCTCTCTCTCTGTCACCCCCCTCTCTCCCCCTCTCACCCCCCTCTCTCTCTCTTTCCCTGTCAACCCCCTCTCTCCCTGTCACCCCCTCTCTCTCCCTGTCACCCCCTCCCTCTCCCTGCCACCCCCCTCTCTCTCCCTGTCACCCCCCCTCTCCCTGTCACCCCCTCTCTCTCCCTGTCACCCCCTCTCTCTCTACATCCCTGTCACCCTCCCCCTCTCTCTCTCTCCACCTCTCTCTGTCACCCACCTCTCTCTATGTCACTCTCTCTGTCTCTGACACCCCCCTCTCTGTCACCCCCCTCTCTGTCTCTGTCACCCCTCCTCTCTGTCACCCCCCTCTGTCATCCCCCCTCTCTGTCTCTCTGTCACCCCCCGTCTCTGTTACCCCCTCACTGTCTCTCTGTCATCCCCCCTCTCTGTCTCTCTGTCACCCCCCCCCGTCTTCTCTATGTCACCCCCCCTCTCTGTTACCCCCTCTCTGTCTCTCTGTCACCCCCACCTCTTTGTCTCTCTTTAAACCCCCCTCTCTCTCTGTCAAATCCTCTCTCAGTGGGGGGAGGGTGCTGATACAGCTCCTCGCCAAGGACACTGGAGACCCTAGGTACGCCTCTGAGTCAGTGCAAAACTGCTAAAAAAAAAAAGCTAAACAAACAGCTAGACAGTGGATTGGAGTCAGTGGACTACCGCTGCAGTAGTGCACTCACTGCAATGATTTTAAATCACTAACTTCAGTCAGTGCAAAACTGCTAGAATAAAGCTAGACAACAACAAACAGCTAGACAGTGGATTGGAGGAGTCAGTGGACTACTGCTGCAGTAGTGCACTCACTGCGATGATTTTAAATCACTAACTGCAGTCAGTGCAAAACTGCTAGAATAAAGCTAGACAGTGGGGAGTCAGTGGACTACTGCTGCAGTAGTACTCACTCACTGCAATAATTTTAAATCACTACTGCAGTAAATGCACTGCAGTAATGATTTAAAATTATTGCAGCAGTGAGTGGCGCACTACTGAAGCAGTAGTCTACTGACTCCAATCCATCGTCTAGCTTTTTTCTAGCAGTTTTGCACTGACTGCAGCGCAGTCAGTGCAAAACTGCTAGAAAAAAAGCTAGACAAAAGCTAGACAGTGGAATGGATTGGAGAGGAGTGGACACTAGTACTATACTACTACACTTTCAATACTCCCAGTTAAGTAGAACAATATTATAGTGCAGAAAGCATTACATTTCAGCATGTTCACCAGTTAAACGGCTTCACTTGGTACCGAGGAAGGAGGAGCAGAAAGGTATCTTGTTGCATGAGAAGCAAGTCTTTGTAGCGTACCTCATTTTCTTTCCACCACTTAAGAGGATCACCACTTCTTCTGTCAATTACTGGTTCTTTCAAATAGAGATGAAGTTCATCATCCAGGCTAATTATTGCAGATTCAGAAGAATCCTCTGCATGAGGCCCCAATAAAACACTGAACATGCCATCTATTCAACCACAATGAAGTTTCTCTTCTGTCCGTTGTCTTTTTGGACATTTTTCTCTTTTTGAAGCATCCTGCTCTTCCACATTAGAAACCTGCTCTTCTTGACTTTTCTTTTCGGCAGCAACCTCCTGCACCTCAGTCATTGTTTTGCCTTGGCCAATACATCATCAGAAGAGAAAGGATGGTTCTTGTATCAAGGATCCAAAAGACATGCAAGCACAACATTTTTATTCTCTTCATGCTTCTAAAAATGTTTGGCGAGGCTGCTGTCCCTCATGGCTTGCCTACATGTTTTAGTGCCATGTGTGTTTGGTCCTTCATTCTCTTAAAAAAGCATTTTCAGGACTCTCACACATGGGATGACAGATGACACAGATGAGTCGTAATGACTCACCTCTAGTGTCACTTCATCTATGGGGAGGAGGGTCTCAATGACATTGGCTACAATTTCCCACTGATCAGCAGTAGGACAAGGATATCCTCCATATTCACCTGAATATATGGTAAGAGTTCGCTTCTGCTACAGCATTCTTTGCAGCATCTGAAGTGTTGAGTTCCATTGTGTTAGAACAGCATTAATCGAGTTGTTTTTGGGTAGGCCAAGGTCTTCCTGAATGCATCTCAATTGCTGCTCTGCAAGGATTGAATGGTGGAAATGGCCTGCGCACCTCTTCAGCATGCTAATTATGTCAAGCAAAGCTCTCTTGTTTGACAGACCATCATTTACCACCATTTGGGGGGTGTGTGCCATGCAACTGAGGTCTGACACTTCAGCAAGTCTCATTCCTTTCACCATGTTCGCTCCGCTGTCTCAAAGCACAAGCATCACTCGGTCTTTGGTGATTCCCCATTCTTCTAACGTGTCTAGAAACCTTTCACTAATGTACTCCCTAGTGTGGGATCCTTGCATCACTTTTGTATTCAACACCAAATGCTTTCTTGTCCATCAGCTGTCAATGAAGTGGCATATAAGACTCATTAGTGATTCTGTTTTTCCTGACCAGCAGTCAGTCATGAATGAGAGTGAGTTGCCAGCATTCTCTGGTTTCAGCATAGGCTTTACTTTCTCAACAACCTTTTGGTGAATCTTTCCCAGCATTTTGGTTCGATAATACTTGTCACTCTTCAGTGTGTACCTTGGCTCAACTATGGACATCAACCTCTTAAGAGTCACCCCCAGAGTCAGACATCATTGTAAATGGCTGGTTATCAGTGACCATCATCTCTGGGATAACTCTGTCCAGCAGTTGGGATCTTCCATTCGATTTTAGCCACCTTTTTTTTTCTGAAACATATCTGTTATTGTTGCCTGGGATAGTGATGTTTCACCTTGTGATTCATTTAGTTTTTTCTGTGCTGCATGATACAATTCAACATGATGAACTCTTAGAAGGACCAAAGATTTGACGTATTTTTGTTTTTTGCAGTTATTGACTCCATGCTTACATTGTTTGTGCACGTGTTGCATACTTTTCCTGGAGATGAGAAATAGTCCCAGACCACACTTTTAATTTTTCTATCTGCATCAATCTCCATTGAAATTTGAAAGACACTACTGAAATTGAATAAATGCTTAAAAAAACTGGCTGACTGGCACCCTGTGGTGATGAGTGGCTGGCACCCTTTGGTGGCTGGCACCCTTTGTTGGGTGATTGGCTGGCTGGCACCCTTTGGTGGGTGATTGGCTGGCTGGCACCCTGTGGTGGGTGGCTGGCTGGCTGGCTGGCACCCTTTGGTTGGTGGTTGGCTGGCTGGCACCCTTTGGTGGGTGGGTGGCTGGCTGAAACCATGTGGTTGGCTGGCTGGCACCCTGTGGTGGGTGGCTGGCTGGCACCCTGTGGTGGGTGGCTGGCTGGCTGGCTGGCACCCTTTGGTGGGTGGCTGGCTGGCTGGCACCCTGTGGTGGGTGGCTGGCTGGCACTCTTTGGTGGGTGGGTGGCTGGCTGGCACCCTTTGGTGGGTGGGTGGCTGGCTGAAACCCTGTGGTGGGTGGGTGGCTGGCTGGCACCCTGTGGTGGGTGGCTGGCTGGCACCCTGTGGTGGGTGGCTGTCTGGCTGACACCCTTTGGTGGATGGGTGGCTGGCTGGCACCCTTTAGTGGGTGGCTAGCCGGCTGGCACCCTTTGGTGGGTGGGTGGCTGGCTGACTGGCACCCTGTAGTGGGTGGCTGGCTGGCACCCTTTGGTGGGTGGCTGGCTGGCACCCTTTGGTGGGTGGGTGGGTGGCTGGCTGGCACCCTTTGGTGGGTGGCTGGCTGGCTGGCACCCTGTGATGGGTGGCTGGCTGGCTGGCACCCTTTGGTGGGTGGCTGGCTGGCTGGCACCCTTTGGTGGGTGGCTGGCTGAAAACCTGTGGTGGGTGGGTGGCTGGCACCCTGTGGTGGGTGGCTGGCTGACTGGCACCCTGTGGTGGGTGGCTGGCTGGCACCCTTTGGTGGGCGGGTGGCTGGCTGGCACCCAATGGTGGCTGGCTGGCTGGCACCCTGTGGTGGGTGGCTGGCTGGCACCCTGTGGTGGGTGGCTGACTAGCTGTCACCAATGGTGGGTGGGTGGCTGACTGGCACCCTTTGGTGGGTGGCTGGCTAGCTGTCACCCTCTTGTGGGTGGCTGGCTTTCACCCTGTGGTGGCTGGCTGGCTGGCTGGCACCCTGTGGTGGGTGGCTGGCTAGTACAGGCAGGGCCTGTGGCTGTCTAGCCGGTACAGGCCTGCGGGTGTGTGGGTGGCTGGCTGGCACCAGGCAGCTGTGGGTGGGTGTATGTATGGCGGCTGTGTTAAACACACTGTGTGCACTGTACACACTGTACACTCACTGTCCCGAGACTCCCCGACTCCAGACGAGGCTGAGGGAGGTGGCCTAAGAAGGCAGAAGCTGTCCCAGTGCGCGGAGGCGCGTGGCGCAACATACACAATATTGGCAATATCGGTAACCTCCGGGCCGATTTCGATGTAACGGGGAAAGTGCATATCGGCCCTCGATATATCGGCCTTGCCGATAATCGGTCAATCCCTAGTACAGTGTGAATAGGCAGGTAAAAACTTTATTTCAATAGAGACATAGTGGAGGAGACTTACTAAAAGCACTCGGAATCTGGTGCAGATGTGCATGGTAACCAATCAGCTTCTAACTTCAACTTGTTCAAATAAGCTTTAACAATAAAATATGGAAGCTGATTGGTTTCTTTGCAGACCTGAACCAGATTTTTCACTCTCCAGTTTTCCCAGTCTCTTCTGCATTATAAAATGCTTCCTGTTCACAATTTTTTTTACTAAAGTTGTGCTTCAAGAGTCCATTCACACTAAGGTGCTGCGTTAGTGCATGCATATTAACATGAAATTATGCCACTTGTCAAAATGCATTGAGTTAACACAGCCCATTGAAATAGCTATTGCTCTAAAAAAGGTGCAGTAGCATTTTGGCACTCCACCACAATTTAAAATGAATGGCATCACATAATAGAAGTAATTGCAGAATTGCATTATAAAATACAACTAATGGTAAAGGAGTGCAGGGGTTCAAAATGTGTGTTCCTGCAAGAGGCCATGCCACAGGTGTTCTTGGAGAATGGAGACCTACTGCAGGTGATTGTCTAAAAGAATCGGAAAATGATTTGTGAGTTTGATACAGATCACATTACTGCTGCTTTGCAAATCACTACTCCAACTCCACTACAGTGGTCTCCAAAGGGCTACATAGCAAGTACCAAAGGGCCACAAGTTAGGCATTAGGGCTTTAGATGGTTTGCAATATAAGCCACATCCTTCTGTCACTTTACTCACACCCACTTTTCATCACAGAATGCTGCTTCCTGTTCTCCCAGTTTGATATCTCTTGCATATACTGTGGGCCATGGCCCTGGGGGGCATGGACACCACAGGCCAGGCAGCTGCCAGCCATATAGAACTGTTTGGTGGTAAAGAGTGGGCTTGGGTAATGCTAGCAAATTACTGTTCCCTACAATTGTAGAACAGTTGCTACTTGTGAATCAAACTCAAGCAGATAACAAAAGGGCACAGCAGGCAGGGGGACCTACTTTAAAGCAACACACTACCTTAGGAGAATTAAGCAAGCAGCAGTTTGTAAAAGAAGATTAGCTTTACTTAACTATACAATGAGTGGCAATTCTAGTCGGTTCTGTGTTGCAGAGTTAGTGCTTCTGTTTGTATGCAACTATTCCTGGTGCATCAGATGCTTCCATGCTGCTTGAAGTGGTTCCAGGTGCCAGTTGCTACATCACCAATCACACAGCTGTAACATAGTGGTCAGCAAATGGAACCACAGCATGCAGTGGGGACCTAGTGTCCGATAGAGAAATGTCAGATGCCAGTGGCAGCCTTGACCCTTTAACAAAGTAAAGATCTGACTGCTGGACAGTTAAAGAGATTGTACACTACATTGTAAACTAGGTATTAGTGTAGTTTTTTTCCCCTGTGTTGTAATTATGCTAGCCTGTCCTTATTTGCCAAAGGGACAAGGCAACTTCCTGTTCTGGGTCACACAGCATTCAATGCATGCATTGCCATCTGCTCTGTGTTACATCAAAAATGTGGAAGGGCCAATGTAAAAGAAAAAAAATCTTCCAACTTCACGAATGAGCTCTCTCTGTCTGTGAGTTCTCTGCCTGCCTTTGTCTGTGTCATATCTAATTACTGTTTAGTTCTCACCTGCACCAGCACTGGACTGAGAGACCCAGGGATTGTTGGATATGTAGTTTATTCACCGTAAATGTTGGTTCTCAAAATACAAGAAGCGGTCACACATTAGCCTATGCAATGTCATGCAACAAGCCTCATCTTTCTATGCAAAAAGAAACCGCTGACGCAACAATTTGAAGATTTTTTTATCTATAGGCTATGCGTACAGGGCAACAAGTGACAATATGATACTACATGATCAATGCACAGTGTATGCAGGTGAAAAATGCAAGGTTCAGGTTAGATTGTAGTTAATCCACTTTCAAAGACTGCTGCTTGCTTATATTTTCTAAAGTTACCCTGTCATTTGGGAAATGGGAGCTGCTATTGTTGACCTTCCTCTTGCTTGTTGCCTGAATGTATTCACTTTTGAGTCACAGATCCAGGACATGTATGCTCTTAAGGAGAGTCAGTATAATGTCATAATTCTATATACTTATTCCAAGTCAGTTGATGTATTAGCATAATAGCTACAAATGTAATATTTTCAGTAGGATTAATCAGCATGTGTCATTCTCTCATGACAGATATCCTTTAAGGTAAAAACAGGGTCACTGCAACAGGTGTGTCCGAGCTGCTACCTCGGGATATGAATCATTCACTTCAAGCCCAAGGCACTCAGCCTAAAAAGGTATCTGCAACCTTCATATACAAAAAAGGGAAAAGGCAGGTGCCACAAAATCAGCTAAAACTCCTTGTACCTTTATTAGATACTGGTGAAAAATAGCCAATAAAAAGCAATGCATTTCAGCCATTAGGCCTTAATCATGGCTAATCATGGCTGACTAAAGATAGGGTCACTTTAAAATTGTTGGGGATTATGGGGTGAGAATTCTTGACTGCTGCATTAGTCTAATAAGGAGCTAATATACTTCCTTACTTGGTGTTATCCTAGTAAAGTATATATCCTTTGTTGGTGATTATTACACAGGGGACAGAGAAGAAACATAGCATTAATGGGGAAGGGAGGGAGAGTAGCACATATAAGCTGGCCTAGGGGAGCCATAGATCCGGCATTGCTTCCCATTGTATTTTAGTTTGTGACTAAAATAAAAAATCTCTTGTTTTAAATGTGTAGATTCAGATTTTATAGCTAATTGTAATATATTAGGATTGGCTTTTTTTAAGTTATCCCCTCAAGCACCAAAAGTGTGATACAGCTTATGCCCCAAGCAATTTTGTTGGCTTGCACATTGTGTTAATTTATATGTTAATATTGTTCGTACTCCTCCGGATATTCAAGTCAGTTTGGCATGTTTTTCAGCAGAGTTTTCTTCTGATATTACACTTCTTTATACAGCTTTGTGATTCCAAGCAATAATAATGGAAAATAAGAGTGCTTTTTGTTTACTAGATTGTTTTTCCAGACAAGATTTTTACCCCTAACATTAGCTCAAACCTGGCTCCAAAGTCTCATGGTAGGACAAATCTTGCCTAACCTTAACCCCAACTCCAATCCTAACTGCTACAACACCTACAGTTTTTTTTTTTTTTTTTTGTGAAGGCACCAATCACTAGATTTTAGTGCAGAAGGAGACAGTGATTAAGGTTGTCAGGTGACAGTCCAGTCAATAAGAGATAATGAATCCTGGTACTATATAGAAAGCCGTACTAGTATTGCTTGAAAGTAAAAATGGAATGATTGTCTATGAAGAGTGCTAAATCTGTAATTCTAATATAGGTTTGGTACTTCCTTGGTTTTATATATATATATATATATATATATATATATATATATATATATATATATATATATATATATATATATATATATAAATATGTATATGTATATATATATATATATATATATATATATATATATATATATATATATTACAGTGTGCATCCCACAGATTTTAGCAGCCTGACAAGCCAAGCATATAAGTTGGTATCCCCCCATCCCCATCATCATTTGGATGATGATTTAGGAGCGACTATCCAAAAAACTAGAGCTCCCTCCCAAAGCCCCAGTTCTAATGCTGATGGCCAATGGGTTATTTACCACTTATGCTGCCCATGAAAGGGTGCTAACAAAGGAGTAGGGATAATCGAACGGTTTGGGTCGACCATCGGTTCGACCCGAACATTGGGTGTTCGAAATCGGCCGAATTCCAAACATTTTGCGGTAAAAGTTCGGAATTCGGTCACCAGAACCGCCCAAAATGCAATGGGACAGGAAGTGGGCTTTAGAAAGCCCATGATTGGCCCAGAAACGTCAGTAAAAGACAATGAGGGGGCAGGAGTCTGCTAGGAACATGATTGGAGTGACTACGAGGACCAGAGGCCAATCAGGAGTGAATACGCCCCCCAGTATATAACATAGCCCCGCCTAACCTCTAGCACTGTAATACAGAGGCTTTGGAAGAGACTGGAAGCATTTGTGTTTCTCTGTAATGTTCCGGTACCTTTGGTACCCTAAATTACACTTTCCACAAGTGTATGCGCCCCACCATTTACTTTTGGAAAGGTGCGCATACACCTTTAAGACTGGAGCTGTCATCACCCAGCGCCGGATTAGATGGCTATTTAAAGCGCCGGTTCTCACTCACATGTGTTCGTTCAAACACCTTTACCTGGATGCTAACCTTGCTTGAAGCTTCCATGCTTGCAAGCTTACTTCGCTGACGGAACCTCGCTGCGCTGATCCCTGTATCCCGCTTCTGGATCATCCGCCTCTCCTGAAACACCCTTCGGCTGTATCGCTAATAGTGCTAAGTACCCCGCAGGGGAATTCTCTATAAACTTATACTAAGCTTACACTATCTAGCTCTGCATAGTAAAGACTGTTTATCACATCTGCATAACTAGATTGCTAGCTCTTGAGACTACTGCTACTTTTCTGCACTGGGTTGATCTCTTTTGTATGTCCACCTGCTATTCTGTCATCTGCTACCATACAACATTGCTAAACCTTCCTGCATCCATCTGCTACTGTCTCACCTTCAAGTGTCTATCACCTACCACCTCCACTCAACCTATCCCTCAACCTTCATCATTGTGTTACCACATATATAAAGTCACCCTAGGAACCAGCTTGCTAATTGTGTGTATTTACTGGCTGAAATAAGACCTTCCACACATGATGAGTCATTGAGGTTGGGAATGGTATCTCAGCATATCTCTTACATGACTACTGACGTGGAACTATTTCTGCAGCTGAAAATCCACACCATATAAGAAACGCAGGAGCGTTACAGATTGAACGAACCCAAAAATGGATTCAGCAGAAATAACCACTCAGGTGACACAATTAAAACAGCAAGTATCTGCGTTAATACACGCACTTGCTGAATTAAAAGAAGACAATCAGGCTCTGTCGCAGCAGGTAATTAGACTGACACAACTTACCTCTGCTCAGTCCCCTGAACCCAAGATAAATCCCCCTTTGGTATTTACAGGCGATCGCAAAAAATTTCGCGAATTTAAAAACGCATGTGAGTTACTTTTTTTGCTAAAACCTCGTACCTACCTTACTGATCACATTAAGGTTTGTACTATTATTTCTTACCTATCAAACGATCCTCGAGCCTGGGCAGATTCTCTTTTTGAGAAAAACGACCAGCTTCTCAACTCCTATGCCTTGTTCCTGGCAGAGCTCACTAGCCTATATGATGACCCCAATAGGCAGAGTACTGTTGATCTTCAGTTAAGATCCTTGAAACAAGGAAGGAGGCCTGTAGAAGACTTTGTCGCAGAGTTCAAGAGATGGACCCTTGATTCAGAATGGAATGATGCATCTCTGAAAACCCAATTTAGGCTTGGCCTATCAGAAGCCGTTAAGGACGAGCTCGCCCGAGCGGATCTGCCAAAAACCCTGGATGCACTAATACAACTCTGTATTACCATAGTGTTGTGCGTTTTGGTATAAAATTTTACTATTTTTAATTTATTACTAAAAGGCGATGTCTGAACTATCAATAGAATTATGACGCAGTGCCTCCAGCCGATTACGGCAAATAATTTAATATCTAAAAAAAAAAAAAACCCAATTAATTTTGTTCAGACACTCATAGTATACCACGCAATTTTCCCAAGTTCTTTTTTTTATATCAGTTAATTTCTTTTTAAAAGCATATACCAATCTTAGTGAAACAGTCTACAGTAGGGAATATATATATATAAGAATATTTATTCGCAAGACATATTTTCACCATAAATGATCATACTTGAGTGACACAAAGAAATAACCTTACATAAAATACCAACTTAAAATGATAAATGCAATGTGATATTTAGCTAAACGATGAAAGTAAAATAAAGCAAGGTTATGTATTTCCCAGGTGTAGTATGAACCATAAATTAATATTCTATATAATCAGACCACAATAGTCTGCGAATCACATGGCCGAAAGTCATTCCACTGCAGATGAAGTGAGAATAAGCCATGCAAAACGGAAGACGTAAAATCGCAAATAATGCGCTTAATCTGATATTAAAAATGTTATAAAAACAAAAATCATCTCTTTAGAGAAAAATCTACATATGGTTTATACGGCTGGGATTGTACTTTCGTTACCCTTTAAATACGAAATGTAAAACATTTAAGGAAGTACATAAACAATATTGAATAATAATCAAATAACAGCAAGGCATAATTACCATATTTAAAATGGCCGCATAGCTTAGAATAGTAGTTACCAGGTTCCTTAAGATGGCTGCTTTTCCAAGATGGTGGCCAATTAGGGAGGAGCTTCTTTTGGCGTCCCTCAAAGGTTCAGATACATGGCAGATTGAAATGGAGTCGTCTGTGTAGATGAGTCTGTGCATGGCTGTTAGTAGTGTGTATGTTGTAAGTGTGATGTATATTGGGCAAGATATGATGTGTGTTGTCTTGTATTACATCTCTGGTTTCTTTTTATTTTGTGTTGAACAAAAGGGCAGTAAAAATTATCATAAGCCAAACCCAGTGGGAGGAACATTATTCCTATTGGTTGGAACATCGTATTCATTAACTGGTGATGTCATAGGGTGACCCCTCTTGGTTAACCAGTATATTAAAATTAAATAAAGATTCCTCCATTTAAGACTATTATAAAAAACATAAAATGTAATCATGCTCTCATCTATGACGTCCATTTAATCCACCAGGTATCTGAATAAAGATTAATCTAGATACCACCATTCTCATATTTAATATCTCTTATGTAATATATATATATTGGATTTTACTTTTTAACCCAAGACTTCGATTAGTAGCAGTAAGAATTATATAGATACATATACAGTTATATATATTGATGCACAACAGCTTGTATATGTAACTTTTTCTACACATGGTTTGTTTCCAATTAGAGTATTATCCATTTAAGGGATTATTATGTTGACAACAGTACATTTATGATTTGGACTGGATGATAAAATATGGGCGAAATGTCTGACCATTTGACACTACTATATGATAGAATATAATGTACTTCTCAGTAGGAAGTTGTCATAACATCATAGTTCCATAACACCTTTTGTATATGATGGGGCAAAGATATCAGTTTATGATTTTATGAAATTCATTTTGAGATTTGCAGTTCTCATCAATCTAAGTGACAATGTTTATGTGACTCCGTGTAGATTTCAACAACTTTATCCCCCTGTTTGTGTTTAGGTAAATAAATGACAGATTCTCGTCTTTGTCCAGACAGTTTTGTTTGTCTTCTCAGGGTGGAAACAATAGTTTACTTGCATTGTGTATGGTTGAACACAGGTGTTATCCTGAAATTTAGTTTCGCCCATTGTGTGAGTCATGGCCTGAACATAAAGTTTTACGACCTCTCTGGTTTTTCGTGTTTCAAGACCAGGGGAAGGATGTCTTATGTAAACCTTTTCCCCCAAAGGCCGATCCACCTGTGATAAGCGATTTATTTATCTGTCTTTCTGAGTATTGTATTTAAAAGTTTGTCAAACACAGTTTCCTTTCGGGGGGCAGATAACACAGCTTTTTATCTCAAAGTACATGCAAACAAAACCATCTCAACAATGGACGCAATGTGTGTTTCAAACTGAAAGAGTTTTGACTCAATATGTAGCAAGGTCAATGGAGGCCTCAAAGTTCACAATTCTTGACCTGTAATAATAAAAATGTATTTCTATTTCGCACTGAAAGTTTAACAAATCCCCCCTCCTTGGAAAAAGTGTGAAAAAAAATGCCGTAGCCATTTGAAACATTTTTCCAAGGCAGACTCTTGAAGAAATAGGGCTTAAATCGGACTTTGACAGCTTTGTAGATAGGTATGGAATAGTTGAATGGGGTGTAGACACCTGCAAGTAGGTGTAGTGACTTCAGTAAACAAGCATGGTGACTCCGAGTGAGGTGTGGATCCAAGGGTTATCATCTGTTGGCCAGTGGAATGTGGATTTCTCCGGGCACTTTTGCCTTTGGCTGTCTTGACGGGTTCATCTTGGTAGACTGGCCATCAGGGGTATCCCGGGGTCCTTCACACTGTACCCCCCTTTGGGTGTCTCAGACACATCAGACTCTCGGTTTCCTGCTTACTTCCTGGATCTCTTAGTCCTATAAAGGAAAATGGATTCCATGAGAAAATGATACATACAGTTTTCAGCCATAACTTTTAGTTGAAATTTCAATGTGAGGTTGGTATCCTGAGCTTCCTCAGAGTCCTCCTTTTAGTCCATCGTGTGATCAGCCTTTTATCTGACCACCATGGGCGGTGAGACTATATATGCAACCCTTCCCAGGGGAGACTGACTTCTGGGGCTCATTAACATGGGGACGTATTCATCACCATGGATACCACACATTGACCAATTGAACAGTGATATACTATTTTGTTAGAATTTACCTTCTACTTGGGAGGAAAAAAATATAATATCCCCCCTTTGGGGCATCAATGCAATTCATGGTAGGCAACAAAACTACCTGACATTGAGGATTCTTCTTGGTTACCGTAATACCACCTTTAACCTCTTGACTTCATTACGTCATTAGGGTTTGATCCTCCTTGTATCACCGCCATTGGCGATTTTTCGAAACGTGCCCGCTTTGAGCGACCTGTTTGAGTCAGAGGGATGAAGTGACCACTGAAAAATAGGAGAGTAGTTATTATCTAACAACCAAGATCCCCCTGACAGGGATTTTCAGGATCCTCAATACTGTGACCTGGGGATAAAATGGTGTTAGAACCTCTGTCTCCTATGCATCCATTCAGTGTGTCCCTCTGATCCCTTGCTATTTGGGCATTTAAGGATTTTGTGGCCTTTGGCTGGCCACAAGATTTGTTCCTAAAAAGGAATTATTTTAGTTCGGGCTACAGTGCCCTGAGTGAACCAAGTGATCATCCTACCCACCTTGGCATCTACTCTGCTGAAAAATCTTTTCAGAAATAGAATTATTGGCTTTTTTTTTTTTTTTTTTTTTATTTGGCTCCGCTTCCTGCGGTGCCTATGTCTCTCGGGTACAGACAGATGGGACAGATCCCTATCAGAACCATTCGCTTGGTTCTGGCGGGGTCTGGGCCTTAATGTCTCTTCATCTTCCCGAGGATTTTTTTGGGGAGCCCTAAGATGGGGCAAATCCCTATTTATTTGTGGGGTCCCCCTCTCTTGTTGAGGATTTTTGGCATAGCGAGGATTTCCATTCTCAAGGCTGAATTGGGCTCTTTGGGGATACTCCCTGGAGATTCTTTTAACCCTTGGGCCCTGTCCCCTTGGAAGGAAATCCTAAAATGGCCTCTGTTCCCCCCTCCTTATTTGTGGGGTGTCCGGTGTCCTCCTTGAGGTATCCGGTATAAAATCTTGCTCCTTTTTATTTATTTATTATTATTTTTTTTTTTTTTAGTGTTAAGGTTGAGGAGAAAGGTGTGTTTCTGCCACAATTTTGGTGACAGGCTCACGCCTTTCTTTGTTCACTGGTCTGTTGGATGGAGTGCAAATTGTCGCTCTCTTTTGCCAACCATTCCAGTGAACACCCCAACTTGTAGTCCCTGGCCAAACTTATTTTTATGTACCTGGCCGATGCCTCAAAGCACAGGGTTTTAAATTCTGGATGGTTGTACTCAGGCTCCTCCATTGAAGGGTGTTAGGCACTTTTGAGTACAGTACAGCAAAAATTCAGTGGGCTTTGGTGCTGTGTACATTTTAAATTATATATAGCAGCTCTAGCAGCGTAAGGGTTTTTTTTTTTTTTTGTGTGGGCCGACTTTTAAATTACATCCTTGAGGCATAACACAGGCTGTTTTCGTAGGCCTCAAGATGATTAGAAATATCTAAGGACCCTTTCTTAATATAAATCGGGACAGTACTCTTTTAAAACAAACTTTTTAAATTCTGGAGGTGTATGGTATCTTTTTAGGGGTGCTAGTCTTTTTGCGGTGACCTGATATGACTCATACCTAGTTATGTATGGCTGCCCAATTTCTGCCCTCCTATCTTAGGAATATGGCTGGGGTAGGACATGGACTCTTTGCCTGACTCTCCCCCCCTTGTCTGGGTCATAACCATCAGACTGGGAGTCATATCTGGGTCTAATTAATTACTTCATTTTATTTATAATGCAGGACTGATAAGCAGTACCCTTTTGTATGGACACCATAACCTTTTTGAACTTTCCTATTTATTTATTTATGAATTCCTGTCCTTACTGGAACTGTTACATTTTTATTTTTATTTATTTATTTTTTTTTTTTAAATTTTCCACTGCTGGTTACTCGGCAACTTAATTTTCAACTGCTGGTTACTCGGCAACTTCCACTAATAAAAAAAAAACATTTCCTTGCTCAAAACTTCCTACTTCTTGCATTAATCGTTTACGTTGCTCTTTCAAATGGTTGCTTATATTACAGCTTTCTGAATACAACTTCTGCCACAGTTCTACTTTTTCCTGCAGTTTCGTGCTACATTCTCTTAACCTATGTGTCCCAATAGAGGTCACTTTCACCTGCTCAAGGAGGTTCCTTATCTCACTTCTTATTATTTGGAGTGGAGATTAGAACTTTACTAAATTCCTTTTTGCTGAGCCTTATGGTGCAGTTCCTCACAGAGATACAGTAAGATTGGCCATGATTCTAAAAGTATGTGATCACGCTTCCTGACGTCTTTGGGGTTAGAGAAGCTTTCGGTGAGTTCATACATCAGGTTTTCCCCTACCCACGTCTGGTGCCCATTTTTGGCCCGACTTTTTCTGAGGATTTTGGTATGACTCCAACTAGCCTATACATATACCACCATTTTAGACTCAGAGAGGTGTCTCTACATATTCTAGATCTGTGCCGAATCTACTGGGGCTGTGGGATTAACATCTAGCCAGAGTTGGCAGCGTGAACCTTACCTTATGTAGACATTTTAGGGCATTACTATCAATATTCACAATTAAATAATTTAAAAAAAAAAAATATTAAAAAAAAATTCTATTTTTTTTTTTTTTTGCAAAGTTATTAATTATGTCACCATGATCAAAATTATGATTGGCATATGTAAGAAATTAATGATATCTCAGCAGTGCCTCCATTTAATATGTTGTGCGTTTTGGTATAAAATTTGACTATTTTTAATTTATTACTAAAAGGCGATGTCTGAACTATCAATAGAATTATGACGCAGTGCCTCCAGCCGATTACGGCAAATAATTTAATATCTAAAAAAAAAAAAAACCCAATTAATTTTGTTCAGACACTCATAGTATACCACGCAATTTTCCCAAGTTCTTTTTTTTATATCAGTTAATTTCTTTTTAAAAGCATATACCAATCTTAGTGAAACAGTCTACAGTAGGGAATATATATATATAAGAATATTTATTCGCAAGACATATTTTCACCATAAATGATCATACTTGAGTGACACAAAGAAATAACCTTACATAAAATACCAACTTAAAATGATAAATGCAATGTGATATTTAGCTAAACGATGAAAGTAAAATAAAGCAAGGTTATGTATTTCCCAGGTGTAGTATGAACCATAAATTAATATTCTATATAATCAGACCACAATAGTCTGCGAATCACATGGCCGAAAGTCATTCCACTGCAGATGAAGTGAGAATAAGCCATGCAAAACGGAAGACGTAAAATCGCAAATAATGCGCTTAATCTGATATTAAAAATGTTATAAAAACAAAAATCATCTCTTTAGAGAAAAATCTACATATGGTTTATACGGCTGGGATTGTACTTTCGTTACCCTTTAAATACGAAATGTAAAACATTTAAGGAAGTACATAAACAATATTGAATAATAATCAAATAACAGCAAGGCATAATTACCATATTTAAAATGGCCGCATAGCTTAGAATAGTAGTTACCAGGTTCCTTAAGATGGCTGCTTTTCCAAGATGGTGGCCAATTAGGGAGGAGCTTCTTTTGGCGTCCCTCAAAGGTTCAGATACATGGCAGATTGAAATGGAGTCGTCTGTGTAGATGAGTCTGTGCATGGCTGTTAGTAGTGTGTATGTTGTAAGTGTGATGTATATTGGGCAAGATATGATATGTGTTGTCTTGTATTACATCTCTGGTTTCTTTTTATTTTGTGTTGAACAAAAGGGCAGTAAAAATTATCATAAGCCAAACCCAGTGGGAGGAACATTATTCCTATTGGTTGGAACATCGTATTCATTAACTGGTGATGTCATAGGGTGACCCCTCTTGGTTAACCAGTATATTAAAATTAAATAAAGATTCCTCCATTTAAGACTATTATAAAAAACATAAAATGTAATCATGCTCTCATCTATGACGTCCATTTAATCCACCAGGTATCTGAATAAAGATTAATCTAGATACCACCATTCTCATATTTAATATCTCTTATGTAATATATATATATTGGATTTTACTTTTTAACCCAAGACTTCGATTAGTAGCAGTAAGAATTATATAGATACATATACAGTTATATATATTGATGCACAACAGCTTGTATATGTAACTTTTTCTACACATGGTTTGTTTCCAATTAGAGTATTATCCATTTAAGGGATTATTATGTTGACAACAGTACATTTATGATTTGGACTGGATGATAAAATATGGGCGAAATGTCTGACCATTTGACACTACTATATGATAGAATATAATGTACTTCTCAGTAGGAAGTTGTCATAACATCATAGTTCCATAACACCTTTTGTATATGATGGGGCAAAGATATCAGTTTATGATTTTATGAAATTCATTTTGAGATTTGCAGTTCTCATCAATCTAAGTGACAATGTTTATGTGACTCCGTGTAGATTTCAACAACTTTATCCCCCTGTTTGTGTTTAGGTAAATAAATGACAGATTCTCGTCTTTGTCCAGACAGTTTTGTTTGTCTTCTCAGGGTGGAAACAATAGTTTACTTGCATTGTGTATGGTTGAACACAGGTGTTATCCTGAAATTTAGTTTCGCCCATTGTGTGAGTCATGGCCTGAACATAAAGTTTTACGACCTCTCTGGTTTTTCGTGTTTCAAGACCAGGGGAAGGATGTCTTATGTAAACCTTTTCCCCCAAAGGCCGATCCACCTGTGATAAGCGATTTATTTATCTGTCTTTCTGAGTATTGTATTTAAAAGTTTGTCAAACACAGTTTCCTTTCGGGGGGCAGATAACACAGCTTTTTATCTCAAAGTACATGCAAACAAAACCATCTCAACAATGGACGCAATGTGTGTTTCAAACTGAAAGAGTTTTGACTCAATATGTAGCAAGGTCAATGGAGGCCTCAAAGTTCACAATTCTTGACCTGTAATAATAAAAATGTATTTCTATTTCGCACTGAAAGTTTAACAATAGATAGAAGACTACGAGAAAGAAAGGCTGAAAAGATGGGAATGCCATTATCCGTTTCCTCTCGGAGTCTGGCTGTTGACCCCGTTCCTATGGAGATAGGAACCATACGCCCACCGCTATCAACTATGGAAAAAGCCAAAAGACGAAATGAAAATCTCTGCTTGTACTGTGCATCCCCGGATCACAAGATAAACGTCTGTCCCCTAGTCAACAAAAAGAAGGGTGAGTGTTCACATGTCTCCCTAGGAGGATTGACAACTTCATTCACTAACCCCTACATTTCTGTTTTTTTGACATTACAGTGGGACCAGAACAGGATTACTACTAAGGCCATGATTGACACAGGATCTTGTGGAAATTATATGGACATATGTTTTGCTGCTTTAAATAAAATTCCTATTATTTCTAAACTCAAACCTGTCTCAGTAAGTCTTATTACCGGTGTTCCGTTATCCTCTGGTCCGATCACCGATCAGACACAAGCACTTCTAGTCACTATTAACGAGTCTCATAGGGAGACTTCTACCTTCGATTTAATACCATCACCCCACTTTCCCATTGTGTTGGGACTTCCCTGGTTGCACACACACCAACCAACCATAGATTGGAAGAAATGGTCCTTGACCTTCCCTTCTTGTTATTGCGAGGAAACGTGTAACCTCCCGTTTTCCGGGAAGATTCTGTCTGTGGTAAAAGATGAGATTGCACCACTATGTTATCAGGATCTTTCTGAGGTTTTTCTTGAGAAAAATGCTCAAGCATTACCTCCTCATCGAGACTATGATTGTAGCATTGATCTACTCCCAAATAGCAAATTGCCGTTCGGTCATGTTTATCCTCTTTCACAGGATGAACTTGCCCATCTCAAAACCTATTTGGATGAGAACTTGGAAAAAGGTTTTATTAGACCGTCCACTTCTTCCACAGCAGCAGGACTCTTTTTTGTTCGCAATAAAGATTCAAGTCTCAGACCTATCATCGACTACAGGAAATTGAATGCTATCACAATAAAAGATCGCTATCCTCTACCGCTTATCCCTGAGCTCATTGAGCAGGTGCGTGGAGCTACCTATTTTTCAAAATTAGACCTGAAAGGAGCATACAATCTCATTCGAATCCGTGATGGACACGAGTGGAAGACTGCATTCAGAACTAGATACGGATTGTTCGAATATCTTGTGATGCCATTCGGCCTATGCAATGCCCCTGCAGTTTTCCAACGATTTATAAACGATATTTTTAAAGACTTACTAGATGTCTGTGTTGTGGTATATCTGGACGATATACTTATATATTCACGGACCCTGTCTGAACACATAAGACATGTAAGACTTGTATTATCGAGATTGCTTGCACATAATCTTTATGTGAAGCTGAAGAAATGCTTGTTCCATAAAGATGAGGTACTCTTTCTAGGCTACATCATATCCAAAACAGGAATCGAGATGGACATGAGTAAAATATCCTGCATTCAGGATTGGCCTACACCAACTACACGCAAGGCGCTACAGCGATTCCTGGGATTTTCAAATTTCTACAGGAAGTTCATAAAAAACTTTTCTGCTATTGTGAGACCCCTCACACAGCTCACTAGCATAAAAATACCATTTAAATGGTCAGAAGAAGCAAATAAGGCTTTCCACTTGTTAAAGACAAGGTTTACTTCCGCTCCCATATTACGCCATCCAGACCCATCCCTCCAATACATTCTGGAGGTAGATGCGTCAAACCTGGCAGTAGGAGCAATACTCTCCCAACGACCTACCCCCACTTCACCACTTCATCCAGTCGCCTTTTTTTCTAAATCCCTGAGCAGTCCCAAGATAAATTACCCCGTGGGTGAAAAGGAACTGCTTGCTATAAAATTGGCTCTGGAGAATTGGCGACATTTACTCGAAGGCACCCAATTACCAATAATTATATACACGGACCATAAAAACCTCCAATATCTTCAGACTAGCAAAACTCTCTCGCATCGACAGGTACGATGGTCACTATTCTTTCTAAGGTTTAACTTCCTAGTGACCTACACACCTGCAGATAAGAACAAAAAGGCGGATGCACTATCACGACTAACTGAAGAAAACTACTTTGAAATTCCTTCCGTTCCTTTAATACCTCACAAACGCATTATTGGAGTTGTCCGTTCCTTGAAGGAAGAGGTTCTGCATGGTATAAGGTTGGATTCACCCCCACCACAACTAAATACCGATGCAGAAGGCTTCCTCTACTACAACGACAAACTTTACATACCACCTACCCTACGCACCAAGATCTTGGAATTATCGCATGATGTGCCTATGGCAGGACATATGGGTATGACAAAGACTTTCAATTTGATTTCTCGGCAATTCTGGTGGCCTGACATGAAAACATCTATACAAAAATTCGTCTCTTCATGCAATGTCTGTGCCAGGTCCAAAATTGACACTACGAGACCATCCGGTCTACTATGCAGTCTACCAATACCCCAAACTCCATGGGAGGTTCTGTCATTGGACTTCATCGTAGAATTGCCTCCTTCCAAAGGATTTAATACCATCTTGGTGTCAGTGGACCATCTGACAAAGATGGCACATTTCATTGCTATTCGCAGACTACCTTCGTCCAAACAAACGGCAGAACTCCTGATGAAACATGTCTTCAGATTACATGGTATCCCAAAAACTCTTTTGTCTGACCGTGGATCCCAATTTATTTCTAAATTCTGGCAAGAACTATGTCACATACTACGGATTGAGCGGAAGCTCACTTCTCCTTACCATCCGCAGACCAACGGACAGACTGAAAGAGTCAACCAATGCATCGAGCAGTATTTACGTTGTTACACTTCTTACCAACAGGATGATTGGTTGGATCTTCTCCCCCTGGCAGAATTTGCCTACAACAACGCAACTCACAGTACAACCAAGCAGAGTCCGTTCTACTTGAACTATGGGTTCCATCCCTCTATTCTCCCTCCACGCATCCTTCCTTCAAATAACCCAGTAGCCTCAGACTATCTTACCCAAATAAAGGATTCTCTGGGTTTACTAAATACTACCATTGCACACGCTCACAGTCAACAAAAGAAGTACTATGATCTTCGTAGAAGACCTTCTCCACAGTATACTATTGGGGACCTCGTTTGGCTCTCAACAAAAAACTTGAGACTGAAGATCCCTAGCAAAAAGCTTGGACCTCTGTTCTTGGGACCTTTCCCAATCAAGAAACTTATTGGAAAAGCTGCAGTGCAGCTTACATTGCCAATGGACCTAAAAATCCATCCCATTTTCCATGTGTCGCTACTAAAACCCCATGTTCGGGACCAAGGAATAAGGCCTAATATTCCACCTCCCCCTCCTGTACAAGTTGAAGGTGGAGAAGAATACGAGATAAAAGAGATTCTGGATTCTCGTATCTACAGAAGAAGACTTCAGTACTTGGTTAGATGGAAGAACTATGGGCCCCAAGACGACACCTGGCTAAACACCTCTGACATACATGCCCCTAGATTAATCCGCAATTTTCATGCGAGATACCCAGACAAACCAGCTCCAGAGGCCTTCAGGAGCAGGCCTTAAGGGGGGGGTATTGTAATGTTCCGGTACCTTTGGTACCCTAAATTACACTTTCCACAAGTGTATGCGCCCCACCATTTACTTTTGGAAAGGTGCGCATACACCTTTAAGACTGGAGCTGTCATCACCCAGCGCCGGACTAGATGGCTATTTAAAGCGCCGGTTCTCACTCACATGTGTTCGTTCAAACACCTTTACCTGGATGCTAACCTTGCTTGAAGCTTCCATGCTTGCAAGCTTACTTCGCTGACGGAACCTCGCTGCGCTGATCCCTGTATCCCGCTTCTGGATCATCCGCCTCTCCTGAAACACCCTTCGGCTGTATCGCTAATAGTGCTAAGTACCCCGCAGGGGAATTCTCTATAAACTTATACTAAGCTTACACTATCTAGCTCTGCATAGTAAAGACTATTTATCACATCTGCATAACTAGATTGCTAGCTCTTGAGACTACTGCTACTTTTCTGCACTGGGTTGATCTCTTTTGTATGTCCACCTGCTATTCTGTCATCTGCTACCATACAACATTGCTAAACCTTCCTGCATCCATCTGCTACTGTCTCACCTTCAAGTGTCTATCACCTACCACCTCCACTCAACCTATCCCTCAACCTTCATCATTGTGTTACCACATATATAAAGTCACCCTAGGAACCAGCTTGCTAATTGTGTGTATTTACTGGCTGAAATAAGACCTTCCACACATGATGAGTCATTGAGGTTGGGAATGGTATCTCAGCATATCTCTTACATGACTACTGACGTGGAACTATTTCTGCAGCTGAAAATCCACACCATATAAGAAACGCAGGAGCGTTACATTCTCCTGCTGTGTTAAACAACGTTGCTGCATAGCTGATTGCTTGTAAAGCTCCATATCAGCAGAAGAGCAGTCAGCTTACAGAAAGATTGTCAGTGTAGTTAGAAATACAGCGATTGTGCTGTTTGAGTTAGAAAAAAAAAAAGTTTAAAGGGACAGTGTCAGTTAAAAATTGTCTTCTGCTGTATGGAGCTGTTCTTTTAGTGTAAGGAAAGGGATATGCAGTGTAGTTAGGGTACTATATACTATATACCACTATAGTTAGATTCAATAATCTAGTTTTTATAGGGATACTTTTAAGTGTCATGGTTCCGACTAGTGAGCACGTTGCACTGCTGATATATCTACAGCAGGTATACGTACTTGCTAGTCAGCGATTGTGCAAAATACATTTCAGCTATACACACATCTGCTGTATTTAGCGGCAACTTTGAGTCGCATAGCAGTGTGCGTTTTGCAGGTGAATTTCACCGGGCAGAGTTGCCAAAGCCTCAGTGACAACTTAACGGCTGTTCTTGTTGTAAGCTTAAGTCCACTGCAAAAGGCTTTGCTACTCTGCGTCACACACATCTGCTTTATTTAGCGACAACTTTGGGTCGCATAGCAGTGTGCGTCTTGCAGGTGACTTTCACATCGCACAGTTGATAAAGCCTCAGTGACAACTATAAATAAATTAAAATTCATCACAAAAAAAACAGATTATTTTTCTTAGAATTTCAGTAGCGCAGGGATGGTGTTACCCTCCTTTCATAAAGTGCAATAAATAAAGTGCATAAATTGCATAAATAATCCAAAACATCCAACTAAGCAAGAACAGAGTCCTTCGAAAGTCTTTGTTTATGTAGTGCCAGAGCTGGTGGTGGTGACATTGTACTCTGGTTCCTATAACTGACACCAATGACCCTGCATTAAAGGCACTGTGTATTGCTCTGGCCACCATAAAGCCACCATTATTTATTCTATTATTTAACAAATATTAATATTTCCAGGTTCCAGATGTTTCCCATGGTATTATCCAGTGTTGTGGTTGAGAGAAAGGAGGGGCAGGGTTCCCTTTCTTCACTTCTCAAGTCCCATTTGAGCAATGAAGAAATCCCCACCCTTAGCATGGTTTTATGTGCTCAGGGAACTCTAGGGAAGGATTTCCATTTGGAAATCATTGCCCTTTTTCAAATGAATCTGTGAAATATATAGGGAATTTCCTCATTGCTCAAACAGGATTTGAGCAGTAAGGAAGAGAACCTTGCTCCTCTTTCCTCCCATCTGTTGACACTAAAAGGGGATTGCAAGGCATCATGTGATAGAGAAGCAGGTAAGTGGTCTATCAGGCCCCACCTTACTGGAACCCCTTTTTAAGCACCTGGGTGCTGAGGAGCTTGGTGTCCACCATCATTGGTGTGGGGTGGTTTGGCAGGGAACCCCCTTTTTTGGGAGGACCCCACTGTGCTTTGCTGGTCTACTCTTGAAGTGGGTGGTATAATTTTTTTTTTACATTTTAAAAAAAGACATTTAGTCCTCCTAATGCTGAAACTATGTATAAACAGTTTAAGTAACAGGGAGATCTATTAAAAGAAAACTGGCCTGCAGGCTCAATCCAAATCTTCACTGGTGCTATACATACGAGATTCAATGGCTGTTTACCAGTAGCTGCCTTCATCTGAGCCAAATTCATCCTATTGCAAAGAAGATGAATGTGGCCATTGAATATAGGGAGAATTCTGTCAAATCTCACTTGGACAAATACCTATGAATTATTCAGAGATACCCAGTTTATAAATATGCCCCTTCCATATTCAAGGTTATTTCCCAGCCAGATAAAAAATAAATATGTAATCCATGAGCTCAAAATTTGGTCAGACTTTCATAGAGCACTACTTATTTCAGAACTTTTAAGTAGTTCCCTGCGTGTTTCCTCACTGGGATTTTCTTTAATTCAGGCATGCCAATTACAGCAGTGTTATGAATGTATTATTTCTTAAATCACACTATTTGTGCTCTTAACTCACGTTAAAACTGCTAAGCTAAATTGAATCTAGAAACCAATTCCCAGTTAATTTTCAGCAGAGATCACTGTACTTAATTAAAGGTTAACAAGGTTTTCATCAGTTCCGTACGTGAACAATTACCTTTCAGTAACTTGATGGTGGAAAAATAATGTGCTAGAAAACTGATATGTTTTTAAAGTTTTCCAGGAGAGTTACAGACATGTGAAGTGAAGATACACCCACAACTTCTGATTTTCTATTCCACATCCTTTTTACCTACAGAATTAAGGTTTTCATGTTATCACGTACCCTAATTTAGTCCTATCTTATCCCCAGCACAACTTTAAAGTGTATACCTTGGCAAATATTCAGAATATCTGTGAAATATATGCACTTTTCATGTTTTGTATCTTTAAAAATGTACAAAAAATACAGAAAAATACTATTAGACCTGCCAGAAAAAGAGTGAGTGTCTAAATGTGTGTAGTGAGCTGACAGTGCTGCATGTGCAGGCGTTATTTCCTGCTGGGCTACAGAAAAAAATATTCTTATCTTATGGACATGGGGAGAGACAATATGTTCTGTAACAGTCCAGTGGGGGATAACAACACTGATCTGGACAGGAACTTGGGAAGAAAGATTTCCCCTCTACAGCTAGTTCCATTTTAGGGGTGTGACCTCAGTTCCACTGAAGTTTTTTGACCTATTTGAGGATATTGTGATTGATTTACTAAAACTGGAGAGAGTAAAATCTGGTGCAGCTCTGGATAGAAGCCAATCAGCTCAGAGTTTTGCTTTTGTCAAAGCTAAACTGAACAAACTGAAGTTAGAAGTTGATTGGCTACCATTCATAGCTGCACTAGATTTTGCACTCTTCAGTTTTAGTAACTCAACCCCAATGTTTGGTGTTAATGCTGTACGCAAGATCTGCACTAGGGATGACTGAACGGTTCGGGTCGACCATCGGTTCGACCCGAACATTGACTGTTCGAAATTCGGCCGAATTCCGAACTTTTTGCTGAAAAGGTTTGGAATTCGGCAACCAGAACCGACCAAAATGCAATGGGACAGGAACTGGGCTTTAAAAGCCTGTGATTGGACCAGAACCATCAGTAAAAGCCAATTGAGGGGGCATGAGGATGCTAGGAATGTGATTGGAGTGACTAGGGGGTCCAGAGGCCAATCAGTAGTGAATATGCCCCCCAGTATATAAGATAGCCCCGCCAAATCTCTAGCATTGTAATAAAGGGGCTGTGGAAGAGAGTGGAAGCAGTTCTGCTACTCCTGCTTCAAAAGTGTCATTTAGCAATTATTAGTGTGAGGAAAGGGATATCTAGTGTAGTTAGGGTACTATTTTCCACTATAGTTAGATTCAATAATCTAGTTTCTGTAGGGAAAGTGTTAAGTGTCAGGGTGACTGTAGTGCAGTGTAGGGTGAACTGACTCTGACTGCTATGGCAGGGTGACCAAACCCTTCCATGTCGGGGTGACCACCATAGAAAAAAGATTGTTTGTATTAGAATTGCAGTAGAGCAGGGTAGTGGCTCCACTACTTTCACACCTGGCCATTTTGAAGGCAGGCATGACATCTGAACTTCTGTGTAGGGGTATATATACACACACACATATATGTATATATACACATACACATATATAGGTGTAAAAGTAGCAGAACTCTATGCCTGCGCTAATGAAATTATTTGCATGCATAGGGCTCCGCTCCTATCACACCTATATGTGTGTATGTGTATATATACATATAAGTGTGTGTGTATATATACCCCTATACAGAAGTTCAGATGTTATGCCTGCCTCCAAAGACGCCCCAAAAATGCCCAAAAAAACGCCTGCAACAACACGCCTGGGCGTTTTTGTTGCAGGCACTTTTTTGGGCATTTTTTGGGCGTCTTTGGAGGCAGGCATAACATCTGAACTTCTGTGTAGGGGTATATATACACACACACATATATGTATATATACACATACACACATATAGGTGTGAAAGTAGCAGAACCCTATGCCTGCGCTAATAAAATTATTTGCAGGCATAGGGCTCCGCTCCTATCACACCTATATGTGTGTATGTGTATATATACATATAAGTATGTGTGTATATATACCCCTATACAGAAGTTCAGATGTTATGCCTGCCTCCAAAGACGCCCAAAAATGCCCAAAACAAATCCTGCAACAACACACTGTCATGGTCTTACCTTCTTGCTGTTCTCCTTCGTTTGACATGTGCTGGTGGCCATCTTGGTTTCTGGGTTTCTTGTAGCCTCCCACCCTGCGGCTCCTCCTTCCCACTGGGAGGAGCTGGATGCCTAGCTCATATATATAGGAGGTCTGTGGCTTCAGTTCCCTGCTTGGTCCTCCTGTGTTCACATGCTTCTAAGACTGCTGCTGCTTCTGGTTCCTGTTCCTGGCTTCGTCTGACTACCCTGCTGGTTCCTGATCCTGGCTTCCTCTGACTACCCTGCTGGTTCCTGATCCTGGCTTCGTCTGACTACCCTGCTGGTTCCTGACCCCTGGCTTCGCAAAAGACTCTGCATCAGTTTCGCCATCCGTTTGGACTTTTGCTTTACAGCTTGTTTTTCAATAAAGCTTTCTTATTTTCACTTATCTGTTGTTGTACGTCTGGTTCTTGGTTCCGTGACATTAGGACCAAGCCATGAATTCTGACGGTACAGGGCCATCCTCGCTACCCACGCTGGTTGCCAGACTTGATCAGCAGGATCACCTGTTGGGTCGGTTCGCCGTGGCGTTGCAAACCCTGCTTGAACGCACGGTACCACAGGCCATGAATTCTGACGGTACAGGGCCATCCTCACTACCCTCACTGGTTGCCAGACTTGATCAGCAGGATCACCTGTTGGGTCAGTTCGCCGTGGCGTTGCAAACCCTGCTTGAACGCACGGCTCATTTCGCTCCCGTTGCCGATGGGTCGGTTGTCGCTCCTGGGCCCGCTCCTACTGCCGCTCCGGTTGTTGCGCCAGAGTCTACCCCGACACCTGTTGTTGCGCCTGCGGTGTTTCGGGGTATGTCCGGTTCTGCCCCCCTTCCACAGCGCTTTGGGGGAGAGCCAACTCAGTGCCGAGGTTTCCTTAACCAGGTGGGCATTTATTTCGAGTTGCTGCCACATGCCTTTCCTACTGAGAGATCAAAGGTGGGCTTCTTAATCTCGCTGCTCTCGGACAAGGCCTTGGCCTGGGCCAGCCCTTTATGGGAGAACAACCATCCGGTGGTTGCCGAGTTTTCCGGTTTTGTTGCTTCTCTTCGGAAGGTATTCGATGTGCCGGCTCGTGCTGCCTCTGCTGCGAAGCTCCTTATGTCCATCAGACAGGGTTCACGATCCGTAGCTGAATACGCCATTGAGTTTCGTACCCTGGCAGCAGAGGTGGGCTGGAATAATGAGGCTCTGGTCGCTGCTTTCTCTCATGGTCTCTCGGATGCCTTGAAGGATGAGGTTGCAGCTAAGGACCTACCAGTGGAGCTCGAGTCTCTTATTTCTTTCCTGATTTTGATTGACACCAGACTCAGGGAGAGACCTTCCTTTAAGGAGAGTCTGCGGAGGCCTCCTAACAGTTTGGCGCCTACCTTTGTTGTCCCACCCGTGCCTCCCTCTCCTCCCACGCCTCCTGGGGATGACTTGTCTGGGGGTGAACCCATGCAGCTGGGGTTTGCTCGCCTGTCCGAGGGGGAGAGGGTACTCCGGAGACGCGAGAGCCGATGCATGTACTGTGGTCTCGGTGGGCATTTTCGGTTGGCATGTCCGAACCGTCCGGGAAACGCTCGCACCTGAGATCCTGTCGGGGGCAGATCTTGGGTGGAGTCTCCTCGTCCCCGGTTTCCCGTGTTGACAAACCACTGATCACTGTTGTCCTCTCCTGGGTCGGGGGCTCAGTGATGACCCAGGCGTTGGTGGACTCTGGTGCTGGTGGTTTGTTCATTGATAGTGTGTTCGCTGCCGCCAATTCCATTCCTCTGCAGGCTCGAGGTTCTCCTCTGGCTCTTGAGGCGATAGACGGCAGACCCCTTCTGCCGCCACACGTGACTCATGAGACCCTTCCAGTGGGGTTAGCCATTGGTGCCGTCCACAGAGAGTCGGTCTGCTTCCAGGTTATTTCGTCTCCACACTACTCGGTGGTCTTGGGGTACCCCTGGCTCCAGAATTATAATCCGATTTTCGATTGGAGATCGGCCGAGATCCTCTCGTGGTCACCGCAGTGTGGGGCTAGTTGCATCCATGGGCCTGTCAAGTTGCTGTGTACTTCCTCGGACTCTCTGTTGCCCCCTGAATACGAGGAGTACCGGGATGTATTCGATAAGGTGCGCGCGGTTGCCCTACCTCCGCACCGCCCATACGATTGTGCCATCGAGTTACAATCTGGTGCCGTTCCTCCTCGTGGCAAAGTCTATCCACTGTTGGTAGCGGAGAATGAGGCCATGGAGGAGTACGTGAGGGAGGCGCTTTCACGCGGACACATTCGCAAATCCTCGTCCCCGGCAGGGGCTGGATTTTTCTTTGTGAAAAAGAAGGGCGGTGAGTTGAGGCCTTGCATCGATTACAGGGGTCTCAATCGCATCACGATCAAGAACGCTTACCCGATACCCTTGATTTCCGAGCTGTTCGATCGCCTTAAAGGGGCCACGGTCTTTACCAAACTCGACCTGAGGGCGGCATATAACCTCGTAAGGATCAAGGCGGGCGATGAGTGGAAGACCGCGTTTAACACCAGGACCGGTCATTATGAATCCTTGGTTATGCCCTTTGGGCTGTGCAATGCGCCCGCAGTCTTTCAGGAATTCATCAACGATGTTTTCCGTGACCTGTTGCAGCAGTGTGTGGTGGTCTATTTGGATGACATCTTGGTATATTCTGAGTCCATGGAGACCCACATTCTGGATGTCAAACGAGTGTTGCAACGGTTACGAGAGAACAAGCTGTTCGGTAAGCTTGAGAAATGCGAATTTCACCGATCCCAGGTAACCTTCTTAGGTTACATCATTTCCGCTGAGGGGTTCTCCATGGATCCTGAGAAGGTTTCGGCTGTCTTACAGTGGCCCCAGCCCAGTGGTCTTCGCTCCCTGCAGCGCTTTTTGGGCTTCGCCAATTATTATCGGAAGTTCATCAGGGACTTTTCCATGGTAGCCAAGCCTCTCACGGATCTGACCAGGAAGGGCAGTAATTCCCAGGTCTGGCCGCCCGAGGCCATCCAAGCTTTTGAGGCTCTAAAGTCCGCCTTTGTGTCAGCTCCGATTCTGTCGCATCCCAACCCTGGGTTGCCCTTTGTCCTCGAGGTGGACGCGTCTGAGACGGGAGTAGGCGCCCTTCTGTCTCAGCGTAGAACACCAGAGGGTCCTCTGCTTCCTTGTGGGTTTTACTCCCGGAAACTGTCTTCCGCGGAGTGCAACTACCAGATTGGTGACAGGGAGTTATTGGCCATCGTGCAGGCTCTTAAAGAATGGAGGCACTTGCTCGAGGGTTCGGTGGTTCCGGTCCTCATCCTGACGGACCACAAGAATCTGACCTACCTCTCTGAGGCCAAGAGATTGACACCACGTCAGGCCAGATGGGCTCTGTTCTTGTCACGTTTTAATTACGTGGTCTCCTACCTACCCGGTTCCAAGAACATCAGGGCGGATGCCTTATCACGGCAGTACTCCGACCTGTCCAGGGAGGAGTCGATTCCGACTTCGGTCATACCTCCGAATCAGATCCTGGCCGCCATTCGCACCAGCCTGACCTCTCCCCTGGGTGAGCAGATTTTGGCGGCTCAATCTGGTGCTCCCTCTGGGAGACCCAACGGCAGATGTTTTGTGCCTGAGGAGTTGCGCACTCGGTTGTTGCGAACCTACCATAACTCCAAGACCGCGGGGCATCCTGGAAAGAATCAGCTGTCCTGGGCTGTTTCACGTCTGTTCTGATGGCCTTCCCTACGTTCCGACATCGCCGCATATGTAGCGGCATGCTCCGTTTGTGCCCAGAGTAAGTCTCCTCGGCACCTTCCGTTGGGCCTTCTGCAACCCTTAGCCACCGGGGAGTGCCCATGGTCACACCTGGGGATGGATTTCATTGTGGACCTCCCTGCATCCCGAGGCCATACGGTCATTCTCATGATTGTGGATCGGTTTTCCAAAATGTGCCACTGTGTTCCTCTCAAGAAGTTACCCTCTGCACAGGAGTTGGCCACGATTTTTGCCAGGGAGGTCTTCCGGTTGCACGGCTTGCCCAAGGAGATTGTGTCGGATCGGGGGAGTCAGTTTGTGTCCAGGTTCTGGCGCGCCTTTTGCTCCCAGTTGGGGATTCATCTCTCCTTCTCCTCGGCCTACCACCCTCAGTCCAATGGGGCCGCAGAACGATCCAATCAGGCCTTGGAGCAATTCCTTCGTTGCTATGTCTCCAATCACCAAGACAATTGGGTTGACCTCCTGCCTTGGGCTGAGTTTGCCAGGAACACGGTGGTGAACTCTTCCTCTGGGACGTCTCCCTTCATGGCCAACTATGGATTCCAACCTGCCGTGTTACCGGAGGTATTCTCTCCCCAGGATATTCCGGCTGTGGAGGATCACCTTTCCGTCCTACGTGCTTCTTGGGTACAGATCCAGAGGTCCCTTGAGGTCTCTGCGCAGCGCCAGAGACTCCAGGCTGATCGCAGACGAGCGCCTGCTCCTTCCTACCAGGCCGGAGACCGTGTATGGTTGTCCACCCGCAACCTCAACCTTCGAGTGCCCACTCCCAAGCTGGCGCCTCGCTTTGTTGGTCCCTTCCGAGTGCTTCGCAGGGTAAACCCGGTAGCCTATGCCCTTGCGCTTCCTCCTGGCATGCGGATCTCCAACGTGTTTCATGTCTCCCTGTTGAAGCCACTGGTGTGTAATCGTTTCACTTCCTCGGTTCCTCTGCCTCGTCCGGTCCGAGTGGGCAATCGTGAGGAGTATGAGGTGAGCAATATCCTGGACTCACGCCTGGTCCGCGGTCGGGTGCAGTTTTTGGTTCATTGGCGTGGTTATGGTCCAGAGGAGCGTTCCTGGGTTCCCTCCGCAGATGTCCATGCTCCTGCCTTGCTCCGAGCCTTCCACGCACGCTTCCCTCAGAAACCGTTCTTTACTCCGCGGAGGAGGGGCCCTTGAGGGGGAGGTACTGTCATGGTCTTACCTTCTTGCTGTTCTCCTTCGTTTGACATGTGCTGGCGGCCATCTTGGTTTCTGGGTTTCTTGTAGCCTCCCACCCTGCGGCTCCTCCTTCCCACTGGGAGGAGCTGGATGCCTAGCTCATATATATAGGAGGTCTGTGGCTTCAGTTCCCTGCTTGGTCCTCCTGTGTTCACATGCTTCTAAGACTGCTGCTGCTTCTGGTTCCTGTTCCTGGCTTCGTCTGACTACCCTGCTGGTTCCTGATCCTGGCTTCGTCTGACTACCCTGCTGGTTCCTGATCCTGGCTTCGTCTGACTACCCTGCTGGTTCCTGACCCCTGGCTTCGCAAAAGACTCTGCATCAGTTTCGCCATCCGTTTGGACTTTTGCTTTACAGCTTGTTTTTCAATAAAGCTTTCTTATTTTCACTTATCTGTTGTTGTACGTCTGGTTCTTGGTTCCGTGACACACACCTGGGTGTTTTTGTTGCAGGTGTTTTTTTGGGCATTTTTGGGCGTCTTTGGAGGCAGGCATAACATCTGAACTTCTGTATAGGGGTATATATACACACACACATATGTATATACACATACACACATATAGGTGTGAAAGTAGCAGAACCCTATGCCTGCGCTAATGAAATTATTTGCAGGCATAGGGCTCCGCTCCTATCACACCTATATGTGTGTATGTGTATGTATACATATAAGTGTGTGTATATATACCCCTACACAGAAGTTCAGATGTTATGCCTGCCTCCAAAGACGCCCAAAAAATGCCCAAAAAAATGCCTGCAACTAAAACGCCCAGGTGTGTTGTTGCAGGCGTTTTTTTGGGCATTTTTTAGGCGTCTTTGGAGGCAGGCATAACATCTGAACTTCTGTATAGGGGTATATATACACACACACATATATGTATTTATACACATACACACATATAGGTGTGATAGGAGCAGAGCCCTATGCCTGCAAATAATTTCATTAGCGCAGGCATAGCGTTCCGTTACTTTCACACCTATATGTGTGTATGTGTATATATACATATATGTGTGTGTGTATATATACCCCTACACAGAAGTTCAGATGTCATGCCGGCCTCCAAAGACGTCCACAAAAAAGCCCAATAAACGCCTGCAACAAAAACAGCCGGGTGTGAAAATAGCGGAGCCCTATGCCTGCTCTACTGCAATTCTAATACAAACAATCTTTTTTTTCTGGTTCTGGACATGCTACAGAGCTGAAAATTCACAGGTACACTTTTTAGACCCCCCAGACACTAAATCCAAAGAAATCTCTTTTTTTTTTTTTTCAATAATTTTTTCAACAATTGGTTCTCTATCAAAAACGACAATTTTTAAGAACTTTTTTGTGTGATTAATAGTCCCTGGGGCATGACCCAGAACCCTAGGCACTTTTTAGGGGCATTTATTGGGTTTTAGGGCTTCAAAATTGTGTTTTTTGATTACAGAAGTTCGGGTCCTATTGATTTCAATGGGGTTCTGGAATCCAGATCCGAACTTTCGGGAAGTTCGGGTGTTCTGGTCGAACCAAACTTTTCAAAAGTTCGATCATCCCTAATCTGCACTTCCTTCTGTGGTCTATTCCAGCTGAAAATAATTTGATGTTATTATGAGTGTAGTGCACCCCACATAGGAGCTGCTGTTGAACTGGGATTCCCCCACCCTGCATAGCCAGAGCCAGGCACACTGAATTTTCACAGGCATGCCTGAGTGAGGAAACAGTCCAACGCTTAGTTTTTTTTTTTTTTTTAGTAAGATTATGGGATGCCCACTTGACTGCAGACAACGTCAGGGACAACTCTTCCTATGTACAGCTACTGTATATACACTCCTCTCCCTCCAGCACTCCTCTCCCTCCAGCCAGATCAAGCAAAAGCCCTTTACAGACAGGAACTGTGGGCCCCTTTGGGGTAGGGAAAAAGTCCAATGTCCAGCTACATCCTTGTGGCTACTAATCCCAGCACCACCTCTTCAGACACTGCCAGCCCACCTGGCTGTAGCTACCTCTATCACTAGGCCTCCGGGCTACTTTCCACAGTCCTCCCAGACTGCACACTCACCAGCCCACTCATCTGACTTCTCCTGGAGAACCTCTGAACGTGCTAACTCTCTCTCTCGCTGTCCGCACACTTGCTCCAATGCATCCAGGCAAGGATCCCCCGAGCATCTGAGACCCAGGCCCAAGGTTACCCCCTCCCCCCCACCAACAGACTCCTCAGCACTACTTCACCATCTTCCACCTGACCGCCCCTCACTGGTATGACCCCAAAATATTTAAGAGGTGCCAGCCCACCTGCTGGGGATTGACTGGGGCCCTCATCAGTACTCCAAATAGCTCCTTTTAGATTCCACCTTCTTCTTTTGGAAGCTTCTCCAAGGTTTCACAGAGCAGGGGAAGCTACCATCGGTGCTGCTTGATGAGTCATCCAGCCGTCCTGAGTCATTCATCCCTGACCCAGATTCAGCCAAGGCCTGGCTGAGAGCCAGGCCAATGTACCTACTCTAACAACTATGTGCACTAGCACACTAGCTAGAGGGTGCTACAGGGGGGAAAACAAAGAAAACAAAAAAAAGGTCTCCAACTCTCCACCACTGACAACCTTACTTAGTAAACCATAAATATTTATTTTTTATTATTTGAGGGAGGCCAAATTTCCTCCTTACCAAATGATGTAATGTAACAACTTATAAATGAATGATTGCAGTTAAAATCAACAACGTTTTCTAGATGTGTTACTAAATAAGCCCAGCATGTGAGAGACTTTGAGGTTGTTGACACTGATTGAGGAATAATTAGATAATTAGGAGGCTCACAACTTGAATGCAATACACGTAATTAAAAAAATATAAGATACAGTACGGTTTTATTGGTATTAGGCTTTCAGGGAAATTAATGATATACTTCACAGCAAGGAGAAACCGGTGAAATTGCTCTGCAGAAAGGACAGGGTGGTGATACTGCTCTATTCAAGAAGCATTGATGGTGCTTCTCGGTTATTGTCAGTCTTCAGAATGCAGTAACCCTCTAGACTAGAGGAATCCTCTGAGGAACCATAGATGAAGGACTGCCCTGCTGCTAGACATTAATGGTTTTCTGTCTAGGAATTAAGCTGATATTGCTACTCTGTTAGGATTGAGGGCGATGGGATTTCTTTGTCAGAGTTGTATAAAGTACTCGAAACCCATACTTGAGTAAAAGTACAAGTGCTCGATCAAAAAGTGACTTGAGTAGAAGTGGAAGTGCTCAATCAAAAAGTGACTTGAGTAGAAGTACTAAAGTATTCAACATTTTTTGTACTTAAGTATTGCAAGTAGTTTTTTTTTTTTAATTTTGCTACTCAAGTACTGAAAGTAAAAGTACCAGTAGTTTTTTTAAAAAAAATTGCTACTCAAGTACTGAAAGTAAAAGTACAAGTACTGTGTTATGTAGTTATTAAAGAAAGAAGTCAAAAGTTTATTAAAGTTATTAAAGTTAAAGTTATTAAAGAAAGAAGTCAAAAAAAGTCAAAAGTACACAAGATAATTTAACAATTTTTTTTGAGCTTCATGAAACCTGCCATCTACTGTTCTGGCAGTGGTAATTTTTATAATTGTAACGAGTAACTATGCAGCACAAAAAAAAAAATATCAGAGTAGAAGTATTGAAATCATTGAAAAAATGTAGTGAAGTAAAAGTGGAAGTAGGAGAAAAAAATTCTACTCTAGGAAAGTACAGATACCGCCTTTCGGTACTTAAGTACAGTAGTGAAGTAGTTCTACTTAGTTACTATACATCTCTGTCTGTTGGGAAGGGCATGCTGAAACTACTCTGCTGGAGGGATGAGCCACTGGTACTGCTTTGTAAGAATGAATTTTGAATTTGCCATAACCATAGACTGTATGCAATCCTGCAGGCTCAATATCATACCAGAGCAAATTTTTAACCATGTGATATAGAATGTTAGTGGGTGTGGCGCTGCTTGTACTGTATGTAGCAATGCTGTATGTTGCAAATGATATCATTAGCATTTATTGCAGATCCCTATACCCATAGTAAAAATGCCTGTTACCATGCACCATTAGGCATGCAATATTCGTTTTTTTTCCCTGATTAAAACTGTTTTATTGCTGGCGAGTAGGGATGATCGAACTTTTGAAAAGTTCGGTTCGACCAGAACACCCGAATTTCCGGAAAGTTCGGTTCGGATTCCTGAACCTCATTGAAATCAATGGGACCCGAACTTCTGGAATCAAAAAACACAATTTTGAAGCCCTAAAAGCCAATAAATGCCCTTAAAAAGTGCCTAGGGTTCTGGGTCATGCCCCAGGGACTATGAATCAGGCAAAAAAAAAGTTCTTAAAAATTGTCGTTTTTGATAGAGAGAAAATTATTGAAAGAATTCTTGAAAAAAAATGAGATTTCTTTGGATTTAGTGTCTGGGGGGGTCTACAAAGTGTACCTGTGAAGTTTCAGCTTTGTAGCATGTCCAGAACCAGAAAAAAACATAGAAAAAGATAATTTTTCTTAGAATTTCAGTAGCGCAGGGATGGCGTTACCCTCCTTTCACACCTGGGCGTTTTTGTTTCAGGCGTTTTTTTTTTAAACTTCTGTATAGGGGTATATATATTTATATATGTGTGTGTGTGTGTGTATATATATATATATATACATATATATATATATATATATATATATATATATATATATATATATATATATATATATATATATATATATATATATATATATATGTATACCCCTAACCCAGAATCTGCATAGTGGGGTCACCCTGACATGGCAGAGTTCCGTCACCCTGACATGGCAGAGTCAGATCACATTAAAATACACTACAGTCAGCCTGACATGGCAAAGTCAGATCACATTAAAATACATTACGGTCAGCCTGACATGGCAAAGGCAGATCACATTAAAATACACTACGGTCAGCCTGACAAGGTAAAGTCAGATCACATTAAAATACACTACGGTCAGCCTGACATGGCAAAATCAGATCACATTAAAATACACTATGGTCAGCCTGACATGGCAAAGTCAGATCACATTAACCGCTTCCCGACCGGCCCATTGTAAAAATACAGCCGCAGTGCGGTCATCTAGTTCTGAGAGGGCATTCCTGAACGTCCTCCCAGAATCACGCTCCCGCACGCCCCCTGGGGTGCGCACACGGGAGTGACTGTGCTCGCCGGGTCGCGGGGACCCGACGCATCACGGATCAGGGTAAAGGACCAATGAGTGCGGTCCTTTACCACGTGATCGCTCCGTCCAATGACGGAGCGATCACAATGTCAACAATGCAGGGTCAGGCAGGGGTTGAGCTCTCTCCTCTCCTCACACCGATACAGCGTTTGTGGAGAGGAGAGAGAGACCTGTATACAAAGTAAGCCTTGTAATACTTTTCAGTGCCCAGCAGTGCCACATCTGTACCATCAGTGCCAAAAAAGTGCCACCAGTACCACTAAAGTGCCACTACAGTATCAGATCAGTGCCACCAGTGCCACACCAGTGCCACTACAGTGCTCATCTGTGCCACCAGTGCCACATAAGTACTCATCAGAGCCATATCAGTGCTCATCTGTACCACCAGTGCCACTACAGTGCTCATCTGTGCCACCAGTACTACTACAGTGCCACCAGTGCCACATCATTACTTATAAGAGCCACATCAGTACTCATCTGTACCACCAGTGCCACTACAGTGCTTATCTGTGTCACCAGTGGCACATCAGTGCTCATCTGTGCCACCTGTGCCTCTACAGTGCCCATCAGTGTCAAATCTGTGCCACTAGTACCACATCTGTCTCACATCAGTGCCACATTTGTGCCATCAGTGTCACATCAATCTCACATCAGTGCCACTACAGTGCCACGTCAGTGCCAACTGTCAAACTACAGTGCACATCAGTGCTACATCAGTGCCACCTGTGTCACTAAAGTGCCACTACAGTATCAGATCAGTGCCACCAGTGCCACACCAGTGCCACTACAGTGCTCATCTGTGCCACCAGTGCCACATAAGTACTCATCAGAGCCATATCAGTGCTCATCTGTACCACCAGTGCCACTACAGTGCTCATCTGTGCCACCAGTACTACTACAGTGCCACCAGTGCCACATCATTACTTATAAGAGCCACATCAGTACTCATCTGTACCACCAGTGCCATTACAGTGCTTATCTGTGTCACCAGTGGCACATCAGTGCTCATCTGTGCCACCTGTGCCTCTACAGTGCCACATCAGTGTCAAATCTGTGCCACCAGTGCCACATCAGTCGCACATCAGTGCCACATCTGTGCCGTCAGTGTCCCACCAGTCTCACACTACAGTGCCACGTCAGTGCCAACTGTCAAACTACAGTGCACATCAGTGCTCCTCTGTGCCACCTGTGCCACTAAAGTGCCCATCAGTGCCACATCAGTGTCAAATCAGTGCCACTACAGTGCCACATCAGTGCCAACTGTGCAACTACAGTGCACATCAGTGCTACATCAGTGCTCCTCTGTGCCCTACAGTGCCACATCAGTGCTCTACAGTGCCACACCAGTGCACCACATTAGTGCCACTACAGTGCTAATTGGTGCCACTACACATCAGTGCCATCCTATAAGTAGATCCTCATCAGCACCCATCAGTGCTGCCTTATCCGTGCACAACAGTGCAAGATAATCAGTGCAGTGCATTAGTGCACCCTAATCAGCACCCACCAGTGCACCCCCATTGGCACCCATCAGTGCAGCCACATCTGTTGCCATATTTCAGCAGTTTGTCACCACAGCCCACAGTCACCAGTATGGCCAAAAATTTTTATTCCGCTGAAGAGGTACGCCAAGCACTAGTGGGGTGTCATCTCAGCCCCAAAGGGTTTGCACCCATGCCAGCCTTCCCTATGCCCTTCAAAACCCTCTGTGGCGTCCCCCTAATTCAGGCGCAGCAAACATCCCCCCTTTTACCACCCAGCCAGGTGTCCAGGTGAACACAGAAAATTTGGCCCCTATTGATTTTTTTAATTTACTTTATACCCAAGACCTTCTATCTACCATCATGGCCCAGTGCAACCTCTATGCACAACAGTTCATTTCAAGCAACCCAAGTTCAAGTTACGCCCATCTATATGTGTGGAGAGAAGTAACAGTGGAGGAATCTAAAATATTTTTAGGACTCACTTTCAATATGGGACTCACAAAATAAAATGAATTATATTCCTACTGGTCAACCAAGCCTATTCACCACATGCCAATCTTCTCATCCGTTATGCCAAGATCAAGATACCTAATGATTATGCGGTTCCTAGATTACAATGACAACACCCAGTGCCCTCCCCAAAATGACCCAGCATTCGACAAATTATTTAAAATTCGGCAGCTTCTAAATTTTTTCTCTGAGAAATTCCCCCAGTTATTTACCCCCGACAAAAATATATCCGTGGATGAGTCACCATTTCACAGGACGGCTGGGCTTCAAGCAGTCTATCCCCAGCAAAAGGGCCCAATATGGGGTTAAACTCTATAAGTTGTGCGACAGAGCCACAGGTTACATCTACTCCTTCCGGGTGTACGAAGGGAAGGACACCCAGCTGCATCCCCGTGAATGCCCAGAGTACATTGGAGTCAGCGGAAAAATTGTTTGGGAGCTTGTATATCCACTCCTTGAAAAGGGTTACCATCTCTATGTGGATAAATATTATACAAGCTTGCCCCTCTTCCGCAATCTTCACAGGAGGAAGACTCCAGCATGTGGTACAGCGAGAGCCAATAGGAAGGGCTTCCCGCAAAAGCTCATTGATCAAAAACTACGACGAGGGGAGACAGCAAGTTTGCGGAACGATGAGCTATTGGCTATAAGGTGGAGGGACAGAAGAAATGTCTACATGCTCTCAACTATTCATAACGACACCTATGTGGAAATCCCCAGAAGAAGAAACAGCCCAATCAATCAAGAAACCAGCATGTGTCCACGACTATAATTTATTCATGGGAGGAGTTGACTTCAATGATCAAATGATTGAACCCTACCTTCCCACAAGAAAAAACCACCATTGGTATAAAAAAGTCTCCATTTAATTTTTCAGTTTAGCCATGTATAATACTTATGTTATTTACCGCAAATCTACTGAGACCCCCATACCCTATCTTCAATACCAGGAAGAAATTATAACCACACTTGTGTACCCTGAAGGCCCACCAGAAAGCATTCACTCGGATTCAGTGAGCAGACTCTATGAGCGGCATTTTCCTGAACGACTCCCTTGCAGTGAAACAGGCCGAATACCTCAGAAGAAATGCAGAGTCTGCTCCAGAGGAGGATTTAGAAGGGACACCACATTTTTTTGTCCCGAATGTCCTTCCCAACCAGGCCTCTGTATAGGACAGTGTTTCCGCCGTTACCATACTTTATTATTAGTGAAGTATGGCAAATGTAATTTTCAAATCTTGTCATTTACCTCCACACCCCTTATGCCACTGCACTAAATTGTATATGCCTCTGCCTTCTCCGGAACTGACCCTGGCTTGTTATTTGACCACGCTTCTGCCTAACGCTTAACTGTACATCTCTGCCTGCTCTGGAACTGACTCTGGCATGTTATACAACCACGCTTCTGCCTAACACTTAACTGTACATCTCTGCCTGCTCTGGAACTGACCCTGGCTTGTAATTTGACCACGCTTCTGCCTATCGCTAAACTGTACATCTCTGCCTGCTCTGGAACTGACCCTGGACTGTTTATTGACCACGTTTTATGCCTGCCTCTTGGACTGATCTTTTATCCTGCTACTGGAGTAGTGGGATTTATAACACAGGGGTCTCACATATGTGAGGGGCTATAGAAATGTTTTTCTGGATGAAGAAAACTAATTTTTTAGTTTTCTCATTCCCAAATTAGGGTCTGGAGTCTGGAGGCTTCAAAGAGATTTGGGTGGGAGAAGCCTCTACCCCTGTCCCCATTCTTTCCTGGCCTGCTACCTGTAGTATAAGCCATGTTCCTGCCTACTACCAGGACTAATACCAGGAATACAAGGCACTGCTGGCAATATCTCTACCTGCACTGACCCTGGACTGTATATGGACAGTATCCCTGCCTGTACCGACTATGGACAATATTTGCCTGCTGCCTGGACAATTCCGTTCGCCAATGTTCTCCTGTGGACAACTGCACTACTAAAAACACAGGTAATATTTTATTTACCCTTTGCTCAGCAGAATGTATTTCTGTATGCTACTTTGATTTTGGGCCTCGGTATGTAGCCAGGTTGTGTTAAAGTCTCACACATGTGGTATTGCCGTACTCAGGAGGAGTAGAAGATTGCATTTTGGAGTGCAATTTGTGGTATGCACATGATGCGTCTTAGAAATATCTTATAAATGGACAACTTTGTGTAAAAATATTGCGTTTTCCTTTTCTTTCCACATTTTCCAAAAACTTGCAGAAAAAATGACATGTTCAAAAGACTCATTATGCCTCATAAAATATAAGTTGGAGTGTTTGCTTTCCAAAATGGGGTCATTTTGTGGGCATTTCTATTGTCCCGGTGCTCCAGGGCCTTCAAAAGTGTTATAGGTTGTCAGGAAATTATATGTGTAAATTGTGCTCCTAGAACGCCTGGAGGTGCTCCTTACATGTTGGGCCTCTGTATGTGGCCAGGCAGTGTAAAAGTATCACACATGTGGTATCGCCATACTCAGGAGGAGTAGAAGAATGTATTTTGGGGTGAAATGTGTGGTATGCACATGCTGTGTCTTGGAAATATCTTATAAATGGACCACTATGTGTAAAAAAAAAATGCATTTTCATTTTCTTTCCCCGTTTACCAAAAACGTATGGACAAAAATTTTATGTTCCGTAGACTCACTATGCCCAAGAGATTATACGTTGGGGTGTTTGCTTTCCAAAATGGGGTCATTTTGTGGGTGTTTCCATTGTCCTGGTGCTCCAGGGCCTTCAAAAGTGTGATAGGTTGTCTGGAAATTATATGTGTAAATTATGCTCCTAGAACGCCTGGAGGTGCTCCTTGCATGTTGGGCCTCTGTATGTGGCCAGGCTGTGTAAAAGTCTCACACATGTGGTATCCCCATACTCAGGAGGAGTAGCAGAATGTATTTTGGGGTGAAATGTGTGGTATGCACATGCCAGGTGAGAGAAATAACCCTTTAATATGATACATTTGTGAAAAAAACAAAAAAAAGAAAAAAAATTTAATTTTGCAAAGAATTATGGGAAAAAATTACAACTTTAAAAACTCACTATGCCTCTTACTAAATACCTTGGAATGTCTACTTTACAAAAAGGGGTAATTTGGGGGGTATTTGTACTTTCCTGGCATGTAAGTGTCTCAAGAAATGGGATAGGCCGTCAGTACATGAGGTGTGATTAGGTGTGATCAATTTTCATTGATTTACACCAAAGCTTGTACACTCTATAAACTTCATAAAGATCAAAAACTATTCACTTATTTTGGGTTTTTTTTAACCAAAGATATATAGCAGTATAAATTTTGGCCAAAATGTATGAAGAAAAATTACTAATTTGCAAAATTTTATAACAGAAACGAAGAAAAATGCTTTTTGTTACAAAAATATCAGATTTTTACATTTATAGCACAAAAAATAAAAAACCCAGTGATGATTAAATACCACCAAAATAAAGCTTTATTTGTGTGAAAAAAAGCACACAAATTTCATATATGTACAGTGTTGCATGATTGAGTAATTGTCATTCAAAATGTGAGAGCACTGAAAGCTAAAAATTGGCCTGGTTAGGAAGGGGGTTTAAGTGCCCAGTGGGTAAGTGGTTAAAATACACTACGGTCAGCATGACATGGCAAAGTCAGATCACATTAAAATACACTACAGTCAGCCTGACATGGCAAAGTCAGATCACATTAAAATACACTACGGTCAGCCTGACATGGCAAAGTCAGATCACAATAAAATACACTACGGTCAGCCTGACATGGCAAAGTCAGATCACATTAAATACACTACGGTCAGCCTGACATGACAAAGTCAGATCACATTAAAATACACTACGGTCAGCCTGACATGGCAGAGTCAGGTCACCCTAAACTACACTACAGTCACCCTGACACCTTTACTATCCCTACAAAAAATAGATTTTTGAATCTAACTATAGTGGTATATAGTACCCTAACTACACTGCATATCCCTTTCCTCACACTTATAATTGCAAAATGACACTGGAGCTTTACAAGCAGCAGGAGTAACAGAAATGCTTCCACTCTATTCCACAGCCTCTGTATTACAGTGCTAGAGGTTTGGCGGGGCTATGTTATAAACTGGGGGGCGTATGGGGGGCGTATTTACTCCTGATTGGCCTCTGGACCCCCTAGTCACTCCAATTGGCTTTTACTGATGTTTTTGGGCCAATCATGGGCTTTTAAAGCCCAGTTCCTGTCCCATTGCATTTTGGGCGGTTCTGGTGGCCGAATTCCAAACTTTTACCGCAAAAAGTTCATAATTCGGCCAAATTTCAAACAGTCAATGTTTGGGACGAACCGATGGTCGACCCGAACCGTTGGATCATCCGTACTGGCCAGTTTTACACAGCTCTAACATCTGCATGATGACTTTCTCCAGTACATTGCAGTCTAGCCCTGCTCATTAAAACTGTCCTGCCACTAGCCAATTTGCTGTTTCATTGCTTTTATTTCTAGTAATAAAATATCTGCTTGTACGCTGTGTTTTCAAGGAAATGTTGGCCTCTTGCTCATTAAAACTGCCCTGCTGCTGGCCAATTTTTGCATTGCTTTATGATCTGCAGTATTTTAATACTGGTATAGTGTCAACAAACTAGAGATCGACCAATTATCGGCAACATCGATATATTGGGGGCCAATATGCACTTTCCCTGATATATCAGAATCGGCCCCTGAGGTTACCGATATTGCCGATATTTAGGGAAAGTGCATGTAGCTGCAGCTAGAGGCATCACCCTAGTACCGGTGTCCATAGCCGATGGTTGTTGGCTGACTTGTAATGACAACCGATGCGGCTCAGAAGCCGCTTGGCTGTCATTACAAGGAGCGGGAAGGGGGAGACGTCTCCCCCTTCCCGCCGCCTTCCACGGCTCACCCGGGTCTCCCGTTCCACCGGGAGACCCAGGCATCCTACCTCCACCGCCGCCACCGCTGCCAAAGAGAAGACCCAGTGTCCCAGAAGATGTGTCCCCGTGAAAGCTGGTATCCCTGTGGCAAGTGTGCATGCGCCGGTCTCCATGTAAAAAACCCGCATGACATCACTTCCGGGTACTCTGCGCCAAATTTTAAAAACTGACAGCATTCAAAACAGCCAAACTTGGCGTTTTGAATGCTTTTCAGCGCCGACGAGGGGTTTGGGGTCTTTTAGACCCCCAGATCCCTCCACAAGAAGTACCTGATGAAAAAAAAAAATGTTTTTAGATGTCCAAAAATATCGTCCGATATCGGCCGATACTGATATCCGATGACCAAAATATTGGTATTGGAATTAAAAAACGATATCGGTCGATCACTACTACAAACTATGGTATATATTTGAAAATCGATCATTCCTGAGATACTGACGGCCTATCTTATTTTTTGAGGCCCTTAAAATGTTAGGACAGTACAAATGTCCCCATAAATGACACATTTTTGGAAAGTAGACAGTCAGATGTATTTAGTAAGAGGCATGACAAGTTGCAATTTTTTGTCACAATTTTTTTGGAAAACTCAGAAATCAAATAATTGACTGGTGACAGTACAAAAAAAATGTAAATTATTTTTATTCAATTCTTTTAAACTGTTAAAAACATTTTTACAATTTTTTTTTTAAATATTTTTTTACATACTTTCATCAGAGTAGTTCAGTGTCACCATAGTAACATTGTACTTCTCTGGGGTGGAGATAAGGGTTTTTTGATTGCTGTTACAGTGATGATGTTTAGACACAGCGGGAGGCAGGCCGTGGGAGGAGCGGCGGTGATTGCGGCCGGCCTCTCGCGTTCGTCAGAGAAACTGACAGAAGACCCGCCTGCTTATGTAAACAAAGCAGGCGGGTCTTCTGTCACACAGGCAGGGAGAGATCAGGAGTTTTAACTAAGCTGAAACCCCCATCTCTCTGTGTCTGTCACAGAACCTTCTCCCCCCCCCCACAATGAGTAAGCACCAACCAACATACATTAACCCCTTTGATCACCTCCAGTGTTAACCCCATCCCTGCCAGTGTCATTTATACAGTAACAGTGCATATTATTTAAGACTGATTACTGTATTAATGTCATTGGTCCCCAAAAAGTGTCAAAAATGTCAGTTAGGGGTCCGATCTGTCCGCCGCAAAGTCCGCAGTCCTGCTAAAAATCGCTAAAAATAAAATAAATAAAAAGTCCAAAAATCTATCCTGTAGTTTGTAAACCCTATAACTTATGCGCAAACCAATTAAAATACGCTTTTTGGATTTTTTTTTACCAAAAATATGTAGCAGAATACAAATTGGCCCAAACTGATAAAAAAAAATAGATTTTTTAAAAAAAATTGGGGGAATGTTTTATAGCAGAAAGTTAAAAATATGGTGTTTTTTTTCCCAAATTTTCGCTCTTTTTTTGTTTATAGCGCAAAATCTAAAAACCGCAGAAGTGAAAAAATACCACCAAAAGAAAGCTCTATTTGTGGGAAAAAAAGGAAATTAATTGTATTTGGGTACAGCGTCGCACGACCGCGCAAATTTTTTTTGTTAAGGTAACGCAGTGCCGAATCGCAAAAAATGGTCTGCTCATTAAGGGGGTAAAACCTTCCAGAGCTGAAGTGGGTAATTATGCCCTGGAAGCCACATAAAAAGGATCCCCTTTTTGTTGTATGGTATTTAAAAAAAAAATGTATTACTACATGTACCCCATGGAAGTGCCCAGCTTCCAATGTCTTTTTATTATTTTTTTTACATTTTTATTTTTATTTTTTAATTTGAATCTTCCCTGGTTTCTGCTGAACCAGCCTAGATGCGAACCGTGAATGGGCAGGCTGAATGGAAATTAATCGATAAACCAGCTTGGGTACAACCAGCATGCCAGGTTTTACCTGCAATTATTACTAGCGGCTGCTATAGCCGCTAGCAATAATCACTGTCTTCTCCCTGCATGGACGCCCCCCCCCCCCCCCTCACGTCAGGAGCAGTCAATGGCTCACCAGGAGGGGTTCCCGCATCAACACTGTCTGTGGTTTCAGAAAATAATTTTGCTCTGTGTATGGCCGGCCTCAGTAACCCAAAATAAGATCCAGAATTGACTAACAAGATCCCCCAAACAAGATTCATCGAACCTGAAACAAATTAAAGCTGGGCAAATTCGCTTATTACTAGATCTGTTGCTGAGTTACATTCACTAGTGATCTTGTTCAAATAAAATGAACCATAACTGCTTCAGGGACCGCCCTCCACAAATATAGTGCGGCAGGCAGCCCCTCCTGCGTGAAGCGACGTAGGGCTACACCAGTCTCGTACCTGCTGCTAGCCCAACGCTCGAAAAACGCCAGTAAATCGATACACTCAGGTGTGTGTAGAGCCTAAATGTTGCCAAGATTCACCTCTATTTTTTGTAGAGAGAAAAGCAAACATTAAAAAACTGAAATTTTTTCTTCCCTTCCCTAAAAATGTAGACTCTAGTAAAATGGTTAGTTTTAAATATCAGTTTTTTGCAACATTGATATTTCTGTGCTGTCATTTGTGATAATATTAGTCCCTGATAAAATAATTGCTTCTTACGTCATCCCTCTTCTCTCACTTATACTCTGACAATGGACAGCTGTCCAAAGCCATGTAAAGCAAAAGACTCCACTCTCTGTAGAAACATCAGTATACTGCACTGTATAGCTGCATTGAAATTCTAAACAAGAGAAGATCTTATAAAGGAGATCAAACCAGGACTTTAGCAGGGACACTTAAGCAGGGGCTATAAAGAAAATGTCAGATGATATAGTGAATATTATTTTTTTACATATAACTAGTGACCTTCATATTATACTGTATAACTCAAAAACAATTTCATTTTTTGCTCTCGATGTAAGTTGCTGTTTTTTCCAGGTTTCAATTTTATCTCCTTTGCAATAAAGGACTTGCTAGGCCAAGGATGGCCAAGGAGGGGAGGGGGATGGGGGTGGACAGGAAAAGAAGGGTGGGGCAAGCAGGATTTTCTTGGTACCATCAAAAGACATAAGCAATAAAATAAAATCAAAGATCTTTATTACAAATAGTATCACAAAAACAATTCTGCAATCAATAGTGCATTACATATATATATAAAAAAAAAACTGGAGTTCAAGAGGCTCAACTGCAGTGGTGCTAATTTATCCGTGTTGTAGAGTACAACATGTCTTCAGCTTCAAACCTGCAGTTGGGCCACAGTCGACATGTTTCGCGGTCGAAGCCGCTTTTTTTCAGGAGCTCAAGAACATAAAAAGGACCATATTCCTGCAAGGAAAATAATGTAAAAGTTTATAATATATCAGCAATGACAATTTAATACAATTATCTTATGAAAAATTGTTTGGTAGAGCCAGGGGGCCGCCAATAAACCTTCCCCTGGGGGAACTAGCCACTCTGAATAATATAGGTGGAGTAATGAAGTCACCTCTATGCTATATATATATATATATATATATATATATATATATATATAAAATAGTAGTTTCAGGTGGAAAATAAATGAAAATGAGATCTAAATTTACTCTATATATACCACACTAGTGTTACTGGTAGAGGACCTCTTTATTTTTGTATGGCTACTGTGAATGTAATCCAGAGGCCGGATAGAATCTTAGGCAAGGTGAAAGATATCCCAAAATTAGTGTTAAAATCTATAAGGGTTCATAAAAAGGTCATATATCATGGGGGGGCATATTATAACTATAATAAGCGACAGACAGGCTTGTACTTACCAAAAGGGGCACACAGTGAGGGCACAGGATCAGACGAATGGATCTCTGATGATTGGACTCTGCTGATAGTGTTGCTGCATTCAATCAAGGCAGCCTAGATTTGATGAAAGGGTCAATTCATTGAGCATACCTTATGCACTGTTTATAATACCTCAAGTAAGGGTATCCTATACAAGATAATCAGTGGACATATAAAAATAAGGTAGATATGTTTGTGTACATGTATAATTATGGATCATGCACAAATCAGTAAAACTTTAGCCACCAGATATAAAGGTAGGTCCAAGAAAAAATCTGAGTATCCTTACCCACAATGATTAGAATCAATGTATATGGCCATAGGAATATACAGAGTCCGTGTGTGGTTTACAGTTGATACCTATAGAGAAATTTATCCTAAATAAGTCTGCAGAGTCCCGGTGAATATATATATATATATATATATATATATACATATATGATCCTTAAAATGCTCCCCAGACACCTGTATGTGGCAGTGGTGTCTTTATATCTACTCCAATTTTGCCTGCTATATTTGGCGGGCCAGGAAATTACCCAATCCTTAACCGTGCATGCTCCGAAAATACGGTACATGCGCGTGCTGATGCTAAACCCAATCCAAGCAGGGCAGAAGCTCCACTCAAAGGTGTTGCAGCAAAGGAGATTGGGGGGGGGGGAGAGTCCACACACATAAACTCCAGGAGACCGGAGAGCGCCCCCCAGTCGTTGGGAAATGCAATGACAGGGGAAGAAAAATATTCCTATACACAGCAATGGTCCACAGTCACAAAACAATGCACAATTCTAATTTGAAGCAAATGCAATAGACATCTTGGAAATTATATAACAAAACATGAAAGGAACAAACAAAATTAATATGCAAATATTTTAAAAAATATCAACTTTTTTTTTTAAAAACTGTTCGAAAATAGGATTCCTGGCAAGTGCATTGATTGACACACAGAGCATCCAAATAGAGATTGCAATAGGATTTTAAATAGCAGCCTAAGTAGAAAAGTGCATCTCCTGTCAGCATACTGTAGAGAAGGACCTTGCTCTCTGTGATCACTCTGCGGAGATCTGACACACCCATTGCTGAGTCTGACCTATAGCTCTCTAAGGCCTGGTTCACACCTATGCAGGTTGGATTTGCATATTTCAGGTGCATTTTACGTTTTTCAATACACGTTTTAAGGCATGATTCACATCTATGCATGTTGCTTTTGAGCATTTTAGCAGTGCTTTTTATGGTTTTTTTTAACTGCGTTTTTACCGTGATTTTGCAGCGAATTGAATTTTGCATTTTTTTTAATATTCACTGTATATATCTGATTGCTAAGAAGCAGGCAGATGAGTCATCAGCTGTCAGCTATAGTATAGTGTATATAGTATAGTGTATAGTGTATAGTATAGTGTATAAAGTATAGTGTATAGTATGAACTATACTATACACTAGAGCTGCACGATTAATCGTTAAAAAATTGCGATCTCGATTCACCCCTCCTCACGATCTTAAAACGGCATTTCCTCGATTCATACAGAGCAGAGCTGTGCTCACTCACAGCTGTACAAAAAAAAAAGAGCCTCCGGAAAATGTTTATCAACATTGCTAAGGCTGGAAGATAACTATAAACAAAGATTTCATTCTTTTCGATCACTTAAAGACTAAGGCCCCGTTCACACTGGGGCGACGCTACTTGCCGGGGCGACCTCATAGGTCGTGGCGCACTGCTCGCACCGCGACCTCGGAGCGGCCGGCACGGACTTCATAACATTGAAGTCTATGCAGGTCGCTCCGGGTCGCCCCAAAGAAGCTCCGGACCCTTTTTCTAAGTCGGAGCGACTTGTGTCGCTCCTATTAGAACGGGTCCGCAGCTTCTCTATGGAAGGCGACCTACGGCGACCTGTCAGGCGACCAGGTCGCCTGACAGGTCGCCCCAGTGTGAACGGGGGCTATGGGCCCTTTCACACAGGCACTCTGTATGTCCTATTTTTTTGTGGATGATTTACGGACATAATGTAAGTCAATGGCATTGCGGATGTCAGCCGAATACCATCCGCTGACATCCGATTTTCTTCCTTTCAGTTCTGTTCCATTTTTTGGAATGGAACAGAACCCTATTTTTCCTCCATTCAAAAAACGGAAAGGAAGCAAAATCGGATGTCAGCGGTGTCATCCGCTGACATACGCAATGCCCATAGACTTACATTATGTCCGTATATCATCCGCAAACGGATGGGATGATATGCAGACATACGGAGCGGATGACACAAGTGTCATCCGCTCCGTGAAAAAAAAAATGCGGTCCGCTCCGTGTGAAAGTCCTCTTTCACATGGTCCGCCTCCGTAGGCGGATCCGTGCTGCTCAGTGGGGATCGATCCGCCGATCCCCGCTGAGGTGTCACAGCTCCCGCTGCTCTCTATGAGGGATTGGATGAGAGCAGACCGTCTGTCCGCTCTCGTCCGATCTGATCCGATCCCTGAACGGATGGAAAAATAGGGTTTCCATCCGTCCAGATTTCATGGACAGGATTGGATACGGATGGCAGAGGGTGTCAGCGGAGGTGTCTCCGCTGACATCTGCTGCACCATAGAGCTGCATGGAGGATCCGATCAGATCCGCCTAAAAAACTGACAGGCGGATTTGATAGGATCGCCCGTGTGAAAGAGCCCTAAGACCGCATTCACACTGAGGCGGCACGACTCCTGCACGACTTCGGGGGCGACCTGTGAAGTCCCTTGCACCGCGACTTCGGCACGACTTGCACGGACTTGCACATAATGGAAGTCAATGCAAGTCGCCTCCAGGTCGCCCCGAAGTAGTACAGGATCCTTTTTCTAAGTCGGAGCGACTTGTGTCGCTCCTTTTAGAACGGATCCTGTACCAGTCAATGGACCGCGAAGGACCGCGACTTGTCAGGCTGACAAGTCGCCTGACAAGTCGCGGCAGTGTGAATGGAGCCTTAACCTTTTTCTGACACTTGTTGCTTACAAGTTGAAATCAGTATTTTTTGCGGAGACCCTAGAGAATAAAATGGCGGTTGTTGCAATATTTTATGTCACACTGTATTTGCGCAGTGGTCTTTCAAACACAATTTTTGGGGAAAAAATACACTTTAATGAATTAAAAAAAAACTAAATAGTAAAGTTAGCCCAATTTTTTTGTATAACGTGAACGATGATCATACACAGAGAATCGCAATCTTTATTCTAAGCAAAAAAATTGTGATTCTTATTTTATCCAGAATCCTGCAGCTCTACTATACACTATGGGTGGAAGCAAGTGGAATACAGGGGACAGCGTGGGTGGAGTCTATAAGGGGTGGGGCTAATGAGAAGTGTTAGGGGTCAAAAATTGAAGGGGAAGGGTCTGGCGCCCCACCATCTCAAAACTTCACCAGCCGCCACTGATAAACACACAGTCCATTCACAGACTATGGGTCTCTGTGCCCATGTGAATGATGCCTTATCTGCAAAGCTCATGTTCCCTGCTGATTGGAGAGCTTTGGCTTTGACTCAGCAGGGGAATGTGGGACCAGCAGAGAGACCACTACTTCTACACAGAGTGCTTTTTTACAGCATGCTGACAGGGTACAGATGTTTTAACTCAGACTGTGGCTATTTTCTCCAGAAAACCAACTATAAGACTCGGTTCACACTGTTGCGATGCGAGAACCAGCACGATTCTAGTGCGGGTTACCGCATCGCATGTCTTTCGCAGGCATTTCACACTGCCTTCTGCGAACCGATGTGGGTGTCAATACAAAGTTGATGACACCCCCAGATTGGTTCACAGATCCTGCGAATTCAGACAGGAATTGATCGCATTGGGTGTGAACACCCATGTGATCCGATTCCAGTGTGGGAAAAAAAAGTTCTTGCAGCATTTACGTATAAATGCAATGCGAGTTCAGCCATATAAACTGTATGGCTGAATTTGCATCACACAGACATCACATGTGATCTGCACAGCAATGTGGTGTGATGTCTGTGTTAGCAATAGTCTGAACCCAAGCAAAAACTGAATGTTTTTTGTTTTGATGCACCTGAAATGTGTTTATCTGATTTAAACTGAATTGTAAGGCCCCTTTCGCACGTCAGTCTGATCAGGTCTGCCTGTCAATTTTTCAGGTGGACCTGATCGGACCCTCCATTCACCCCTATGGATCAGTGGTGACATTTCCCTGTCTGCAAAATCGGATTGGATATGATTGGATGAATACGGACAGGTGATCCATTTTTCACCCGATTTCCCCATAGAGGAGAGCGGGACTGTGTCCGTGATTGCTCTGCACAGTGAGCGGAGACAGAACTGTCATCTGTCTGCTCAGCGGGGATCAGCGGAGCCATCCCCTGCTGAGCAAGCCGATCCCACAAAACAGAGGTGCCCGTGTGAAAGGGGCCTAAAGCAGCCCATACAAGGTGCAGATTTCTTTCCTGCAACCACGAGTCAGTGTTGACAGGGGAATCAGCAATTCTGACGGGGGGAAGGGGGGAGCAGCTGTCAGCGATAACTGCAATTGAATCAGGCAGGCTGGTTGTACCCAATTTGATCGATCGATCAACTGAGTACATTCAGCCTGCCAATTAACGGGTCAAATCTTGGCCAGTTCATGCAGAACAGGCTGAGATTTGAACCGTGTATGGTCAGCCTTAACTGGACTATAAGCCTATGTGCTATGCTCCAAGGCTGGCAGAGCTGTGGTTGTTTTTTTTTTTTTAGCCAACACTATTGCTGTTTAGGATAACTTGCCAAGCAGATATCTGCTCAGCTGAATATGTGCTGATTTTAAAGACCAAAATATGTTTTTGATGGCCTTAGACCACATGTGATCTCTCACTAGAGAAATCTGTAAAAAACAAAGATTTTTTCACTTTATGGGATTTAACCACTCCACACTCACCTGCAATGTACTGCAGACTGGCAGATGGTGTTGGCAAAGCGACATACCCATACTCTGGGGTTCAGGGCAGGTGCATGTGCACCCCACCTAACTGACACCCACCATGATTGTACACAGTGGGAGCCTGTTAGCAAGTCCTAGCCAAAGATTCACGGCCAGGGCCTTCTGATCGGCTGCGTAGAATCACCGCCCAGAGCTCTGTGTTGACAATCAACTCAGAGCGCTATACAGAGAGAATGATCTCTCTGTTTCTCTTCCCTGCAAAGCAGGGATGAGAAACTTAGAGATCTATTAGTAAAAGCAGCACACTCTACACATATTACACATAGTTAGGCACACATTTAACCTCTTGATCTTCCTAGATTTTAGGTTGAATATATTTTATTAATATTTTTTCAGTATATGAGAAGCAAAAAGGATACAAAAAGAAGAAATAGGGTGTGGGGGGAAAAGTATCAAATAATAAAATAGTACAATAGACCCAAGGGCACCACTGGTGCAAAAGTTAACAGTGGGTCATGTCAAATAAGAATTTTGCATATGGTATCAAAATATGGAAGAGAAAGGAGCAGAGAGGGGGCTATAGGAATAGTAAGAAACAGAAAGAGGGAAATAAGAAAAGAAACCAATTAGACTGACATGATACACTCCATAAGGATTCAACATTTTCAAAAGGTCAATTTTTTACAATACTGTCCAAGGTGATGATGAGTTGAGGGAATGAGAAAGAAAAGGGGTTACCTGGAAAAGTACATCCTATCTAGGTAAACAATCATATATGAAATGTATATGAGTTTGAGTAATGAATGCAAGCATACCAAAGTTTGTTATGTTTTTTTGAGGGTTTCAGTTCTCTAGCTTGCATCTCTTCCATGAGCATGGTGTCATGCATGAGGTCCACCCATAGATTTAAGGGAGGAGTAGTGTCAGTCTTCCAGAATCTGTAAATAAGCTAATGTACTGATGAAAGAAAAAAATATAAGGAGACTATATTTCTGCAATTTGACAGAACCCGCCTTATAGATAAAAGTGCGATCTTAGGTGAGGAGACAAGTGACATGTCATAGATTTCGCCATATACAGTGGTGATCGAGAGTTTGGGCACCCCAGGTAAAAATTTGTATTAATGTACATAAAGAAGTCAAGGAAAGATGGAAAAATCTCCAAAAGGCATCAAATTACAGATTAGACATTCTTATAATATGTCAACGTTAGATTTTATTTCCATCATTGACCCTTTCAAAATTACAGAAAACAAAAAAATGGCGTCTGCAAAGGTTTGGGCACCCTGCAGAATTTAAAGCATGCACTGCCCCCTTTGTGAGGCTGAGACCTGCCAGTGTCATGGATTGTTCTCAGTAATCGTCTGGGAGAACCAGGTGATGTCAATCTCAAAGGTTTTAAATGCCCCGACTCATCTGACCTTGCCCCAACAATCAGCACCATGGGATCTTCTAAGCAGCTGTCTAGAAAACTGAAACTGAAAATAGTTGATGCTCACAAAGCTGGAGAAGGCTATAAGAAGATAGCAAAGTGTTTTCAGATGTCAATATCCTCTGTTCAGGATGTAATTAAGAAATGGCAGTCATCAGGAACAGTGGAAGTTAAAGCAAGATCTGGAAGACCATGAAAAATATCAGACAGAACAGCTTGCAGGATTGTGAGAAAAACAATTCAAAACCCACATTTGACTGCACAATCCCTCCAGAAAGATCTGTCAGAAACTGGAGTTGTGGTACACTATTCCACTATAAAGAGATACTTGTACAAATATGGTCTTCATGGAAGAGTCATCAGAAGAAAACCTCTTCTACGTCCTCACCACAAAAATCAGCGTTTGAACTTTGCAAATGAACATATAGACAAGCCTGATGCATTTTGGTAACAAGTTCTGTGGACCGATGAGGTTAAAATCAAACTTTTTGGCCGGAATGAGCAAAGGTACGTTTGGAGAATAAGGGGCACAGAATTTAATGAAAAGAACCTCTGTCCAACTGTTAAGCATGGGGGGTGGATCAATCATGCTTTGGGGTTGTATTGCAGCCAGTGGCACAGGGAACATCTCACGAGTAGAAGGAGAAATTGATTCAATAAAATTTCAGCAAATTTATGATGGTAACTTGATGCCATCTGTGAAAAAGTTGAAGTTAAAGAGAGGATGGCTTCTACAAATGGATAATGATCCTAAACACACCTTGAAATCCATGGTGATTACATCAAGAGGCGTAAACTGAAGGTTTTGCCATGGCCTTCACAATCTCCTGACCTCAACATAATTGAAAATCTATGGATAGACCTTAAAAGAGCAGTGCGTGACAGATAGCCCAGAAATCTCAAAGAACTGTAAGACTTTTGTAAGGAAGAATGGGCAAAGATACCTCAAACAAGAATTGAAAGACTCTTGGCTGGCTACAAAAAGCGTTTGCAAGTTGAGATACTTGCCAAAGGGGGCAGTACAAGATATTAACTCTGCATGGTGCCCAAACCTTTTTGCCATTTCTTTGTTTTCTGTTATTTTGAAAGTGTAAATGATGGAAATAAAATCTAACTTTTTTTGACATATTATAAGAATATCTAATCTGTAATTTGATGCCTTTTGGAGATTTTTCCATCTTTCCTTGGCTTCTTTATGCACATTAATACAAATTTGTACCTGGGGTGCCCAAACTTTTGATCACCACTGTATTTGAAAAATTAGTTTCCAAAAAGGACGTATACGATCACATTCCCATCATATGTGAAAATAGGTTCCTCTCCCACCGTGACAGCATCAGCAGGTGTCTGAAGAATCAGGAAAGATCTGATTTGCGTAAACTGGGTCACCTGTACCACTGGGATAGTAATTTGAAATGTTTTTGCTGTGCGTAACAGGAGATCGAAGATTTGTGAGTAAACAAAAATGAGGTATGCCAATCCTCTGGGTGTATTTCCATCACCAAGTCCCTGGACCACAATTTGGTGTATGTGTAGAGCACACAATGAGTATAAGATATAATCTCTTTATAGATTAGAGACAGTGTATGGTGGGAGACTTTTGAAAGAGTTCACAATCTTTCATTAGCCCTTAAGGGTCTATGCACATGCTCCGACTTGTGTAGTGTTGATCGCCCTAGATTTTAACCCCTTCCCAGCCAGTGTTATTAGTACAGTGACAGTGTATAATATTATCATTGTATATTATCACTGATCACTGTTTTAATGTCACTGTTGATTTCAGTGGCAGTTAGTCACTTCCCTCCAGCGTCAGTTAGTGTCAGAATGCTGCGCTATCGACGTCCCAATATAAGTAGCCGATCACTGTCATTAGTAGTATTAAAAAAAATTCCAGTATATACAGTATACCATGGCTTAAAACCTTGTGGACAGCCTTCCCAGAAGAGTTGAAGCTGTTATAGCTGCAAAAGGTGGGCCAACTCAATATTGAACTCTACAGACTAAAGACGAGGATGCCATTAAAGTTCATGTGCGTGTAAAGGCAGGTGTCCCAATACTTTTGACAAAATACTGTATATTGTGAGAACTAGCTTTAAGTGATAGACCTTTTTAGGACACCATTTTTCACTTTTTCTCCTTTTAAATAGCATTTCTTGCCCATTTTTATTAAAAGAAAGTTCCAGAAAAACACAAAACACGAGTTTCTCTCGCAAGGGTGTTCAGCAATGCTCTTCCATCAACAAAACAAACGACATTCAGCCTTCTGGCCCACACTTTCAGTACTGCTTCTCTGGCCTTACTCTTTAGGCTTTGTCTGTCTCCTACATAAAGTCTCCATACACAACTCTGTGCACATATCTAGCAGCACCTTGCTTCTCTGGCTTCTACCTGTCTCTCCTAAGTGGAGTCCTCCTGACTCCTAAGCAGAGACCTCCCATGTCTACTGGGGTGGAGCCCAGAACCCTATTCCTGACTTTACAAAAAAAAACACACATCCAGTGCGCTGGTTTTCAGAAAACACAGACCCAGGATTGGAGTTTTCATTCCTCCCAAATCACTAAGAAATCCCGGGCTCCAGGTCCCAAACCGGATTTTACTAACTAATGATTAAAACAGGTTCCTCTGAGTAATAAAAATGTCCTGGAGCCCCTCAACCAATCTGGGTGAGAATCCTGGGTCATTAGCTCTTTTCACAACACAGCAGGGCACAGAACTGCCACATTTATACATAAAATATATACAATACAACTATATCATCTTATATATCTATGTCTCATAAAAGTGAGTACATCCCTCACATTTTGTAAAAATTTTATTATATCTTTTCATGTGACAACACTACAGAAATGACCCTTTGCTACAATGTAAAGTAGTGAGTGTACAGCTTGTATAACAGTATAAATTTGCTGCCCCCCTCAAAATAACTTAACACACAGCCATTAATGTCTAAACCGCTGGCAACAAAACTGAGTACTCCCCTAAGGTAAAATGTCCGAATTGGGCCCAAAGTGTCAATATTTTGTGTGGTTACCATTATTTTCCAGCGCTGCCTTAACCCTCTTAGGCATAGAGTTCACCAGAGCTTTACAGGTTGCCACTGGAGTCCTCTTCCACTCCTCCATGGAGCTGGTGGATGTTAGACCCCTTGCGCTCCTCCACCTTCCGTTTGAAGATGCCCCACAGATGCTTAATAGGGTTTAGGTCTGGAGACATGCTTGGCAAGTCCATCCCCTTTACCCTCAGCTTCTTTATCAAGGCAGTGGTCATCTTGGAGGTGTGTTTGGGGTCGTTATCATGTTGGAATACTGCCCTGCGGCCCAGTCTCCGAAGGGAGGGGACCATGCTCTGCTGCAGTATGTCGCAGTACATCATGACATTCATGGTTCCCTCAATGAACTGTAGCTCCCCAATGCTGGCAGCACTAATGCAGCCCCAGACCATGACACTCCCACCACCATGCTTAACTGTAGGCAGGACACACTTGTCTTCGCACTCCCCACCTGGTTGCCGCCACACACGCTTGACACCATCTGAATCAAATAAGTTTATCTTGGTCTCATCAGACCACAGGATATGGTTCCAGTAATCCATGTCCTTAGTCTGCTTGACTTCAGCAAACTGTTTGCGGGCTTTCTTGTGCATCATCTTTAGAAGAGGCTTCCTTCTGGGACAACAGCCATGCAGACCAATTTGATGCAGTGTGCGGCGTATGATCTGAGCGCTGACAGGCTGACCCCCCACCGTTTCAACCTTTGCAGCAATGCTGGCAGCACTCATACATCTATTTTCCAAAGATAACCTCTGGATAGGACCCTGAGCACTTGCACTCAACTGCTTTGGTTGACAATGGCAAGGCCTGTTCTGAGTGGAACCTGTCCTGTTAAACTGCTGTATGGTCTTGGCCACCGTGCTGCAGCTCAGTTTCAGGGTCTTGGCAATCTTCTTATAGCCTAGGCCATCTTGATGTAGAGCAACAATTCTTTTTTTCAGATCATCAGAGAGTTCTTTGCCATGAGGTGCCATGTTGAACTTCCAGTGACCAGTATGAGAGAGTGAGAGCGATAACACCAAATTTAACACATCTACTCCCCATTCACACCTGAGACCTTATAACACTAACGAGTCACATGACACCGGGGAGGGAAAATGGCAAATTTGGCCCAATTTTGACATTTTAATTTAGGGTGTACTCACTTTTCTTGCCAGCGAATTAGACAATCATGGCTGTTCATTGAGTTATTTTGAGGGGACAGCAAATTTACACTGTTATACAAGCTGTACACTCACTACTTTACATTGTAGCAAAGTGTCATTTCTTCAGTGTTGTCACATGAAAAGATATAATAAAATATTTACAAAAATGTGAGTGGTGTACTCTCTTTTGTGAGATACTATATATATATATATATGTGTGTGTGTGTGTGGTGTAGTTGTAAGTTTTTACTGTGTGGCTGTATAATAAATACTGAAAAAAATAAAGAGATGTAATTGAGTATTCACAACGCATGTGAACTCTGGTGGTACTTTTTTCAATTATTTATGCATCTTTGAATTTCTTGGAGTTTGGTAATTCTTTATATCCTCACACATTTGTTAACATAAATGCACGAACAAGAGAAAACACATTGAAAACACATTGTGGAACATTTATCTATTCTGCCGTACAGCAAGGCAATGCTAAACAGGAGCAGCGAGACAGATTATGCGACACATTTATTACAAGGTTACAGCTTGAATCATAAATTTCTTCCAGTGTTTTTAGTAGAACATGTTCACAACACTGCATTGCATTTTCAGTGTGATGTGAAAAGGTCTGCATTTTGGATGTACTGGCCTGCATTTTGCCATTTATGTTTACTGAATTGAAATCCTCCAACAATCCAAAATCTGATCTTATTTACCTTATGTGTAATAATGGTATATTTTTACAGATGTATATGTGTAAATTTGCAGATTTGATACCACTCACTCAATGTTGTATTTCTATAGGTTGACTACAGGGGGAACACTCAAATTCTCCTCCACTCCCTCGCTTGTACGTGAGAGCTGCTCATCAGTCTGCTGCTGCTCCTTTGTTGTTCAATCACAGGCTGGAAGAAGGGAAGTGACCCAGCTATATTGCCTAGCTGCAGTAGAAAAATGTCAGCTCTCCAAGCTGGTTGTGCTGTGTATTTTTCGGAACTGGATAGACAGGTACAAATTTGTTAAGTAAAACAGTTCCTTTATTTGTATTTACCTGAGCATAGGTTTTTTTAAAATAATGGCTTCATCTGGAAATAGAAGACCTGATCACAGTGATACTAACATATTAAATAAGTTAGGATTATGAGACATGTTTAATGGATATACAGTAATTGGTCCCAGCTGACATATGGAATTTGACATTTTGAATCAGATTGGTAGCTGCAGGTAACAATAACAGGTTCTATATAAAGTTTATTTAAATTTCAAACTTTGTTTTTAGTTTTGCATAGGGTAGGAAAGTTTTGAAACCTGATAAGTCTTAGTTGCTATCTAGATCCCTCCTGGGGGGGGGGGGGGGTCCATCCTCTATATTTGTCCTGATGAATGCTATCAGCCAGGTGGTTGTCTTCTGGGCAGGAGCTGAGAGAAATCTTCCAATAGGAAAATTTGTTCCATTACAAGTGTCTAATATGGTATTTCCCTTAGTTTGGATGGCAAGGGAACACAATTTGGCTAGCATTGTGATTTCATTGGGAGATTGGCAGGGCACACGCTGTAGGGAAATCCACTGAGCTCATGCATAACAGCATTTCATAAGGGGTTCCCTTTTTTACCAGTCAATGAACACACAATTTTGATTTTGCAAAAAAAAAAAAAAAAATTTAGAAAACATTGAAAATAGAAGTTTGCTTGGAAGAGTTTATTTTGCATTGGGAAAAGGGTTTGACAAGATAAAGAGACAACACACTACACAACTAAAAGGATAGCAAACCAGCATTTTGCAGAAATGTAATAAGGTTACGCTTCTTAGCTATTACAAATTAGTTACAGATGTCAGGACACTGATGATAATTTGCATAGCAGATTAACATCTTACAGCAGATCTCAACGCTGTTTATGAAATGCTTGTGCACAAGGAATAGTCCAGTTGCCACCCTCCTGGTAACAACTATTCTGTTGGTTTTGTAATAAAGCAAATGTTACTTGTCTTTTTATCTTGTTTTTAAGTACAGTACAACTAATCTGTCCTTAAGCTCTACTAAGTTATTAACACTACTGGGATTTTGTGTTGGCTGGCAGTACCTGAGCTAGTCTTTAACCACTTGCCGACTGCCTAACGCCGATCTACGTCGGCAGTCAGCCCCTCACAGGCAAAGTGACGTAGGGCTACGTCACTAGCTTGTGAGGGTCTAGGGAGCGAGCGCGCGCTCCCGCTCCCGCGTGGTCACGGACCACCCCGCGCGTGTGACCAGCGGACCCGATGTCCGTCGGTCACTCGGCGGGGGAGAGGGAGAATGTCAGGCAGCTTGTGTAAACAAGCCACCTGTCATTCTCCTCGCTGTAAAGACACTGATCACACCGATCTAGTATGTAGATCCGTTGATCAGTGTCCTTACAGCTCAAGCCACAGCCAATCACAGTAGAAAGCACGCCCCTAGGGATACACACAGCCCCTCCCTCCCAAATAAAGTTAACCCCTTCACTACCAGTGTATTTTTACAGTAACAGTGCATATATATAGGACTGATTACTGTAGAAATGTCACTGGTAACCCCAAAAGTGTCACAAATGTCAGTCAAGGGTCCGATCTGTCTGCCCCAATGTCGCAGTACCACAAAAAAAATCGCAGATCGCCGCCATTACGCGTTAAAAAAAAAACAACAAAAATGACAAAAATCTTTCCCTTTGTTAGTAAACGCGATAACTTTTGCGCAAACCAATCAAAATATGCTTTTTGCGATTTTTTTTACCAAATATAGGTAGCATAAAACAAATTGGCCGAAAATGTTAAAAAATTTAGATTTTTACATTTTTTTGGGGGGAAATTTCATATAAAAAAATGTGAAAAATATTGCTATTTTTGCAAAATTGACGCTCTTTTTTTGTTTATAGCGCGTGATCAAAAAATCGCACAGGTGATCAAATACCACCAAAAGAAAGCTCTGTTTGTGGGGAAAAAAGGACGCCCAAATTTGTTTAGGTACAGCGTCGCACAACCGCGCAATTGTCCATTAAAGTCACGCAGTGCCGAATCGCAAAATACCCCCTGGTCGGAATGGGGGTAAAATCTTCCGGGGCTTAAGTGGTTAAGTTGATCCCTGTGTCCATATATATCTGCCTTTAGATCTTAGACCAGTGTTTCTCAACCAGGGTTCCATGGAAGCCTAGGGTTCCTCCATAGGTTGCTAGGGGTTCCTTGAGCAATTGGCTATTTCTGCCTCTCAGATAAGTTCCCCCTGACACTATTGATCCTTTTGGCTATCTGGAAGAAGGCATTTCTTACCAGTGTCCACAAGTGTAAGGAGCATTCATCCCACTGACCATCACACTAATGTATCATGAGTTGTAAATATAGTCATTTTTAGCAGGTGTTCCCTGAGACCTGAAAATTATTTCAAGGGTTCCTCTGTGTTGAAAAGGTTGAGAAAGGCTGTCTTAGACCCATGTGGTACAGGGAGCCTCCAACTTCTTCCCATTTCACAATTAAGCCCCACTCCCTCCTAATGCTAAAGCTAGCTATCTGGCATTCAACTTTTAAATGCCAGAGCTTATACTGTTTACTAAAATTCTGGAAAATTAATAATTTAATTGCAATTGAAATTGCCAGCATTATGGGGGGGGGGGGCAAATATGTAAGGATCTTTTCAAACCTATGCACTGCTGTAGCCATTGTAATCACAACTCATGGAATTGCGCTGGCACCCCAATTCACTGTTACAACACACCACCAAAGCAATGCAGTACGCTGTGAAGGCAAAAATGGTGCATGTCCAATGTTTACTACAGAGCACATTTATATTATTGGGCTGCCTTAACAAAATGCATGCTAATACAAGTTCTTTAATGCAACCCATTTAAAGAAAATGTTTTACGGCCCTAACAGTAATGCAAAAGACTTAAAGTGATACTTTAAGTCTTGGCTTTTTTTATTAAAAATAACAAACATGTTATACTTACTTGCTCTGTGCAGTAGTTTTGCACAGAGCAGCCCTGATCCTCCTCTTCTTGGTTCTTCGTTGGCTCTCCTGGCTCTTCCCTTCTATCCCCACAACAAGAAGCTTGCTATGGGGGCCGCTTCTCTCTCTCCTCATTGGCTCATTAACTTTGATTGAGAGCAGCAGGAGCCAATGGGGCACCGCTGCTGTCTCAGCCAATGAGGGGGGAGATTTCCGGACACCCAAGTCTCTTGTGCAACATTGCTGGATCGAGAGGGGGGCTCAGGTAAGTATTAGGGGCTGCTGCACACATAAGGTTTTTATCTTAAAGCATAGAATGCATTAAAGTAAAAAACTTTCTGACTTTACAACTACTTTAATAAAAATGAGGTTGTTTCATGACCATCCCTTTTCTGATAATTCACAGCTGGGCAGGTTGGAAGAAAATTTTTGTTCTCCTGATTCAATAAAACCTTCCTGTATTTTAATTTACCTAAGATATGCTGTCAGCACTTCTTGCTGTAGAGAGTGGAGTGGAAGAGACACAAATTTTTCAGGGTCCCTGACTTTGAAGTCTATTGGAGTTGTAAAATATATGCCATTCAGCCACAATAACATTTGTGGGGTTAGGTACTGATGTTAAAGTGGAAAGAAGGCAGCCATTTACCAGTGTAAAAGCCATGGTAGAAATGTGTTAATCCATTTGGTGCATTGACATACCCACCTACGCCTCCAGCTTCTAACATGTTTCATTCAACAAAGAGCTTAATCATAGATCCTACTTTCTACCATGGCTTTTACAATGGTGTGCGGCTCCCTTCTTTCCACATCATTAGCATTGAACTTATTCTCTCTGAAGAGGAGACAGTTGAGAGGGGATGTATCAATGTTTACAAGCAGTGGTATCAGCAGGGAGCATCGATAGTTTAAAAAAACTATTAGATGGGCACCTTAACGACCCCAACATACAGAGGTATAGGATGTACAAATGCACACACACACATGCATCATAGGTTGAACTGGATGGACTGGTGTCTTTTTTCAACATCACTAACTATGTAACTATGTAGTGTGATTCTGATGCAAATAGTGGACCAACGGAGAGTGTGCACTCATTTGTTGAAGGTGGGGGGGCATGGTGTCTTGTCATGTAACGTAGCAGTGAATTTTTTCTCCCATTTATGCATACATATTAATGTTGCATAAGACCTGCTTCCCAATCAGCATTCAAATTCATACCAAAGGTGTTGAGGCCATTTGAGTTCCACCACCACAAAGTCCTCAAACCATGTCTTTATGGAGCTAGCTTTGTGCACAGGGGCACAGTCATGCTGGAACAGAAAAGGGCCTTCTCCAAACTGATGTCACAAAGCTTGCAGTGCACAAATTTCTTGATCAGTGATGTATTCCTCATTCAAAATTCTAGGTATGAAGGCTAAAGAGATACTCTTCTACTTAATAGACTCATTTTGTGATTGCACGATAAATGTGAACGCTAGAGGGGGCTCAGTTACATTGTATGAAAAGCATTACTAATAAAAGATAATCAAGTGGTCATTGGATACATCTGCATTTAGCCTAGAAAATCCTGTTAATTGGTTATGTGTACTAATTTCAGCAGCATCTCATTTAAAACAACATCTTGCAGTTCCATTAGACCAGAGGTCTTGAAACACTCATCTTGTCTAGACTGCATATCATTAATTTCATACTTGCAGCATTTAATTCAGCTAAATCTTGTTGTTTTGCTGAAGACCCTTTAAAACATGCCTAAGTGGATGAAATGTCATATTTTATTAATGCTGAAGGTCTTTAAGAGTTTAAAGGATGAAAGGGTGCTCTCTTAGCAAGGCCTCAATTAGACAATCTCCTCTAGTTCGATCTAGCACAGAAGGGGTAATGCATTTACTTATCCTTCAATAACTCTAACTATGGCAAATAAGAGAAGCTAGTGAATGTGGAGCCCCTGCCATCTGCCCAGAGTGATGATTGGAAGCCTGCGGCACCAGAGGTCTCAGTCCAGCTGTTTCTCTAACTCTAGCCTGCTATATAAAAACATCCAGTTATGTGTAACACATTACTTGTTAGAGGCAGTAGCTTTCTGTTCAGACCCGAATTCCCATAACATTTACTCAGCCTTATATCCTTGACTTGCTCTTTTTCTTCTTTAGGACAAACTCTGATAACTGGTGTTTCCATCTGGGAAAATTAACTGCTATTTATAGAGCTATATTTTTAGTACTGAAAGATATGATATGCATGAGGATGGCTATAGAAACATTAATTTTAGTATTTGTGGCTAAAGATTGACATACCATCACCACAAGCAACGAACACTTACCTCTTCGTTATGGCTTCAGCCTCCTAAAGTGTTCACACCTTGAGTGCAGAAATCTCCCCTGGTCCTAGCCGTCTGCACCATATCTCCCCATAGATTTGAATGTGAGTGTACCCCTTGCATCTCTAGTGTAGCAGACTGTCCATCGGGATTCGCTGTACAAGTGTGGCTAGTAGCAGAGGAAATGTCTGCATCAAGGATATAAACACCATATGAGGTACAGTGAGCGCAAAAAATTATTTGATCCCCTGCTGATTTTGTACATTTGCCCACTGACAAAGAAAAGATCAGTCTATAATTTTAACCACTTTAACACTTCTCACTGTGCTGCTACTGCGGCACAGTGGCTCGTTATCGTTTGGCGACGTAGACCTACGTCACCAGACATTCCCCTCTCTCAGGGGCGCGCACGCCCTGCTGGAGGCTCGCTCCCGCTGTATTCAGTCACAGCGGGAGTCAGGCCAGGGGAGGAGCAGCGGTGATCACCGCTGCTCTTCCCCGATCGTCGGGGATCAAGTGTGGAGATCCGCCCACTTGTGTAAACAAAGCGGGCGGATCTCCTAAGTGACAGGCAGGGTCAGATTGCAGGATTCAGCATAGCTGAACCTGCGATCTGTGCCTGTGTCACATAGTCCCCTCCCCCCACAAACGTCAGTAAGCACCAGGCATACATTAACCCCTTGATCACCAATAAAAGTTAAACCTTGCCCTGCCAGTGTAATTTTTACAGTAACAGTGCATATTTATAGCACTGATTACTGTAGTAATGTCACTGGTACCCCCAAAAGTGTCAAAAATGTCAGTCAAGGGTCCGATCTGTCTGCTGCAATGTCGCAGTCCCGCAAAAAAAATCGCAGATCGCCGCCAGATCGCCGCCAATACTAGTTAAAAAAAAAACAATAAAAATTACATAAATTCCCCGTAGTTAGTAGCTGCGATAACTTTTGCGCAAACCAATCAAAATACACTTATTGCGATTTTTTACCAAACATATGTAGCAGAAAACAAATTGGCCTAAGATGTTAAAAAATTTTGATTTTTACATTTTTTTGGGGGGAAATTTCATATAAAAAAATGTGAAAAATATTGTTATTTTTTCAAAATTGTTGCTCTTTTTTTGTTTATAGCGCAAAAAGTAAAAATCGCACAGGTGATCAAATACCACCAAAAGAAAGCTCTATTTGTGGGGAAAAAAAGGACGTCAATTTAATTTGGGTACAATACACTCATTGAGAATGTTTTTGTCAAAGACATGTAGCTAAATACATTTTGGCCTAAATATATGACAAAAATTGAATATATTGGATATTTTTTAACTGTCAAAGCAGAAAAATATTGTTATTTTTTCAAAATTGTCGCATTTTTTTATTAATATCGCAAAAAATAAAAATTGCAGAGATGACCAAATACCACCAAAAGAAAGCTCTGTTTGTGGGAAATAAAGGACATAAATTTTGTTTGGGTACGGCGTTGCATGACCGCGCAATTGTCAGTTAAAATCACACAATGCCGAATCGCAAAAAGTGGCCCAGATGTAAGACAGCAAAATCCTCCGGTGGTAAAGTTTATTTTACAGTGAGAGACATAATGAAAACAAAAAAATCCAGAAAAACGCATTTCAGAAAGTTATAAATTGATTTTAGTTTTAATGAGTGAAATTACTGTTTGACCCCTTCGCAAAACATGTCTTATTACTTGGTGGCAAAACCCGTCTGACAATCACAGAGGTCAGACATTTCTTGTAGTGGGCCTCCAGGTTTGCACACATCTCAGAAGGGATTTCGTCCCACTCCTCTTTGCAGATCCTCTCCAAGTCATTAGGGTTTGAGGCTGTTGTTGATAACTTGAACCATCAACTCCCTCCAGATATTTTCTAAGGGATTAAGGTCTGGAGACTGGCTAGGCCACTCCAGGACCTTGATGTGCTTCCTCTTGAGCCACTCCTTTGTTGCCTTGGCTGTGTTTTTGGGGTCATTGTCATGCTGGAATACCCATCCATGACCCTTTTTTGCCCTGGCTGTGGAAAGGAGTTTCTCACTCAAGATTTGATGGTACATGGCCCTGTCCATCGTGCCTTTGATGCGGTGAAGTTTTCCTGTCCACTCAGCAGAAAAACACCCCCAAAGCATAATGTTCCCACCTCCATGTTTGATGGTGTTCTTGGGGTCATAGACAGCATCCTTGGACAGCTCTTTGGTCTTGGCCATGGTGGAGAGATTTTAATCTGATTGATTGATTCTGTGGACAGGTGTGTTTTATACAGGTAACAAGCAGAGATTAGGAGCACTCCCTTTAAGAGAGTGCTCCTAATCTCAGCTCGTTACCTGTATAGAAGACACCTGGTAGCCAGAAATCTTGCTGATTGACAGGGGATCAAATACTTATTTAATTCATTAAAATGCAAATAAATTTCTAACTTTTTTTAAAATGCGTTTTTCTGGCTTTTTTTGTTGTTATTCTGTCTCTCACTGTTAAAATAAATCTATCATTAAAATGATAGATTGATCATTTCTTTGTCAATGGGCAAACGTTCAAAATCAGCAGGGGATCAAATACTTTTTTCCCTTACTGTAAGTATGCACATTGGTGTGTTCAAGGGTTTAACTTTTCCTTTAAAACAAATTGTCCAAAGGCTACTGTCTATAAAACATTGTTTAATTTAACATTTAACATTTAACATTTGTTAATTACGAACGATTCAGGCCTAATCTCAGATGTAGAAGTATGGGACAACTTGGGCAATAGTGATCACAGGATGATTACATTTAGAGGAAATCATAGAACAATAAGACATGAGGGGAATATAAGGACTCTAAACTTCAAAAAGGCAAACTTTCCTAAATTGTGCTCATTAATTGAGAGCATAGACTGGGACCAAACCCTAGTAACATTGAACACGGAAGAAAAATGGGAATGCTTTAGGAACATATTAAACAAGAATATTGCACAGTGCATTCTAATGGGAAATACATTTAAAAGAGCCAAGGTCAAACCGGGTGGTTAAACCGTAATGTAAAAAATGCTTATTAGAGAGAAAAAAATGGTGTTTAAGAAATAGAAATTGGAGGGGACATTATCAGCTTTTCACCAATACAAGGAATCTAACAAGAAATGTAAAAACAGAATCACTACGGCCAAAAATGATTTTGAAAGACACATAGCAGAGGAGAGTAAAAAAAACCCCTAAGAAATTCATTCATTTAAATTCATGAATAGCAAGAAAGGGAGGTCCGAGCACGATGCACACATAATTAACAATGATAGGAGGATGGTTACAGAGGACACAGAGAAGGCAACTGTGCTAAATACTTTCTTTTCCTCGGTTTTTACACACGAAAAGGAGAGGTATACTGACCAGGACTGTATGGTTAGCACAACACCACAAGACTTGGCTATCAGAGGGCGAAATCAAGGAAAGACTTGATAGCATTAATACTATAAATCACCTGGACCAGATGGATTGCACCCAAGAGTACTCAAGGAACTCAGTAGGGTTATATCTAGACTGTTGTTCCTAATCTTCACAGACAGTATATTGACAGGAACTGTATCGGGTGACTGGAAAAGCCAAAATTGGTATCACATATAAAATGTAACAAATGTACATATTATATGTTATACCAATATTCAAAAAAGAGAGGAGGGATATTCCGGGAAACTATAGATCAGTCAGCCTGACATCAATTGTATGTAAATTAATGGAAGGGTTGATAAGGGACTACGTCCAAGATTTTGCTAAGGACAACAGTATCATCAGCAATAATCAGCACTGGTTTACAAAAGGACGTTCTTGCCAAACCAATCTGCTAACATTTTACGAGCAGGTGAGCTGTGAGCTAGATAGAGGGAGACCTGTGGATGTGGTGTATCTGGATTTCGCAAAAGCATTCGACACTGTTCCACACAAACGCTTAATATACAAGCTAAGGTCTACAGGCATCAACCTCAGGGTTTGTTCTTGGATAGAGAACTGGTTACATGGGCGTGTCCAAAGGGTGGTGATAAATAACGCGTATTCAGACTGGTCTAGAGTGGTAAGTGGGGTCCCCAGGGCTCAGTCCTAGAACCAATTTTGTTTAATTAATTCATCAATAACATAGAGGACCGAATCAGTAGCTCAATCTCAGTTTTCACGGATGACACAAAGATATGTAGGGCAATAACTTCTCATCAAGATATAGAAATCTTACAGAAAGACCTGAACAAATTATCAGAGTGGGCAACTATGTGGCAAATGAGATTTAACATAAAGAAGTGTAAGGTATTACACTTTGGGGCAAAAAAAAACATAAAAGCAAATTATGCTCTAGGGGGAAACCTCTGGGGGAATTCAGAATCGAGAAGGATTTGGGGGTTCTAGTGGAGGATAGACTAAGCAGTAGCATGCAATGTCAGGCTGCAGCTGTCAAAGCCAGAAGAATATTAGCATGCATAAGGAAGGGGATATATTCCAGAGATAAAGCTATAATCCTACCACTTTATAAAACCCTGGTTCGGCCACACCTGGAGTATTCTGTCCAGTTCTGGTCTCCAATCCTGAGAAAGGATGTGCTGGAACTGGAGAGAGTCCAAAGAAGGGCAACTAAACTGATTAGGGTATTGGAGGACCTTAAAGAGGTTGTAAACCCTTTTTTTTCTCTTTTTCACCCTGAAAGACAAACACATAATGAGCTAGTATGCATCGCATACTAGCTCATTATGAAATACTTACCTTAGAATCAGCCCCCGCCATGCCGCCTGCTTAGCTGTATGACGGGCAACATGTCCAGTTGCCCGTCTTCCAGAATCGCGGCATCCGGCCATTTGATTGGCCAGAGCCGTGGTGACGTCACTTCCGCGCACGCGCGCAGGAGCCGACGGTCATGGCACGGAGTTCTGAAGGAACGGCACCAGCGGCCGTTCCTTCAGAGCGAATGCGCCAGTGACGTCACTGGATGCATCTAAGGTAAATATCTCCATAACGGTGCATGTTTAGGAGATATTTACAGTACCTATAGGTAAGCCTTATTATAGGCTTACCTATAGGTACAAGTGTCAGAGGAGGGTTTACTTCCTCTTTAATTATGAGGAGCGATTACAAGCGCTTAAAATTTATTCTCCATGGAGATGAGACGCCTGAGAGGGGACATGATAGCGATCTACAAATACATCAATGGTGATCCTAGCATAGGTAGAAAACTATTATATGGAAAACTATATGGAAAAAAAAAAAAAGAAAACTATTTAGTCCCAAGGAGTGCAAGAAGACACGTGACCACACAATGAGATTATAGGAGAGGAGGTTTAACCTTATGCTGCGTAAGGGGTTCTTCACTGTAAGGACGGTGAGAATGTGGAACTCTCTTCCACAAATGGTGGTAGCTGCAGGGAGTATGGCTACTTTTAGAAGACTTTTGGACGTGCATCTCACAGATCATGACATTCAGGGTTATGGGAAATGAGCAGGCCACTGATACACACACACACACACATACCTATACAGGTTGAACTGGATGGACTCATGTCTTTATTCAACCTCATCTACTATGTAACCTTGTAACTATGTAACATAATATTATATTGCACTACTTTACAAAACTATCACTAAGTTAGAGTTGTGCTTTTAACTGAGTTTTATCATTCAGTTTGCAAAAACTCCCAAAACACAGAACTCCACAAAAGTGGCTTTCTTTAGGCTCAAAACTTAGTAAAACTACTTAATGATCTTTTCAATCTGACCTTGTATAATATTCATACCTCATATGAAATTGTCAGTCTGGTCACATTAAGTACAATTTTAGCTGCAGATTAACTTTGCATAACATAGTAGCCATATGAATATATCACATTAGTTCAATATCCTAAAACACAGCTTGGTGACTGTTATGCATTATTTATAGCAATAAAAAACAGCACTGCATTACCTGCTTTTATACATCACATAAATATTATTCTAAAAAAATAAAAAAATAAAATAAAGGATGTTCATAGGCATCTGTTCAGGATGTAACTTATTCAGCATTCCAACGTGTCTTAAATGGATTTTTGCTTTTTCTGCAGATTCTTAAGTTTTATGTCTGATAAAAGAGCAAATTCCTGTAAAATTAGGTTTTCACGCTATTGCTCACCCTAAATGATCCCTACTTCTTCCCTGCATGTTTTTTTCTGCTGGTGGTAGGTAAGCAGCTTGAGCTCAACATATCACAGATCATACCTACTCAGATACAGATTGACCCCTGTTTCCATTAAAACTTGAACAACTTCAGGGAAGCAAATCCAAGTAATTTTCTATTTTAGCTCTGTGCAATCTGGTACAGAATACAAATTAATGTTTATAGTAGAAGTGACTTTTATAGAAAATTTGATACTGTCAGGCTAAGTAGCTTGTACGAGGCAGACCTAGATTTTAGAAGCTAGAGATGGTTCCATGACTACAGACAACAATACACACTGGTAGCCAACAAGTTTGAATTTCCACCAAAATAGGTCCTTGTCATGGGGCAGTAGGTCTGCCAGGGTAGTACAGGGCCACCCACATTATGTTGCTGACTATAACACATTCTATAAATTACATACTAAATTGTTCCCGTCTGTCTCCTGCCTTTCAGTTCACAATTTTGTTGATGGAACAGCGTACTGTGTGCTTACAATTCACCCACTCTGGCTCTAGGGATGAGCTTAGGTGTGTTCAGATCATAGTCTGCAGCCAACTGAGCTATCCTGTCAGAAAGTGATCATCCTGCAAAGCCAACCATGAGCAGCCAAGGCGTTCCCATTTGATCCTGGAGTGAACCAGCCCTTATAGTGTCATTCTTTACAACAGACCTGTAAGTAAGTAAGTAACTATGCAGTAGGTTTGCTACATTTGTATGTTGGCATATGGCCTTACTGCTACTTTTGCTTTTTCCCTTTCTGTACTCCAAAACTGTTTTTGCTTCATAGTCTTGATACAGATAAAGTACAGTGGGTACGGAAAGTATTCAGACCCCCTTAAATTTTTCACTCTTTGTTATTTTGCAGCCATTTGCTAAAATCATTTAAGTTCATTCTTCTTCCTCATGAATGTACACATAGCACCCCATACTGACAGAAACACACAGAATTGTTGACATTTTTGCAGATTTATTAAAAAAGAAAAACTGAAATATCACATGGTCCTAAGTATTCAGACCCTTTGCTGTGACACTCATATATTTAACTCAGGTGCTTTCCATTTCTTCTGATCATCCTTGAGATGGTTCTACACCTTCATTTGAGTCCAGCTGTGTTTGATTATACTGATTGGACTTGATTAGGAAAGCCACACACCTGTCTATATAAGACCTTCCAGATCACAATGCATGTCAGCGCAAATGAGAATCATGAGGTCAAAGGAACTGCCTGAAGAGCTCAGAGACAGAATTGTGGCAAGGCACAGATCTGGCCAAGGTTACAAAAAGATTTCTGCTGCACTTAAGGTTCCTAAGAGCACAGTGGCCTCCATAATCCTCAAATGGAAGACGTTTGGGACGACCAGAACCCTTCCTAGAGCTGGCCGTCCGGCCAAACTGAGCTATCGGGGGAGAAGAGCCTTGGTGAGAGAGGTAAAGAAGAACCCAAAGATCACTGTGGCTGAGCTCCAGAGATGCAGTCAGGAGATGGGAGAAAGTTGTAGAAAGTCAACCATCACTGCAGCCCTCCACCAGTCGGTGCTTTATGGCAGAGTGGCCCGATGGAAGCCTCTCCTCAGTGTAAGACACATGAAAGCCCGCATGGAGTTTGCTAAAAAACACCTGAAGGACTCCAAGATGGTGAGAAATAAGATTCTCTGGTCTGATGAGACCAAAATAGAACTTTTTGGCCTTAATTCTAAACGGTATGTGTGGAGAAAACCAGGCACTGATCATCACCTGTCCAATACAGTCCCAACAGTGAAGCATGGTGGTGGCAGCATCATGCTGTGGGGGTGTTTTTCAGCTGCAGGGACAGGACGACTGGTTGCAATCGAGGGAAAGATGAATGCGGCCAAGTACAGGGATATCCTGGACAAAAACCTTCTCCAGAGTGCTCTGGACCTCAGACTGGGCCGAAGGTTTACCTTCCAACAAGACAATGACCCTAAGCACACAGCTAAAATAACGAAGGAGTGGCTTCACAACAACTCCGTGACTGTTCTTGAATGGCCCAGCCAGAGCCCTGACTTAAACCCAATTGAGCATCTCTGGAGAGACCTAAAAATGGCTGTCCACCAACGTTTACCATCCAACCTTTAAGAAATGGAGAGGATCTGCAAGGAGGAATGGCAGAGGATCCCCAAATATAGGTGTGAAATTCTTGTTGCATCTTTCCCAAAAAGACTCCTGGCTGTATTAGATCAAAAGGGGGCTTCTACTAAATACTGAGCAAAGGGTCTGAATACTTAGGACCATGTGATATTTCAGTTTTTCTTTTTTAATAAATCTGCAACAATGTCAACAATTCTGTGTTTTTCTGTCAGTATGGGGTGCTATGTGTACATTCATGAGGAAGAAGAATGAACCTAAATGATTTTAGCAAATGGCTGCAATATAACAAAGAGTGAAAAATTTAAGGGGGTCTGAATACTTTCCGTACCCACTGTACCTAAGAAAATGCCAAAATTGTTTAAAAGTGTATGTAGCTCACTTGATTTCTGACAGATTAATAGGTATTCTTCTGTATTTGCAGCTTTAAAGAGACAAAACATGGGAAAATATGTAAATGCACAAATGTTTTACATTTTTGGTACAGTGGGAGAGGGATAAAACTCCTGTTGTGCTATCTGGGGCTCCTTAAGGGCTCTTTCACACAGGCGATCCAATCAGATCCGCCTGTCAGTTTTTTAGGCTGATCTGATCGGATCCTCCATGCAGCTCTATGGGGCAGCGGGTGTCAGCGGAGACACCTCCGCTGACACCCGCTGCCATCCGCATCCGATCCTGTCCGTGAAATCTGGACGGATGGAAACCCTATTTTTTCCATCCTCTCAGTAATCGGAGCGGTGCGGATCTGATGAGAGCGGACAAGCGGTCCGCTCTCATCCGATCCCCCATAGAGGGCAGCGGGTGCTGAGACACCTCCCTCTCCGCTCTGCAAGTGGAGACGGAGCTGTCATCCGCCCGGCTCAGCGGGGATCGCGGATCGATCCCCGCTGAGCAACACGGATCCGCCTACGGAGCGGACCGTGTGAAAGAGCCCTTAGAGACATTTGACCTCACTTTATGTTTCAGTGACAGTGGTTTTAACCATATCAAGTCCGGACACTTTGACCCCCTTCCAATCTAGGCCAATTTTCAGCTTTCAGAGCTGTCACACTTTGAGTGAAAATTACTCAGGCAATGCAACATTGTACCCAAATGAAATGTTTATCATTTTCTTGAGACAGACAGGTGGTATTTAATCACACTGGTTTTTTGGGGGGGTTTTTTGGTATAGATAAACAAACGTAAATACTGAATTTTTTGAAAAAAAAAAAAAAAAACATGTTTTTTACTTATGTGTAATAAAAATCACACATAAATTAAACCAAGTCCACCAATCCCAGTTGACACCTTCTGAGGGGAAACGCGTCGGATGGAGAAGCCACGCCGTCACTTCTCGCAGTCCGCGATGCAGAGCGGCCGCGATCATCTGTTGCTGGAAGCTATTTGCCTGTGTTATCATTTGTCATGTAAGTGCCCCATCTTATATTAATAAATTGTCTCTCGACTATAATGCACTATTGCCTGCTTCTTCCTTTTTCCCGCATGGGGACCGCTGTATCTGTGCTAATCTGAGAGGTCTCAGATAACTCTGGTGAGACTCAGCAGTGAGGGGACCTAGAAGGAGCTAGTGAAACGAGGAGAGTGAAACATCTATACCACAAGGGTCCTGGAGTTTGCGGTTTACTTGTGAACATCCAGCATTCAGAAGATGAAACTCTGAAAGGAATATTCCAACAACCTCCAATACTGGCTTTCAAACAACCACCCAAACTCAGACATAAACTAATCAGCAGAAAACTTCATTCTGATTATTTATGATGTCACAAATAATGGGAGCAAACCCTGCCATAAAAAATGCTGCAAACTGTGCAACCAGATCAATCTATCTAAAAGTGTCACACACACAAATAGGACCTTTAATATAATGGGATCATACAACTGCACCTCCAGTAATGTTGTGTACCTCATCCAATGCAAAAGATGTAACAAAGGATCTGATGTAGGTGAAACAGGACAGAAGTTGCAAGCGAGGATGAATTTGCACAGACATACCATCAAGGAACATAAGGAAGATAATTACTGCACACTTGTGGGACATCATTTTTCACAACCGGACCACACTATAGAAGACCTCAATGTTTTAGTTCTTAAAGGGAATTTCAGAACTATCCAGGAAAGGAAAACTTTTGAATTAAGAATGATACTTCTTTTTGATACAAAAAATAATGGCTTAAATTTAGACATGGGTTTCCTTACTCATTATCCCACAGTTTTACGACCCCCTCAGTGACTACCCCCACCTCCCCCCACCTTCCCCCTGTCTTCAGCTCTCCCTCTGTCTTATCTCACTAACTATGCTAGTTTTATTACCATTGTATATGTTTGTTTGGTTTTCTCTTTTTTTCCTTTGACTTAGAGATTTTGTGTTTTCTTACTATTCTGCTAAACATTTTGTTAATCAGTACTGCTTGGATCTTGAAGAAGGGGGTATACCCCGAAAGCTTGTCCTGAAAAATTTTATGTTAGTGCAAATAAAAAAAGTATCACGGACAGTACTCAATTGTCTATGTATTTGCTAATAATATATATTTTGGTGATTATAAATTAGGGGAGAGTTCCCCTTTCCCTTTCCTTCCACATTACCAAGTGGAAAGGATCTATAGCATATTTATTTATTTACATTTTTGTTGCCTAAATTTTAGTATTGCATGTTATACTTTATAGATTACACGTGCCAACATTATTTATTTTTGTCTGAACATATGTGTTTAGATATACTGCATGATATTTGTAGTGATAATTTGCTTTTCACCACAAGATGGCAGTAGTGATCCGCTCCTTTTCTATTGCCTTGATGGTATGTAATTTGTTGTTGGTTCTGTTGGCATGTAATTGACTCTTCTCCTTAGTTCCAGCTCTTCCCCTTGTATTTTATCCAATCATTGTGAATCCTCCTCATTTGGGCTCCGTATATAAGTGTGTGGTTTTGGCATGTGTGTGCCCCTGATGACGTCATATCTGATGAAACGCATAGGGAAGAGCTATGCACACATGCTGCCATGCTTACATGATTGCTTGTAAGCTATTTTTCATTTTACATGCTTTTGTATCATCTACCCCTTGTGAATGTAATTTTATTCATTAAATGTATCTTTTTTTACAATATTACACTATGCAGGAGTCTGGATCATCAGTTATTGAGGCTTCAGTATATCACATTCCCTATATCGAGAGGAGTGGCTTACAACCTGGGATGTTGGCTGTATTGTGGTAAAGAAAGAGCATTCAGACCACTCTTATCTAGGGGGCTACGCATTTTTTCCGGTGAGCGCAGCAGGAGTTTGGTTGGTGACACCTTACCTATCCTGTAATTTCCAGCTTCCATCCAGCATGTAGCACTTTTTCCTGATTAGACAACTTGGAACCTTCTCATTTTTGGACTTTTCAATAGTTTTTTCTCCTCTCTGGAGTCACATATTTATTTTATTTGGTTATTTTGTTATGTAATATTGTGGCACTAAAATGTGGTTATTATTTGTTTATTCACTATTTCACTTTAAGTGTTGCATTGTTTATATTTGAATGAGTTGGCACTCAATGATTTATTCAGTATTTTTTAAGACACAATGTTAAGGTTGTATGTGCTGCACTTTTTGATGTTTATTTATGTGCCTGGTATCAGAGGTATAGTATCCAGCAGCTTTTGTTTATTAACCACAATTGCAGATATTTTCTTTTTTTTTTTCTAACTACCCCACTTGTTCAAGGAGCTGTCTGCCCTTCTTGCTTCCTGGTCCTCCCTGGCGATCCCCTGGTTTTAGGGGATTCATGCCCAACGTATAACCTATCTCCCAAAGCTCTTGTACTTCTTTAGGGTCCTTCCAGTCCCCGTACCCAATTATTTCCTATGTGTCGAACAGCGTAAGCTCTTACCTTTCATTTGGCACTCCTGGCGGCGACACTCTATCACCCTAGATTGGCAGATGGACTGGCAGTCCCCAACCCTAAACATTATTATATCGTGGCCAAAGTGGCCCCACTTTCTTCATTTCATGCAATGTCTGAGATGCCTATCTGGGTACACTTACCGATTTCCAAGTGTTCCCCCTTCCATTCTCTGGAAGTCCCTCTACGCATCGATCCTGGATTCAAGTTTTGTCTTTACTTTACGCTCTGCACCTCTGGGATTCTGTGAAATGTTCTGTTAACCTAATCTCCCCTCACTTCTCTTTGTTGGATATTCTTATTACGCCAAAATTCTTTCCGCCCCATGATAACCTGCTGGCTTTCTGCTGGTGGCAAAAGAAAGGGGTTAAATACATTTATGACATTTTAACACTGGGCGGCATTAAATCCTTTAACTATTTATTTGGCGTCAACAGTATCTTCATTAGGCAGAGATTATACATCGACACATGGGACTATGGTACATAAGAAGCTCACCTCCATTCTGAATAACACACTCAATATCTGAAGCTATGCAAACCGTGGATCACATATAACAACAATCTGAACCTGAACGACCCTTTGCTTTAGACTTAATGATGCTAATGCAGTTTTGAGCTGTGGAAGTCTGGTTGTATCTGCTGGGAACCCCTTCCCCCACCCTTCCCCCTTCTTCCCTTTTCCCTCTTTTTCCCTCTTTTCTTCTCCTTTCTTCTCCCTACTTGCTGTATTGTTGTTTTTGGGCCTTATTGGGCTTCTTTCTTGCTGGCCCACATGTGGTGCCTGGACCACCTACTCCCTCAGGTTGTGGGTGGTACTGATCACACATGAGGTGCAGACCCCGCAAGTTAAGGCAGTTTTCTCTGCTATTGAGCTCTCATGTTTTGGGTGTACTTGCTATATAAGCTGTTGCTATGATACTGACTAATTTGTTCTGAATTGCCTTTGTTGTCATAGGCCTCTTGGCCACATTCCTTCTCTCTTATCTTCTGACTGGCACTTATTGTTTTTTGTACCATTGTATTGTGCTGTATGAAACTTTTTGAAAATTTCAATAAATACTTTTGTAAAAGAAAACACTGATGGGCCAATGTGCATAAGTATATACAGTTTTAAAGTGGATTTAACGCTATAACTAAGTTTAAAACTGCTCTCAACCTCTTCTAACACTTGTACTAACTTATTTCTAAAAGGATGATGCATATACTTATTTATTCTCATGGTCACATGATCTCCCCAACATTCAGCTTCAGTGGAGAGGAGAAAGCACCAATAATGGATAGAATGCCTGGGCAGTGACATCACCCATAGGTTTACTATTGGGCATCCATTGTTGGCTGTCTCTTCTCTCCCCTGAAGCAAGCCACTGTAAGCAAATTATAAAATCTGACTGTGGTGCGCTGGGAATAGGTAAGAATAAGCATCTTCCTTCTACAGGGTAGTTAGTATAGGTGTTCGAAGGTGGTTAGAGTAGTTTTAAGATTAGTTAGTACTAGCCTGGAACTCCACTTTAAGTATATAGTCAATATGTTTTGTGCTGGCTATTTATCTAACTAAGCAAACAAAAGCCTGACAGTGGCTCCAACACTTCACGCCTCTATCCAAATAAAAATAAAAAAAAATAGCATTTAGATATACTTTAAATACTAAAACGTTACAATAGTGTCCCTTTAAAGCACTAACCACTGTGAAACTGCAATATTTCTCAAAACACTGCAGAGAATTGTTAGCCTTTATCAGTAGTCTGCATACCAAGAAAGCCCAACCAGACAATATAATAGGATTTTCAGGTTATCGTTATTTTCAATGCCTTATGCATTTCACAAATTGTCTTCAGAAGAGATATTCCATGATATGGCTTTAAGACTCACCTTGGGACACAGCAGCCCAATTCATGGACACAGCTTTCTAATTAGCCTTAGAATAAAAATGACAAGAATAGCTACAGCAAGGAAAATCCATAAACAGCTTCATTACGTAAGCTAGGTTTTTTTTTTTTTTGTGCTTTTTTATTTCCAAAGCTGGAAACACAAAAGGATAATACCATTAACTCGGCTCTTCAATATAGCATCTGTGTATCAATAGAAAAATAGCTAGGTTGTGCAGGGATATGGGATTGCATCAGATACAGTACACACATAAATGAAGCAGGTTTCCCCTTTAGAAAGGCAACATTTGTGAAAGAAATATAGGGTCCATAACTCCATAACTTTTTCTTTTTGGTGTAAAACTATATAAATAATATACACTGTGGGGATTTTCAAAGCAGTAATATTTCAGTTTCACATGGTGTAGAGCACTGCAAAATGAATTCTGATTGCTATGGAATACCAAACTTTGTACATTGCTCTGTATCATTAAAGTGAACCTATCATGATAATGGAAGTTCTGCTTTATGCACAGTCCACACCTCACCATCCCAAATACAACGTTCCCATAAGCCATTGTAAAGTGTAAATAAAAAAAACAGCCAGGCAAGGCAACAAGCAATTTAGGAGGAGGTTAGCAGTGGCAGCCACCATATTTCTTTCATAATGGGTTTACTTAACAGTATGGAATCAAACTGACTAATTCCGAAATCTATCACTAGGAAAATTGTAAAGTATTACGCCTACCTTCCCTACTTTGCTTATTTACAGCACAGACAGCACAAATGTAGTATGCCTATATGGAGGTTAAAGGTCCAGTTCCACTTTGTCATTAGGATTGTCGTCAATCTGCTACAGACTATGCCCCCCCATTTATTTTTGAGTAAGTACCCAACTTTATTGAGAAATACAGAGTGCATGATTAAGTGAAATACAGGTTCTCTTTAAATAATAATAATAATATACAATTTCATTTAGGACTGCAAGGGCATGTAACTCTGCTCTATTTATCTGAAATACAAAAAGTCTACATTGTCCCTGAATACCCACTTATTCCCCAAATGCCATTCCTTAGGACCATGCTAATACTAACACAGACAGCTCTTATTTCATACACTTTGGTGACCCATGCTTCTGAAAATGCCCAAGCCACAAAGAGGTCCAGATATTTAATCATCAAGAAGATGGCCCACTCTCCAGGCTGTGTCTGACTTTACAATGGAAGCAGGTAGACAGAAGTGAGAAAAATTCTGGGATTTACCCTGGAGAGTAATTACTATAATGAGCTGGTGCCTTTGAACATGTATGCCATAAAAAAAAAAAAAAAAAACAGGAACCTCTATTTTTATTGAAAAGTGTGATAGTAGAGGAGTATGCACTTGGTTTATAAAGTATTAGTTACAGGGATGAGTGAACCTGGCTGGGTTTGTTTCGAGCAAGTTGGATGAACCCACCGTGAAATGCTAAAACCACAAACTTAGTAATGTATCCTATTGAAGTCTACTGGAGGTAAAACTAGCTTTTAATTGCCTTTTCTAAGGTTCATGGACAAAATGTTGTGCAAGAAAGCACATGGGTAGACAGGCACTGCCCTGGGGGACATGTAGCAATGCAAAAAAAATTGAAAAAAGTACCATTCAGAAGGTAACGGGCCTTTTCATGTGGTTTGAGGATCAACACTGAAACAACACAATTCCTCTGAATACCATGCTTTGGGGAATGTTGTTGTATGTTGTACGAAATGCTTTATGTTGTGCCATATGTTGTTACAAAATGCTATGATGTTGTAGCCCTCTAAAGAAAAAATCTGAAAATGTATTGAGGCATGTAGAGTGGGTGGTCAGTAAAGGGAAGGCAGATAGTGTGTCCATTTATCCCTGAAGCCAGGGATTCAAGGGGCCGAGCTAGCCAGTTGTGGCCAAATAGTTTGCCAAGTCCACAAGTGGGTTTGGGTCAAATCTCACCCTTAGATAGCTACTTCACACAGCCTCACTCCTTTAGTACATCCTCTAGCACCCTGTAGGCCAACCTGCGGCCCGGTGGCCACATGCGACTCTGTAGCCAAATTTTTAAGGGGTAAGTTAGCCAGGTGGGGCCAAATAGTTTGCCAAGTCTACAAACGACAGAGTGAGTTTGGGTCAAATATTACACGTGGAAAATTACTATATATGGCCTCACACCTTTAGCCCATCCTCAAACACCCTGGTGGCCAACTTGTGCCCAGGGCCACATGTGACCCTGAAGCCAGGGATTTAAGGGGTTAAGCCAGCTAGGTAGGGACAAATAGTTTGCCAAGTCCACAACTGACAAACAGGGTGGGTTTGGGTCAAATCTCACATTTAGATAGTTACTACATATGACCTCTCTCCTTTAGTACGTCCTCTAGCACCCTGATGACTAACCATACGCATTCAAAAAAGGTGAAAAAAAATTGCACGTACATGTAAACTCAAATATGAATGCATTCTGTAAGTATAAAACTATTCCAAAAAATTGGAAGTAATAGTGCATACCTGGGACCACACATAAATCTGTAACTTTTGGTATATACAGTATATATATATTGTGGGCACTTAAATAGTTGTGCCCTTCTTATATTTTGGTTGGTTTTCTACTTTTTAACCTCCCTGGCGGTATGATTCTTTTGGATTTTAGGTGCTGAAAGCGGTACCATTATTTTAGGTGCTGAAAGCATGTAATTCTTGTGAATGAGCAGCCCAAACCAACTGTATACATTTATTATACATATTATATATATATATATATATGTATGTATATATATATTATATATATATATATATATATATATATATATATATATATATATATATATATATATATATATATATATATATACGTATATATATATATATATATATATAAATATAATGTATACAGTTGGTTTGGGCTGCTCATTCACAAGAATTACGTATATATATATATATATATAATATGTGTGTGTGTGTGTGTATATATATATATATATGTATATGTGTATATATATACGTATATATATATATATATATACTGTATATATATATATGTATATATATATATATACATATATTTACATAAAAAGTACAGTAAAACTGCAGGAAAGGGCACTGGGGGGTAATGTAATGTGATTTTATTTTATTTTGAACGATATCAGTGTGTTTGGTGCATTTTACATTCGAATTTGCCGCCGGTTCCACCCCCCGGCGGACGTCACGTCGCCGGAGACGGAAGCCGGGGCTCGCAGACGATCGGGAGAGAGCTCCGCCGCCGCACACCGCTCGCAGTCTTCGCTGGATCCCGGAGAAAAGGTAAGTAAAACCTCCTCCAGCATCCAGCGATCTTCTTAGCGCTACCCCGAGTGTGACTCGGGGTTACCGCTTTTGGCACTAAAATCTTACCCCGAGTCACACTCGGGAATACCGCTAGGAAGGTTAAAATTTGTTTGGTTCTTGGATCAATCAGTTTATGTAAATGAGTGCTGCCTTTTAATTCCTTCAATTATTTATATTCCAAATCAGAATATAAGGCAATTGCTTACTCTTTAGGCTTTTAGTTATTTCTTTTGTGTCTCCTGATCGCCTTCCCCGTCAGCAAAGTATAGTCACCTATCCAAGATCCCTCACCACCTCCCTGCTGCAGAGTCCACCTTTGGGAAACTCCAGTTTTCAATGATGTCGGGGGTTTACCAAATGTCAGTATTCAAAGCTAATGACTGGATCTTTAGGTCCAGTAGCTGTCACTTGGGGCTGGTCACATGTGACTTCTTCCATACAACTACAGAAATGGAGCAAGGTCTCACACAGAGCAGAGTCATAAACAGGTGGGTATACGTTCCCTGGGGGGTGGGCAGGTGGACTATTAGGAGGCATCATCACTCGCTCTGAATTGGTAAAGAGACATGTGTCTGTTTAACCACTTAAGCCCCAGCCCTATTTCGGACACTTTTTGTTTACAAGTTTAAATCAGTATTTTCTCCTAGAAAACTACTTAGAACCCCCAAACATTATATATATTTTTTTAGCAAAGACTCTGGAGAATAAAATGTCGGTCATTGTAATATTTTTTATCACACGGTATTTGCGCAGCGGTCTTTAAAGCGCCATTTTTTTGGAAAATTTTTGAAAAATCACATTTCACTAATTTTAAAAAATACTAAACAGTAAAGTTAGCCCATTTTTTTTGTATATTGTGAAAGAACATGTCACGCCGAGTAAATAGATACCCAACATGTTACGGTTTAAAATTGCGCCCCCCCCGTGGGATCGCGACAATCTACGGTCAATAGAGATCTCAATCTGCGACGCTTTAAATTTATTTAACGGTTACCAGTTTTGAGTTAGAGTGTAGCTCTTTTTTTTAAATTATTGCTCACGCTCTGGCGATCGCGGCGATACCTCACATGTGTGGTTTGAACAGCGATTTCATTTGCGGCTCGACTTCCGTATACGTTTTTTTTTGTGCGCGAGCTAACGGTGACGGGGGCGGCTTTATTTTTTTTTTTTCCCATTTATTTTATTTATTTTTTTAACTTTATTAAAGTTTTAAAAAAAAAATAAAAATCTGATCACTTTTATTGCTGTCACAAGCAATGTAAACATCCCTTGTGACACCAATATGTAGTGACATGTACACTTTATGGAGGGATCGAGGGTCTAAAAGACCCTAGACCCCTCCACTACACTTCCCTGTATGCAAAACGCCGAAAACAGCATTTTTGCATACAGCCGTTTTTCAAAATTGCCGCCTTTTGCAGCACAGTAACCCGGAAGTGACGTCATGGACGCCGCCTCCGGGTTACGTCATCGGAGACCCGATCTATGCCGTTTCCGGCATTCATCGGGACTCCATCCAGCCGGCGGACGTGCCGGCTGGGTGCTCGGGGCTCCGGGAGCGGGAGCCCCGGGCAAAGCCACGGAAGGCGGCGGGAGGGGGGGACGTCCCCTCCCGCCCCCCCGGGTACCGATCGAGCGGCTCCCGAGCCGCATCGGTCGGTACCGACGGAAAGCCAACCGTCGGCTCTAAACCACGGTACCGGGATGGTGCCTCTAGCTAGAGGCATCATCCCGGTACACTACCGCAAAGTTTACCGACGTAGACCTACGTTAGTATGCGGTAAGTGGTTAAGATCATTAGGATCAATGATGTGTTTGTGCCGATCCTCAGCCATTCACATCTATGAGATGTTAGAGATAGGAGGAGTGCCCAAACATGGCAGCTAATAATTAAAATTTTCCACATGTACAGTATATGACTGTTACAAGCTTAGCGACCTCATAAAAAGCAAGTTTTTTTTCCATTTTAATAAGAGTTTTAGTTTTTCTGAAAGTACATTTGGGTTAACTTACAATACAATACTCAATTAGATTTAAAAAATAGCTACCGTGAACGAACTTGAGCATATGGAGGAACTTACGTCCGAGCTTTGGGGGATGAGAGAGGCGCACAGGACTAGGTGGATACATTGGAACCTGTTTTGTGTCTCCGACGAGTACCTGCCATACTCTGACCCTCCATAGAGGGTTGGTGCCGCTCTGGTTGTAGCAACTTTTGCAGCCCATTATGGGCGCCCTTCTGGCCTGATTGATCCCTTCGAGAATTCCTCTCATTCCATCCTGGTTGGTGTGGGGGATGGGGGATCTGTACCTTTTTTTTTTTTCTTTTTCCCTTACCCCCCCCCCCCCTGCCTCTCCCTCTGTTCAAGTTTTCCTTCTATCTTTCTTATAGCATCTTTCCTTTTTTTTTTTCACCCTGGTTACCGTAAAATGAAAAAAAAAATTTTCAGGATGCACTCAGGCTCAGGCGTCTGCCCACTTGGAGGACGGTTCCCCTGTCCTCCTTCGCTAGTTGGTTTGCTGGTTTGACTTTAGAGACGTCCTTCCCAGGGTAAGTTTGCCTCCCCTACACGGAGGCCCTGGGAATAGCGCGTTCTCTTCATAAATGCAATTTGAAGTAGCGGTCCACCTTTTTATGTTTACTCATACTGTCCGCTTTTGGTTCCCCGCACTTTTGTGTTGTGATGACAAACCTGATGTTTCATGAATCTGCATATTTGCTTGTTGCCTGTTTTGTATTCTTTAAATAAAAAATTTGAAAAAAAAAAATAGCTACCTCCTTTAAATGCTACACTAAATGAATCCATCATCTTCAGTTATTTACCTTTTTGGCAGCTGTTTAACCTACTAGGCAGTGGCTGCTTATTTCAATAAAAATAAAATCGAGTTGCTTTTATGTTTAACTAATGTGAAAATTCGGGGGGTCCTCAAGGAAAATTATGTACAAATTTATCTTGAGAGGTTTAAGTTATACGCAGCTTTTCTTTTCAACAGCTAGCATGCAACAGCAGAGCAGGCACACTAGACGTAATCAGGATTCAGTTGGGCAATTCCTATTAGTTAGTGTTCAGAGTCTGATGAGCTCCCTACCTGGTCATTAATTATAGAAAAACGTGATCAGTGAATCTCTGTGTGGAGGCAACGGCTTTCTTGTAATAAATACTGTGCATACTGTGTATTTATACTACTTCTAAAGCTTTTAGAAGCTTGTGTGGACATTAGGATTAAAAAAAATTATATCCTTGACCCAACTATGGCTTTCCAGCAAACAAATCCTGGGCAGATAGTTTTATCAGCTGTTTCCTCTTTTTAAATAAAAATCAAAATAGAGAAGGTAGAAAACTAGTTATCATGACCTTGGGTTTTGACTAGTGATGGGCTTAATGTTCAAGTTGAACATAGGATGCTCATATGTTCACTGAGCACACAAACAAATGGGGCGCTCAGCCGGAAGTTCGCCCGTCGATGAGCGCTCCATAATGCACTGCGCCATGCAGTCCGTTGGCAACAGCACCTGAATGACCCACATCATAATAAAATGTAAACTTCTCCTTGCTTCTCATCTGGGATCTCTACCCCTATTATACCTCAAGTCTTCTCAAAAACCTGCACTGAGAGGGATGATGGTATAGCAATGGGTGCCACAGGTACTTGCACCCAATCTGCTAGCAGTACACTACCTGTTGATTTGACCAACAGGCAAATTTCGCTACCCCAGTTGCTGAACTGTAAAAAAAAAAAATACTGTCCCAGCCATCCACATGCTCAGTATCTAAATGCTAGCTTGGCCAAATTGCTAGCACTACAACTGCTGCATTTTCATCTGGTAGACTCTGCCCCCTTTCGTGAATTTGTGGAATGTGCTGTACCACAGTGGCAGGTTCTAAAAATAAATTTCTTTTCACGTAAGGCTATTGAAGCTCTCTACCATCATGTGGAAGGCAATGTTTTTGCCTTGTTGGACAGAGCAAACAGGAAGGTTCACATTAATGCTAACTCATGATCCAGCAGGCATGGTCAGGGACGTTACATTTCCTTTACGGAGCACTGGGCAACTCTGCTGGCAGCTTAGAAGGATGCAGGACAGGGTTCAGTGCCACCATGACTCAAAAAAGCTGGTTGTGATTCTGCCACATCTGTCTGCTCCACCCCCTCCTCTTCTTCTTCCTCTATGGCCTCTTGTGCTGAATTTTCCTCTTAACCAGCAGTGCTCCCTAAGCATTCAAGGGGCTATGCAAGCAGTCAGGCTAAAAGATGTCATGCGGTGCTTTAGTTGGTCTGTCTAGGGGTCAGGAGCCACACCGGGCCCAAAATTCTGTCAGCTCTGCAGGGGCAGGCTCAGGGGTGGTTGACGCCACGGCAGCTTGAGCCAGGAATGGTTGAATGCGACAATGGCACCAACCTTCTCTCCACCTTCCGACAGGGACACTTGACACATGTTCAATGCTTGGCACATGTCCTAAATTATGTGGTGCAGCATTTCTTGAACAGGTACCTGGGCTTACAAGATCTTCTGAGACAGGCTTAGAAAAGTCTATGGCCATTTCCGGCGGTCCTACAATGTCAGTGCTCAGCTGGCTGACATTCAATGGGAATTCAACCTGCCCACCAACCGCCTCATTTGTGACATGCCCACCAGGTGGAACTCAACATCGGCAATGCTGCAGCGGCTGCACCTGCAGCAGAGGGCCATCAATGAGTACCTGTGTGAGTATGGCACAAGGACAGGCTCAGGGGAGCTTGGCTTCTTTTCCCCACACCAGTGGCTTCTGATAAAGGATGCATGCACTGTCCTGTCACCATGTGAGGAGGCCGCAAGGATGACGATGCATGCATCAGTGACACTGTCCCTCTAGTCTTCCTGCTGGAGCGCATGCTTCATGGAATCATGGACAGGGCATTTCAGGCAGAACAGCGGGAGGAAGAGGAGGACTTCCTTTCCTCACAAGGCCCCCTTTATGCAGATACCATTCCTGCGGGGCCACAAAATACACAGGAGAAAGAGGAGGAGGATTGTGGCAGCATGGATGTAGAGGATAACATACAGCAGTCTTCAAGGGATTGTTTTCATTCCCCAGGAACCCCAGGAGTTGTACGTGGCTGGGGAGAGGTTGCTCCTGACAATGTCATCCTTAGTGATCCAGAGGACTCAGAATCTCATGCCTCCTCAAACTTACGCTGCATTGGTTCCCTGATGCTGCAAAGCCTGCAAAAGGACCCGAGGATTTGTGGTATCAAGGAGAGGGATCATTACTGGTTGGCAACACTTCTTGGTCCACGTTACAAAGGAAAGGTTGCAGAGCTCATCCTGCCTTCACAGAGGGAGCAGAGGATAAGACATCTTGAGGATGCCTTGAAGAAAAATTTGTGTAACACCTTTCCAGACACTGGGAGGTTACCATTTCCTGGACAACATGTTTCTGAGGCTTCGTTCGGTCAAAGGAGGAGCGGTGGAGAAGGCGGCTGGCTGACTGATGCCTTTTAAACAATTCTTTAGTCCTCAGCGCCCATGGCTGTTAGGTTAAAGCAACCATTGGCAGTGTCTGCAGCATATGGTGCATGATTATCTATAGTAAAAAGAAGAAAATTCCGCGCTAGGATATATAGAAATGAGTGGATATGAAAGAAATTGTATGTATGAAGAAAGAGAGAAGATGGCTGCAGCCTACCACTTATATATAATCCAATTAGGATATATAATGTAATAAGAAGATGTAGGGGTGGTGAATGGCGCTGCCATAAAATGCCTATTAAATTAATATATAAATTGGGTAGAGGGAATCGGATTAAAGAGTGTCTCACTCTAAGTCACAATGCAGTAATTCAAAGAAAAATACAAAATTAATATAAACCATAAGTCACATATAATGGAAAGACTGGTGAGTGACTGAAAAAGTCCATTATTATTTATAATATATTAACCGACAAAGCTATGTGGAGTGACTATAAGCTCAAAGGGCCGAATCACACATCGTCATCAGGGCAAAATGCGTCATCAGGACGAAATGCGTAGATCGTCACTGTGTCACTTCCTGCCTTCGTGGAACGCACTTCCGGTTGCGCGGAACGCACTGCGTTCCGAAAGGACTCCACCAACCCGGCGAGCCAGCAAGAGCTGCTTGTTTTTACTGCCTTTTAACCAACATTGTTTGTGAGTACAATTTCAATAAAATTACTTATTTGTAATAAGGGTACTACACTATACGAGCCTCTTTTCCCCTATATATAAGCCCGGAGCATCCCTAGATTCACTGGTCATTCTACCCTAAAAGAGCCATGATATAGAAGATTGTGGTCCATCAAAACCACATCCAGCCCGGACTACAGGCGTATCACCCCTGTAGGGGTTAGGAATTCTGGTAAGTGCGGTCCTGGGAGTGAGGGGCGCATCTCTGACCCATCACACCGGCCACACTTGGAGAGCCCTAGGATCAATTTTCAGCACCACAATCACCTGTATATACCTTCTCTGGAATCGTATTGATCTCCTTGGCACTGGACCACCTTCACGTGTGACTCAGATGTTTAAACTGTGTGATTCAATTCTGAGAGTCGCACTATTTTTCTTTTAGCACCTTCTCACTTTATATTTGAATTGGACATTTATTTATACCACTGAATTGTATATTTGCTTTGCTTGTTTTCTAATATTTTCACATCAAGTCACTTTATGTGCGATTCGGCCCTTTGAGCTTATAGTCACTCCACATAGCTTTATCGGTTTATATATTATAAACCAGACTTATCAGCACTTTGTCACTTTATATTGATCCCTTTGAGATCTGCACATTGTCATATTTATCACTTTAGCACTTTCTAACTTATCTTTTTTATTCTCACACATTTCGATTTATTATTGCCCACTACGGTGTCACCTTTAACTACTAGCACTTTATATATGCCATTTATTGTTAATTAACTTTGTATATTTTATTTATTGTATTGTGACTCTATAGAGACACCTTCTCGGATCCGATTCTTTTCATTTGTCACATTTTACTATTGCAATATTTAATTTTCTAATTTTTTACTTTTTCAGTCACTCACCAGTCTTTCCATTATAAGTGACTTATGGTTTATATTAATTTTGTATTTTTCTTTGAATTACTTCATTGTGACTTAGAGTGAGACACCCTTTAATCCAATTCCCTCTACCCACTTTATATATTCATTTAATAGGCATTTTTTGGCAGTGCCATTCACCACCCCCACATCTTCTTATCTATGGGCAAGAGCAGACTTGGAGATCTTTCCAACTGAGCATCCACTGGGTTACTGGGTCTTGAGGATGGATCACTGGCCAGATCTTGCTCCATATGCAATCGAGCTACTGGCCTGTCCTGCTTCCAGTATGCTTTCCGAATGGACGTTTAGTGCTGCTGGAGGTTTTGTGACAGATAATGACTGCGTCTGACCAGCTGACATTTAGCTGGATCAATAGCAGCTATCAAGCCCCTGATGCTGATGTAACTGATTGAATTTGCTAAGGATCTGGCATCCCTTGAAGACTGCATATGCTGCCTATCCTATTCCTGAATCTTGATTATGCAAGCTTTCAACAATGTTTTTGGTTTACGGCACTACCAACACCCAAGGCCCAATTTTTCTGAATATGTATGCCAAGTGCATGTAATTTCAATTTAGTTTCTAATTTTTAACAGCAGTGCCTATTCCTGTGCCCAGGAAGAGTAACTGTGAGGGGTTACAGTATTCATGCACCACCAACACCCAAGGCCCAATTTTTCTGCACCTGTATGACAAGTACATGTAATTTCAATTTCTGTTTCTAACTTTTAACAGCAGGGCCCGTTCCTGCACCCAGCAAGAAAAACTGTGAGGGGTTACAGTGTTCAGGCACCACTAGGGATGGGTGAGTGGTTTGGGCGGGATAGGTGAGTGGTTTGGGCCGAGCATAAGTTTGGCCTAAACATCGCCCATTCAGGTACTCGCCTAACAGCTGAACTTTCTCGGCACTTAGCAGGTTGTTCCACCGCCGAGCGCACAGTCAATATGTCACAAACAGGGGTCAGGCTCAAAGACCAGTTGCTATAGCAGTAGAAGCTCACACAGGAACCCACAGGATAGGAACACAGGCAGATCACCCTGGCAGATGATGCAGGCTCCCCAGAGCTTCTGATGGTGGAGATGTATTTTGCAGCATGTTAGCACCAGGTCACTGTTCTCAGGATCGCCCCACCAGGAGGTGAGCAAGCCAGGGTCGAGTAGCAGATAGAGCAGGTAGGGATCAAGCAGAAGAGTAGTTGAGGAACAAGCCAAAGGTTGGTAACAAATAGTTGCAGGTAGGGATCAAGCAGAAGCGTAGTTGAGGAGCAAGCCAAAAGTCGGTTACGAATGGTAGCGCAGATACTGACAGCAGCAGGAGAGACAAGTGAGATATTGGCTGGTGAAGGCACAATATTCTGGCAACCAGGAATGCAGAGACATGGCTTAAATCAGAAAGTTCATGGGAGAAGCAAAGGGTTCAAGGTTCAAGGCAATTAAGATTCTCATCAGAATCAGTAAAGGATTTGTCCAAGGAACTGTTCAGCATTCCAGGTGGCTCAGCAAGCAGAGACCATGCCAGACACAGTAGAGGTCCCAGGTTTAAGTCAATATCCTGACGCAAAAAGTTGTTAAGGCTTCCCTGCTGAGAGCTGAATTTAAAACAAATATTGTAAAAAGAAAATCTAAATTTAAAAAATTGGGATAAAAACAGCTGGGGGGACCTTTGGGTCTTGTTTGGCTTTTAAGGAGAACCTCATGACAGAATTAAGAAAAAATATGGCATGGGGTCCCCCCAAAATCTATACCAGGCTCTTCAGGTCTAGTATAGATTTGAAGGGGAACGCCACGCCAAAATTAAAAAAGAATGGCGTGGGGCCCCCCCACAATCTATACCAGACCATGGCAGACCAGAAAAGGGGTATAAGTGAGCGCCCCCCCTCCTGAACCTTACCAGGTCGCTTACCCTCAACATGGGGAGGATGCTTTGCGGTACGCCCCAAAGCACCATGTCCCCATGTTGATGGGGAGAAGGGCCTCTTCCCGACAACCCTGGGCTGTGATTGTGGGGGTCTGCCAGTGGGATGCTTATAGGAAACTGGAAGCCCCCTTAAACAAGGGGGCCCCCAGATCCTGCCCCCCCCCCATTTGAAGAGGTATTCACCCAAAAACTGTACAAAAAATAAACGCATAAGACTGTTTTTGGCAAGTCCTTTATTAAAAAAAAAATAGTGTCCCCCGATGTAAATCCGTTATCAATCATGCCACCTGCCACAACCGCCGACCCGAGAAAAGGAAAATTTAAAAAGCTCCGCTCTCTGTGAACTTTTCCCGCGGACTGCCTATTCGCGTCTTATATAGGGATAGGGCGGGGCAACACCAATGACGTCACCCAAAAGCCTCACCCCTCATGATGTCACAGACCCAGCATGCACCGATCCATGATGTAACGAGGAGCGGGACCACCCAGTGACGTCACTGGCATTGCCCCGCCCATTCCCTATATAAGAACTGTCAAACCGCGAATAGACAGTCCACGGAAAGCATTCACCGAGAGCGGAGGTTTTTTTTCTTTTTTTTTGGGTCGGCGGGTGCGGCTGCATGATTGACGATGGATTTACATCAGGGGACACTATTTTTTTATTTTTATTTTTGAATAAAGGACTTGTCAAAAACTGTCTTATGTGTTTATTTTTTCTGTACACTTTTTGGGTGATTGGGTAGGGGTACAATGTACCTGATACCCATTCTCATAGGGGGGGAGGGATCTGGGAGCCCCCTTATTAAAGAGGGCTTTCAGATTCCGATAAGCCCCCACCCGCTGACCCCCACAGCCCAGGGTTGTTGGGAAGAGGCCCTCAAAATGGTTGCAGAGCCCTCCCCCCCACCCTAAAGAACCCACCCCTCATGTTGAGGGCATGTGGCATGGTATGGTTCAGGAGGGGAGGGCCACTTTCTTGTGCCCTCCCCTTTCCTGCCCTGCCAGCCTGGGTGCTCGGATAAGGGTCTGGTATGGATCTTGGGGGGGACCCTATGCCGTTTCTTTTTTTTACATTTTGGTGGGGGGGGGTTTCATTTTTTTTATCTGTTTTTCCGGGAGCCGACAATACATTACAGCCGTGAGCAAGTTTAAATGGCATTTTTTTCCTTTAGAAATATCAGTATTGCTAACGCAAGATCTATACATCGTACAAATGTGCCACTTTGCAGGCACATTAAGGGGACCCCCCAGGCACGATATTTAAAGTAAATTTTATTGTTTCACTTGAGCATCATTAAAATCACTGCTCCTGTAAAAACTATTGTTTTAAACACATTTGTTTTGCATTGATGCATGTCCCCCAGGGCAGTACCTGGGTCCCTATCCATTCTTTATGGCAATAACTTGCTTATAAGCCTTTACAATGAGGACTTTTGATTTTTCATGTTTATGGACTTTAATAGAGTTCACATGATCGCTAGAACTTTTCCCCTGTTCGAGATGTTCTGGTGTGAAGGGGGTGGGGGGTGTTCGGCCCATCACTAGTTCTGACACCCTCATAAGCTACATGTTCTTAAGTATTACTCATGATACACTTTCAGTAATACACTAAGTAGGAGAGCAAGGAAATTCCCAACTACAAGATATGGCAAGGTGAAAGAGAATATAACAGGAAATTGGATGACTAAGTGCATAAAAACTGATTAAGGCCCAACACAATTTTTTCTACACCTTCAGTTCTGTTTTGTAATCCTGCAGCCCTGTGCCTCCTCCAAAACAGGAAAGGTTGAATGTGTTTGCTGCTATCCATGGTACATAGTAAATGAAAGGTGCAATAAAACATAGACTATCATTTAGAAATTCTCCTAAATGCTCATAACTCCCAGAACTAGCTGCCAGATATACAGGGGAGAGAGAATTGTGTTGTAGTGAATGATAATGTTGTGTAGAGAGGTGCCTTAATTCACAAAAACACAAGCCCATAAGAACACACTCCAGCTACTAATGTAGTCTCTCTTGGAAACTGAGCCCAGAGTCTCCTGTCTGCTATTTTAAGGAGAGAGATTACAGTAGTATTAACTATAAAGTAAAAGAGAAGCAAGAACACACTGGCATAGCACAATATAAAAAAAAAAGACTTATTGAGTAAAGATAAGAAACCATGTGCACACACAAAGGTGAGCAGTAGGAGAGAAAAATAGTCTCAGAAAATAGTCCGATGTCCCCAGCTGTGACCTGCAAATTATGGTCCAGAATACTGAATGGAAACAGTTGCCTGCTTATGGAATCTGGGGTAGGGATAATGCGACCATTGCTACCTCTGCCTTCTCTTGCTATCTACCCAGCAGTGGCGTAGCGTGGGTTGTCAGCACCCGGGGCAAGGCAAGTAATTTGCGCCCCCTACACAAACCTACTAGACCACTACACAGACCTACCCCCCCCATACACTGACACCTACACTGACCCCCCCTTCACTTACCCCCACTACACTGACACATACACTGACCCCCCATACACTGACCCCTACACTGACTCCCCCTTACATTTCTATACACTGACCCCCCATACACTAACACCCCCTACACTGACACCTATACAGACCCCCCTACACTGACCCCTATACTAACACCTATACTGACACCCCCTACACTGACCCCCCCCCCATACACTGACAGCTACACTGACACCTATACTGACCCCCTTACATTCCCACATACACTGACCCCTACACTGACTCCCCCCTACATTTCCACATACACTGACCCCTACACTAATAGCTATACTGACCCCCCCCTACACTGACCTCCCCCATACACTGACACCTATACTGACCCCCTACACTGACCGCCACATACACTGACACCTATACTGACCCCCCTACATTTCCACATACACTGACCCCCCCTACACTGATCCCCCCCATACACTGACACCTATACTGACCCCCCTACACTGACCTCCCCCATACACTGACACCTAGAGGTGGAGTGCGGGCGGGCGCCGGGCGGGCAACTTCAGAGTAAAGGGACACTTTGATCCCGCCGATTGCGGGCGTGGGATGCGCCCCCCTAAATGTTGCGCCCGGTGCCAGTGGCCCCCCCTGCACCCCCCACGCTACGCCACTGCTACCCAGGACAGCATAGCAAGAAAAGGTGGAGCTAGATTCCTGGTAACATGCAAAGCACCTGAATTCCCTTGAAGTTGTTTTCCTCATTCCTGGATATGCTGATCTGGAAGTTTACACTGAACAACCTCTTCCTAGGCATTTATTCATCATATGCTTAGTTTGAATTTATCAGCCTTCCACCAGGTTTATTTTAGGGGCAGGTTGCATAGTGACCAAATCATGAGTACCTTTGCCTTGCAATGCTGTAGTCCTGGGTTTAATTCTTAACCTCTTTAAAGTTTGTGCATATTTACTCTGTTTTCATGGTGTTTCTGCCTAAAACACAAACTAACAGTTAATGAGCTTTGAACTTATGATGTTCATGTATGACTGTTGAATGGACATTAGACTGCAAGCCCTTTTAGGAGCTGGGGCTTATGTTATTTGTAATTTCATAAGCAATGAAAAAGTGGTAAGAGTTAAAAAAATGAATAAAATACAGGCAAGTCACCTAAGGCAAAAGCAGATATTTTTTTTCTTGTTACTGCTTGCTGACTAGGTCTATAAGGTTATAGTGGCAGCTTTAGCACAGAGACTGAAGCTTAGCTGAGTTCAATGTGGCCTGACATTGGTCACTAGTGGAGATAAGATCACATGGGATGTGGACTGAAATGCCCCTGATCACGGGCTTCAGCAACCATTATTTAGAGACGTGCATCAACATCAGAGTTTGGAATTATACAATGAGACACCAAAGCTTTGAGTTATCCTTTTTGCTGACACCAAATGCCATTAATGTACAGTATAATAAGCATCACACCTACTGTAGTCCGACATTTCATATTTGCCTTGGGTTACATATTTTGTTTGGATGGGCTCTGGATGTCGTGAATCTAAAATAAAAACAATTATGAACTAACTTTACAAACTTTGGGACTCTGCAAAAAAAATGCTGAGCACAAGCAGTGGAAATGAAACTATAAGCAACATTAATGGAGTAGTAGGTATAAACTCTAACTGGATGACATTCTAGGGTCTAATAATGTTTTTGCCCAAGATTTACACAACATTCACCCAAGATTTACACATTTTCTGACTGAATCCTAAATGGAAAATGTGTGAATATTGGGTGAAAATTGAATGACTCTTGGGTAAAAATAATCATAAATAGATGCCTTAGTCTGCTAAAGCAATTAGTATCATAAACAGTTGTGTTGTTTTTTTTTTTTTTATTATTATTATTCTTTTATTTAAAGGGTAACTCCACTTTCGTGGGGAAAAAAATCAGCAAATAAAGAAATCATATTGTAATTAAATGTTATTAAAAATGACCTTTCCTTTTCAATCTGCAGCTTTTGTAATGTTCTGAAAATACAATGCAATATGGCTACCTGGAGCTGTTCTGTACACAAAATGTGTACTGGCCACACCCCAGAAACATAATTTCCTTGTGTGATTGGCTCACCAATTTTCCCAGAAGTCTGCCTAAGATACAAGTCAGATTTCTGGCACCTCTGCAATACAAAAGTCATTTTTGGTGAGAAACTCCCAATAGGAACATGTCTAAAGGGATGCAGGCCCAGCAGCTTCCCTCATTAGAGCCCTGCAGCTGCACAGCTGATAGATAATTATGAAACCACTCCCACTAGACCCACTCAGCGCAAAGGCACAGGGAAACAAACAGGGATTTCTTTAGAATAACAAAAAGGTAGGAATCTGCAACAAAGTTTGTTAAAATCCCTGTAACGTACATAGATCACCCAGAGGGGAACACTTTAAATAAAATACTTGTTTTAATTTTTTTCATGCTATGTTGCAACTGAGTGATGCTGATCTCCTGGACCCTATTTTCAGCCTCTTTTTATCTATATGCAGTCCAGCTACAGCTGCATGCCCTTTCTCAGGGTGAATTTCCTAATAGCGGCAGCAATGGACCCTAGGCTGGGTAATTTGATGAAATGGCCACTTGAAGCCCTTATCAAAAGCCCACTTGATATGGTGACAACTTAGGAGCACAATTGTGAGCCAGGTACACAGCGTTGTCGATTAAAATACCACATAGTGATGCTGCCATGAAAGTCCTTGTTTAGGCACTTCCTGTTATGGAGTGGTAACTTTGTCCCTGTGTCCCAGTTGCTCTCTTACATTGTGTTCCATGTCACATGTGCTTCAGGCGGAGAGCATCTGGAAGCCGGCCCTCAGCATTGATATGCAGCCACCTTTTGCATCGTATCCTATCCTTTCTATATTTTAAACTTTTGTAAAAGAAGACAGGAAAGAAAATTTAATTTTAGTTTCTCTCTTAGTTCCAGCCTGATATAGAGACTTCATATTAAAAATAACAATATAGAATGTTTGATATTATAGAAGGGAAAGATGATACATAGTGTGGTTGTATTTCAAATTAAATGCTGACTTTGAAAGTTAAAAGAAATGAAAAATAAATATAGATGTTGGACATCTACAGGATGGCTGCCACACTCAAAGCGTTCCATGATAACAGAGGTAGTAGGCAGGTTTAAAATAACATTTCATCATGTTTCATGAATCAATGTTTGACCTAACTCTTCCTCTCAATCAAGAAATGCATACCTCCTCCCCAATGTGCACAGCTCTCCCTGAGACTGGGGGACCAACTGCCTGACCATAGAGGCACGTGGGCTGGGTTAACAAGGTGGCCCTAATTTGGAGGGGCCATGCAAGACATTTTATGGAAATTTTCTGATTTTATGTAATGAATAATGAACAGTACAGCACTGCATATATACTATATCTGTATGTTCAAAAAAGCACTTTACAGCAGTAAGGTCATCAGTATGCAGAGCTTACAGGTGGCAGTGTCAAGAAGTATTCCTTAAACAGGTCCCCTTGACTGGTGATATAGGACCCATGAATGTGTCCAATTAGTTGCAGATTGGAACAGGATCCTTCCCAAAGAGGGCAATAGTATCCAGAGGTCCTTTGGACAGTACCTTAACTTTCCCTGCACTTGTCCTAACTCTCCCTAGCCAATGTGTGTACTATCCTTATCTCACCACTTCCCACACTGTGGGCACACCAGACTGATCCAGCAGGAACTCAGTTCAGGATAACTGTCCAATCAGACACTTTCTCCTCCAAGTTGGCCACTGGGAGCCCAGTACAAAAGGCATTCCTCTGCATGTCTCCAAGCATGTGAGGTAAGCACTAATCAGGAAGTGAGAGGGCAATCTGTGAATCATTGCCTCACTTTCAATGATGTCAAAAACTTAAGCGGTATTAGCACTCATTGTGACAGCACTGTCTGACACACAGCAGCACCCTCCTAAATTTTAATCTGCTTAAAGGATGCTGTTCTCAGTATTACAAAGTGACCAACAGACAAGAAAAAAAATTAAAAAATAAATAAAAAAACAGTAGTAAGAACAACATTGCAATAAACAAAAGACAAAACATTTTAAGTAACATACTTGACAGGCATAAGTCTATTAGTGGCTTGCTTGGGCAGGCAAGACTCAGCTTACAAGGACTGTCAATTTTCTACAGATGGATATATTATCTATTGTTAACAGAATTATCAGAGCTTTCTGGACAAGATATGTTTGTTGCAGGAGGTTCCAGCAAAGGTTCCTCTGCTTAAACAGGTTCAATTGGAGAAAGAGTAGGAAGACATTTTTTCCAAAGAGCCTGGTTCAGAGAGGGCATCTCTTCTGAGTCTGCGTGATTGGTTTCCCTTACAAATAAGAGTTGGCAACTACAGCAGCTGGCTAAGAGTCTGAATAGAACACACAAGGCCACAGCAAGTTTTGAAGTAATCATTGGCATTTAATTTTTCCATTCACATACAACAACAACAAGTTACTGTTCAACCTGATAGGGAGTCAATTCCTTTTTGGCCTCCAGCTTTTTACCTCTGGTGTGTTTAAGGTTGTACATCTTCTTTTGTAAAGTTCTAATTTTGTTCCATTAGCAATTTCTTGGCCTGCAACAAACTGTGCCAATGGATTTTGACCCATTTATCAGACATCTGTAAAGTTATGGATTTGAGCTTCCTCAAAAATGGATCAACAAGAAGACAACCACAATGTCCAAACATCAGAAAGAAAAGGGTGTAGGCTTTGGCCTTGTTAACTGTGTGATTGTAGGCCCACACAACATTGCCTGCATACTGATGCTCACTGTTGCCCAAGTGTACAGGACATGCCCAGAAGTTTTGTTGAAGTGTTCAAATACCTAATGCCCCTATGGGTGATTTGATATTGTGTGTTACTTCCGAATCGCATTAAGATGGCACAGGTCTATGTTCGGTAGGGCATAGACTCCAGCTAATGAAAGCAATGATGCTTTCAACCCCAACCATTATTCCTGAGCTAGCACAGCTCCAAAACCATGCAAACTGCTTTATACAGTCATACTCTGCCTATGTTGACCATTGCCAAAGACTTGAGCTGCCTGCCAGTTGGTCTCAAATGAACGGGGGGGGGGGCATCATGCTTCAGATGAGTGGGATGTCCACACAAAAGCTGCATTAGTGGAGTAGCAACCCAAGTTCAGGGTGAAGCATTGTCAAAAGACCAAATAAGACATGTAACTCAGTTACAGTTTTGGGGGTTTGAACATGCTTGAACCTTGAACATGCTGCATCTTGGTATGATCAGGGGATACAACTTTAACTGGGTATGGAATCTGAGTTCACAGGTACAGTGTCAAAATCTGCATCAGGTGACATATATTTGGCTTAAGCTTTAGTCTATACTGTGCTAGCTGGGTAAAAACTTGAATTTGGTGTTGAATGTGGTCATCAAAGGTCATGGAGAATATGCTGGGTGCTTTGGTGTGACAAAAGGGCATTCAGGTAAATTCGTACAAGCTGAAAGGGATCATAAAAGCAGTGTTTGTGCCCCCTCTCTTTCACAGGGATTGCTAGTATCTAATGGCCGAGTCTAGCATTGAAAAGTAACAGGATTGTCCTAAGGTCATGAGAGACTTTTCTACCCTAGGTAAAGGGTTGGCATCACAGTGAGTACAAGCACTGAGTTTTTGGTAATCAATACAAAAGCATGAGTTACCGTTCTTTTATCCAGAAAAGAATTAAGGGCACTACCTGCATCTTGTCACCCCCCCCCCCCAAACATATTCTCTAGCAATTCTTTTACCTCTTAGCAGTTATTTGGAGGAGTATGCTGGTATCTTTCTTGAATAGAGGCAGCCTTGTCTGTGCAAATATGCAAATAGCAGATACATCTGTAGTCATCTAGCTCTTTAGTAACGAGAGCATATGGTTCATGATCAACTGCTGTAATTGTGTTGTTGGCTCCAGATTCCCTCTTGCAAGGGAATGGCAAATTGTTCTAGCAACTGTAGCAATGAAGGTTTTTGAGTCTTGAATGGAGGCTTGTATAGAAGCACATGCAGCCTCCACATGATACACTTCTTTGGCACATAGTAAATATCTCTGATAGCCAGTTAAGAGGATATCCAAACAGGGGAGGTTAGCAATATGAATTAAAGCCTTTTCTCGATGCACTACAGAAAAATTCCAAACTGCTACCCATTCACCCTTCACTTCAAGGGTTTTACCATGATGGTAGTTCCTCTTAGTTTTCATCTAATTCCCACTGGAAGTTGCAGTATACCGCCCTGGCATTTTCTGTTATTCTTTGTCTGGTGGAAATGACCAGCATTACTACATTTTTGTAGCTGAATCTATGCAAGGTGGCTCACTAAAGATTTGTTTGTTTGAGAAGAGGTTTCTTGAGTAACCTTGCAATATCTAGTTCTGTTAGTGCATTCATCCCTAATACAACTGGGATATTTTGAGAGGCAGAACTTGAGTCACTGCCACTCAAATATGCTCATCAGACTAATCAAACATCTGTAGGATCATCCAGGTGACCCCCACAACTGGGACAGGCCGATTATTAACATCTTTGAGGTTGAGCCAAGATGGATCCAGAGTCACAGATGGTTCATAATGGTGCAAATAGAAGGCATACTCAAATGTAGAAACCTCATACCTGGTATCTATCAAGCAACATGCAGGTTGACTGTACAGGGTGACTTATATCATGGGGTAGGACAAAATCAATTTTGAATCAGACTGGGGGCAAGGTGATTTGTTCCCCACAGAGAAGTAAATAGCGGCACACATCTTTGGGCTTGTAAATCTTCTTTATTAGACAACCAGCTAAAAGTCACAGATGCAACAGTGCTGACTTGTTTCAGCCACGAATGGCCTTATACATAGCAAGCTGGACAATTTGTTGGCTTTATCAATATAACTCTCCACCTAGAGGCGGAATTCATCCCAAGTGGATGCTAATTGATGAGCCAAACCATAGCTCCAAACCAAACAGTGCAAACATTACAAAACATACATATATTAACACACAGTAAAGTCAGTAGCCACATAGCACAAATATTTAAAAACAATAAGTTTATGTCTAGCCTAAGGCTAGGTTCACAGCTGTGTGTTTTTCAGTGCACTTTCAGACTAGCAGAAATGTACTACAGTCCATTTCACATAACTTCCCATGGGTCCCGTCTATATATGTGTGTTTTCAACCAGTGCGTCTTTAGGGGAGGATCAGAAATTTCTTTACATGCACCACTGTGCGTTTCAGGCTCCACAGTCCTCAATGGAATTGCATCAAAAACGCACTTACACATGTCTTTGGTGCGTTTCTACTTCACTTCCCTGCATGACAACAGACACCTTCTCTTAGTAACATTAACACTTCCCAAAACGCATTAAGAATGAAGAAAAGCAAAACGCGCCATAAAACAGGCCTCAAAAACACATCAACCGCTCATGTATAGATGTGAACATAGCCCAAGAGAGGTGCAAATGGTACTGGTGGAACTGAAAAGAAAAAAAAAAAAAGGTAACATCCAGATGGTCACCAAATGGTGCATATATATATTATTTTATAAACAAATTAATATCACATCTTAAAGTGGAACTTCACTCTCCCAATCAACATTGATTATTGTTAATTCTCAGGCTTCTGGCATTAGTAAATAAATAGCAAAGTATATCATATTTACTTGTTGTAAACTTTAGTTTCTTCAGTTACTTCCTGGTTTCTTGCCTAGGCAAATTATGCCATACATCCCAGGAGACTTCAGGAGGGGAGGGGAGAAGGAGGGGTTTTCTCAGCTAAGCACACTCTCCTGCATGCATGCTTGAGCTAAGGGCGGATGTATTCTAGGAAGTAAATGCTTCATGAATCATTTGCCCATACTCAAGATGGCCAGAAATATTAGGGTTTTTTTCCAAAGTGATTTCTCAACAAAATATAGCATAGAGACATGGATAGATGGGGGAGTTTGCTTTGAATATTAAAAAAAGGAATTAAATAGTGTTTTTTGGTTTGTGGTGCTCAGATGCAGTGAAGATCTGCTTTAACCTCATACCATTAGGTGTTCTGGTGTTAAGCTTATGAATTCACCAGGCATCTCATTCTAGGAGAAGCCTGTATTTGTCACCACCCTTGGTGGAATTTTTATTTTTTCAATACCATAAAGACTAAAGCCTGACATATCACCGAGGATGATATCTGAGTTGCATTCATATTAGTGCTGTCACAAAAAATGTTCACTGATTCTAATTTTCAATGGACATAAAGTACATGCTATGTACTGCAGTGAACATTTAGTGCATTGTACCATATAGACCACATATAATGTGTTACAAATGTCTATTAGGAAAGATTTTCCCAGTAGAGAAGAATGTGATTTTTTACTGTTAGTATGATATCTACAGTATCTGCCGGAGCTCATACCACAAATAAAGGACCCAGTAATGTGTAACCAAGACCTATTAAAGCCCTTCTCCAAAGAGAGAAAAGGCTGGGGGACAACAAAGAGCCTAATGTAGGGGCTCTCCAGCTGAAAAAACTACAGCCACCTTTCATAACTTCTCAAAGGGTAGCATCTGAATATACTGTAAGATGGGAACATTCTTATTTATATATTCTAAAGAAAAGGGGGTGACAAAACAAACTGCTCCCTCCCCAAAGTCTCTCCTGTGTCTAGTTCTAGTCCAAACTGTATTCCTATTGTTGATCATGTTAAGAGTCACTAGACCGACTATATGCAATATAAACCCCTTGTAATCAGCCCTTCTGGATAGTGTCTTTCCCTCAAGCGAGCTTTAATTATATCACTCTCCCTAAGGAAAGCTTCCTCCATGGAACAATTACGTTGGGTGCACAAAAACTCACCCACAGGCACAGCTTTGCTGGTATGCAAGGGATGGCAACTTTATGCCAGAAGGATGGAATATCCTGCACAGACTTTCTGATTCACTAACAACGCCCCCCTCTAATGTGACATCTAAAAAAAAACAATCCTTCTTGGGTGGCAATGAGTAAATTAAACTCATTATGGTTAACATACTGAAAAAAAATCATCCGTCTCCTCCACAGTGCCATCCAAAAAAGAAGCAGGTCATCTATATAGCGACCAAAATAAAAGTTATGGTCTCTAAAGGGGTTACTATCCAAAAAAATAGAGGACTCCTCCCACGTTCCCATGTAAAATACTAGCCAATGAGGGTGAAAACTCCGCCCATAGAGGCACCACACAGCTATATATAAAAGACTTTATCAAAAAGAAATTAGTCATGTGTTATGAATAAAAACTAATTTGACATAATCAAAAAAGCTACCATAATTCTTTAATGTTTTTTAATGGATACTAGGATGTGTTCACTGCAGGTTGCTCTTCTATCACACTAACATCTAGTTTAAAGGCAGGCAGGAAAGAGGCCTGAACCCAGCTCACCCACACTTCCTAGTAACATGTCCCAAACATCCACACTGCCAGTATGTCTGTCTGGTCTGTGCCAAAGTACCTTTGAATAAGGGTGCTTCTGGGTGAGGATTGTGAACATTCTTGATTGACAGTGACCTCCTTCTACTTGATGGAGGCTAAGTTGTTTGTTTGGTATTATGTATGGCTGCACAGCCAAGCCAATCTTTAGGTTCCAGGAAATTCATCAGCTCTTGTATGGCCATTGCAAACTGTTGAATCATCTCTAGTGCAGCTGGCCACAGAAGTGATTTCTTCATACAGGCTTTCCAAGTAGGCCACTATGACTGCTTTAGTGTCTTTCTCCTTCTCAAGCAGAACATACACCGCCTAAAATGCCCCAACTTCCAAGGCATTGATATTTAAATCAGGAAGCTGTGGCTTAATTTAGAGGAAATACAATAGAGTAGATTTGCTAAAATGGAGAGTGCAAATCTGGTGCAGCTGGGCATGGTAGCCAAACAGCTTCTAACTTCATCTTGTTTAGTTAAGCCTTGACAAAAAAAAAAAAAAAAACTGAAAGCTTATTGGTTTCTATGCAGACCTGCACCATATGTTTCACTCTCCAGTTTTAAAAAATCAACCTAAATATCTTCAAAATTATTTCTGTTTTTCTATAATAAATAATGAACATTATAGCAACGTGGGTTTATTCTAATTATACATATGTACAATAAAGCACTTTACAGTTCAGCAACAAGGCAATCAGTATGCAGAAATTACAGGCAGCAGTGCACTCTTTAAGTGCTCCTTAAACAGGTCCCCTTGTTTGGTATTAAGTGGCCTTCCAATGGGGTGCTTTGCTGACAATATAGGACACACAAATGTGTCAAATCAGTTGCAGAATGGAAAAGGATCCTTCCCATAGTGGGCAATAAGATCCAGGGGTCTTCCGAACTATCTCTACACTGTCCCTAGCCATCAGAAACCTTTCCCTGCACTTGTCCCAACTTTCACTAACCAGCATGTGCATCTCACCACTAGAGATGTGCCGGACACCCCCCGGTTGGGTTCTCGACAGAACTCTCTAACATTGCAGAAGTTCAGACCCGAACAGTGAACTCTATTAAAGTCTATGGGACCCCAACTTCAAAATTCAAAAGTCCCCATTTTGAAGGTTTATATGCATGTTATTGGCCCTAAAAGGGGCCAGGTTCTACCCTGGGGGACATGTATCAATACAAAAAAAAGGTATTTAAAAATATCATTTTTGAAGGAGCAGTGATTTTAATGATGCTTAAAGTGAAACAACAAAAATGAAAAATTCCTTTAAATACAATGCCTAGGGGGTCCCCTTAGTTGCCTGTAAAGTGACGCATGTGTACCGTGTACAGAACCAGCTGCTGCAAGACTGACATTTATAAAGAAAAAAAATGACAATTAAATTGATTTTCCCTGCAAGCTTTCTTTATTTTGTAAACAACAGCTTAGGGAGCCAGTCTGTATGATGAGACCACAATTTAGTGCACTCGGAACAAGCTTTAAGATTTTTTGGATAAATTCTGGTGTCTCTTTGGCAGACGTTGGATAGAAATAACAACGTTTTGCACCACAGTGGGCAAGCCCTATGTGAAGAAGCCAAATTAAAGTACCCTCAGGACAGAATTGACAATCTTTTTTTAAGATAAAGACTGGTGCCCCTTCCGCAGACTTTGGATAGAAGTACTCGGTGTGTAAAAATTGGTCTTTGGGTGTTGGTGGTGCCTTTACACCATAACCCTATAGAGGTACTTTTGATGAAAGCAAGAATTGGCCTTGCTCTAAAATGTTAAAAATGTTTGGCCTAGTCAAGGTGTGGAAAAACTGGTCCTTGGGTGTTAATTGTGCCCATGAAATCTATACCAAAAAATTATTTCAAGATAAAACCAACACCCACAAAGCTAGGTAGCCTAGACAATCTAGCAGAGATTCCAGATCCCAAAACACTTTATCAGCAACATCAGCTTTAGTGGCTTGATAGCTGCTGCTAATCCATGACTGATTCATTTTGACAAGTGTCAGCCGGTCAACATAGTCTGTGGGCAGACACGCTCTTTTATCTGTCACAAAACCTCCAGCAGCACAGAATGCTCATTTAGAAAGCACGCTGGATGCAGAGAGCCCAACAGCTCAATTGCATACTGGGCAAGTTCTTGCAAGTGATCTATTCTCTTGACCCAGTAACCCAGTGAATTGTCTACTGGAAAGCTCTCCGTGTCTGTTTATGCCCCTAGATAATCTTACACTATATGATGCAGGCACTGCCAATGGGATGTTGAAGCTGAAAGCCTTGGACACCAAGGAATTTAAAATATTTTGAAATGCATCACTTAGGTGGCCCCCTTCTCCCCTTCAGAAGCCTCAAAACTACATTTTTCACCAGACTGCAACTTATCAGTGTCTGGAAAGATGTTACATAAACTCCTCTTTAAGGTGTTCTCAAAAAATTTTATTGTGTGCTCCCTTTGTGAGGGCAGGATGAGTTCTGAGACTTTCCCCTTGTAACGGTAGTCAAGGAGGGTTGCCAACCAATAATAATCCTTCTCCTTGGTGCCATGAATTCTCAGGTCCTTTTGCAGGCATTGAAGAATAAGGGATCCCATGCACCGCAAGTTTGCTTGGCATGAGAAGCAGCGTCCTCTGGGTCACTGAGGATTACAGCCATGTACTACTCCCATGGTTTCTAGGGACTAAAAACCCTCTCTTAAGGTTTGAAGGTTTGTCTTCGTCTGCTTGAATGCCTCCTAAACTGCCATAATCCTTCTCCCCCTCCCTCTCCTCTTGTGTGCTCCGTGGTATTGCAAGAATGGTGTCTGCATAAAGTAGACCTTAAGAGGAAAGGAAGTCCTCCTCTTCCTCCTGCTACTCTGCCTTGAGTGCCCTGTCCATGATGCCACACAGAATATGCTCCAGCAGGAACACAAAATGCATTGGGGTTGATTTACTAAAGGCAATTCACTGTGCACTACAAGTGCACTTTGAAGTGCAGTGACTGTAGATCTGGGGGGAAGATCTGAAATAAGGGGGAGCTCTGCTGATTTCTATCATCCTATCATTTGCAAGCAAAAATGCTGTTTTTTATTTTCCTTGCATGTCCCCCTCAGATTTACAGAAACTGCACTTCCAAGTGCAGAATCCACCAGATGGAAAGGCAGGAGTTGTAAAGCAATCAATTTGGACAAGCTGGAATTTAGACGGGGGGCATGTGGGTGAAAGGGAGTGTATTTATTTTTCAAAGCAGCAGCTTGGGCAGACAAATTTGCCTGCTATTCTCTACAGTTGGTGGTGTTGTATTAATGTTCTGTAAGCTCATGTTACTCTCTTCCTCTACCTCAGAACCAACATCAGAATTAAATAATGCCTGTGCATCCTCAATAAGCAAGTGGCTGATGCTGTGTTCAAATAATTCTTCTGACTCCTCCATGCATGATGCTGGGGCTCTGGCAGCTGCAGTGGACTAAGCACTAGTGGGTCATAAAGGCACGAAGATGGTTTGGTAAGCCAGTCCACAGCCTCCTCTGCATGCTGTGGCTGGATAGCACTGGCAACATCACTAAACAAAGACCAATGTGTCCTGCCTGCCATCCACCTTTGCTTGTGAACACAGACGCTGCTGGCCCCCTTATAATGCTATGGGAATTTTTGCCTCTTCTTGTTGGCCTGCCAAACAAACATGATGTGAGGAGGGGGCTTACTACTGCTGACTGAAATTTAAAAACTATAAAAAAAATAATAAAAAAGGGGGAACACCAGGGTCGCAGTCAGAAAAACTGCAATTGACAATTTAAAAAAAAGGAGGCAGGCAGGTGACAGAAAAAAAATGCAGCAACCAAAATAAAAAAGGGTATACAGCACTAAATGTTATGTAATGCTGTGTTAAATACTGTACTACACTAATCTACTACACTGATACTATACTATACTGACACTATACTGACCCACATTATACTGACACACTATACTGACACACTACACTATACTCACACACTATACTCAAACACTATATTGGCACACTACACTATATTTACACCATACTCACACTATACTCACACTACACTAACACTCTGCACTCTGAGTCACAATAGCACACTAACTGACTAATAGCAAACTGAGCCCTGATCTAGCTATCCCCAACTTCACACTTCAAAAGGTTCTGTTGCGACAAACCCTTTTATAGTGTGGGGTGGGCTATGAGCACTGAACCATGATTGGGCAAAAGCATCATGATTTTGTCCATTCATGGCTCTGACAAAATTTCAAAAGAACTCAATGCCCAATCAGAAATTAGTTCTCTCAAGATGGCCACTGGAAGCTCAGTAGGGAGGACAGTCAGTCCTATGGAAGAGTCCCCTTAGCACCAGAGGTGAGCAGCTATCCCATGTTTGCTGTGTTTATTTTTGGAGATAATCAGAAAAAAATCCTTATTTTGTAGGTCTCATTTGTATTGTTTTTATATGCCAACACCTGGAAACTGTTACTTACTAAAGTTCTAGTATCCTCCAAAGCCTGGTGTTGATAAAAGATTTTGAACGCAATGCAATAACACACTACAATGGAACAACATAGAGTAAAGAGGGCCTTAAACAGCTTGTCCAGCACTGCAATATTTGAAAAAAGACATATATACATTAATTTCCTGATTGAAAGGATAAGGAAACTTTCAAACAGCATTTTCCTGACACAGAAAGTCTTCCATCATTAACAACCTTTTTTCACCTCACTTCAGTAGATCATGTAAAATGTAGGAGCCAAAAATAAGTTATTAGTAATGGAAAACTTCGTATGCTGCTCTAATGAGCAGGGCCCTCTAGTTCCTTCTGTTTTGAATTGTATTTTAACTGTATTGTCTTCCCTCACATTGTAAAGCGCCGCGCAAACTGTTGGCGCTATATAAATTCTGTATAATAATATGCTGGTAGTTGATTGCCAGTATCTGTGGAGAATGCTGCAGGTTAAAAGAAGATTAGCAACACTGTAAATGCAGGGACCATTCTAGGGGTAGTGTAGCATTTTTAACATTGGGGGAATTTTCTAAAACTGATGCACACATAATCTGGTGCAGCTGTGTATAGTAACCAATCATACATAAAGGCCTTTCTCACATGGGCATACTAAAGCATACACCTGTACGAAGGCCATATTTTCTGGCATGGGGATGCTCTGTGCATTCCCATGCAGGCAGTCCCATTCATGTCAATTGGGACACAGCCACTGCTCCCAATTTGACATCTGTGCAGGTGAATGGACACGAACACAGACAATGAGCGTTCAGCACCATGCAACCACATGGCTGTCAGATTGGGAGCAGTGGCTGGGAACAAGGGTTCCATGCATTCCCCTGCAGGACTGCCTGTAGGGGAATGTGTGGGACCCTTGTGTATCCCTGGGCAACACAGTAGTATGCCTGTGAGCACAAAGCCTAAGACTTCCAGATTGTGATCAATGCAAGTGTACTATGAGCAGCATGCCACCTAGAGTCAGTGGTGGAACTACCAGGGTGTAGCAGTCGCACTGGCCACTGTGGGGGGCCCCCACCTACCCACCATCTGCTGCCGCCACTTCTAGGCAATGATCCAGACATAGTTTTTCACTGTGGGCACTACCCACTGCCACCGCATCATGTCAGTCAGGACATTATACACTTACTCAGTGGTGGCTGGTGCTCCACATCAGGACCCCTGCAATGCATACTGAAGTTGTCCTAGAAGTACATCAGAGAACATTTTAAAAACATGCTGCAGCTTGCCAAGAGTTAAATCCCTCTCCTGCCACCATAGGCTGGGAGGGAGAACGTGGCTGTGAGTTTCAGTTGTGCTCTTTCTATTGCCCTCAGCACTTCCAGCCACACATGCTAGAGCAGGAGAGCAGTGAGGCAATATATGAGCAACTGTGTGTGTGTGCAGTGGGAAAGAGTCCAAGAGAATGAAGAGCAGAGAATCAAATACAGTGTGTTACCGTGGGCCGCAAGACCCCCCCTAGGACCCCCCCCACGGCTCACTCACCCTGCGGCGGCGGCGGCAGCTTCAGCTTCGGTTTCTTCCCCCACAGTAGAAG